>NW_028270157.1:18705392-19330392 GCF_037043375.1 Chiloscyllium plagiosum | reverse complement strand
TTTCCTGCACACTGTGGCTACTGTTGTTTCTCTCCCCCAAACCCTGCTCCACCTCCAGTGTGGTTACAGTCTGCTGTCACATTCAACTTATAGCTCCCACAACTTCTCCTCCATCTCTACACTTGAGCACAGAATTTGACAAGGGTCCTCACTTAGTGTCTGGACCTTGGTCTCCAAATTCATGACCACATGCACACAAAGCCAAAGGTCTTTGTAAAACAGAAAGTACAATTAAATGACATGTTGGGAAGTTAAGGGACTGATATAAAAAAAATCTAAAATAGAACATGAGATTATGATCATAGGGTGGGGGGAGGACAAAGCACATAGTTGTAGAGACACAATGAAGGACATTCCTCTATTTATTGAGTCCATGCTGAAATGCTCTCATAAATGTACACCTAGAGCAAAAAAGGGTGAAGGATGCTTGAAGTGAGTGACACAATAGAAAAGTGACCAATCTCCTCAGTTACTTTTATCTATGAATGTATGTACCTTCTCAGAGGAATTACATGAAAAAAGTACAAGAGTAGGCCATTCAGCCTCCATTATGACCATGGTGATTAGATTAGCTTCCTTACAGTGTGGAAACAGGCCCTTCGGCCCAACCAGTCCACACCAATCCTCCAACCTCTCCAGGCGCTTTTCCAAAGATCTCCAGTTCAGCCTGAATAAGCAAGTGTGAAGGACAAAATTGGAAAACAAGAGACTTTTAACAGAATTGGATAAGGTGATGCCTGCTTTCCCCTTATTGAAAATTTTCACGGTCTCACGGTAGATAAATCAGCTGGCAAACAAATACAACAACGTGCAAACTATTGAATCAGGAGCTGGGGAATGCCACTCACTCCCTGAGCCATTCAATAAGATCATAGCTGGTCTGATTAGACCACATTCCTACTTATCCCCCATAACCATTCACAGCCTTGCTTGTCAATAATTTATTCAGCTCTTTCTTAAAAATATTCAAAGACTCTGATTCCACCACCTTTTGAGGAAGAGAGTTCCAAAGATTCATGACCCTCAATGAGGAAAATAAAACCACCTGACTTTTAAAAAAATTCATTCATGGGATGAGGGCATCACTGGCTGGGGCAGCATTTATTGCCCGTCCCTAAGGTCCGAAGGCACATAAATGCCAGACCAGGTAAGGATGGCAGTTTCCTTCTCTAATAGACATTAGTGAGCTAGATGGGTTTTCCAACAATGGATTCACAGCCATCATCAGACTCTTAATTCCAAATTTTACTGAGTTCAAATTACATCATCTGCCATGGTGGGATTCAAACCCAGGTCCTCAGAACATTACTTGGGTCTCTGGATTAATAGTCTAGATTCGAGTGGTGCTGGAAAAGCACAGCAGGTCAGGCAGCATCCGAGGAGCAGGAAAATCAATGCTTCGGGCAAAAGCCATTCATCAGGAATAGAGGCAGGGTGCCTGCAGAGTGGAGTGTTCCAAGGCGGTAGATGGGGCATTCTTCCTCCAGACATCGGGTGGTGAGGGAGCGGCAGTGGAGGAGGCCCAGGACCTGCATGTCCTCGGCAGAGTCGGAGGGAGAGTTGAAATGTTGTGCAACAGGGTGGTGGGGTTGATTGGTGCGGGTGTCCTGGAGATATTCCCTAAAGCGCTCTGCTAGGAGGCGTCCAGTCTCCCCAATGTAGAGGAGACCATATTGGGAGCAACGGATACAATGAATGATATTGGTGGATGTGCAGGTAAAACTTTGATGGATGTGGAAGGCTCCTTTGGGGCCTTGGATGGAGGTGAGGGAGGAGGTGTGGGCGCAGGTTTTGCAATTCCTGCGGTGGCAGGGGAGGGTGCCAGGACGGTTGTAGGGAGGCGTGGACCTGACCAGGTAGTCACGGAGGGAATGGTCTTTGCGGAAAGTGGAAATGGGTGGTGAGGGAAATATATCCCTGGTGGTGGGGTCTGTTTGGAGGTGGCGGAAATGTCGTCGGATGATGTGGTTTATGGGTAGGGTGGAAGGTGAGCACCGGGTGGGATTCTGTCCTTGTTACGGTTGGAGGGGTGGGGTTTGAGGGCGGAGATGCAGGATGCAGACGAGATGCATTGGAGGGCATCTTTAACCACGTGGGAAGGAAAATTGCTGTCTCTAAAGCCTGTCTCTTCATTGGCTACGTAGAACAGTCCATCTTCCGTAGTTACACCGGCACCACTCCCCACCTCTTCCTCCGCTACATTGATGACTGCATCGGTGCCACGTCGTGCTCCCGCGAGAAGGTTGAGCAATTCATCAACTTCACCAACACATTCCACCCCGACCTTAAATTCACCTGGACCATCTCTGACACCTCCCTCCCCTTCCTGGACCTCTCCATCTCCATTAATGACGATCGACTCGACACTGACATTTTTTACAAACCTTCCGACTCCCACAGCTACCTGGATTACACCTCTTCCCACCCTACCTCTTGCAAAAATGCCATCCCGTATTCCCAATTCCTCTGCCTCCGCCGTATTTGCTCCCAGGAGGACCAGTTCCACCACAGAACATACCAGATGGCCTACTACTTTAGAGACCGCAATTTCCCTTCCCACGTGGTTAAAGATGTCCTCCAACGCATCTCGTCCACATCCCGCACCTCTGCCCTCAAACTCCACCCCTCCAACCGTTACAAGGTCAGAGTCCCCCTGGTGCTCACCTTCCACCCTACCAACCTTCGCATAAACCACATCATCGAATGTCATTTCTGCCACCTCCAAATGGACCCCACCACCAGGGCTATATTTTCCTCCCCACCCATTTCCACTTTCCACAAAGACTGTTTCCTCTGTAACTACCTGATCAGGTTCACGCCCCTCAACAACCCACCCTCCCTTCCTGGCACCCTCCCCTGCCACCGCAGAAATTGCAAAACCTGCACCCACACCTCTTCCCTCACCTCCATCCAAGGCCCCAAAGGAACCTTTCCACATCCATCAAAGTATTACCTGCACATCCACCAATATCATTTATTGTATCCATTGCTCCCGATGCAGTTTCCTCTACATTGGGGAGACTGGACACCACCTCGCAGAGTGCTTTAGGAAACATCTCCGGAACACCCACACTGATCAACCCCACCGCCCTGTGGCCCAACATTTCAACTCTCCCTCCCACTTTGCCGAGGACATGCAGGTCCTGGGCCTCCTTCACCACTGCTCCCTCACCGCCAACATCTGGAGGAAGAACGCCTCATCTTCCGCCTTGGAACATTTCAACCCCAGAGAATCAATGTGGACTTCACCAGTTTCCTCATTTCCCCTTCCCCCACCTCACCCCAGGTCCAAACTTGCCGCTCAGCACTATCTCCATGACCTGTCCTACCTGCCTATCTTCCTTTCCACCTATCCACTCCACCCTCCTCTCTTACCTATCACCTCCATGCCCACCCCCATTCACCTATTGACCTCTATGCTGCTTTCTCCCCACCCCCACCCCCCTCTCATTTATCTCTCCACTCTGCAGGCACCCTGCCTCTTTTCCTGATGAAGGGCTTTTGCGCGAAACGTCGATTTTCCTGCTCCTCGGATGCTGCCTGACCTCTTTGCTTTTCCAGCACCACTCTAATCTAGACTCTGGTTTCTAGCATCTGCAGTCGTTGTTTTTACCTCTGGATTAATAGTCTAGTGATAATACCACTATGCCAATGCCTTCCCTGATCACTGACTTAAATGTTTGCATGTTGTTGATGGAATTTCTTTGGACTATTGTAAACAGCAGCAGGAGAGGAAGAGGGAGTTTGATGAACACAGTGTTTATCCATTCCATCTTCTACTATCCTGTCATCACATGGTCACATGGTAATGGAGTCATTGACTGATCTTAGCAATCATCTGTTGGCAATTGGTCTAGTCAGACTCGGGGATTCCATCAGGCAACCAATGTAGTGAGGAGTTTAGGAGTCATAGATTGAAAGTCACCTGCTTCTTCTAAACATTTTACCCAGCCACAAGTCAAATCACATATTACATCCGACAAACTTATTTTCTGGGAGATACCATCTAGAAGATTCAAGTAGTCACTTTCAACAGCATCTTCCAAACCCTTGAAGGGCAGTGGCAGTGGATATATCAGAACATCATCACTTGCAAGGGCCCCTCCAACCCACTCACTGTACTGCATTGCAAACACGTCATCTTCAGTGCTGCTGAGTCAAATGCTGGAAATCCCTTCCCACCAGCAATGTGGGTGTCCCTATATTCAAATGACTATTGCAGTTCAAGCAGATAGCTCACCACCACCTTCTCAAGGGCAGTCAGAAGTGAGCAATAAATGTTAGCCTCGACAGTGACACCCACATCCCGTAGACAACATTTAAACATGCATTTTTCAAGTAATTGAGTAAAATGAGTCAGAAATTGTAGAATAATCAGTACGTTGTTATGAAAAAGACTTCTCAATGGTATAAACTTTCACACTATACTTATACATATAAGTTAAACTTATACATGTGAGAAACCCTCAGTTCCAGTTATAGATTTTGCTGCGTTAGGGTTCAGTTCAAGATTATCTTGTCTTGTCTGGGGCAGTGGGTAGGTTAGAGTGCTATTCACCTTTGCACCATTGTGCATAAAGAAGATAAAATTAGGAAAAGAGGAAAGAGAGGCTTCTCTCTCAGCAAGGCTCAGCAACTTCTGTTATAAGTGCATTTAGGTAAGGGTTGGATGGAACATAGCTGTTGATGCCTCTATGCAAGCATTGCTGATCGCGATTGCTGATATGTAATGTCCATTGAAGTGAAGTAAGTGTGAAACCAGCAAAGATCCAACAAATTCAGATGAAAAAGGGGAGAATACCCATGTGTATGTGTGTGTCTGAGAGAAATTAGTCTATTTGTGTAGGTTTTTTTAAACAATTGTAACTCCTCAATCGGAGCTATTAGGATCAAGAAGATCTCTGAACCAATTTCCTTCAATTTCTATGTAACTTGGGTCTGCTGAGCCACTTATCTCTCCACACAAAGGACAAAAGCCAGTCAAGGATTCTTCTGACAGTTTATAGCTAGACTGTAATTTCTGGGAGATCATAAGAGTCTAAGTGAGAGACCTCAGAAAATATTCCCCACTAAAGGAAATAGGAATTGGGTTCGCTGAGATCTTGATTCAGAAGATTGAATGAGACAATTAAAATTTTAAGTAAATGTGTTAATCCAATATTATAAGAAATCATGCAGTTTTGATGCTTCTGGGAAGAGTGTGAATCACAAAGTTAAATCATATGCTGGAAAGAATAGATAACTTGTTCTTATTTCTAAGAGGGAGTCCAAACATCAACCTCTACATAATACAGCTACAAGACTTTGAAAAAGAGCGAGGATATCCATCAAACATCAAAGTAGGATTACCTCAAAACCTGAGTGTGAGACCCATTAGAGGCTTCAGAATGAATCTCAACCAGAGGTGATCAATAACTCCTCTGATCATTTAAGTTATATTGAGATATTCTAAGTCATTTTTCCTGTGTTGTTTAATTAAAAAGTGATGTGGGATACTATTTATTGAATGATAGGCCATTCCTAATCACTACCATTTTGGGTGAGATGGCCTTCCCAGTATAATTAGGTTGCCCATTTACTCTGCAAAATATGTCTTTTTTAAAAAGTTATTCTTGGAAAACCAGCTCTGGATCATAGTCATATTGGTTAATATGTTTGGTCATGACCCTGGGTCCTGATCCTGAAACCAGTGTGAGAAATAAGACTTGGAGCCTAGAGTTCTTATATCAGGTAGGGGTTTAGTTATCTGAACTAGTATTGCACCTTAATACTAGTTTCATCCCAAGGATGTCCAAGATAATGGGGTTTAAGCCCTTGTTATGTTTATCAACCACGTCATTGTGAAGGAAGTTGATTTTTTTATGCCTAGTCATCTTTGTCTTTGGAAGAATGCAGTTTGTTGTAGCTTTTACTGAAGAGTAACTGATTTAAGTTAATTTTTTCTATCCATCCCAGATATGTCAGTCCTGATTCCTTCACACAGATATTGGGAGAATCTGCACATTACCAATCTACTACTTCCCCCAGAAACATAGTTAATGCATATCCATTGTCTAAGGATTGCTACATTTCTTGGCAACTGGTGCACGTTTGGGTGATCAATGTGAAGGCAGTAAAATATCCGGAAGTCTACATCTTTGTTCATTACTTAAGTAATTAGGTGTGATCAAATATAGGGTGGCACAGTGGCTCACAGTGGTAGGGGTCCCAGGTTTGATTCCAGCCTTGAGCGACTGTCTGTGTGGAGTTTGCACATTCTCCCGTGTCTGCGTGGGTTTCCTCCAGGTGCTCCGGCCTCGTCCCACATTCCAAAGATGTGCAGGTTAGGTGAATTGGCTATGCTAAATTGTCCATAGTTGTTAGGTGCATTAGTCAGGTGGGTTACTCTTTGGAGGGTCGGTGTGGACTTGTTGGGCCGAAGGGCCTTTTTCCACACTGTAGGGAATCTAATCTAATATTGGCAATAGAATCTGTAAAGCCATTGATTCTGTATATTATCATCCTTATTGACACTGAAATTATTGGTTTGTTGGTATTTGTGGAATTATTACATCATTTATGCATGATACATGTATTAACTTGGGGTTAGAAACAAAAACAGAAATAGCTGGAAAGACTCAGCAGGTCTGTCAGCATCTGTGGACAGAAATCAGGGTTAACTCTGAACTGAGGAAGGGTCACTCGACCCAAAACATTAACTCTGATTTCTTTCCACAGATGCTGCCAGACCTGCTGAGCCTTTCCAGCTATTTCTGTTTTTGTTTCTGATTTACAGCATCCATAGTTCTTTCCGTTTTTTAATTTAACTGGGGGTTAGTTTGATGCAGTTATTCAGTGGTTGGTGGAGCATTGAGCAGGGTATGTTGGTTCTGGCAATGGAGGAATAACTATAAACATTAGGGCCTGAGGTCTGAGAATAAGGCGATCAAGTGATTAACTGAGAGCTAAGACTTGGACCTGTGAGGCAGATGTTGTTGGTAAAGGCTGAGAGTGGGGAGCCATAGCTGGAAGCAGCTTTATTTCAAGTTACATAGACAATGGATGTTCCGTTGGAGCAATATCTAACATATTGAATTTTCACTTGTTAATGGACAGAAGCTGTGAACTGCAGAATGATATTGTTCTCTGTGCTGGTTTTAGACTGGCCCTGGAGACACTTCCTAAGTGTTAATTGTCGATAGCATTTGATATGAAATGCAGTGGTTTGTTTGTCATATCAGAGTCATTTACAACAGTTGGCATGCCTGTGAACTGAATATTCCAATGCAACACATTCAGAAAATGATTAACAAAGTACATTTCATTTTGCTATCTGTTTGAAACAACTATAAATAGTAAATCTTTAACTGGATGATATTGGAATGCTGTAGATTAGATGGGCTTTAGATTGGTTTCTCAGGTCAGTGCAACATCGAGGGCTGAAAGGCCTGTACTGCGCTGCAATGTTCTATGTTCTATGTTCTAGAAGGAATTTCTCATTTAACCAGAAGAAGATCGCATTGTCAATGGTCAAGGATATACAATCCAATGCAAGGAGCTTAGCAAATAAAGCAGACCAGCTGAGAGCACAGATAGAATGATGGCAGATTGAGATCATAGTTGTTACTAGAATATGGCTTTAAAAAAGGACAGATATGGTGTCTTAATGTTCCCAGTTACAGAGTTTTCAGACTAGCTTACTTTATAACCATCATATCCATTCATAGCCTCCTTATTTCCTTAACTCAACATGTCATTCTACCTTTCTTGGCATCAACACATTCAGCAACCATACTCCCTTGGTCCCTACATCTGAGTAATTTCAATATCACTTTGTAAAAGATTGAGGCCTAAGCACTGATCTCTATGATACACCTCATATTCCATCTTGCCAACCAAAGAAAGACTCACTTTTGCCCACTCTCTGTTTTCAATATGTTACCCCCAGTCCATGAGCCTTTAAGTTTTTTCCCCCTCCAAGCCACTCACCAACCTGATGTGGAAAAATATTGCCGTTCCTTCCGGTCACTGGAATTCCCTCCCTGAGGGCATTGTGGGTCTATCTACAGCACATGTACTGCAAAGGTTCAAGAAGGTAGCTCACCACCACTTTCTCCAGGGTGGCTAGGAATGGGCAATAAATATTGGCTGACCAGTGATGCCTTGTACTGTGAGAGAATAGCTAAAACCCTTTGATGTGATGTCTGATCAAGTGCATCCCAGAAATCTGAGTACAATAGATTAACCAGTTCTCCTTTATCTACATGATACTTCTTGAAAGGATCCCAATAAGTTGATTAAAAATGCTTTATCATTCCCTAAAACATATTGACTCTGCCTATTATCTTGAATTTTTCTCACTGTCCTGCTATAGCTTTTTAAAAATGTAGCTTCTTGCATGTACTCAATGACAGATCTTGAGTTAACAGGCCTGTGATCTCCTGATTTCTATCTCCTTCCCTTTTTGAATAAAGGGGTCACATTTACTAATCTTCAAACTAATGTAAACTTCCCTAAATTTAGAGAGTGTTGGGGGGAAAGGGGTAAGGCGTAAATAATTAATGGGGATAGAGCCCAAAGAGAGAGAGAGGAATAGTTAGATAAAAACAGAGTCGCTAATGATCTGGCTAGGAGAGTAAAAAGCTGTTAATGAAGACTGTTAATGGCTAACAATGGGTTGGGTGTCATAGCAAACTATGTGATATCGGGGTGGGGTGGGGAGGCGTGTGTGTGTGTGTGTGTGTGTGTAGTCCTCAAGCAGCCAATGAGATGCTGTTCTTCCAGTTTATGCTCACTGTAGCAAGCCTGAGGCAAAGATGTTGACCAGGGAACAGGGTGGTTTATTGAAGTGGCAGGCGACTGGAAGCTCAGGGTTATTTATGTGGGCAAAATGTAGATGTTCTACACAGTGTTCTTTCTCCAATATAGAGGAGACCATATTGTGAGCAGCAGTAATTAAAAATCAGTACAGATCCCACTTTCCATAGTACTGATGCTAGTCACTCATGAACAGGAGCCCACTTCTCTTCCACCAGTCTTTGAGCTATTCTTTCATCTCTCTAATCTGATTTTCCTGATACTTCATGTCTCTCATAATAATCTAGAGATTATTTAGTTTGATGACCAGCTCCTTATACAGACTATCAGACCATGGGCAACTTCTTTCCTTGTCTTACCTACGTCTTCACCTATGTCTTCGGCACCTACATTGCTCATGCCAACTGGATTTTCCCATATCCCAGAGCAAGGTCATCTTGAACCCTGAGCAGATGCCCTTAACCTTGCCACCAGACAAGCAACACCGCCAACTAGATGTTTGCTACAGAAAGCAGTTTTAACCCTCTTATTACAATACCACTATATTCCTTTCTGCTCCCTTCAATCAAATGCTTTCTTGCATCATAGAGTCATTGTCAATTAATTCATCCGTTCTGTAGACCAAGTCTCATCCAGACAAGTTTATTATTAGATTTTTATTTCTTATTAGATTCCCTACAGTATGGAAGTTGAGGGAACCTGAAGCCTGTTGGACATTTACACAAGCTGATTCAACTTTGCTAGGGTTCCCTTATCTCTCTCCCTTGCAGTCATACTTGCCTGACCTGTCTTCCACCACAAACTATATCGAAAGACCCAATCATAAGCAGTATGACTGCCTCCTGGTACCAAGCATTCAGGTAACTGCACTCTAACATGCCTCAGTGTCTGCAGCTCAGTCACCAGCTTATAAACTCGGAGTTGAAGTTCCTGTCACTGCAAATGCTTGTTACAGATATGTTTGCCCTGAATCACATTAGCATCTAGGAGCTCCCACATGCTGTAGCTGTGATACATCACCTGTTCCACCATTCTTCACATTTATTAATTAACAACTTAATTATTTTACTTATTTATTTACCATTTTATGTATAGGCAGTTCCTATTTGTTGTTGGCCAACTTAAAAACATTTTGTTTTAACATTGTTTATTCTTTGAAATCGGTTTATGTAAATGTTTCCCCACATTTACTGTGATTTAACTCATACGTCTCCTACCTTACTACAAGGTCAATAGTCCTTTCCTTTTCTATTAGATTTTGTCTGCTTAGATGTCTCAATTGCCATTTTATCTCTAATTCTGGCTTCATTTCCCAACTCAAGAAAAAGTCGGAGGCATATTTTTAAGTTGAGGGGAGAATGTTTTTGTAAGGATATGAGGGGCAACTGTTTTACACAGAGAGTAGTTTGTGTGTGGAATGAACTTCCAGAGGAAGTTGTGGATGCAGATACATTTACGACATTTAAAAGACATTTGGATAAGTACATGAATGGAAAAGGTTTGAGGGATTATGGGCCAAACGCATGCAAGTTGGGCTAGTTTAGTTTGGGAACATGGTTGACATGGTCTAGCTGGACCGAAGGGTCTGTTTCCAAGCTGTTTGATTCTATGACTGCTCCCTATAAATCACTCGCTGTTAAAGTTAAATACAGTAACTTTTATGTGGCACCCCTGGGACCAGGAATGTGCAAATTGATCAAGAGGTCCACATAAACAATGTAAAAACACACAGCACGTAATAGAAATGTAATACAGAGGATAAACATCACTGTTATATGTTACTTACAGTGTAAATCACTGAAACAATAATGCAACTTTGCCTTAAATAAAACTGACCAGCAGAGAGCTGTCTCACCTTTGACTGACTACTCAGACATTATCGTAGATCGTGGCATTTGAAGAGAAACTGACTCGAAATGGAATCAACTTTTGATATTTCGTGTGGATGTTTGATTGAACATCAAGCATATTTACATTGAGGTAAATAAATTAACAAATCTGTAATAATTGGACAGAATAAATGTTTGAGGTCCAAAGTGTTTGAGGTCCAAAATGTTTGCCGGTATATCAAGAGTCCAGATTCATGAGGTGCCAGTTCAAACAAAGTTTGCTGTATCTTGTTGTGACTAATGCTCAGCTCCAGTGACATTCTCTCTCACTCTTGTTGCTGACCATTTCTTGAACTGTTCTGAAGTCCCTCTGCCCATTCTGCCTTGCTGAGTCCTGCCACTTGGTTCACTTCTCAAATGGGATTTGCAAATGTTCAACTCTTCCAGCTGTTTTTAAAGCTCTGTTAGAATAAATCTTCAGAACTCAGCCACTGCCAGTATGTAGGAGGCAGCTAAATGGAGTACACATTGCTTGCCACCATCTTGTAAGATAAATCCCCACCACTGCCCACCATGTTGTATAAGCCATCTGGTTGATTTGGTAACAGTACCCACTCTCCTGGTTTGGATTACAGAATGATAGAATAATGCACTACAGAAGAGGCCCTTCAGCACATCAAGTCTGTGACACCAAAAGTACATTAGTCCCAGTTTCCCAGGCCTATAGCTGTGAATGCTTTGTTCATTCAAGTACTTTTTTTAAAAGTTGTGAGGTTACCCACCTCAAGTACCATCCCAGGGAGGCATTCCAGACCTCCCAGCACCCTCTGAGTGAAGATAGTATTCCTCAAATCCACTGGTTCTAGTAGGTCTACAGGATCCAGAGTGAAAGAGGAAAGTCACTTTACCTAATTAGAAGAGAGTCCTGAGTTAAAAAACAATGTAGTTCATTGACTGATAGCAACTAAGTATGAGTTGGCCTGATGTGATAGATATTGTTACAGAGGCGATGAGGAGGAACTCTGTGGTATGTCTCACCCCTTCGAGATCATAAGCTTGTCCCCCATCACTCCATCTGACATCATCATTGAGGTACTCCTCAGCATTAACCTATTCAGATATTTTGTTGCTTGAGCTACACCCTTGCACAAAACCAGCCAGAGACACAAACCGTGAATAAATAAATAAATAATTGCTGTTGTGTTTTTAAAATTGATTCAAACTGACGGTAGTTCAGCAGTGGGCAGGGTTTTGTTTGTTTAGGGAGTAACACCACGGTTCTAAGTTCAGACCATCTGTCAGAAACTCCATGGGCTGGTCAGGTTGGGAGAGCAGGAACTAGTGTTGCCTTGGTGACAATGTGTCCTTTCCAGTAATCCAATTGTATACTGCTGGCGTTGTGTAAATGTTTACTCTGTTAGAAAGAATTAGGTGGGATCACAATGAAATCATGACTAACCCATTTGCAGAATACTATTTGAACAGTACAACAGACATAATGCGGAGAGAACGAACAGGATGTAGTTTATCTCCCTGGAATTTGTTTTAACACGAGAGCAAAGAGAACAATCATGTTATATTAAAAATGCTCACAAGAGCCTCGGGTACCATAAACTCAAAACCTGATGCTGCAGGAATGACATCTGATTTCTGTTCTAATCATGTGTGAACAAAATAGGTACCAATTAGGTCAGATAATATCGGATGTTTCTGTTCCTTTTCAGAATGTAAAGCATTGTTTGCTTGAGCTACTAAGCCTAGAGAATGTACACAGCATCTGTATGGTATGCATAAAGTCACAGAAAATTCCAGGACATTCGTATCATTAGGTTTGTTCTTGTTTTCTCAAAGCACAACTCCTATTTCTTAGGTTTTTTTCAGTAAATTTATTTTCTCTTCCCTTTTACAAGCCAGTGAGGATTGTATTTCCTTCAAGGTAGATCATTCCATGTCCTACGAATTTCTAATATTTCCATAATCCGTCTCATGGCTGATTTTAATGGTGTTAACTCACCAACCAGCAGAAATTGTTTACTCCTGATTTTCTTTCTCAGTTGAACACCTCTATCATATCGCTGATTGTCATTCTTTGTTTCCCCCTTACTTCTTCTAATCTTTCTTGGTGATCCTTAGCATCATCACAGAGAATCTCTTCTTAAGATTCTCCAGAGACTTGATATTGGTGTTGTGTCTTAGTTCACTCAGAGAGGCTGAGTTGCTGTGGAAACGTGCACTTTTACACACTAGATTGACATCTGAAATGAGTGGGTTGTCTTATGTGATGATGCTGTGCTTAAGATATGTATTTTGTCCATTTTTGTTTTGAAGAGAGGTTTTTAGGCAGAAATACAGAACAGTTTACCAAAGCCACTAGAGGAAACAGGTGTTTTTTTTTTAAGTCGTTGAAACAATAGAAGTAGCCTGAATGCGTCTGGTCAAGATTTTTAGTTTGAGTTTTTGGCAGTTGCTTTTGGGGTCTTGGAGTGGAAGCTATTTTTCCCCTCTCTTGGTTACAGCTGAGGCGAGGGGGGTTGGGGGGGGGGGGGGTTGGGGGGGGGGGGGTGCGCAGTGAGGGGATGGGGTGGTTCTCTTTCTGCAACAGGAGTTGCATGTGAAGCAATCTGTTTTCTGAATTTGCCTTTTGCCAAGGGTGTGATTATGGGATGTTGCTATATTGGAACAGTTAATTAGAAATACTTAATGTATCTGTTAGTCTGTTATGCTTTCTAATAGAGTTATAGTATTCCAATTCCTACTTTCTTATGTTGTATTTTACATGTAACGGATGAATACAGTGTGCTTTACTTTAAATCCGATAGTTTGACCAATTAACCTGCACCTGGAATGCAACACCTTACATTTACCTCTAAAAGAAAAAAAAGGTAGGGTCTAGACTATCTTCTGAATATTTTGAGGGGGTTTGGTCTGGTCCATAACACACATGAGGTGGGGTTGGACATGCTAGGTTTATTTCCACTGGAGGAGAAAGTGAGGTCTGCAGATGCTGGAGATCAGGAAGAAGGGCTTATGCCCGAAACGTCGATTCTCCTGTTCCCTGGATGCTGCCTGACCTGCTGCGCTTTTCCAGCAACACATTTCCAGCTTATTTCCACTGGAGTTTAGAAAAGTGAGGGCGACCTGATTGAAGTATATAAGATCTTCAGTAGTCTTGACAAGGTGCATGTGGAAAGGAGGTATTCTCTTTTGGGTGAATCCAGAACTAAGGCGCACAGTTTTACAATTCAGGGTCACTCTTTTTGGTCAAAGATGAGGAGAATTTTATTTTTCTCAGAAGGTTGTGCGATTTTGGAACCCTCTGCCTCAAAAGGCAATGGGAACCAGGGTGACTAAATATTTTTCAGGCAACAGTAGGTCGACTCTTATTAGACAATAGAATCAGAGATTATCAGACTAGCTGGAAGGCAATGGCCTAGTGGTATTATCACTAGGCTATTAATCCAGAAACCCCAGTAATGATCTGGGGTCTTGGGTTTGAATCCTGACATGGCAAATGGTGACATTTGAATTCAATTTTAAAAAATCAGGAATTAAGAGTCTAATGATGACCTCGAAACTATTGTCAATTATCAGGAAGAACCCATCTGGTTCACTAATGTCCTTTAGAGAAGGAAAAAGCTGTCCTTACTTGGTCTGGTGTACATGTGACTCCAGACCACACCGCAGTATGGTTGGCTGTTAACTGCCGTCTGGGTATTTAGGGATGGGCAATAAATGCTGGCCTAGCCAATGACACCCACATCCTGTGAATGAATAAAAAACAAGAGTTTGTAGATTTTGAAACACAATCAGATCAGCCATGACCTTATCCAGGTGAGGTGTACGTCAGTTGGAGAGCTGGCATCGCTTTTTATCAGGAAGGGTCACTGCAATGTTCCACAGAGGAACTTGATGGGCTTATCCCACAATCAAGGGCCCGTGGGTGAAAGTTCCACTCACTGAGAACTGTGGCCCACCAGTGTCCCACAGCTAATGGCAGCACCCCCAAGTAACTACCCACTTAAAGACGTCAACTGTGCTGGGATCCTGTACCCCTCCTGCCTGATTATATCATCGAAGCTTCCACCAGGAGGGCATACTTTCTGCCTATCGTCACAAAGAAAACCCATTCGCCAATTGGCAGCCAGCAGTTTCTCACATGATCATGATCATACTGATCATGACTAGATCATCTGGATCCATCGACACAAAAGAGAAATAACTTTTCTGCTTCTCCTCCCAGGGAGGCATTCACGAGAGGCTAGATGAGGCCTTGGTTTAATGGTCTCATTTGACGCACAGACGTTGAGGCCAAAACATTGAATGTGTTCAAGAGGAAGTTAGACGTAGTTCTTCGGGATAACGGGATCAAAGGGAATGGGGAGAAAATGGGAATGGAATATTGGTTTGGAAGATCCGCTATGCTCATATTGAATGGGGAACTAGGCTCAAAGAGCTGAATTATCTCCTCCTGTCCCTTTTTCGTAAGTTTCTGTCACAAACTCATTGCTTATGAATTAGATGCCTTTAGATGGAGATGAGAATTTCTCTTTTTTTTCAGAGAGTTGTCAGAGTATGGAATTCTTTTCCACTGAAAACGCTCAAGACATAGTCATTAAATTAATTCAAGGCTGAGTTAGAGAGACAAGGGAGTCAGCTATGTTGGGTGGGACATACAAGAAAGTGCAGTTGAGACCACAAATGGTTCATTCATGAACTTGTTGAATGTCGGAGCAGGCTTGAAGGGTCAAATAGCCTACACCTGCTCTTATGTTCTAAACGACAGCTCCTCCAATGGTGCAGCACTGTGCAGGGTCAGGCTGGCTTTTATGCTTAAGACTCAAACCTTCTAATTCACAACGAAAGGTTAATCTCTGAGATATATCTGGCCGTCCTTGAGAAAAGCCAGGCTTCTAAACAATAAAGACATTTCCTGTTGTATTTGATTTGAATGATTGGAACATTTTAGGCATAACGTCATCATTGCTCCATCCTCTTGTCATGTTGAGAATATGAATATAGAATGTTTTTTGTTCTTCTGGCTATTCTGTAATCTGGAAATAATTAGAAAGTAGACCAGGTCCGTAACTTGAGCAGGTATTTCTGAAACGTTACTGTACAGTATTGATTGCCTTTGCATTGTGCTGCTGAATGTTCAGGTTCTAAGCATTGGTAATGGAGTTAGTCAACTCAGTAAACAACAACGTTGTATTTGTTTGCTGCTCTTCTTCAACATTTAGTTTGTACTGAAGTCCAATTTATTGATAAAATAAAGTTTTCTGAAAAGGATTTTTTCCCTTTCCCAGACACCAGTTGAAAGAAAGAGGCTATTGCTTGGAATGTCAAAGACTAGAACGAGCCTGAAGTAGCCTTTATCTATTGGAACTGGACTAAGGAAGCTTTGGAACAAGTACCCTCGGCAGACATGACAAGTAAAGACCAAAGGGAGGGCGACAATGGTTTATCAGCACAGAGAGCTTTGGTAATGGCTGACGGGAAAAGCACTGAGCTGCAAAACCATGCACATTTGGCACTCCTGGAGAAATCCCGGGAATTCTTCCAGATCTGTGACCGAGAAGAGAAAGGATTTATTAACCGAGCAGATTTGCAGGTGAGATTTGGCAACCCGGATTTACAAAAGCTCAAGGAATGTCTGAAATTCAACAATGCATCCTTCAGCCAGCTTTCAAAATAATTCAAGCTGAAGCTTTATGTATTTCTGCTCCTCCCAATGTCTTGGATTCTTTTTCTGTCAGAGTACAACACTTTGTGCACAGCATCTCTTGCTCTTTGTCAGACAGGAAGCCAGGGCCTTACAGGTGATGACAGGCTATCAGTGAATGTTTCCCTTCAGGGGCATTTATAGCCATTTTGTACATTTAAGCCTTCATCGCCGTCATTGACAGAACAATATTCAGGAACAGGAGTCAGCCATTCAGCTCCTAAGGATGCATTCAGTCGGGATTGTGGCTGGCCTGTATAGAATCCCGACAGTGTAGAAAGAGGCCATTCAGTCCAATAAGTCTGCACTGATCCTCTGAAGAGCATCCCACATAGACCTACCTTACCCTGCATTTCCCACAGTTAATCTATCTAACCTGCAACCCCCTCTTTGACACTGTGGCCAACCCACCTAACCTGCACATCTTTGGACTGTGGGAAGAAACCAGATTACCCAGTGGAAACTCACGCAGACACAGGAGAACGAATTTATGTCAACTCTATACATCTACTTTTGTTCCCTTACTCTTAATACCTGTAACTATTAAAAATTAACCCTCCTGCCCCATCCCTGACCCCATCCACCTCAACAGCTTTCTGGGAGAGAGATTCAGATTTCCACTCTCCCACAATGTGGTTAAGTTCCTCCCTGGTGTCACCCCTAAACAACCTGGCTTGACTTTGATGGTTCTGCACCTTAGTTCTAAGCTCTCCTCACCCAAGAGAGCAATCAGTTTCTCGCTATCATCCCCAATGTATCCTTTACTCATCTCAACCATCTCAGTTACATCCCAACTTAAAGAGTGCAAGTCTAGTCTATACAATCAGTCCATTCCAATTGAATTACATCATTGTTATAGTGACAAAAACAGAAGTTGCTGGAAAAGCTCAGCAATTCTGAGGAAGGGTCACTGGACCCAAAAAGTTTACTCTGATTTCTCTTCACAGATGCCGCCTGACCTGCTGAGCTTTCCCAGCAACTTCTGTTTTTGTTTCTGATTTTCAGCATTCGCAGCTCTCTTGGTTTTTATCATTATGGTGAATTGAATTTGCACTTACACCAAAGCTAACATTCTTTTCTCATTCTTTCATTGGATGTGGGCACCTCTGGCAAGCACTAGCATTTATTCCCCTTGAACTGAGTGGCTTCCTACTTCCTCTTCAGAGGACAGCTAAAAGTCAGCCACATTGCTGAGGATCTGGAGTCACATGTAGGCCAGACTGGGTTAGGATGGCAGATTTCCTTCCCTACAGGACACTAGTGAACCAGATGGATTTTTCTTCATGACAATCAATGATAGTTTCATGGTCATCATCACTGAGACTAACTTTATGTTAATGCTTACCAAACTTTTGTCGCCATTTTAGCTTTTGAAAATTGCTGTGAGCCCAATTGGAGGAGAGAGCTGTAGGAAGAATGAGGCATTGAGGGATGTAGCAGAGGTTGTGGGAGACCTGTGAGTGAAGGGGCCGTGGGGGTGTGGGGGAATGGGGGGGGAGGGGGGAGCTTTTAAACCAACAGAGTTATTCAGTACAAGGTACTTTTGCTACTTCAGGATTCAGGCCTCAGGGATCAACCTGTTAACAACAATTGTGAGATTTAAAGGAGCCATGCACCTGCTGGTATGGCAGCCATTGCTGTCCGAAAACTCCTGATCTGAAAATTTCACAGTTCAACAATCTTTATATCCCAGATTTATTAATAGATTCAACTTGTATTTCCCAGCTGCTAAGGGGCTTGGGAGGGGGAGGGTGTTAGATTTTAACTCTGTTCCCAGATCCTCACCTTGGGGTCTTTGAATCACTGCTAGTTTGGGTTGAATCAGTAGCAAAATATCCATTCCTTCATTTTCCAGCAAATATTGCAATAGCCTTTTTGATATTTTTTCTTTGCACTTGACAGCCCCAAAATATCAGGGAAAAGGACAAACTGTTTGAGTTGAGTTGAATAATTTTCATTCCAGTTTGAACATTTCTGCAGATTTCCAGGAGGGGGCAATGGTTCTTTTATTGTGCAATTCTAAAATGTGATTGCTGAAATTTTTTGTAAGTGTTTTTAAGCTGTGATTACTGAGCCCTTTCTTGACTGGGTTTTTTTTCATTTTGTAATTCTGAAGGGGTAAGTAATTTTTGTGGTACTTGCAAATTGCCTGTTGAACACCAGACCTCGCACCTTGTAACAGTTGGATCCAACAGTGACCCTCGAAGTATTTTTGTTGCCTTTCATCTGGAATATTCCAGAGGATCTGGGAAATAAACCAGGTCATTATTGAATGACTATTCAGTCAGAACACACGCAAGTCAGAATCTAACAATATCAGTGCGGTTCATATCCTCACAATGAAATAATGGTCTTTATGCACAAACAGACGAGCTAGGAGTAGGAGTTGGCTATTCGACCCTTTGAGCTGCTGTAAATTCAGTAAGGTTATGGTTGATCCAGTTACTCCATGTTCCTGGTTATCTCCTGATAATTGTCCACCCCCCTCCTGATCAAGAATCAATTTACTTTGGCTGGATAAAGGTTCAAGGTCTCTGTTTCCACCACCTTTTGATGCTAAGAGTTCTAAAGATTCACAATCCACTGTGAGAAAAGAAATCACTTCTCCCCTCCATTTTAAATGGGCGACCCCTTCTTTTCTCAAACAGTGGATCCTTGTTCTAGATTCTCCCACAAGAGAAAACATCCGGTCCGCATCCATCTATCAAGAACCCTCAGGATTTTACATCTTTCGATCAAGTCACCTCTTAATCTTCTAAACTCCAGTGGGTATAAGCTTAGACTGGCTGACCAAAGGTGTGCAGCTTAGTTGGATTGGCCATGGTAAAATTGCACCGTAGTGTCCAGGGACATGTAGGCTAGATGGATTAGCCATGCTAACTGCAGGGTGAAGGGGATGGAGTAGGTGGTGTGTCTGGGTGTGTTGTTGTTCAGAGAGTTAGTGCAGGCTCAATGGGCCAAATGGCCTTTATCTGCACTGCAGGGATTCTATGACCCATTCAGATAAGGCAACCATTCTAGCTATGTTCCACAAAACCTTTTCTGAAACTGCTTCCAGCATATTTACATATTTCCTTAAATCAGAAGACCTGTACTGTACACAGTACTCCCAATGTGGTCTTGCCAATGCCCTGTATGACTGAAGACTAACCTTCCTAACCCACCAAAAATGATAACATGCTGAGAAAGGATACATTTTATCAGAGTTTTTAATCACTCAACAAGACAGCTGCAAGAATACAATTTCAAGGGGAAAACCAATGTACACAGTATAAGAGGAAAATGCTTATTGATTGGCCATTGTATACTGATCAGAAATGGTGTAACAATGGAGAATGTGCTGGGTAATGCTGACTGACAGTTAACTTCCAAATTTTGATTAAACTAGGAGGGTCTACTCTAGTTGGTTAAAAGTGTTGCCCTGAGGAATGAACTCGAAAATGCCCATTTAGTTGACTCAAAATGGGCACAGTAAATATCCATGTTCCTTCTGTCTGCAAAGAATACAGCAGTATTTATAAATAAGTTTAGTTTCCAGTGCACACAGACAACATATCCTTTAAACTGCATGACTGCACACGTGCGCAGCTGTTCTGATGTTCCATGCATATCATTTAGCGACACTGCGCTAATCAGTTCGGGGCATTGCTGTGCACTGGGTAAGAAAATTAGAAGGAGCACTGCTTACAGCTACACTGCACTGTGAGCCTAGGTGACACTCTTAAATTGGTTGTCAGTGTAATTCATTGCACTGCCCTGCAAATTAAATCATTCCGGCTTTTACAGTACTGAAGCCAGCTTCACCTCAGCAACCCACTGGAACTGGCCTCTGCTGCCACTCCTGTCCAAGCTGCATTCTTCAGTCAGAATGGCCGCAATTTCCCACAGGAAAAATAACTTCCCACTTCTCCTGGACAGCATTCAGGAGAACCTCCAGGGAGGCATTACTGAACCATGATATTGCTTTCTCCCAGCTCTCTGAGGGGTTAGTAAGAGTGATAAGCAGAGGTTGGATCTGTGTTGCAGAGAGTGAAGTGCTGCCAGGATGCCAATTAAATATGGCCACCGGGAATTGGAGCTTAGAACCTGTAATCTGCCCACCTGCCCATCCACCTGCCTTCCTACCTGACTGCCAGCCTGCTCATCTGCCTACCTGACTGCCTGCATTCCCACCTGACTGCCCACCTGCCCTCCTGACTACCTACTTGCCCACCTGCCGGCTCACCTGACAGTCCATACAAGGTCACAATATAAAAGAACAATAGTTTCATAATCTTTCCAGTTCCCAGGATAGTGAATTAAATACCTTATCTAGATCAGCTTTTAAACAAAAAGGTCAACTGCGTTCCATCATGAACACAATGATAGGTTTAGTGTCAATAAAGGTGTGAGAATTAATTAATGTACAGAGTCAGTATATATAGAAATATAAATGTTTATCACTATAAGTATTTCAAAATGTACATGCAATCGTGCACACACACACGCACACTCTTTCTTTCTCTCTTTCTCTCTCTCTCTCTCTCTCTCTCTCTCTCTCTCTCTCTCTATCTTCAGGAAAAGGGGAAGAACAGCTCCCCATTTCCACTTGGGGACCCTTCAGGACTCAATATCAAGTTCAACAATTTTAGGGCCTGAGCACCTTCTCCCATGTCCTTTAGCCATTCCTGAGGCCCTGTCAGGACAGCCAATACATTTTCACCTACTCATAGTCCCCATTATCAGCTTTTCTTTCACACTGCTATACTAGCATCCATCCATCTAACTGTTGTTCTCTCTTTCTGGACTCCATTCCCAGCTATCTCCTTACTCCTTTTCTCCACTCCTCACCCCCAACTCCGACCCGCTATTTTCAACATATATCACTTTTTCCCAGCTGCTATCAGTTCTGAAGAAGGGTCACTGGTTTCAAAACAAATTTTGCTTCTTTATCCACAGATGCTGCCAGACTGCTGAGTTACTCCAGCAATTTCTGTTCTTGTTACACAATTAGGAACACTGGCTCTCACTTAGTTCATCAGTCTCTGGAAAGTCCCTGGAGCAATCTTTAGCTGAAATGACATCACCTGGCATTGGGAAAGACCATCTAACGTGATAAAGACAGATATTTCCTTAGCTCTGGGGGTTAGAGAAACTTACCAATATCCCTTTAACAAATCTCTTTTGGTAAGAAATCTGGCACAACCAACCCTGTCAATACATTCATCCAAGTAGGGGATTGAGTGGGAATCTGCCTTTGTGATGACATTGAGCTTTCTGTAGTTGATATTGAATTTGGTTGAAGCATCTGGCTTTGGAACGACCATCTCTTGGGAACTCCTTTAAGGTGTGTTCCAACATGTATTAGATTTCTGTTTTCACCTAGACCTCTTTCTTAGGATGTCAGTTATAAGGATACTATTTTATAGGAAGGGACTCCCCTACAGCCACACCATGGTTTGTCTCTAAAGATTCCTTTAAGTTCAGCAAGTAACCTGGTTAGGTCTTTTCATCCTTCTACCTCAAAATATCAAAGCATGATGTCTAACCTCACGCATACATCAGTATTAGTGAACTGCATAGGATGTGATTTAATTTGGAAACTATCTAGGCCCCAGTCTACCTTATCCTCAATAACCCTTTCATCTTCCACTATCAAAAGTCTCCTCAGAGCTTTGCTGAAAAAATGCAATATGCCTCCAGACTTGTGGAAATCTCTAGCCAGAGACCTCCCAATTTGGAGAAAACAAATTCGTAAAGAAGCTATCTCTGATGTGCGCAGTCAAGGTGGTCAAGTGCAAACAGTGGGAGGAGCATGCAAAAATCCAAGGATCCAATCCAGTCTCCCCTTCAAACACCACCTACCACCCCTACAGAAGGATGTGTGTATCTAGTACTGAACTGGTCACTAACGCTAGAGTGAGAGAAAATCATCCTCAGCCTTGAGGACTGCCGATGGAGAAGAATAATCCAACACAAATAGCCAATAGTTCACTCCAAAGAACTTTCCTCTGATTAGTTTCAGAGGTCCCCTTACATCATGGCTGTAACCTAATCTGAAAGGACTAAAGCCAGAAGGTGAAATTCGGACAGTACGTGGCAAATAGAATAAATTCCAGTCTTTTGTTCTAATCATGAAGATATTCAGATGCTTCCTCAATAACCTTCCCTCCACCATAAGGTTAGAAGTGGGGATGTTCGGTGATGATTGCACAATGTTCAGCACCATTCATGGTTCCTCAGATACTGAAGCTGTCCATTGTCATATGCAGCAAAACCAGCACAATATCCAGGCTTGGGCTGAAAGGTGATAAGTATCATTTGTGCCACACAAATACCATGCCATGACTACCCGCAGCAAGGGAGAATCTAACTATCAACCCCCTCGACTATCACAGAATCCCTCACAATCAACGTCCTGGTAGTTAAGAGTCACGGTTAGTAAGTTTGTGGTTGACGCCAAAATTGGTGGTATAGTGGATAGTGAAGAAGATTATCTAAGATTACAAAGGAATCTTGATCATTTGGACTAATGGGCTGAGGAGTGGCAGATGGAGTTTAATTTGGGTAACCTGTGACACAACTTTCAAAGCATTATGTACCTGAACCCCCAAGTGTCTCATACATGGAATTTGTGCTTGTTGTTGTGCCAAGCCTTGTCTTAGAATCCCTACAGTGTGGAAACAGGCCCTTCAGCCCAACCTGACCCTCCAAAGAGTAACCCACGCAGACCCATTCCCCTATCCTATATTTACCTAATGCACCTAACCTACACATCCCTGAACACTATGTGCAATTTTGCATGGCCAATTCACCTAACCTGCACATCTTTGGATTGTGGGAGGACACTGGACCTCTCAGAGGAAATCCGCACACACACAGGGAGAATGTGAAAACTCCACACAGACAGGCACCCAAGGCTGGAATTGAACCTGTGTCCCTGGCGCTGTGAGGTAGCAGTGCTAGCCATTGTGCCGCCCATAATTGTCTTTCTGAAATTTTCTCAAAGGTGTCTAATGACAACAGGAAAGTTGAAATGTGTTCCCCATGCGAAAAGATCAAATACCCCTGCTGTGTGCTACATGGCCGTCCACACCTTTGAATGCAAATTATTACATTCTGGTGATCTAATCACTCTAACCCACTCTAACTAGCATAACTCCACTAATTATCCTAATCTCACTAATTATCCTAATCTCCCTATTTATCCTTTCTCCACCTCTGGTGGTCACTCTACCTTCTTAGCTACTCTAACCCTCTCTAAAGATCCAATGCTAACCTCTGCTGATTGGACAGTCTTAATATTCATTTTTGCTGTGAATTGCGGTAAAGGTTTTTACCAAACCTTTTCAGAACAACTGTTCCACCTCTTAGTTTCTTCCATTACTCCATCTCTTAACCCTCAATGTGACCTTTTCACTTAATGTACAGTTAGAAAGCCAGCCGTTTCCTCATAATTTTCCATCAGCTGCCTTTTGGCTTGTATTTCCTTTATAGCTTTCCCTTGTACACTTGCCTCAGTGTTCTTTTTTATTTGTCCTGTGAAGGCTAAGTGCTTCTATTTTTAGTTCCAATTTGAGTTAATCTCTTTATCTATGAAAGCCTAGCCGTTGATACACTTCCTGTTTTCTCCTGACTGTAAGTTTTTTGATGTGTTCGCTCGCCAGTTTAAATATTGTCAAGGAAGCTTTTAATTATCCTCATTTTCTGCTATCAGCCTAGCAATTATCACAAGGGGATGTGCTTTAAGGAAAATCTTAAAACTGGGGACAGGGATGCAAATGTTGAGAGAAGGAATTCCAGAATTTATACTAAAGCACCTCGGGAGTGTTGCCCATCTCTGCCAGCTACTGCCCAGACTCTCAGCCATGCCTTCTGTCTCATCTGTTGGAGTCCACACTTGGCTTTTTAAAAAGACATTCATTCACAAGATGTGGGTATTCCTGGCCAGGCTGGCATTTATTACGCAACCGTAATTGCCTAGAAGGTAATGGCCCGGGAGTCACAAGTAGGCCAAACCAGGTAGATACAAACGTTTTCTTCCCTAAAAGTGAACCTGATGGATTTTCCCCAATAATGGGTCATTGGTAAACAGGAAAATCCACCATCTGGCCCTGGTGGGATTTGAACCCAGGTGCCACAGAGCATTAACATGGGCCTTTGCATTAATAACCTAGTTTAATACCATGAGGCCATTACTTCCCCTTGCTGCCTGTAGAACCGGAGAAGTGTGACAGCACAGAAAGAGGTCATTCGCCCCATTGTGTCTACACACGCTACTCATTCTAATCCAACTTTGCAGTTCCATTGCATAGCCTTGCAGGTTAAGGTATTTCAGGTACAGACCCAGGTTCTTTTTTTAAATGAGTTGAGGGTTTTCACCTCATCCCCCAAACTAGGCAATGGATTCCAGATTAATTTTATCAATGGGTGATAAAGGTTTCCTCATGTCTCCCCAAACCATCTACTGTCACCTTAAATCTGTGTCTCCAGTTAATTGACCTCACTGCTGGAGGAAACAAGTCTTCCTTGTCAGCTCCATTCAAGCCCTCTGTCATTTTGACCTATCTTACACTCTCCATGACCTTGATCTCACCCACCCTCACCAGTGTCAATTCTCAATTCCACATCACCCTTGCTCACTGACCTAAATCTGTACCCAGATCTGAATGCTTCACCTTAAAAATTCATAATTCCTGTGATCAAGTAGTTTTATTGTCTCATCCCTCCCTGTCACTGGTAACGTCTCTATACAAGTAGCTCATGAACCCCAGGTTAGTGCTCTGGAGACCCATGGCAGATAGATTTTTAAAACAAAACCTGGAATTGTAATGACAGTAAAATCCCATTTGGTTCACTAATATCCTTGAGAGACATCTAGCATCTTTACCTGATCTGGTCTAAATGTCATTCCAGATCCACAGCAATGTGGTGGACTCTTAACTACCCTCTGAATCAAGCCAATCAGATCAAAGGGCAATTAGGGGTGGGCCAGTCAGTGGAGCCAACAGCCCATGAATGGAACTTAAAAAATGGCATGTAAGCAGCTTGATTTTTGAAAGAAAATTAATCACAATAAACTTCTGAGAAAGGTTTGTTTATTTGCAGCACCTTCAGACTGAGCTGTCCCTCAGTTCAAATGAACTCCAGGATGTGTTCGATGTCCTGGATGCTGATCAGAATGGCTCCCTGACCTTGGAGGAGTTTACCACAGGATTTAGTAAGTTCACAGCCTTAATTTCACCCTTAAGTTTCTGTCAAGAGAGTTTATACCATGACAATTCTTGGACTTTTCTCTTTTCCATTTATCCATTCACGAAAAGTGGATATCACTGACTGGTCCAACATATGTGGCCAATCCCTAATTTTCCTGGAGAAGGTGATGTCTTCTTGAACTGCTGCAATTCATTCAAGAACTAGAAGAACAAAGACAATTATAGCACAGGAACAGGCCCTTCGGCCCTCCAAACCTGCATCGATTCAGATCCTCTATCTAAACCTGCCATCTATTTTCTAAGGATCTGTATCCCTCTGCTCCCTGCCCATTCATGTATCTGTCTAGATACAGCTTAAGTGATGCTATCATTCCCACCCCTACCACCTCCGCTGGCAACGCATTCCAGGCACCCACCATCCTCTGCTTAAAGAACTTTCCCTGTATATCTCCCCTAAACTTTTCCCCTCTTACTTTGAACTTGTGACCCCCTACTAATTGAGACCTCCACTCTGGGAAAAGGTTTCTTATTATCCACCTCTCATGATTTTGTAGGCCTCAATCAGGTCCCCCCTCAACTACAACCTTTCAAATGAAAATATTCCTAATCTAAACAACCTCTCCTCATAGCCTGCACCCTCCTTAACAGGCAACATCCTGGTGAACCTCCTCTGTACCCTCTCCAAAGCATTCACATCCTTTTGGTAATGTGGCAACCAGAACTGTACACAGTATTCCAAATGTGGCCGAACCATAGTCTAATACAACTGTAACATGACCTGCCAATCTTGTACTCAATACCTCCTCCGATGATGGAAAGCATGCCGTATGCCTTCTTGACCACTCTACTGACCTGTGTTGCCACCTTCAGGGGCGGCACAGTGGTTAGCACTGCTGCCTCACAGTGCCAGAGACTTAGGTTCAATTCCCGTCTCAGGCAACTGTCTGTGTGGAGTTTGCACATTCTTCCTGTGTCTGCGTGGGTTTCCTCCCACAATCCAAAAACGTGCAGGTTAGGTGAATTGGCCATGCTAAATTGCCTGTAGTGTTAGGTGAAGGGGGGAATGGGTCTGGATGGGCTCCTCTTCGGAGGGTCGGTGTGGACTTGTTGGGCCGAAGGGCCTGTTTCCACACTGTAAAGTTATCAATGGACCTAAACACCCATATCTCTCTGAAAATTGCTTTTCCCCAGGACTTTTCCATTTACAGTATAGTTCACTCTTGAATTGCATCTTCCAAAATGCATCACCTCGCATGTGCCCATATTGAACTCCATCTGCCAGTTCTCTGTCCATCTCTCCAATCTATCTACATTGTGCTATATTCTGTGACAGTCCCCTTCACTATCAGCTACTTCACCAACTACTTGTCACCTGCAAACTTGCTAATGAGGCAACCTTCACCTTCCTGCAAGTCATATTACAATCAACAGCAGTCCCAGCACAGATCCCTGTGGGACACCACTGGTCACAGGTCTCCATTTTGAGAAGCTCCCTTCCACTACTACTCTGTGTCTCCTGTTGTCCAACCAGTTCTCTATATATCTAGCTAGAACACCCTGGACTCCATGCGACTTCACCTTCTTCATCAACCTACCATGGGGAACCTTATCAGATGCCTTACAAAGTCCATGTATATAACATCTACATCCTTTCCCTCATCAACCAACTTTGTCACCTCTTCAAAGAATTCTATTAGGTTTGTAAGACATGCTCTTCCCTGCACAAAACCATGCTGCCTATCACTGATAAGCCCATTTTCGTCCAAATGGGTATATATCCTATCCCTTAGTATCTTCTCGTAGCTTCCCTATCATTAACGTCAGGCTCACAGGTCTGTATTTACCTGGATTATTCCTGCTACCCTTCTTAAACAAGGGGACAACATTAGCATTTCTCCAGTCCTCTAGGACCTCTCCCATTTTCAAGGATGCTGCAAAGATATTAAAGTAGGTCCCTACAGTGTGGGAACAGGCCTTTCAGCCCAACAAGTCCACACCAACTCTCCGAAGTGTAACCCACCCAAACCCATTTCCCTCTGACTAATGCACCTAACACCGTGGACAATTTTGCATGGCCAATTCACCTGACCTGTATGATTTTGGACTATGGGAGGAAACAGGAATACCTGGAGGAAACCCATGCAGACAGTTGCCCGAGGCTGGAATCGAACCCAGGTTCCTGGTGCTGTGAGGCAGCAGTGCTAATCATTGAACCACTGTGCCGTCCTTATCTGTTAAAGCCCCAGCTATTTCCTCTCTCGCTTCCCTCAGTAACCTGTGATAGATCCCATTTGGACCGGTGACTTGGCCACCTTAATGCCTTTTAGAATACACAACAGTTCCTCCCTCCTTATGCCGACTTGACCGAGAGTACTCAAAGCTCTATCCTTAACTCAACATCCACCATTTCCCTCTCCTCGGTGAATACCGATGTAAAGTACTCGTTAAGAATCTCACCCATTTTCTCTGACTTCAAGCATAGCTTTCCTCCTTTGTCCTTGAGTGGGCCAACCATTTCCCTTGTTACCCTCTTGCTTCTTAAATATGAATAAAAGGCTTTGGGGTTTTCCTTAACCCTGCTCACTAAGGATATCTCATGACCCCTTCTAGCCCTCTTAATTCCTCATTTCTGATTGATCCTGCATTCCCAATATTCTTCCAAAGCTTCATCTGTCTTCAGTCGCCTAGACCTTATGTATGCATCTTTTTTCCTCTTAGCTAGTCTCTCAATTTCACCTGTCAGCCATGGTTCCCTAATGTTGCCATTTCTATCCCTCTTTTTCACAGGAACATATCTCTCCTGAACTCTAATCAACCTCTCACATATCGAATGTGGATTTCCCTTCAAAAAGCTGCTTCCTAATCTACATTCCTCAGCTCCTGCCGAGTTTTGATACAGTTGGCCTTCCCCCAACTTATCCCTCTTCCTTTAGGACCACTCTCATATTTGTCCATGAGTATTCTAAAATTATTGCATTGTGATCACTATTCCCAAAGTAATCCCACACTGAAACTTCAACCACCTGGCTGGGCTCATTCCCCAACACCAGGGCCAGTATGGCCCCTTCACGAGTTGGACTATTTACATACTGCTCTAGAAAACCCTCCTGGATGCTCCTTACAAACTCTGCTCCATCCAGTCCTCTAACACCAAGTGAAACCCAGTCAATATTGGGAAAATTAAAATCTCCTATCACCATTACCCTGTTGCTCCGACATCTTTCCACGATCTCTCTACATATGTGTACCTCTACCTCATGCTTGCTGTTGGGAGGCCTGTAGTACAATCCCAACATTGTTACTGCACCCTTCCTATTTCTGAGTTCTGCCCATATTGCCTCACTGCTCAAGTCCTCCATAGTGCCCTCCTTCAGCAGCTGTGATATTTTCTTTGACCAGAAGATTCGATGTAGATAGACCCACAATGCCATTAGGGAGGGAATTCCAGGATTTTGACAGTGAAGGAATGGTGATATATTTCCAAGGCAGGATAGTGAGTGGCTTGGAGGGGAACCTGCAGGTAATGGAGTTCCCATGTATTTGCTGCTCTTATACTTTAGGATGGTAGGAGTCACAGGTGCTGGTGAAGAAGCCTTGGTGAGTTTCTAGCGCATCTTGTAAGTGAAATACACACTCTTGCTACTGAGTGCTGGGAGTGGGTGTGGTGCCAATCAAGTGGGCTACTTTGTCCTGGATGGTGTCAAGCTTCTTGACTGTTGTTGGAGCTGCACCCATCAAAGCAAGTGCGGAAAATTCATCACATTCCTGCCTTGTGCCTTGTAGGTGGTGGACAGGCTTTGGAGAGTCAGGAGAGGATATGGTATAAGTGGTATTGGCACTGGACATAACAGCCTAAAGAGTTTTCATGAGACTTTGTTGGCTTTTTAGGTCTAATTTGGCAAATTTAGCTAATTCAGTATAAAAGATTGAAGAACTTTAATCGAAAATCGAGCTTCTTGTGTTCATCTAAAGAAAACGTGTGCAGGAAGTTTACTCCCCGATCATGTTAATCCAATCAAACCAGTCACCAGGATGAAGTTTCTGATAATTGTGCTCATTTGCATACTTCTGAGAACTCAACGTTTAACATTAAAAATTAAACCTCTTTTCTTTCTGTACACAATGGGCCGCATTTTAAACTCCCCTCAGGTGGTTGTAAATTTGTGGCACGTGGAGGTGGGTCATACATGTGCAAAGTATCCTGCCCGCTGTTTACTTGTCCACTCCTGCCCTCACTGTGGTATTTCCCATGGCACAGCTGGCAGCCCACCTACCAGTGGGTTAATTCAGGATGGTACATAAGTGGTCAACGCCAATCTAAAGGCCTCACTGCAATGCTGTTGGGATTCTACCTGAAGTGGGTGATGTCCACTCCAAGAGGGTGACTTTCATTGTGTGGGTTTGTGGTAGACTTGGCAGGGGAGCGATCCCCGTTTTATTGGAACCCCCTTAACCCTTTTGAGGCTTTCTCCCAGCAAGGTGTTACACTCTCCTGTCTTCCATCTCCCTCTCAAACTGTGTTGTCTCTCCTCATCCTCCCATCCCCATCACCCAGGCATGTCAGTTGGTATCTAGAGAGCTTCCTGACTCCCCTACTAGGGTGAGGAACAGGATATTCAGTACTTCATACAGTTCAACTCAATATCACAAATGGACATGTTTCAAAATTACTAATGTATTAACTATTAGCTATTAATTTATGAGGAAACTGCACACCAGTTTAATAAGTAAATGATCATGTTTATATTTTTAAAGCCCTTTGAGTTATTGACAGGTTGTACACAGTCGATGGACTGGATACACTGAGTAAACTGATAAACGCATGTTCAGCTGGGTTATTGAAACTGTGCCAGGGTACACCAAGGGATATGTTGTAATGCAAACAGAAAGTTCTCAAAACTTTGACTGATTGTGCTTAGTCAAGGTGGATTTGCCAGTCTGCCAGGTAGAAGTGTGTTTGAGTGATAACTTGCAAAAAAGCATCATATCAGAAAGCTCACTCAGTTACCCAAAGTGGAAACTCCTGGCAAACATTTTCAGATGAGTGAAGACTAAAGAAAAGGTAAAACTGCAAGATATTGAGGAAAAACACTCTTGGAAGCAGATGGATTTTACAGTGTGCTTTCCATTGTGTTCCAAAGTATATGTGGCATCACATTGAATTGATGTAGGACGGAAAATTACAGGACGGCTGGGCAGATGGCTCCCTCAAGGGGGTAGAAAAGACAATGGCAAGCCAACAGACATAGAACAGACATATTCACTGTGGGCGGCTAAATTAGAGCAGAGTGCGACTTCTGCCCCTCAGTGGCCGGAGGCCGAACTCTCTTGAGTGGTCCTAACAGTGCTCACACATGGTAATGGTGATTGTTAGGACCCCATAGAGGTTGCTGGATCAATCCCGGAGTGAGGTATGCTGGGGATTTTGGTCAGGTTGTGTTTTTTTTGGTAGGGGGATGGAATTGGAGTAAGTTTTAATGTATGTACAGGTAGAAAGGAAGAAGGTACTGTTATCTTAAGGGACATGCCACTTAAGGGACATGCCACTGAGGGACAAAAGGCACATCCTGAAGGGAAAAAGTAAAGATTGCAGATGTTAGAGATCAGAATCAAGTTGACGTTTCAAGCATGAGCTCTTCATCAGGAATGTGGGGGGGGGGGGGGGGGTGGAGAGGAGGGATGGGGGGAGGTGGGAGAGGAGAGGAGGGGGGCCCCAAGGGGGCTGAGAGATAAATGGGAGGGGGGTTTAGCTAGGGGGAAGGTAGCTGAGAATGCAATAGGTAGATGAAGGTGGGAGGTAATGGTGATAGCTTAGAGAAGAGGGTGGAGCCGACAGATGGGAAGGAAGATGCCGAGTTGGAGGGTTGGATCTGGGATAAGGTAGAGTGAGGGGAAATGAGGAAACTGCTGAAATCGACACTGATTCCGTGTAGTTTGAGGGTCCCAAGGAGGAAAATGAGGCATTCTTCGTCCAGGCGTCAGATGGCTAAAATCTGATAGTGGAGGAAGCCCAAGACTTGCATGTCCTTGGCAGAGTGGAAGTGGGAGTGGGAGTTGAAGTGTTCAGCCACAGGGCAGTGGGGTTGTTTAGTGCTTGTGTCCCAGGGATTTCTCTGAAATATTCCACAAGTTGGCATCCTGTCTCCCCAATGTACAGGAGACCACATCAGGAGCAATGGACAAGTAGATGATGTACGTGGAGGTGCAGGGAAATTTCTGCCTGATGTAGAAGGATCCTTTGGGGCAGAGGTGGAGGAATTGCGGAGTAAGGGATAGCATTCAACTTCTGATCTACTTCAAACCGACTGACTCCCACAGCTACCTGGACTACACCTCCTCCCTACCTACCTCCTGTAAAAACATTATCCCTTATTCCCAATTCCTCTGCCTCTGCCGCATCTGCTCCCAGGAGGACCAATTCCATCACGGAACATCCAGGATGGTCTCCTTCTTCAAGAACCACAATTTCCCCTCCCACATGGTCAACGATGCCCTCCAGCACATCTCCTTCACTTCCCGCACCTCCACCCGTGAACCCCACACCTCCAATTGGAACAAGGACAGAATGCCCCTGGTCCTCACCTTCTACCCCACAAACCTCCAGTTACAATGCATTGTCCTCCACCATTTACATCACCTATAAACAGACTCCACGACCAGAGACATATTTCCCTCCCCACCCCTATGTGCTTTCCACAGAGACCATTCCCTCCGTGACTCCCTAGTCAGGTCCATGCCCCCCCCACCAACCCACCCTTCACTCCCGACACCTTCACTTGACACCGCAAGAGGTATAATACCTGCGCCCACACCTCCCCCCTCACCTCCATCCAAGGACCCAAAGAATCCTTTCATATCTGGCAGAGATTTTCCTGCACCTCCACACACATCATCTATTTGTCCATTGCTCCTGATTTGGTCTTCTGTACATTGGGGAGAAAACTTGCAGAACGTTTCAGAGAACATCTCTGGGACACCTGCACCAACCACCCTACCACCCTGTGGCTGAATACTTCAACTCTGCCTCCCACTCCACCAGGGATATGAAAGTCCTTGACCTCCTCCACCATCAGATTCTGGTCACCTGACGCCTGGTGGAAGAACGCCTCATCTTCTGCCTTGGGACCCTCCAAACACACGGGCTCAATGTCCACTTCAGCAGTTTCCTCATTTCCCCTCCTCCCACCTTATCCCAGATCCAAGCCTCCAACTCGGCACCACCATCTTGAACTATCCTACCCGTCCATCTTCCTTCCCACCTATCGGGTCCATCCTCCACTCTGACTTATCACCATCACCTCCCCCCCACCTTTATCCACCTATCGCATTACTAGCTACCTTCCCTTCAGCCGCAGTCTCCTCTCATTTATCTCTCAGCCCCCTTGCCCGCCCCACCCCGCATTCCTGATGAAGAGCTTATGCTCGAAACGTCGATTCTCCTGCTCCTTCGATGCTGCCTGACTGGCTGTGCTTTTCCAGCACCACACATTTTGACCCCCCTAGCCCACTTCTTAAAAGGAACCAAGCTACACCAACGTCAGTTTTTTCAATTAACCTGTATGGATATGCTATGACTCATCTCGAGAGCGAGTGGGTCTTGAACCTGGAGTGTCATATTTTAATTATTGGAATGCTACCACCGAATTGTAACAGCCGTGTGCTGTAATTGCTTTGAATTGACCTGTTCTGATATCCCAGGGCAGGTGGCCCTTGACCCCAAACCCTCCAGCCTAAAGGCAGTGGCACCACCATTGTACCGCAGAAATCCCTATGCCTATTGTATTATGGCAGGTGCAGTGTAATATCGGGATAATGGAGATTTTAACAAGCTGAAGACAAGAAATTGCTGGAGAAACTCAGCAGGTCTGGCCATATTTGTGGACAGGAAGCAAAGTCAATGTTTCAGGTCTCTCCATAGGTACTGCCAAAGTTTCTCTCTGTAGATGCTGCCAGACCTGCTAAGTTTCTCCAGCACATTCTGATTTTGTTTCAGACCTTCCGCAGTTCTGTTTGATTTTAGCAAGCCCCAATTGAACCTTAATTATTGATTTATATTTGGAGGGTGGGCTGTTGACTTCAACACCCACGTTATTATGGGGCTGAGCTTGTGACCGAGTGTTGTGTGAGTGAGAACGTGGTGGGGTGAGAACCTGCTCTGTTTACAAGCCCTTTCCACCATCAAAAACACAACCAGCAAGGGCACGTAATATCTGTCCATAGCGAGACTGTACTGAGTCAGTTAATGGACAGCCATCATCTGAATTAGACATTCGATTGAACCAGAAAGTGCCTGTTCCTAAACTGCTGAAGAGCAATTTATGGCAACGTAAAAGAGGACTGTGAGACCAGCAAAGTGACTCCTGCACTGAGCCAGTAAGGGAACAATGGGCTGAAGAGTCCCTTTCCTTGCTGTAATCACTCCATGATATATTTACTGACTGAGAAATATTTGGAATTTTCACACATTCAGGTCAGTTCCTGTTTGGAGAAAAGACAATTGTAGACAAGTTAAAGAGAAGCCAGGATCAGCCTGAGAGCCTGTACCTGAATCAATGTAACCAACAGTTGGTAACAGCTGATGATGAGGAGGAGCACCACTTCCAAACCATGATGGAGAACCTGGGAGCAAGGAGCCTCTTTAAAGAGTGAGTGAAACATTGCATCACACAAGCAGATATTTGTGGCTGTGTTTTCCTGGGAGGATTTGACATTACACCTGCAAGCATGTTCAATGGATAATAGGGAAGGCAGGTGGAACATTGGCTTTTATTTCATGGTGAATGGAGTACACACGTAGGGAGATTTTTGCTAAAACTATTACAAGGCATTAGTCAGAATACACTTGGAATACGGTGGAAGTTTCAGTCTCTTTATCTAAGGAGAGATATATTGGCATTGGAGACGGTTCAGACAAAGTTCATTCCAGTTATAGAGGGATGTTCTTATGAGGTGAAGTTTGTAGTAGGTTGGGCTTGCACTCATCAGAGTCCAGAAGAATGACAAGAGACTTTATTGAAACACACACGATTCTTAACCGGTCTTAACCGGATAGATGCAGAAAGGATATTTCCCTTTGTGACAGAGACTTGGACCAGAAGGAATAATCTCAGAGTCATCCATTTAAGATAGAAATGAGGAGAAATTTATTCTGTCACAGGGGATTGAATCTAGGGAATTCTTTACTGCAGAGGGCTGTGAGGCGTTAAGTATGTAGCTAGACCCATTTTTAATCAGGAAGCGAATCAAGGAAGGAGACTAGAGTTGAGGATTAACAGATCAGCTATGATCTCATTGAACAGCAAAGCAAACTTGATGGATTGAATGGCTAATACTGCTCCTGTGTCTTATGGTCTAACAGAAATGCTCAACTTATTTAATTGAACAAAGTTGTTGATAACTGTTTGCCATTTATGTGGTTGGAATATATCTTTTAAAAAAGTATTTATTGAGTCAATTACAGGGAACATAGGGGCAGGAGGAGGCCATTCAGCCCATCAGGCCTGTTCCAACATTCAGTAAGATCATAGCTAATATTGATGTAGTCTCATCTCCACCTCCCTGTCCTCCCCCAATAATTCTTTGTCTATTAAATATCTAATTCAGCCATGAATGGATGTAAAGAGCCAGCCTCCAGAAAATTCCATATTCTAAAGATCCTCTGACAGAAAAAAATTCTCAATCCTGTCTTAAATTGCGAACCCAGATTCTTGGTATTAATCTCAGCTACAAGAGGAAACATTGTACTGGTCCAGTTCCCTCAAGATCTTACATATTCCAGAAGGGAATCAAATGAATCTTTCCTTGTACTGCTTCTAATGCCATTATATTGTCTTTTAACTGATGACACCAAAACTGTATGCAGTAACTCTAGATGTGGTCTTACCAGGGTCCTGTACCACTACAATAAATCTTAAAAACTTAGCTTAAATCTATATTTTATTCCCTTTGTAAAAATCACCCATATTCCATTCTCACTTGTGCCCTTAAGCATTAGCTGTGGGTCAGAGGCTGTATCTCTTGTCCAGCTTTCAACTTTGTGATTTTTAAAAATTCCTGCCAACATCAACAAATTATATTTATAAAGCTGTGACTTAGTAAGACACCTCAAGGTACCTAACAGGAATAACATCAGACAAAACGTAATGCTGAACTACAGGGGGAAGCAGACAAGAAGATTTTAAGGGTTGTCTTAACGGCGTTGTGAGAAGTAAAGAGTTAGAAAGGTTCAGAGAAGGTTAATTCCAAATTTTAGGATTCAGGCTGTTGAAGGCACTTCCTCTCCCCGGCCCACTCCATGAACAAAGAGAACGGAATTATGTTTCCCACTTTCTTCTCCCTCTGTCATAATGTGAGTGTCTGTGTGTGCTCATGTGTGTGCGCGCATCTGTATGTGTACGTGCATGCGTACGTGCGTACATGCGTGTGTGTGTGTGTGAGAGAGAGAGAGAAAGAGTGTGTGTGTTAACAAAGGGACTGGAGTTTTGGATAGTAGTTTCCTAGAATCATACAGCTGTACAGCATGGGAAAAGATACTTCGGTCCAACCCGTCCATGCTGGCCAGATATTCTACATTAATCTAGTCCCATTTGCCTGTATTTGGCCCATATCCCTCTAAATACTTCCTATTCATGTACCCATTCAGATAACTTTTAAATGTTGTAAGTGTATCAGTCTCCACCGCTTCCTTTGGCAGCTCATTCCAGACAGCCTCTGTGTTAAAAAGATGCCCCTCAGATCCCTTTTAAATCTTTCAGCTCTCATTATGCCCTCTAGTTATGGACTCCCTTACCCTGGGGCAAAGACATTGGCTATACACTCCATCCATGCCCCCCCATGATTTTACAAAGTTATATAAGGTCACTCCGCATCCTCCAATGCTCCAGGTAAAATAGTCCCAGCCTATTCAGCCTCTCCCTCTAGCTCAGGCCCTCCAACCCTGGCAACATCCTTGTAAATCTTTTCTCAGCCTCTTCAAGTTTCACAACATCTTTCCGATAGCAGTAATATAATATGCCAATAGTTTATAACTATTTACCTGTAGCCAGAGTCTGATTACTTTTAATAAATAGTGATTCCTGTTCGGTACAGAAACCCAGTATGTATTTTTAATCAATTTGGTTTCAAAACACTTTTGTGTATTATTAAACATCTTTAACTTCAGTGGTGACTGCAGGAATAGTGAGGCTTGGTTTCCTATAAGCTATCTCAGTGAATCATGACATTGGAATATGTTCGGACAACTCCTTAAACCGTCTGTCCGGTTTGGACGCAAGATATTTTTTATCATAATGTATACCCATTTAGATACAGGGATTGGTAAAGTAGAATTTTATGCAGGGGTAATGTACAATTTGTAGACTAGCCATGGCTTAGTTGGAATATTTTCACCTCTTAAAGATTTGAGGTCAAATCCTACTCTAGAATGTAAACATGAACATCAAGGCTGGCACTCCAGTGCAGTACTGATGGAGTGCTGTACTGTCAGAGGTGCTGATGAGATGTTCAATTGAGAATTCAAGGTGGCATTAGTTGGTTACTTAAATAGAAATATTGTGCAGAGTTACAGGGAGAGGATGGGAAAGTAGAATTAAATTATAGTGCTCTCAATCAACAACCTGGAGCATCAGAGGCTGAGGGGTGACCTTATAGAGGCTTATAAAATCACGAGGGGCATGGATAGGGTAAACAGACAAGGTCTTTTCCCTGGGTGGGGGAGTTCATAACTAGATATGGACTAGAGGGCATAGGTTTAGGGTGAGAGGGGAAAAGTATAAAAGGGACCTAAGGGGCAACTTGTTCATGTGGAGGGTGGTGCGTGTATGGAATGAGCTGCCAGAGGAAGTGGTGGAGGCTGGTACAACTGCAACATTTAAAAAGCATCTGGATGGCTATATGAATAGGAAGGATTTGGGGGATATGGGTCAAGCGCTGGCAAATGGGACTAGATTAGGTTAGGATATCTGGTCAGCATGGACGAGTTGGACCGAAGGGTCTGTTTCTGTGCTGCCCATCTCTATGACTCTCTGACTGATTATCTGGCCATTATCTCATTGCTGATGAAAAAGGAAGGTTATATTAAAGGAGGAAAGTAAGTCTTGAGGAGGAGATGTGTGTACTCAACTATTTATTCCTACAGTGTGGTGACCAGAAACTGCACACAGTTACTCCATGGTTCTTATGACCGCACCAAAGTTCAGTACAGCTCTAACATATTCCCACAAGCCTGTCCAATTCAGACTGATGGTGAACTCAATGTATTGGGGGTTATAGTCGTGTCAGTGAAATAATGCAAAGTTGCAGATTGAAAATGTGACTTGCAATCTGCCTTTATAAGCGCTGTGCACGTCAGAATGATCCAATTGTTTGAGTCTTGTTAAGAATGTTATGCTCATCAGGACAAATGCAAGAATCCCAAATCTTGAACAATTACAACAATTTTAAACTACTTTAAGATGCTCCCAGTGTTTTTATTTTCAGGCAGTACCCTATGTTGCTGAAAGAGGTCACTGAAGAAATGCTGTAGCCTCCAGGTAACAATTTCCAGTTCTCCTTAAACATCTCTCGGAGGAGAATGTGGTTGTAAATACTAGGAGGCAACCTGTCAGTTGCAATAAACTAAATGAACATTGAGAAGCAAGGACAGCCAGTATCAATTTGTTACAGGCCATGCATGTTTAACAAATGACTTTAATTAAAAAATGACATCTGGAACACCAGGAATGCCATTGATATGGAACCACAGAAAGGATACAGCACAGGAAAAGGCCCCTTGCCTTTTATGCCCATTCCAGCACTCTGCAACAGCAACACATCGGGTCTTACGACCCTGCTCTTTTCCTCTAGCTCTGTTTTCTGTTTTCTCTCTCCTCAGCTGCTCATCCAAATCCCTTTTGAAAGTCATCATCTTCAATCACATTCTCAGATAGTATACTCTAGATCCTAACCACTTGCTTGTAGGTTTAGATTAGGATTGATATAGGGCTGTGAGGAGAGAGCAGGAATTAGGATTGATCTGAGATTGTTACAGGGTAATGGGAAGAGAATGAGGCAATTAGTTTGGAATTGATACAGGGCTATTGAGAGAGTGAGACAGTGGGATTAGTTTGGGTTTGATACTGGCTTTTGGTGAGAGGTGGTAGAGTGAGGCAGACGTTTTGAGTTGGATATGTTCTCTTTCAGTGCAATAGAAAATCCAAGTTCCTGTCTTCGAGCATCCTCTGAAACATCAGCTGATCAGTGGTATAAGTTGTTGGAGGGGACTTTGAGAGATAGGATTTGCATGCATTTAGAAAGGCAAGGACTGATTAGGGATAGTCAGCATAGTTTTGTGTATGGGAAATTGTATCTAACAAACTTGATTCAGTTTTCTGAGGATGTAACCAAGAAGATTGATGCGGGCAGAGCAGTTGTTAACCGAGACTTTAGTAAAGCTTTTGACACGGTTCTCTTGGTAGACTGATTAGTAAAATTAGATCACATGGGATTCAGGGAGAGCTCACCAATTGGATACAACATTGGCCTGATGGTAGGAGACAGAGACTGGTTCAGTTAGTTCTTGGACAGTGTAATATAGAGGGTAATTTTATTTGTTTTAGGTATAATAAACTTTGGTCTTGTTTTGTTAACAAATAAAGTGGCAGCCTTTAGCAAATGTTCAGTGACTGACCACCAAATTAAATAACCTGCAAAAATAAACATTATGACTACCAAGCAAGTTTCATGCTGGGATCTGACTTGCCCGGTGTGGCCATCAGCTGGGATCATAACACCTATCTCTTACCTTCTTTGTTCTTGTCTCTAAATAAAATCCTGTCTTCTGACAAAAGCATAGCTTCAAATTCTAGCAGGCCAGTTCGTGGCATTGGAATTCAATTAATAAATCTGAAATCTACAAGTTAGCCTCAATAATTGTGATGTAGATGTACCGGTGTTGGCCTGGGAGACGAAGGTTATAGTCCAACAGGTTTATTTGAAATCACAAACTTTAGGAGCACTGCCCCTTTATCTGGTGAAGAGAAGAGGGAACCCCCAGGCACAGAATTTATAATCAGAGAGATCAAAAGATCACACAAATAGTGTGAGTGGAGTGTCACTGGAATAATAAATCTTTGCTGGTGATCAAGAGTGTCAGACTGTGTGAGAAAAGTCTAGATTAGAGTTGTGCTGGAAAAGCACAGCAGGTCAGGCAGCATCTGAGGGGCAGGTTTTCCTGCTCCTCAGATGCTGCCTGACCTGCTGTGCTTTTCCAGCACAACTCTAATCTAGGCTCTGATCTCTAGCATCTGCAGTCTTCACTTTTCCCTGTGTGAGTAAAGTATCAACAGTTGAATGACAAGTGAGAGGATACTCATAATCTGGTTAATAGAGGCAGAGAGATAATTACAAAATATTTAAAATAATGATGGTGCTGGAGACAAAACAAATGACTGCAATAACATGCTAGGTATAAGAGTCGCATGCTGAGGATCTAATCTAGTAACAAGTATTCAAAAACTGTCCAAACTAATTAAGGTTAAGAGATCATACCAAGTTATCAAGGTGATGATGTCAGAACAGGAGAGTAAGGAAGATTTTACAGAACGGTCTGGTGAGGTCACATGTAGCACAACATGAACCCAAGATCACGGTTGAGGCTGTCTTCATGGGTACGGAACTTGGCTATCAGTTTCTGCTCAGTGATTCTGTGTTAGAATCATAGAATCAGAGAATGCCTTCAGTGTGGAACAGGCCATTCAGCCCAACAGGTCCACACTGACCCACTGAAGAGTATCCCACCCAGACCTATTCCCCCACCCTATTACTCTACATTTCCCAAATCTAATCCACCTAACCTACACATCTCTGAACACTGTGGGCAATTTAGCATGGTCAATTCATCTAACCTGCACATCTTTGGTCTGTGGGAGGAAACCAGAGCACCCGAAAGAAACCCATGCAGACACTGGGAGAATATGCAAACTCTACACAGACAGTCGCCTGAGGCTGGAATCGAACCTGGGTCCCTGGTGCTGTGAGGCAGCAGTGCTAACCACTGAGCCACTGTGTCTCATTGTTGTGTATCTCGAAGGACACCTTGGAGGATGCTTACCCAAAGATTGGAGGCTGAATGTCCTTGTCCGCTGAAGTGTTCCCCAACTGGGAGGAAGCTCGAGAAGTGCAGTGTCGTGAGGTTATCCATGGGCTTGCGGTGCCCGTCCTTGATGGAGATGCGTATATCCAAGAATGAGACTGATTCTGAAGAGTAGTCCATGGTAAGTCTGGTGGTGGGATCAAGCGTGTTGATATCATTGTGTGATCATTTCAGTGATTCCTCACCATGAATCCAGAGGTAGCAAATGTCATCAGGTGTATCGAGTGTATAACGTTGGTTGGAGGTCCTGTGCAGCAAAGAAGTCTTGCTTAAACTTGTGCAGGAAAATGTTGGTGTATTGGGGTGCAAATTTGGTCCCCACTGCTGTTCCATCTCCATCAAGGACAGATATCTCAGTACCTCACTCTACCGCAAGCCCCCAGATAACCTCACGATGCTGCACTTTTCTAGCTAAACCCTAAACATGTTAAAGGAGCCATCCCCTGTGGATAAGTCCTGCGTATACATAGGATCTGCTCAGATGAGAGAGAGAATGCAATGGACACTAAAGGTGCTCTCATAAGAACGGGATACGATACTCGACTCAACGAACACCGGTACTGACGTGCCACAGTGAAAAACTGCAACGACTTCCTCAGAAGACAGGATAGACTGATAGAGTACCCTTCATTGTCCAGTACTTCCCCGGAGCAGAGAAACTACACCATATTCTTTGCAGTCTTCAACATGTCATTGATGACGATGAACATCTCGCCAAGATCATCCCTACGCCTCCACTTCTCACCTTCAAACAACTGCCAAACTTTAAACAGATCATCGTTCATGGCAAACCACCCAGTTTTCAGAACATCAACCACAACACCACACAACCCTGCCACAGCAACCTCTGTAAGACATGTCAGTTCATCCACATGGATATCACCGACAACGTGGGAACACCACCCAGCACACACATAGCAGATACTTTTGTGACTTGGTCAATGTTGTTTCCCTTATGTGCTGCAGACAAGGATTCTCCAGTGCATGGTATATTGGTAAGACCATGCAGACGCTATGTCAACGGATGAATGGACGCCACACAACAATTGCCAGACAGGGATGTTCTCTCCCAGTTGAGAAAAGCTTCAGCGATTGAGAGCATTCAGCTTCAAAACTTTGGGTAAGCATCTTCCAAGGCAGCCTTCAAGATACACAACAACACAGAATCGCTGAGCAGAAACTGATAGCTAAGTTCCATAACAATGAGGACAGCCTCAACCGTGATCTTGGGTTCATGTTGTGCTACATGTGACCTCACCAGACTGTTCTGTAAAATCTTCCTTACTCTCCTGTTCTGACATCATCACCTTGATAACTTGGTATGATCTCTTAACCTTAATTAGCTTGTACATTTTTCAATTATTTGTTATTTTGCTTAGACTTTCAGCATGCAACTCTTATTCCTATCATGTTATTCCAATCATTTGACTTGTTCCGGCACCATCTTAATTTTTTGTAATTATCTCTTTGTCTCAATTAATCGGATTATAGTCATCCGTTCGCTTGTTATCCAGCTGTTGACACTATACTCACACAGTCTGCCACTCTTGATCACCTGCAGAGACTTATTACTCGCACTCACACCATATGTCTGACCTTTCTGATCTTTCTAGTTATAAATTCTGTGCCTGGGTTCTCTCTTCACCTGATGAAGGGGCAGCACTCCAAACTTTGCGATGCTGCAGTGCAGAGGGACGTGGCTGTCCTTATGCATTAAGCATAGAGGGTTGGTCTGCAGGTACAACAGCTAATTAGGAAGGCAAATGGAATTTTGTCCTTCATTGCTAAAGGGATTGAGTTTAAAAGCAGAGTGGTTATAATGCAGCTAGTGAAGCCACAGCCAGAGTACTGAGTGCAGTTTTGGTCTCCTTACTTGAGAAAGGATGTAGTGGCACTGGAGGGGGTGCAGAGGAAGTTCACTAGGTTGATTCCGGAGTTGAGGGGTTGGCTTATGAGGAGAGGCTGAGTAAACTGGGATTATATTCATTGGAATTTAGAAGAATGAGGGGGGTCTTATAGAAACGTATAAAATTATGAAGGGAACTGATAAGATAGAAGTAGAGAGGATGTTTCTACTGGCAGGTGAAACTAGGACAAGAGGGCATACCCTTAAGATGAGAGGAAGCTGGTTTAGGACTGAATTGAGAAGGAACTTCTTCATCCAGAGGGTTGTAAATCTATGGAATTCCTTGCCCAGTGAAGTAGTTGATGCTACTTCAGTAAACGTTTTTAAAGCTAAGGTAGATACTTTTTTGAACAATAAAGGAATTAAGGGATAGGGTGAGAGGGCGGGTAAATGGATCTGAGTCCATGAAAAGATCAGCCATGATCTTATTGAATGGTGGAGCAGGCTCGAAGGGCCGGACGGCCTACTCCTGCTCCTAGTTCTTATGTTCTGACGTGTTCAAATAAACTTGTTGGACTGAAACGGGTGTCGAGTGACTTTCAATACTTGTCACCATCGCAACTGTCATCAAAATCTGATCTACACATGTCCTTTAGGGAAATAAACCTGCCATCCTAACCTGGTCTGGCCTACATGTAGCTCCAGACCTACGTCAATATGGCTGACTCTTAACTTCCCTGAAAGATAGCCAATGAGCCACTCAATTCAAGGGCAATTAGGGACAAGCAACAAATGCCTTTCATACCAACAACATCAAAATCTACTAAAAGACTTAAAAAACAGTGTGAGTACAAGATTCTTTTAATAAATTTAGATTTCAAAAATTGGTAATCTGGTTAGTGATCTAATAATCTTGCATCCTTGTTATCGATGTTGCAGCTATAGCTTTTCTTTCAAAACACAGAGACACTTGGATGTAAAGTAGACAATTTTTTAGAGTGCCTAATATTTAATTCCAGTGACCACAGTGGAACCCAAACTACCCTGTGTCATCAGTAACTGTTGGTTTTTCTATGTAAATATAATGGTATAACGTTGTATAAAATCAAATGCAATGCCTTCAGGTGGGAGCTGATTGATGGTCTGTGTCCCTTGACCCAATCATTCCCTGAGCTCTAACCTTGAGGAATCCTGAAAGTCTTGCACAGTCTCCCACCAGGTCTGCTCATGTGTAAATATCAAATAAAATTCTGCATTTTTCAGCCAACAAGAAATCCGAAACTTATGGACACAACTGAGAAAGGATGAGCCACGTTTACTTAGTCATTTTGAAGAATTTCTGGAAAGAGTTTTTATTCAGATCCAAGAAGCCAACGAGGAAAAGGAAATGATGGAATTTGCTCTAAAAAGGTTTGTTTGATCCCTAACAATCTCCATCCCCCAACTTACTTTGAATACACATGGAAAAGGGAAATGTATACGTTCATGCATGGTCTGAAATTTTCTTTCATGTTACCAGTTAAAACTACTCTGGCAATAAATGGTGCTATTTTATTCACAACACAGGGTTTTTTCAGTAGGGAAAATGAGATGGGAATCTATTGCAGGAGACAGAAACCCTGCTGGAAAATCTGAAACTGAGTGAGAAGGGGCTGGCTAATTGGGAGAAGTGATGTGTGGGATCTGTCCAGTTACATGCCTCTGAATTAACCTTTTTGTCTTTCCTATTTCGACACAACTAGCACCCCTGGTACCTCCAGATGCCTGTTTCAACATTGCTGCCCTATTGCACCTGGCTCTGATTGTGACCCTTTGACTGACTGTGGATCTAATGTGTCAGTGTTAGCCCCTGAAGTTGATTCAGGAGCCCCCCCCACTTTAGAACTCTATTTTTCTGGTTGCTTGGATTTGGTTGTGTCTGGAAATGAGATTGATAAAGGTAGCAGGATTCTTGGAAGTCTTCATTCAAACTGGTGAGTAGGAACAATATACAGGACAACACTTTGCAAAAGATCTCTGAAGAGAACCATCTGCTCTTACCATGTGATTTTACATCACTTCGCCTGATGACATAGATTACCTTATTTATATATTTGCATGAACCCTTTTTACCACAGGAGCTATGCCCCTCAGATGGTTCATCAATCCCTCCCCCCCGATCTATGCCCCACGCACTATTCCATCAGCCCAACCCTCTCTGATCTATGACCCTCAGATGATACAAGCTTCACAATTCTTTCTGTGTTAGGTAAGTGCAAGGTGGCTGACTATCCACTAAATCCCTTGCTGCTCGGGGTAAGGTGCTGGAGAAACTCAGCAGTTCTGGCACCACCTGTGGCGAGAGAAACAGAGCAAAGATTTCACGTGCTGCAGAAAAGTGTGGGAGGAAGAACAAATGGAAGAGATGGGAAAGCCGCCCAGGGAAAAATGAAAGAGGAGTGCCTTACATTATAGAGGAGACAAAACGAAAGGGGGCTGAAGAGTTTTTCCAGCCCTTACTGGTTTCATTTCAGCATCCACTCACTGGTCAGGGATCTGACAACTCATAATCTCTGCTCCCCACTCTCATATTTCCAAACTAAAATGTGCATTCCACATGCATGCAAGTGACTCTCACCTGCCTCATAATTACCTTCACTGGTTCCCTGTCACATTCCTGTGAAATTAGTAGTAGTTTGACTACTGGACCTGTGCCTTACAACACACTTCACATTCAACAACCAAATATATAAACAAATCAACGGCACACCCATGGGCTCACCCATCTCTGGACTCATAGCAGAAGTGGTAATGCAAAGATTAGAACAAACAGTCATACCGCAAATTCAACCCAAACTCTGGGTCAGATATGTAGATGACACCTTTGTAATCATTAAAAACACAGAAATAGAGAACACACACCGGATCATCAACGCCACACTCACAGGAATCCGATTCACTAGAGAGGAAGAAAAGGACAACCAACTCCCATTCCTAGACGTGATGGTACAGAGAACACTGAACGGAGAATTCACCACAAAGGTATACAGGAAAGCCACACACACAGACCAAGTCCTGAACTACGAAAGCAACCACCCCAACACACACAAAAGAAGTTGCATCAAGACACTGTTCAAAAGGGCCACAACACACTGCAGTACACCAGAACTGCAAAAAGAGGAGGAAGAAGAACACCTATACAATGTATTCACCAAAAACGGATACCCGCGCAATTTCACCAACAGATGCCTAAGGGAAAGACAACAGATCGAGGACATGCCGCAACCCAAAAGACTACCCACATTACCATACATCAAGAGCATTTCCGATCTGACAGCCAGACTACTGCGACCACTAGGACTCATAACAGCACACAAACCAACAGCCACTGTCAGACAACAACTCACCAGAACGAAGGACCCAATACCCAGCATGAGCAAAACCAATGTAGTGTACAAAATCCCATGCAAGGACTGCACAAAACACTACATAGGACAAACAGGAAGACAGCTAACGATCCACATCCATGAACACCAACTAGCCACGAAACGACACAACCAGCTCTCCTTAGTAGCCACACACACAGATGACAAGCAACATGAATTCGACTGGGACAACACTACTATTATAGGACAAGCCAAACAGAACTGCCAGGGAATTCCTAGAGGCATGGCACTCATCCACAGATTCAATCAATAAGCACATCGACCTGGACCCAATATACCGACCACTGCAGCGGACAGCTGGAACTGACAACCGGAAGCGGCAGAGACAAACCACTATAAATGCCGGAGGAAAGATCACAGAAGCACTTCACAGGAGGCTCCCAAGCCCTGAGGATGTCACCTAGACAGGGAACGAAACGTCTGCAACACAAATTCCCAGCTCGACGAACAAAACCACAACAAGGGGTGTGAATTTTAGATTACATTCAATTGGCCATGATCTTATTCAAGGGGAGAGTAGATTCAAGGAGCTGACTGGTCTACCCCTGTTCTAATTTGTATGTCTATATGTTGGTAAAATGAAATCTTACTGAGGCATATATGATCCTGAGGGAAGGGGGTTTAACAGGATAGATGCTAAGAGGATGTTCACGCTTCATGGAATCTAAAAATCGGGGGCGGGGAGGGGGAGAACTTTGGAATAAGGGGCAGCTATTTAAGACTCTCGTCCCTAGACCTGCAGCATCCTACCTTCTGTCCTCGCACTTATGCCCGGTCGCTAATCACATGAAGACACTTCCAATGGTCCAACTCCCTAAACAACACATGACATCAATTCTCCTTTATCGTCTGCCCCACCTCACTGCCCTCCATTGTTTTCCCATCTGCCCCTTCAGCTTCCTAACTGCTTCTTTGCCCCTGCTCCACCCCATGCTCCTAACTCTGCTCCATGTTTTCTCGCTGTCCCACAGAAACTTCCCTGAGCTGATGTGATCAGATTTCTCAGCCCTGACATTCAAAACTATAAGATGTGAAGTGTTTCTGTTCTTCCTATTTTCTATCGGGTTAATCTCTGTAGTCAGCTATCACCTTGTTGTACTGTGTCCTGCACTTACTAATCACAGCTAGATTGTGCAGTCCATTATCTAAAAAACCTTAAGCAAGGTCAGAACAACCTTTCTTAACACGATAATCTACACAAACTCAACTCTCCTGCACTCCCCAGCATTTGACCAGAGTGTTCGGTAAGAGTTTTGAGGTTGAAACTAAGTTGTGAAAATTCCAATGGGAACTTTGACAAAGAGAATTGAGAAATGGAGTTTGAGAATTTTGTATAATTCGGACTTTCCGCTTGTTTGATATGTTTGATCCTTAGCTCACTGGATCTGACTGTGGGAATTCAGGAAAGTGGCCGGCTGTTCAACTTGAATTACACTTGTTTCATTTACAGCGCAGTTCAGAAATTATAACGCAGGTGAATTTATTGGTTATTTGCAGAAAAGCAGCAGAATACAGTGAAGAAATAAAACATCTTTATAATGAAATGGAGCAACAAATAAAAAGTGAAGAAGATAAAATGTTTCAGAAAGTAAGAACTTTTTATTAAAAATCGTGAAGTTTGAATGATTTCAAATACAGATTTATATATTAATTTCAAAAGGGTATTATAGACATTCTAATTGATTTTATACATGGGGCTTGTCTCTCTTTCATTTGTCCAGAATTCAGATTCGAGGTCACGATGCCAAGAACTGGAATATGTGCTGAGTGTTAAAGAGCAACAGCAGGAAGAACTTATTCAAAATCAAAACAGGGTAAACTGGGTGCACTTTCTAATGTGACTGCAGTACAGCCTTGCTTTGATATTATATCTCCTTGTTCCATAGATCCCCCACCATCGTACTAAACCTCCTCTCTGTTGTCTTCACTCAATCTTTTCTCACTAAACCCATTGGATGTTAGGAGAACAAGAGATGATCTCATCGGATTGTACAAGATCCTGCCAGTCAGGGTGGATGGGAGGGGTGTTAGAAAGCTTGACAGGGTAGATGTTGAGAGGATTGTAGGATAATTAGATTAGATACCCTACAGTATGGAAACAGGTCCTACGGCCCAACAAGTCCACACTGACTCCTCCAAACAGCAACCCACCCAGATCCATTCCTCTATCTTACATTTACCTCTGATCAATGCATCTAACACTATTGGCAATTTAGCATGGCCAATTCACCTGACCTGCACATCTTTGGACTGTGGGAGGAAGCCAGAGCACTCTGAGGAAACCCACGCAGACACGGGGAGAACGTGCAAACTCCACACAGAGTTTGGAGGTAGGAATTGAGCCTGGGTCCCTGGTACTGTGAGGCAACAGTGCTAACCACTGAGCCATCATGCCGCCCAACTAATCTGGAACTCGAGGGCACAGTTTAAAAATAGAGGGGGTCTCACTTTTAAGATAGAGATGAGGAGGAATTTCTTCTCTGAGAGTCATTAGTGTTAGGAATTTTCTTCCCCGGAGAACAGTTGTTTAATATATTCAAGAGGGAATTAGATACTTTTATGATTCACAAGGAAGTTGAGGGTTATTGGTGACAGGCAGGACAAAGACTCTGTGGGGCAGGTTTGAGGGGCCGAATGACCTGCTCATCCTCCAATTTCTTATGATCTTAATTCTTATGAGCTTATAAAATCCTTCATTATTATAAACACCTTAATCATGTCTGCTCCCAAAATCCTTCATTATTATAAACACCTTAATCATGTCTGCTCCCAATCACTTAAACTGAAGGAAATATAATTAATATGTTAACTTTCTTCAAGACTTAACCCTTACTGCCTGGTAACGTTCCACCACCTCTTCCTGAAGGTGTGGTGCATAATCAAACACACTTATGAGAGATGCCGATACATAACTGAAGCATCCATCCATTATATTTGAAGATCCTTGAAGTTTAGGCCAATATTTATTTTTCACCTTTTTGATTCCAATTTGTCCCACTAGTACTTGGTGCAATTTGTACGTGACCACTAAATTTCTCTTAACATCCACATTTGGTAGCTTCCCTCCATTTTGAAAATCTTTCTTTCCAAGAGAATGGTGTTGCCTTTTCCAAGATTGGATCTCACCACCTCCACCCCCCCGCCCCACTACCACCATCCAACACACATACACACAATTTACTACAGGGTGGTCCTTATCAGTGACACCATGAGAAAGTTCATTGAGGTTATTTAGATATGCTTGACCCTTAAGGAGTCCCTGCAGATTGCCTTTGATTGGCTAATATTTGTGTAACTGTTGTGGCACTGTTTCTCTATTGACAGGCTCTGGTTGCTTCCCCACAGCTTCCCGAAATGTACAGGCCTGCTGTTGCTGCACGTCTCTCTTCCCACTGTTCTTAAACAATAGAGACAGAGGATCCTGGCGCTGTCACGATCTTATAGTATTGGATACAACCTGGGACATCTTGGGTAGATTCATTGCCACCACTCCTTCATTGGTCTAAACCCTTGATAATGTTTTACGCAGAAGATCGGCTTAATCTTAATGAAACAGGAAATATGTTTGTTACATAGTTCTTAATAACTCATTACTTTATATCTAAGATACACAATTATCTCTTGTGAGATAGCAGCCTCAACTTAAGATTTTTGCTTTTCTTCAACTACAGAGTTAATATCCATCACTACTTTAGCTACACGGTATTCCTCACGATGTTGGTAGATGCCTATTAACACATACCTGCTGAAGGGCTTATGCCTGAAATGTTGATTCTCCTGTTCCTTGGGTGCTCCCTGACCTGCTGTGCTTTTCTAGCATCACACCTTTCCACTCTAGTCTCCAGCATCTTTCTCTCTAGATGCCTATTATCATCCTGGTTTTTTTTATTCTTGGTTTAATACTTCACTTTGGGCTTCAAAATTATAAATTACGAAGGAAGGAAGCAATAATGAAACTTTCTTCAGAAGCTATTTTGGAGGGAGTTATAATAGTCTCAAATTAAATATGACAGAAACTAAATGACAGGAACATTGAATAGAAAAGGACAAACTATAATGAGTAGAGCAGAGTGGTAGTAAAGAGAGATCCATTGTTCAGATTTCTTAGTGGCTAAGTGTAATATATTAAAAATGCCATCTCTTATACATTCTTTTTAATTTGAAAGAAGTTATTTTCTCTAGCCACAGATAGGTGTACAGAACAACCTCAGTCAGCTGAACGTCAATTATATGAAGTTCGGATTGTCTGAACAAGATTTCAAGGTCCCATAAAAACATTATCCATTATCCAAACAATCAATTATCTGAACAATCAGTTATCCAAACAAAACACTCCCCGCCTGTCTCGTTCAGATAATTGAGGTTGTTCTGTATTTTGTTTATTCAAACATATGATTGTATCTGTATCCACTCCAGCCTTTACCAGCAAAATCCAAAATGCTTGATGAAAATGTTTTGCTTGGAAATTTGTTTTTGCTTCAGTTGCTAAAATTTGAAGGTACAGGGACCCTTTTGCTCCAGAGTAGTTCCTTGCTGTCACTGGGTCAAAAGCTTTGCATTCCCTTCCTAACAACCCCAAGGGTTTACCCTACACCCCAAGGCCTGCAGTAGTTCAGGAAGGCACCTCACCATCACCTTCTCAAGGGCAATTGGGTGTGCAATTAGTGTTGTCCCAGCCAGCAACACCCACATTCTGTGAACAACTTGCAAAAACTATTCTTATGATCTGTTCTCAGTTCTTTCCCAAGTCAATTTTTATTGAGTGTTTCTCAAAGAAAAGGTTAGTGCAAAAGGGAAAAATAAATTCCATTTGACTTCAAAGTATATTGAGCTGTGCCACAACCTGTCCTGTCACTTGAACCTTGTAAAATTCATAGATGATCCTGTTAAAGTACAGACATATATTAAGTTAAAAATGTAATGTCGGCCATGAGTGCACAGGTTAGGTGGGAGGCTGAAATCATTGGGGTTAGGTCTGTTTCATTGTGAGAAATGTTGTATATTCCAAATGAGAGCCTATGTCCCTTTATTTATCCCAGTATTTATTCTTTGAGATTGTACTCAAGAACCAGGAGCAGGAGTAGGCTACTTGGCCTGTCATGTCGGCTCCCCCATTCAATAAGATCATGGCTGACCTTTGCTTAAACCCAGCTCCGTTTATCCGCCCATTCACCATAACCCTTAATTCCTTTACTGTTCAAAAATCTATCTATCTTTGCCTTAAAAACATTCCATGAGGTAGCCTTAACTCCTTCACTGGGCAGGGAATCCCACAGATTCACAACCCTTTGGGTGAACAAGTTCCTCCTCGATTCAGTCCGAAATCTGCCCTCCCTTATCTTGAGGCTATATTCCCTTGTTCTAGTTTCACTTGCCAATGAAAGAAACCTCCATGATTCTGTCTTAACTATTCCCGTCATAATGTTATATGTTTTTATAAGATCCGTCCCATTCTTCTAAATTCCAATGAGTACAGTCCCATTTTGCCCTATCTCTCCTCATAAAGCAACCCTCTCAATTCCAGAATCAACCTAGTGAACCTCTTTGCATCCCTTCCAGTGCCACGACATCTCTTCTCAAGTAAGGAGATCAAAACTGTACATAGTACTCGAGGTGTGGCCTTACTAGCACCCACCCTATACAGCTGCAGGTCCACTTATAGCATACTAATGAAATCAGTTAGCAGTTCACTTCAGTGTTCTGCAAACAAAGTTTTACTTTATTTTCTAGGCGTGCATAATGTTAGTAAGGCTCCAGTTGCAGTGTGTGTGAAAGTAAGGCGGTATTAGATTAACCCTGGGCTCACATGTCAAGAGTCCAGCGAAAATGGCCACCTCAGTCTCATTATTTCTTCATGTGGACCCATCTCAGCTGGAGAGACGGTGTGTCGAGCTGCTGAGTGAGAAACAAGAGTCAAAGCTAGAGAATCAGAGGCTACGACAGATGAATGATGAGTTGGAGAAACATCTCCAGAAAGTGAATAATGACCTGCTGGGTGTTCACCGTCAAATGCAGGTACTGGAGGAAGAAACATCTCAACAGCAGGAAGAAAGAGAAATGTAAGTTCCTGCAGCAATAACTACGAGGATCAGTTTTACACTGTAAACTTAAAATGGAGGAAATTATGCTCCAGGTAGTTAGAATTATGAATATTGACATGTGCTTTAATCATTCAGTTATTTGGTCACTGTGCAGTAAACACCATTTTTCAGTTTGTATTACCTTAATTATGTGATTCTATGGAACTCTACTGATTTAATATATTGTTTGTAGCTTTATATCCTAAGAGGTCCTTGTGCAAAATCCAATATTATCTTTTGAGAGAATATATCCTTCATTGTTATAGCAAGGTCAAGAAGTTCCAAACCCAATAAAGAATGTAGATGCAGTTGAAGTAACTTTGGGAGGGTATTACACACATTGCTATTTCACTGTCAAGCTCAGTCAAAAGTTTAATTTGATCTTCCTCAACTGCCCATCTTAGAGAGGCACTGCAAATCTGGTTGTGAAAATGCTTAATGTTGGTTGATAAAGGACTTTTAATCATCATAGAATCCCTCCGAAGGGTATACCACCCAGACCCATTCCCCTGCCCTATTACACTACATTTCCCATGACTAATTTACCTAATCTACACATCCCTGAACAGTATGGGCAATTTAGCATGGCCAGTTCACCTAACCTCCACATCATTGGATTGTGGGAGGAAACCGGAGTACCCGGAAGGGATGCACGCAGACACAGGGAGAATTTGCAAACTCCACACAGACAGTCACCCGAGGCTGGAATCAAACCCAGGTCGCTGGCGCTATGAGGCAGCAGTGCTAACCACTGAGCCACCATGCTGCCCTTTTATTCCATTCTTGCTTGATATAATTGATGGAGCTCTTTGAGGAACTGATAGATAAAATGTTGCAGATGATATTTATAGGGACTTCCAGAAGCTTTTGGCAGCTTGCCACTCAAGAGAAATGATCTAGGGACAAAGAGTAAGGTAAATGTTGCCATTGGAATAATAAGTAAATCGAAAACAAGGAAAGTAGAGTCAAAATTAAGAACAGCTTGTCCAAAAATGTAGAGGCATGTACTGATGTCTCACAAGTTCTGGTTTCTCTCCATGCTTTAAAAATCAAAGGGAGAAATGTCCAGATAATATCAAAACAAGAGACAATGTAAATAATTCTAAGGACCAAAATTAGATATGGGGATTGTTCATAGGTTAGAAGAATGGCAAAATTATAGAATTCCTATAGTGTGGAAGCAGGCCATTCAACCCATTGAATCCACACCAACCCTTCAAAGAACATCGTAATGTTGAATCTGTCTAAAACCTGAGTAGGACTGTATTTGGAGACCATATAGTCTTGGGTTCCATGCTGTTGGAAGGATGTTGGAGCAATGAAGTGGGAATAGTACAGGTTCTGTCAAAAAGCAACACAATAACACTGAAATAAATAGGAAAACATAAGTGGAGGTTTCAACTAAGGAGATAGTGGTAGAAATATGTCCAGTTCTGAATGGATAGGACAGGATAAATGTAAACCAGGGATTTGAATGTTTTAGTGGTTAATGCATCTAAAACAAAACAAAGTGAGGATAGGCTGAAGTGTAAGGTCTCGGACAGAGCTTTGTGATGTTATGGACCAGGCCAGACCCCCTCAAAACATTTCAAGTAAGTAGCCCGGATCCTAACTTTGCTGGTTGTTTTAAGCAGGTGTACAGTGGATATTCCCAGAGGGATGCAGCTGGTCAAACCACTTAGTTTTATCAAATCAGAATTTATTTGCAAGATTACCAAACGAAATGCAAACAAAAGAGAACAGAATATTGAATAACTTAGCCTATCCAAACTTAATGATGCTGTTCCAAATACTTGCAACGATCCCCGTAAACACCCCTTGGCAAAAAAAGGTAAAATCAAACACAGGATCTTGCAGGAGAGAGAGAGAGAGATGGCAGAGAGATTCTGCATGGAACACCACCTTGCATTTAGCTGTTTCTTTGACCAGCAGCCTCAAAGAACTGACTGCCTTCTCTGAACAGGCACACTGCTAAAGCCCAAACCAAACCAGAGAAAAGCTGAGCTGGGAGAACTGGCCTCTCCCCATTCATTGTACAAGTTTTTTTTTTAACTTGAAAGCATTTTTCCTAAGGCAGTATTTGTTAGCTATAATCAAATTGGCCCTAAAACCCATCCAAGCCAGATGTCTCGGCAACTCTGCCTTGTTCAACACTTTTGAAAAAAACCAAGGACAACATAACTTTGTTAAAGGAGCAGCATCATCACAACGAGAATTTGTTTTTGGCTTATCTTTTACTTATTGTTTATTAAAGGAATCCCAAATGAGCAAACAATGTATCGTGCACAAATCCTTTCCTTGCTAGTTAGTTTAATTACAGAATGTGCCATTACACATCTCAACCTGCTACCTACAAACCAACAACCCTTCTCTATTTGTGTTCAAGATAATTAATCAGTCAAGACCCTGTTTATTCTTAACAATAATGCATATAACATTGACATTGTTCAATGGCTTACGACAGTATTTTGATCAAGTGGATTGTACATGCTGAAAGAAGAGAGAGAATGTGACGGTGGTTAAGTAAATCTGGGTAATAATTCCTTCCTTTAGTTTTCCTTTCATATACTTGATCTGAATGTGATGATTCCCCACTTAATTTTCAAATTGCCCCGTCATAGACTTAGCAGTGCAGGCAGCAGGAACATAAAGGTTTCATCAATGCATCAGTGTTCCTGGTGTTAACCTGGACTATACAAGTGAACTCCTAGTTTTAATTGTCTCTCTCCAGAAAATGTTGGAAGTGTAGTGGAGGTCCTTCAGCTTCAGTACCTCTTTTCGAATTGTATCCTTTATTTGGTATTGTCTCTCCTCATCCTTCTAGCAAAATGTAGGACTTCTTGCACATCACTGCATTAAATGTCATCTACCACATGTCCAACCTTCTCATCAGTCTGTCTCTGACTTATTGAATCCTTTCACTGTCCTCCTTGCTACTTAAAGTATGTCCAACATTGTGTCATCCGCAGGCTTTGAAACCATGATCTATCCACCAAAGCCTGAATTGTTAATGTGTGTCCAGTAAGACTACTGACACTGAGAGAAACCTCACTTCCTTCAATCACCACACTGTTTCCTATAGCTCAGCCAAACTCACTGATACAATAATAAGGTGCTGCACACAAACAAATTTCAAATGTGAATTGTTTAAAAAGATACTAGTTAAATTGTAAAACAGATCAGTCTCTAGGTTCCATGAGAGATAGCTGGTGGAACCTAATTCCTGTTTGTTAGGATCATACTGGTGATTGGTAGTGAAGCAGTTTTAGATTAGATTACTTACAGTGTGGAAACAGGCCCTTCAACCCAACAAGTCCACACCAACCCGCCGAAGTGCAACCCACTCAGACCCATTCCCTTACACCTAACACTCCGGGCAATTTAGCATGGCCAATTCACCTAACCTGCACATTTTTGGATTGTGGGAGGAAACCGGAGCACCCGGAGGAAACCCACGCAGATACGGGGAGAATGTGCAAACTCCACAAAGAGAGTTGCCTGAGGTGGGAATGGAATCCGGGTCTCTGGCACTGTGAAGCGGTTGTGCTAACCACTGTGCCACCGTGCCGCCCACAGTTGATTTCAAGATTCTGAAAGTTAGCTCACAAACTTGCCTTGTTTCTTTTGTGATGATATGCTGCCCTGCTCGACACAATACTCAGAGCAAGAGACAGCCTTTCTTTACCTGCAATGCATGTAAAAGTAATAGCTGGCCTAAAGCTGTGACCTTCACAGTACATCAGTGTGCACTAACACATCGGCCCAACAATATATTGAGATGAGGGCTAGGGATTTTTCAATTGTTGCGTATTCTTGAGTAAACTTGAGAGGGTAAAACACAAATAAAAACAAAGTATTGGAGACCTAAAATCAAAGCCAGAAGAGCCATACTGGCTTTGAAATGGTAACTCTGTTTCACTCTCCACAAATGTTGCCAGACCTGCTGAGTAGTGCCAGCACTTTGTGTTTTTATGTTAGAGCGTTTTGGCTCAAGTCCACAGTCTGGGATATAACAGTCAGTTTTTGCCTTCAATCCCTTTGTTTTAAGTGTCATTATTTGAAGTTTCGTTCACATTGTACAGGTCTGACATTGCACGGGTTCACACTGTGGCCTTTGGTGCTCAGTCAATTCCGTTTTCAGGATTCACATTATCACCCATTCTTATTTTGAGAGTCTTCTTTAAAGTAACACATGTTTTGTTTAAAAGTACGATATGTCCATCAGTAATTTGGGGTTATGAACTGTTGTCAGGAGTATTGAAAGATTCTGGCCAATGACTTTATCATTTTCAGCAATTCTTTCTTCAATATCCCCATCTAGTCCTGGTGTTTTTTGATTGAAAATAAAGAATGGAAGGCTGCAATTTTAAATTGAGGAAGAGGTAAAACACCTATTGAGATGTAATTTAGTATTTGAAGCTGTTTATTAATATAGCTGAATGATGTATTTTCCTCAGGGAGCTATATCGAGTGACTGAGGGTCTGGAGAGAGAGAAGTTGAGCCTCTGTAAACAGTTAGATCTCCTCAGGTAAGAAATCGATACTGACTCCAATATTAAACTGTGATCATAACTTGTAGTTTATAAAGTCTTGAGACCGCAGGGTGAAAATCAACAATTTCCGGCAAGCTGCCTAACCATTTGTAACTTGGCCACAAGAGATTTGAGTGCTGTGTAAAGAATAAGATTTATTTAGTTTTTAATTAATACTGCGATACAATAGTTGTTTAGAAGTACTGTTATTGCTGAGAAAAGGCACATTTTGTCAAAGCCTTCCACTCATAAGGATGATTCGCAAGAATGCCAAAGTGAAAACAGAACAACCTTTTTAAAGTGGAGAAGAGGAGAGTGTTGATTGGTTGGCAAATGGACTCTGATTGGTAGATATGTATTTTCCATGGCAATGGCACTCATTTTAAAATTTGTTTTGCATGCAACTCCAGCTGTGAAACGTAGTCTCCATAAACTAAAACAAAGACCTGTGGATGCTGAAGATCTGAAACAAAAAAGGGAATTGCTGCAGAAACTCAACAGGTCTGGCATCATCTGTGGAGAGAAAGCACAGTTTATGCTTTGAATCCAGTGACTTTGAACTGATGCTGCCAGACCTGTGTATACATGTAGTGACATGTTAGGTGTAGCAATCCAATTTGAGGTCCCTTCAATCTCTCAATCTCTCGCTATTCTGGTTCCAACATTGGAGAAACCTTAATACTTACAGACAGGCACTTCTTTCACACATTACTTTGTCATATTATTGATCTTGTTAATGTCAGTGGTGCCAATTTTCCACTTAGACTCATTCTTGTTTAACATCTATTGTGATGTATTGAAACTACTATTTTTGTGTGCATCAGAGATGAAAACATAAATCTTAAAAGGGCTTGGTGGAACCACCTATGACTGGACAAAACACAGAAAAAGAAGCTGTGACAGTTGTTAATCTGTGGAACTCAGAAATGTCCACAAAACACCTGCAATCAGCAGTTGAAGCATCTAAGCGTTTGCTAGAATCATCTAAAATATCAATCCATTTGTGTAATTTGGGTAATGAACAGAGTCAAGAAATGTGTAAGATGTCACCAAACATGTCATATATCCTGTAAATTAATTAGGTTTGTAACAAATGGTTGGGAATCACAATGTATTTATTCCCATAAATACAGTTCGAGTTTCAGATTGAATATTGGATTTGTCCTCATAGCTTTGAGTAACATTTTGTTTCTTGAACTTACATGCAACTATTCTGCAGGGAAATGAATAAACATCTTCAAGAGGAACGGGATATGTCCCTGATGGGTTTTCAGGTGAGTCATTGACTGAAATCTAATACGGATCTGAGTGACGTAGACTAAGGCAGGATTTGTGACAGAACCAGGCAAGAAGTGCAGGGAGGCCTATCTCCATGTTACTACTTCTTCTGTGCATCTATTAGATTAGATTAGATTAGATTAGATTACAGTGTGGAAACAGGCCCTTCGGCCCAACAAGTCCACACCGACCCGCCGAAGCGAAACCCACCCATACCCCTACATTTACCCCTTACTTAACACTACGGGCAATTTAGTATGGCCAATTCACCTGACCCTGCACATCTTTGGACTGTGGGAGGAAACCGGAGCACCCGGAGGAAACCCACGCAGACACGGGGAGAACGTGCAAACTCCACACAGTCAGTCGCCTGAGGCGGGAATTGAACCCGGGTCTCTGGCGCTGTGAGGCAAATAGTGCTAACCACTGTGCCACCATGCCGCCCACTCTACTGAGTGGCAAGGTGAGTTGCCCATTAAGAAGGATTGTAAATTGTTAAATGCCTCAATGACAGCACAACTGACCTCATTAATAATCCGCTTCCGACTGTACCAAATGCACTGAGCAAGCTAGACATGACGAGTTCTCGACATGCAAGTGAGAGCAGCTCACTGGCGGCTTTAGCTTGCTCCTTGCTTGATTCTTCCTGTGGGACACTGGGCACCAATGTTACCTGAAAGGAGTACTCAAAGCTTTCACCCCGTGTGATAGATAAATGACAGGGAGCTGATTCACGCTTTAATTAAACAAACCTTTCTTTAACTCCTTAAGTTCCAATACTCAATGTAAAACATACATTTGTTGCAACATTGACTTCTTACTTGGACTAACTTAATTTCAATTCTAACTCACTTCATTTAACCTCACTTTACCTTTAACTTAATTCACATATAACTCTAACTCTGTAGGTTTGGCTTAAAACAATATAACCCCAATTTGAATGAAATGGCCAACCTTGCTCTTAGTGTAGATCTTGCCTCAATTCTATGTCCCCTCTGAAGATAACTTCAGGGCGCTTAATTACAAAAGTTGATCTCGAGATCTCAAGTCACAATATATCCTGATCGCAGTTTTAACTGAGGTCAGAGTGCAAAATAGCTTGACCAAATTTCCCAGCATGCTTGATTGTAGCTCTTAGCCAGTCACATAACCATTTCTGCTGCTGGCCGCATGACACCAATATCTCAGGTCCGCTCTATAGGCACAGCCACATGCAGCCCCTGTCCATAGATGTTTGCATCTAACGTACCAACCTCTAAAAACCCTCATGGCTCATCTCCATTTAATGTTCTACACTTCAGTGCTTCACCTTAGCAACTATCATCGTAATGTTGCGGCAAGGACACTGTGCATCAGGTACGCACACCCAACTCATGGCTACCTCTGGCCAATTTGCTTGTACCCTTAGCATTCGCTCACACTGAGCCTACATCCCTACCTTGCCTTGCCTTTCTTCTGCTTCTCCCCGCTTAGCCAGAGCTACTAAGCTCACAGACTGCTGTATTTAATACATACACAAAATCCGGAAACTTGTCATGGTTGCCAGCAGTCAAAGGAGATAGTTTCAAGCCCTTGAAACTGTCAGTCAGCCAGCCACTGGGGACAACGTAGACAGAATGCTTTCCACTTGAAATGTAAAGAGCTAAATGTTAGGGGGAACATTACCCACCATGACTCTTTCTGCCTTATTAGGGGCTGCTTTCCTCCTGGAATGGGAGCAAGGCAGATGTTAAAGGAGATGAGGGTAGTGGCACACCTGTTAGTTTTGGTGCAGATGGGGATGTGTCCCGAGTGAGAGTACGCAGCACTGAGGACATGCAGGGTTAGTGGTATCAGGGAGTTGGGATGCGTGACAGTGAGTGAGGGAAGATGTTGTGAGCAATAGTGAGAGAAATGCGTTTTTGATGGGGGGTGGTTACAATAGCAGAGGTAGAGTGAGTGTGAGGGAGCAGAGAGAAGACTCACGGTGGTGGATTGGAGGAGATCACACACCTTCTTCCTCCAGTGCTGGTGTTCTTTCAGACCTCAATTGTCTGGGTGGCACCCTCGGACCAGGCTGGCACGGTCTGATGTTTTGGCCTCCACTGCTGGCCTCAGGGGGAATGAGGAATCTCTCCCCATGCACCATTACCCTGTCCAGCTGAAGGTCAGGTTCCTGCCCGTAATGTGGGGCAGCGATATGCCCTGTCAGCCATGTCTGGTGAAAAAGGCAGGATCCATGGATAATGGCATTTTAAAGATGGTACCAGTGCCTGGGATGCCAGTCAATTCTGGGATATCTCCGCAGTGACAGATTGTTCTGGGAAGAGCATGTGATTTGATGGAGGTAAAATCAGCCAACAGGTATGATTGAATTGAGTTGAATTCATTGTCACGTGTACTGAGGCACAGTGAAAAACGTTATCTTGCAAGCAATACAGGCAGATCACAGAGTTAAGTAACATAGATAAGTAAATAATAAGTAAACAGCAGCAAAAACAAAAACACAGGTACAGGCAAATGCTAGGAGTTTGTGAGTCCATTCAATATTCTAACAACAGTAGGGTAGAAACTGTTTTAAAATCGGCTGGTGCGTGTGTTCAGTCTTCTGTAGCTTCTCCCTGATGGTAGAGGTTGTAGAAAAACATTGCCAGGGTGGGATGGATCTTTAAGAATGCTGGCGGCCTTTCGTTGACAGCGGGCCTGGTAGATGGATTCTATAGATAGGAGGTTGGCCTTTGTGATTGTCCAGGCCGAGTTCATCACTCTCTGTAACCATCTCTGATCTTGAATTGTACAGTTGCCAAACCAGGGAGTGATACATCCAGACAGAATGCTCTTGATGGCGCACCTATAAATGTTGGCAAGGATCTTCGCTGTCATGCCAAATTTCCTCAGCTGCCTGAGGAAGAAGAGACGTTGTTGGGCCTTTGTAACCAGTGTGTCCACATGAAGAGTCCAAGAAAGCTGGATGTGGATGATCACCCCCAGGAGCTTGACACTCTCCACTCGTTCGACCTCTGTGCTGTAACTGTGTAGGGGGGATGAGTAACATCCCACTGAAAGTCGATAATGATAGGAGCAGACAGGAGGTTAATAAGAAAAATTTGGTAAAAGAAAGCTCACCAAAAAGCCTTCCAAAAACCCAATGCAACTGTCACTTAGCCAATAAATTGGTAAGATTCAGCCCATTGCCTTTTTCCTTTCAGTGTCCTTTAGTGTTGTGGTTCTGTTCGCCGAGCTGGGAATTTGTGTTGCAGACGTTTCGTCCCCTGTCTAGGTGACATCCTCAGTGCTTGGGAGCCTCCTGTGAAGCGCTTCTGTGATGTTTTCTCTGGCATTTATAGTGGTTTGTCTCTGCCGCTTCCGGTTGTCAGTTCCAGCTGTCCGCTGCAGTGGCCGGTATATTGGGTCCAGGTCGATGTGCTTATTGATTGAATCTGTGGATGAGTGCCATGCCTCTAGGAATTCCCTGGCTGTTCTGTTTGGCTTGTCCTATAATAGTAGTGTTGTCCCAGTCGAATTCATGTTGCTTGTCATCTGCGTGTGTGGCTACTAAGGATAGCTGGTCGTGTCGTTTCGTGGCTAGTTGGTGTTCATGGACGCAGATCCATTGAGCAAAACCAATGTAGTGTACAAACTCCCATGCAAGGACAGCACAAAACACTACATAGGACAAACAGGAAGACAGCTAACGATCCGCATCCATGAACACCAACTAGCCACGAAACGACACGACCAGCTATCCTTAGTAGCCACACACGCAGATGACAAGCAACATGAGTTCGATTGGGACAACACTACTATTATAGGACAAGCCAAACAGAGAACAGCCAGGGAATTCCTAGAGGCATGGAACTCGTCCACAGATTCAATCAATAAGCACATCGACCTGGACCCAATATACCGACCACTGCAGCGGACAGCTTGAACTGACAACCGGAAGCGGCAGAGACAAACCACTACAAATGCCGGGAGGAAAGATCACAGAAGTGCTTCACAGGAGGCTCCCAAGCACTGAGGATGTCACCCAGACAGGGGACGAAACGTCTGCAACACAAATTCCCAGCTCGGCGAACAGAACCACAACAACGAGCACCCGAGCTACAAATCTTCTCACAAACAATATCCTTTACATATAGACATGGTAAATGTCTACTCAGATAAATTGCTGCAAGGTTGTAACCCTTTAAAAATGTTTCTTGTGGATCAAATGTCCATGAGATGATTCACATCTTTATCATTTCACAGAAACCTTCCGTCCGTGGCTCTTCCGCCTTCTTGAATCAAAGGGTATCTGTCATCACTGATCCACATACAGATCCCAGGCTGTTCTGCAACAGGTAATACTGTTATACTGTCAGCTCACTGTCCTGTTCAACACTCCAGCTTACCGCACGAGCCTGTTGATACGGCAAAACCTTAAATATCAAACAGAATCACAGAACTGTCACAGCCCAGAAGGGATCTATTCGATCCGTTATGTCTCTGCTAGCTTTCCCATTGAGCGTGCCACCTTGTGCCATTCTCCTGCAATTTTCCTCCATCATCCTGCACATTGTTGCCTTTCACAGAACAATCTAGCTCCCATTTTGCGTGCCTCAACCGAGCACTCTTTCAGGCACTGCATTCCAGAGTGGGGCCAATCACAGTGTGAAAAAGATTTCCCTCCAATCACTTTTTTGCCAACCACATCAATTTTGTGCCTACTTGTTCCCGATGCTTTTACCAATGAGAATTCTTTTTTCCCTACTCACTGTGTCAGGACTTCACACGGTTTTGAATACTTTGACCAGCCTTTTCTTCTGTGGACAGAGCAGTTCGAATTTCTCCAACCTATTGACATGACTGTAACTCCCCATCACCAGAACTATTCTCATGAATCTTTACTGCCCTCCCTCCAATGCCTTCACATCCTTCCACACAGAGTCATAGAGATGTACAGCACGAAAACAGACCGTTCAGTCCAACTCGTCCATGCTGAGCAGATATCCCAACCTAATCTAGTCCCACCTGCCAGCACCTGGCCCATATCCCTCCAAACCCTTCCTATTCATATATCCATCCAGGTGCCTTTTAAATGCTACAATTGTACCAGCCTCCACCACTTCCTCTGGCAGGTCATTCCATACATGTACCACCCTCTGTGTGAAAAAGTTGCCCCTTAGGTCTCTTTTATATCTTTCCCCTCTCACCCTAAACCTATGCCCTCTAGTTCTGGATTCCCCCACTCCAGGGAAAATTCTTTGTCTACTTATCCTATCCATACCCCTCATAATTTTATAAACTTCTGTAAGGTCACTCTTACACTCCAGGGAAAATAGCCCCAGCCTATTCAACCTCTCCCTATAACTCAAATCCTCCTACCCTGGCAACATCCTTGTAAATCTTTTCTGAACCCTTTCAAGTTTTACAACATCTTTCTTATAGGAAGGAGACCAGAATTGCATGCAATATTCCAACTCTGGACCAACCACTGCTCCAGAGATCAAATCCAGTTATGGGGGGGATTGTTTCTTATCAAGGGAAGCTGAGTAGGTTAGTCCTGTACTCATTGGAGTTTAGAAAAATCAGAGGAGATCTTATTGAACATACAAGATTCTTTGGGGGCTTGACATGTTGCTTCCTCTTTCAGGAGGGTCTAGGACCAGACAGCGTAATCTCAGGATGACAGGTCTTCTTTATAAGACAGAGATGAGGATGATTTTGTTTCTTTCCAAGGAGAATTCTTTATCACAGAGAGCTGTGGACATTGGTTCATTAAATACATTCAAGGCTGAAATAGACTATTTTTTTAATCAACAAGGAAACCAAGGGTTATTGAGGAAAAGGCTGGAAAGTAGACTTCAGGATTATCAGATCTGTCATTGAATGGTAGGATAGACTGGGCTGAATGCCCTATTTCTGTTCATGTGGTTTAAGTTAAAAGTTACATGCTGCATGTTTAAAGATGCTGGAAGTTAAAGAGGAAAGGTTTCTCGGGGCAATGTTCCTTCTGATTGCCCTTTGCTATGCACAGCCTGTTTGTGGCATTGCGAGGTCCCTTTAAGATTGCACACAGCACCTTAAAGAGACCACTACTTGTGCGCAGCTCATTTGTTTTCTGCACAGCTCGTCCCCAACAGACACAGCTCTAAGGGAACCTTGCCTGGGCTATGGAAACTGTTACACTGGTTTCAGAGTCCAGGTACCAATCACCTGAAAAACATTTGAACTATAATTGTCAGCATCCTTGAAAAGGTTTTGAACAACTTCACACTTATAAATGTGGGAGCTTGCTGTCCCTCATGGATATTAGGCAGGATGATGCTCACTGGTGTTGGGCCTTGTGACCTTTCACACATGATTCAACTGCCAACTGAAGCTTGAGCTTTATAAATAACTTCTTTTAGTTTTGCTGAAGAAGTCGCATTTTGTCAAAGCTTTACACCTTGCACTTATCAGGACCATTTGCAAGAGTACCAATTCAAGGAGGAAAAGTGTATACTGTTTGAGAAGAGAGTGTTGATTGTTTAGCAAATAGACTTTGATTGGTAGAGATGTTGCCATGGGGAATGCATCAGTTAATCATAAGATATTGGGCATAGTTTAGTTTTATTTAGATAAGTGTGAGGTGTGCATTTTGGTAAGGCAAACCAAGGCAGGACTTATACAGTTAATGAGCTGAAATGTGTTGCTGGAAAAGGGCAGCAGGTCAGGCAGCATCCAAGGAACAGGAGAATCGACGTTTCGGGCATAAGCCCTTCTTCCTGACTTATGCCCGAAACGTCGATTCTCCTGTTCCTTGGATGCTGCCTGACCTGCGCTTTTCCAGCAACACATTTTCAGCTCTGATCTCCAGCATCTGCAGTCCTCACTTTCTCCTTATACAGTTAATGGTCAAGCACTGGAGAGTGTTGCCAAACAAAGGTACACAGCTCCGTGACAGTGGGACCACATGGAGACAGAGTGGTGAAGAAGGTATTTGGCATGCTTGCCTTCATTGCTCAGAACGTTAGGACTTCATGTTGTGCCTGTACAGGACATTGGTGAGGCCACTTATAGAATACTGAATACAATTTTGGTCGCCCTTCTATAGGAAGGATATTGTTAACCTTGAGAGGGCACAGAAAAGATTTACAAGGATGTTGCTTGGGTTGGAGGGTTTGAGCTATAGGAAAAGGCTGAACAAGCTGGGGCTGTTTTCCCTGAAGCATCGGAGGCTGAGGGGTGACCTTATAGAGGTTTATAAAATCATGAGGGGCATAGATAGGGTACATAGACAAGGCCTTTTCCCTGTGGTTGGGGAGTCCAGAACTAGAGGGCATAGTTTTAAGGTGAGAAGGGGAAAGATTTAAAAGGGACCTAAGGGGCAACTTTTAATGCAGTGGGTAATGCGTGTATGGAATGAGTTGCCAGAGGAAGTGGTGGAGGCTGGTACAATTATAACATTTAAAAGGCATCTGGATAGGTATATGAATAGGAAGGGTATGGAGGGATATGGGCCAAGTGCTAGCAAATGAGACTAAGTCAGATTTGGATGTTTGGTTGGCTTTTATGTGTTGAAATGAAGGGTTTGCTTCCATGCTGTAAAACTCTATGACTCTATAAGGCATAGGTCAGAGAATTGAGGCAAAACTGAGTCTCTTACTAATTGGAATAGAAGGGAACCCAATTTCTGTTTGCAACATTATCTTATTCTTAACTGTTTTTAGGAATGGTGATGACCAGGAAGAACATAGTAATTCCAAGATACCCTCGAAGAATGTGGGACATAGGCATGGACACAGCCTCATTGGGAAAGAAACCGACAAGGAATCCAAATCCAAAACCAGTGAGAGACTGTACTTGCAGAGAATTATTTCCATTGAAGAAGATCCATTGCCCCAGTTCCTTGAAATGCATTCTGCAACCCAGTTAAATGACTGGACCGAGGTGGAAGAGGAGATGGAGAATGAGCAGGAGGAAGAGCTGGTGCAGGAAAGGAATAGTCCACAGAATGGAAAAGTCCTTTCACTTCCAAGAACGCAGCCTGCTGGTGAAGAAGCTTCGATGCCGGTGAGTGGGAAATTTCCAGTGTCTCACCACGGATTGAAGACAGCAGTTACCATTAGACTAGAAAACATCATTTGTTCAAAGTCAGTATATAAATCACACTAAAGGGCCATTGCACATGTCCATTTGCACATGTGTAATTCTGAAGTGGCCATTTTCTACAGCACATCCTCCTGTTTGTTTTCCACGTCCTGTCAGAATTTGCTTTTTTTGAATATTTAGCAACTTACCATGGCAAATTCAATTGCATTTGCATGACACCTTTGACAAAGTAAAACATGACAATGTGTTTCCCTAAAGAGATACTTGACCCTGACATAGGTAAAGGGATGTTAATGCAGAGACCAAATGTTTAAATGAAAAGGTCTTGAGAAGAACAGAGAGCTGAAGAGAATTAAGGATAGAATTCCAGAGCTCAGAACCCAGGCAGCTATAGGCACAGACCTCCAGTGTTGGAGTGATTAAAACTCAGGACACTTGAGCTGTCGGAGTTGGAGATGTGTAGATATCTCAGAGTGTGTTGTGAAATTGAGGAGATTCTGATATGATTCTTAAAGCCATACCGAGTTTCCTATGATTATATTTAGTTTCTGAATTACCACCACAGTCAGGCCCAGTGGGAATTGATCATTGTTCTGATGTTTGTTTTATTGCATTTTGTATACCTAAGTACTGTAACTCCTCATTCAGAAAGGCTGTACACTGAGTTTTGCCTTCTATGTTTTTCTTAATATTGAGTCACAATAAAAATTGAGAAGGTTCTGCGGCTGCAGGCTAAATGTTCAACGTTCCTGATCTACGTGAAGGGCATGAAGTTGAATTTCCAGACTTGAAGCAGGAGAATCTTGTGTGAATTTAGCATTTTCTCTGGACTCTGTTTACACTGATTTGTGCTCATTTCCATGTCCGGGTTATTCTCACGAGGTTGACAGGAAGTTCCACCTTTTCACAATGGGAAACGGGGCGTTACTTTTGGGTTTCATCTCCAGCATCATCCTGAACAGAACAGTCAATGTTGTGCTTACATCGATATAAACAAATGTGCATGGGGAATGTACACACAGGTGACCTGCACACTACAGTAATTTGCCCACTTCAGGTGAACACACACACCACATTTGTAGTTAAACTGCTTTATTGACTATTTATAATATTTTCATGCTTTTTCTAAACTGTTTGAGATTAAGACCCTGTTGCAGAATCTTGCCAATCCAACACTTCCAGATTTTTTCAGTATTGCCCTCCTTGACTCAGATTCAGTGTGTCCCCAAACCTGATTCCACCATTTCGAAACTTGAACATGCCCAGGATGCAGAGTTAAGAGCTGTTGGTGCTGGTGATGGTGGTCTGGGAGAAGGAGACCTCCAGGAGCAAGGTTGGGGTTTGTGATAGTGGAGACCTGTCTGTGAAAGTGGGAACACAGCTATTAAACATTGAGAGACCCTGCTTTAATCTTTCGGCTCCTGTTCCTTGCAGACTTGTGTCTTTGTTTACTGTTTCAGATATGCATCTGTCCGCTTTGCCTATGGGGTGTGATTGATTTTTTAAAATTTAGATCCTGCTCCATGTCCTGTATTTAACATTTTTTTTTAAACAGGCAGTAACAGTGAATTTAGCCAACTCACCACACTTAATTCCTCTAACTTTTCACTTATATTTTGTTGGGATATGGGCATTGCTGGCAAGCTCAGCACATTTGTTGCCAATCTCTAACACCCTTGAACTGATTTTGGAACTGGTTAGCCCATTTCAGAGAGATACTGCATTACTGTGGGGTCTGGTCCCTTATCCCGGGGACCCATTCAATGTTGGGACTGCAACTTACTTCCGCTCACTAACTGTGCCCTGACGAGTGTTGCATGTCATGAACCTGCTGAAAGCTAATGTATAAGGTGATAAATTTGATGTCTTTTCAAAGCATTTGAAATAAAACAAATGATATTCTTTTCAGGTCAATGAATCGCACTCCAATCCTGACCGTTTATTTAAAATCATTTTTATCGGCAATTCCAGTGTGGGGAAAAGTTCTGTTTTAAGAAGGTTTTGTGGCGAGGGTTTTAACCCTGGAATGTGTGCTACCGTCGGTAGGTGAGCTGTTGTCAACCTTTGTAATTTGTGGGATTTATTTTCACTACATGGAATTAACATAGAGTCATAGAGGTGTACAGCACGAAACAGACCCTTCGGTGCAACCCGTCCATATCGACCAGATATCCCAAACCAATCTAGTCCCACCTGCCAGCGCCCGGCCCACATCCCTCCGAACCCTTCCTATTCATATACCCATCCAGATGCCTTTTAAATATTGCAATCATACCAGCATCCACAACTTCCTCTGGCAGCTCATTCCATATACGTACCAATCTCTGTGTGAAAAGGTTGCTCCTGAGGTCTCTTTTATATCTTTCCCTTCTCATCCTAAACCTATGCCCTCTAGTTATGGACTCCCCCACCCCAGGAAAGAGAATTTGTCTATTTATTCTATCCATGCCCCTCATGATGCTCCAGGAAACACAGCCCTAGCCTATTCAACCTCTCCCTATAGCTCAAATCCTCCAACCCTGGCAACCCTTTCAAGTTTCACAATATCCGACAGATTTGCATGCAGTTTTCCAAAAGCGGTCTAACCAATGTCATACTGGGTGATTTCATTCAATGGCATAGCAGACTCAATGGGGCAATGGACTGACTTTTGGTTGGTTGGTTGAAAAGTTCTTGGTGCTACAACTGTGAACAGGACTTTGGGTTAAGATTTCAATGTCAGAGTCAAAATGGAGTCTTGACCTCGCACTATGTAAGGAACAGTCACCCAGCTGTGACTTTCCCGGAGTTGGTCAATGGAATGGCTCATTGTCCAATTAGTAGTGGCAGAACTAATATGAGGTCCCCATCTTGGAAAAAGTCACTTTGAGGATCTCCCTCCACTGTTTGAAAGATTATCACTGATAAGAAAAGGTCACGTACAGTATCCAGGTCACCGGTGTGGAGGAGGGAGACTCTCTTCAGGAAAACCTACCATTGTATCTGACTGCAGGTAGACAGGAGAAGCTGAGAGTTTGCTTGCAGCTGTACACCCAACACCTGTTGTACTTCAGGGTTTTATACCCATTACTCTACAAAACCTGTTAGGGTTCTCATTGAGACATATAACAATAACATTGTTTACTGCATGATATCTCAGACTTATATATACACTCTAGTTTATCTATTTAGATTACTATTTTGTTGTATACAAAGCAACTGGCTGATTAACAACCAATGATTAGAAAGTCCCATTGTATCAACAACATTAATTGTTTCTGGTGTATATCCCAAAGAGCTGCACCGACACGTAAGCCAGATGATGCCAATGCATGCTCCATTGCAAGCAGTTAGCTTACTGTGTGTGGATTGTACCACATCATGCCAGTTTCAATCTCTTATACATTGCATGAAAGGATAGTATTTGCCCTTGCACCAGTGTCAGGCTTGGCACGCAGTACCTGTTGTCCATTCCTCTTGTAATTCGTGAGTTGGATGGACGTAAATACTTTATTTGTTTTGACAGTGTCTGTATGGTGAGTCAAATGACCACAGTGTTCTGTCGGACTGAAGTCTGTGAACTGTGACATTGTAGTTACTGTTTGGACCTCTTGCATATACTGATGCTTGGGATCCACGGATCCCATGGATGGGAGTTTGGAAATGTCTTTGAAATTGTTCCTTTGTTGAATCATCTTCACACGCTGCTGTGGCGCAATGTGTTACAAACGGTGTTCCTGTGAGTACTTGGATTTCTTGTACATTTCAGCCCAGAGATCTCTTGGAGCACACAGCTCACATGTGCCACTAAATGCCAGGAAATGCTCTGATTGATGAGACATCTCAGACAAGGTCTGGAAAGTTTGCTGTTCTTGCTGACTGCTGCAGTAGTATTTGCAGAGTCAAGGCCTTGCAGGTGCTGGTGTGCTGTTCCAATTGCTTTGAATTTGAGTCCTCCTCCTCGCCTTGCTTCAATGCTATGATCCTTAAATTTGTCTAGAAGTGCCTCTCAGAAGGTTTTGATTAGACATAGAGGTAATGACCAGTTCCACGAACCTTTTGGCTAGGTTTGCATTGGTGAAGTCACTTTGAACTGCCAATATGGCTGTTAACAATATAACATGAATTCAGGCTAATGAATTCTAAAGTTGACTCTAACCTTAACTGCATGTTTTAGAATGGGCCGGGAGAGTGTTGGCAAGCGTTGTGCCAGTAATGGGAGTAATATCTCTGCCCATATGAAGGGCAAATTGAGGAAATGAGGCTTGTGACGTACTTGCTGTCATGAGTTTGTCTGGGATCCAATGTCAGCAAGGACCTCAAGTGGGAATTAAAAGTCTCGGATATAAATTCTGTGTCCTATGATCCTGCCCCATAGCTATCTGCTGAAGGAGCAGTGCTCTGAGAGCTTCTACTTCCAAATACACCTGTTGGACTACAACTTTTGATTTCTAACTTTGTCCACCCCAGTCCAACACCAGCCCCTCCACATCGTAAACAATTCTAGTCTTTTCATCCACACAGACCAACATCCAGGTGTGATGATGAATATTAGTTAATCAGACTGTGAATGTGACAACAGCAAGTCTTTGAAATACCATTCAACCCAGATGCAACATTTGGAGAATTAATAGGAGAACTTTGCAGCGTTAATGAGAACATCCAGGGTTAGCTGGAGTCTAATGTATCTAGATTTCAGGTAGGACTGGAGTGTGGTATAGGAGTCTGTTATAGACCAGACTGCAGGTAGGACTGGAGTGTGGTGTAGAACAGTAGGTAGGACTGGACTCTGTTATAGGACAGACTGTAGGTAGGAATGGTGTCTGTTGAAGGACAGACTGCAGGTAGGACTGGAGTGTGGTGTCGGACAGACTGTAGACAGGACTGGACTCTGTTATAGACCAGACTGCAGGTAGGACTGGAGTCTGTTATAGGACAGACTGTAGGTGGGAATGGTGTCTGTTGAAGGACAGACTGTAGGTAGGCTTGGAGTGTGGTGTAGGACAGCCTGTAGGTAGGACTGGAGTGTGATGTAGGACAGCCTGTAGGTAGGACTGGAGTGTGATGTAGGACAGACTGTAGGTAGGACTGGAGTGTGATGTAGGACAGACTGTAGGTGGGACTGGGTGTGATGTAGGACAGACTGTAGGTAGGACTGGAGTGTGATGTAGGACAGACTGTAGGTAGGACTGGAGTGTGGTGTAGGACAGACTGTAGGTAGGACTGGAGTGTGGTGTAGGACAGACTGTAGGTAGGATTGGAGTGTGGTGTAGGACAGACTGTAGGTTGAACTGGAGTGTGGTGTAGGACAAACTGTAGGTTGAACTGGAGTGTGGTGTAGGACAGACTGTAGGCAGGACTGGAGTGTGGTGTAGGACAGACTGTAGGTTGAACTGGAGTGTGGTGTAGGACAAACTGTAGGTTGAACTGGAGTGTGGTGTAGGACAGACTGTAGGCAGGACTGGAGTGTGGTGTAGGACCGACTGTAGGTTGAACTGGAGTGTGGTGTAGGCCAAATATGAGATTTGAAATTCTCTTGGGTGGGGAATCTGTATCATGGAGAAAATCAAATGTTTTTCTGTCTCAATCAATTCCTGAAAATGAGATGAGGGCCCAGGTCAGGCTAATGTTTGTCAGGAGAAAGTTGCTCCTAAAATTCAGTTTAACAAGTTCTAATTTTAAAAAGGTTCTTATATTTAAACCTTTTTTGCTTCCAGGTATAGACTATCATGTGAAGACAGTAAATGTAGATAATTGCCTACTGGCTCTGCAGCTCTGGGACACAGCAGGACAGGAACGGTGAGCTTCTGCAGCGAGTTAATCTTATTGTGGCTTCTTTATAAAGGACGTGTAAGGCTTTTTTAACTGCTAATTGTCTGCAATGAGTCACTAAAATGATCACCACTTAATTCTGTTTCTGGTGTGGGAGTAAGGTGTCAGCTGTAGCTCAGTGGTAGCATGCTGACCTTTGGTTATGAAGGCCATGGGTTCAACTCCAGAGCTTGGGTGCAAAGTTCAAGGCTGACACTCTGGTTCAGTATTGAGAGGGTGCAGCAATGTTAGAGGTACAGCGGTCACAATGAGATGTTAAACTGGGACCTCAGGTATATGTAAACAATTCCATTGTTCTAGTTTAGAAAATGGAAGTAAGAGAAGACCATGTGGCCCTTCACATCAGCTCTGCAGTTCAACAAGGCTGACCCTATATCTCAATGCCATAGTCGTGCTTTCTCCTCACACCCCTGGGTAGAAAGAAAATTCTCCTCAGCTCTGACTTCGAAGAGAGACTGCTTATTTTTAAACCGTGTCCTCTAGTTGTGGTTTCCCTGACAAGAGAATGCACCTTCCCGGTGTTCACCCTATCCAATCCCCTCAGGATCTGAGATACCTCTCATTCCCCTGACTGTCAATGGATACAATCCTGGCCTGTTCAACCCTACTTCATAGGGTAAGCCCTTCACCCCTGGATGGTTCGAGTGAATGAACAAACCATTGGAGAGTGCTGCGTGTTTGTATTTATGGACATCCAGGGTTTACTACTGACAAAGTGAGGAATATTCTTCACTTTATATTTTAATGATCATTTGTAAATTTTAGAAGAGCAACAGCAAATGTAACATTTATGAGGGCAATATTTAAGAATAAGCTTCATTTGGGCGTCTGTTTCTGAGCGCATTGTGATGATTTGTTTGACGTTGCAGGTTTCGTAGTGTCACAAAGCAGTTCTTCCGTAAGGCCGATGGAGTCGTTCTCATGTACGACATCACAGCTGCGACCACCTTTCGCGCTGTTCGGCAGTGGCTGGAGAATGTGCAGGTTCTGTCACTAGATCCTCTGTACTTTGTAGCAATGCCAATTCAGCTAAAGTAGCTCCATACCAAATTTTGCTTCCTTCTTCACTGTCGTTTGTCTATTTGTAACTCTTCAAGTCAGCAAAGTCACTGAGGCAGGCAGACTTCTGCCTGAACTTTAAGATGAATTGTGAATGGTAGAAGGTGCCTTCCTTCCTCGGAGGGTTGTGCCTGGGCTGGGCTCCTCACATAACTATTAGAATCATAGAATCCCTACAGTGTGGAAACAGGCCACAAGTCCACACCAACCCTCTGAATAGTAACCCACCTAGACCCATTCCCCTACCCTATTACTCTAGATTTACCTTGACTAATGTTACATATTCCTGAACACTCTGGGCAATCTAGCGTGGCCAATTCACCTAACCTGCACATCTTTGGGTTGTGGGAGGAAACCCACGCAGAAATGGGGAGAACATGCAAATTCCACACAGACAGTCGCCCAAGGCTGGAATCAAACCCAGGTCCCTGGCGCTATGAGGCATCAGTGCTAACCACTGGGCCACCTTGCTGCCCCTACTAAGCCACCGTGCTGCCACTGCATTCTTGTATTGTGACAAACACTTTATAATTAGTGTGTTTGGCAGGATCGTTGACTCAAATTGTGGGATAGCTGCCTTGCTTTGTTAAATATGCTTTGTTAATTGTGTTAAATATGGGGCGGCACAGTGGCTCAGTGGTTGGCACTGCTGCCTCACAGCACCAGGCATCCGGGTTCAATTCCAGCCTCAGGTGACTGTCTGTGTGGAGTTTGTACATTCTCCCCGTGTCTGTGTGGGTTTCCTCTGCGTGGGTTTCCTCTGGGTGCTCCGGTTTCCTCCGACAATCCAAAGATGTGTTTGTCAGGTGAATTGGCTATGCTAAGTTGCCCATAGTGTTAGGTGTGTTAGTGAGGGGTAAATATAGGATAGGGGAATGGGTCTGGGTGGATTACTGTTCGGGTGGTCGGTGTGGACTTTTTGGGCCGAAGGGCCTGTTTCCATACTCTCGGGAAGCTAATCTAATCTGTTACCCCAGGTTGACAGTGATGTTCTATTCAACCTTGTATGCTGTTCCACGAAGACCACTGCTGGCAGTAATATGAGCAAATGTAACTGGTTAGCAGTTTTGGATGTCTGTTATTGGCATTAATGGGTTTGAATGTTGTTAATGCATAGTTACTGACAAATTTGGCAGATGAAGTTTGCCATGGATAAGTCAGAGGCTGAAGGAATAGAAAGGCAACTTATTATATAAATGGAGGGAAACTTCAGAGTGTTTCAGTACAGAGCGATCTGCGGGTGCTTGGGCATGAAAGCTAGTATACATCTACAACAGGTAATAAGGAAGATCAATGGAATTTTGGTATTTATTGCTAAAGGATTAGAATGTAAAAGTAGGGAAGTGGTGTTGCAACTGTAAAAGGCATTGATGACACCACACCTGGAATATTGTATACATTTTTCCTCCCCTTACTTGAGGAGGTAGCTGCATTAGAGGCAGTTCAGAGATGGTTCATTAAATTGAGTTTAGAGATGTGAGGATTGGATTTAGGTTTGCTTGCTGAGCTGGAAGGTTTGTTTTCATTGACTTGGATCCTATTTACCATCCCCTGAGAACAAGAAGAGGAAATGACATCACAAGAGGAAATGATGCACGAAATGACATCACCAACCCAAGGAAACCCAAACATATAAATAGAAAGTGGGCTACACCACCAGTGCTTCATCTGGAGGCTCACTGATGATGTTACCTAGTAGGGTGACGAAACATCTAAAAATAAATCTTCCAGCTCAGCGAGCAAACCTACATCCAGAACCTCAACCTGAGCTACAAGTTTTCTCAAAACTCGCTAAGATGAGAGCATTGTCTTGTGAAGAGAGAATTGAGTATTTTAGGCTTGTACTCTCTAAAGTTTTGAAGAATGAGAGGAGATCTAATTGAGGTAGACAAGATGTGAAAAGAGATTGACAAAATATGCATAGAGAGGATGTTTCCTCCTGTGGGACATCATTGTGGAATGGAGGTCACATTTTTAAGCAGATTTAAATCAGAAATTACTTTTCTGATAGGGTCATAAATCTGTGGAGTTCGTTACCGCAGAGTGCGGTGGATGCTGGGACATTGAGCAAATTAAAGGAGGAGATAGATGGAGTTTTAATTAGTGACAGGTTGAAGGCTTATGGAGAGCAGCAGGAAAGTGGAGCTGAGGCCAAGGTGAGATCAGCCAAGATCGTATTAAATGGCATAGCAGACTCGAGGGGCTGAATTGTCTACCTCTAGCATGTTCCTAATTCTTATGTTCTGAATTTCACTGCAGACTGAGGACTGAATGTAACACCAGCACAAGAAACAGTGAGCACAGAGTCCAAACCTTTCCAGACTGGGACATTTACTGCAGCGTTTCAGAAAAAAGATATTCAGTTACTGAGGTGCAGGGAAAGATATCAGTTAACAGGGGGAAGAATATTCAGAGCTTGAGGTAGAGGGCAAATTATTCACTCATTAAGACACAGCGAAGGATATTCGGAAATTTGGGTTCAGGGAATGGGATACAGCAAAGGATATTCTCGATGGGCCAAAGAGCCTCTTTTGCGATGTACGACTTTTATGATATTCTGATATTGACCTTTCAGAGAGAGTTGTACATTCAAGTCCAGATTTTTTTTTGAGAATGATATTTAAAGGATGACTGATATTGCTGATTTTTATTTTCTGTCTTGTATCAAGAGGATTGTGTCTGGGGATATGGCGAAAATGTTTATATCATGAAAAATGTTGAAAAATTAGAAAAGTTGTGCCACCCTGATCAGAATTTAAGTACAAGGGGCGATACTCAAAAATTGGTGACAACAAAAATTAGTAAAACAAAGGTAACTTGTGTGTTTGTTATTGGGGTGCTGAGTGTGTCAAAGAGATTACAGACACTAGAGAGAACATGAAATCTACAAAGGGAGAAGGAAATAGGCAGGGATTCAAGGTCATTAGAAATTCAGTGAAAAGGGCACAATGGGCTGATGGATCCTAATGAGCTGGATCACGGATTACCATATCAGATGTATGGATCTGTTCAATAATATTTCATGTCACGTGTTGGGACCTCATTTAATTGATCTTCATGTTGTGTTGTTTTGTGTTTGCAGGAGGGAGCAGGCCCTGAGATCATAATCCTGCTCCTGGCCAATAAAACCGATCTGGAAAGTAAGCGGCAGGTTGCCAGTGAGGAGGGTCACCGATTGGCTAAGGTTTGCATTACAAGATCTGTATTATAAAGGCTTCACATTGTCTTTAAAGGTTGCTAAAGAGTTTGACAAAAAAGCAAAATGGTCCCTCGAGGAATGGATGGATCCCGGAGACTACCCTTAAATCATGGAGAATGTGGGAACAGAGAGCATCACAAGAAGAAGGTCTGAATGAGCCACTCGCAGAGTGAATCAGTGGCTGGGAGATTCTGCTCAGGCAGAAGATGCCATTGGTGTCCAGTAGAAAATTTCTAACATGCAGTAAATCACTCAACCCTCTGGCTACAAATCCCTTTGCCAACCCCTTGCAATCAGGCAGCTGTCTCAGTGAAGTTCGAGTAGTATGAAATAAAAACCACATTGGCAGTTCCGACTGCCTTGAGGCTTTGTCAGAGTTCTGTTCCAAACGTAAGAACCTCCCACTGGATATGAAAGTAACTGGTCTTGCAATGCTGTCAGGGCAGTGTATGTTATGCTACAAACCTTACCTTCAGCTGCATGTTTACCAGACACCATTTCTTCACATATTCCCCTCTTGGTCTAAATGTACTGCGATTTCCAATTCTCTTGACTTCCTTTTTGCTTCACTGCTTCTTATTTATATTGCAGGTTCCAGGATGGGAACACAATGACTAGATTTGAGGTCACTGCAGGTTGAACTTATTTAGGTGCTCTGCCATTTCCTAATTTATAGGGCACAATGTCAGAAGTCGCATTATACCAGGTTATAGTCTAACAGGTTTATTTGAAATCACAAGCTTTCATGAGCACTGCTGCTTCGTCAGATGAAGTGGCAGCGCTCCGAAGCTTGTGATTTCAAATAAACCTGATTTGGAGGTGCCAGTGTTGGACTGGAGTGGACAAAGTTAAAAATCACACAACACCAGGTTATAGTCCAACCGGTTTAATTGGAAGCACTAGCTTCCAGAGCGACACTCCTTCATCAGGTGGTTGTGGAGTATAAGATTGTAAGACATGGAATTTATAGCGAAGGTTTACAATGTGTTCCAGGTTTACAGTACATCACACTGTAAACTACAGTCTTATATTCCACAACCACCTGATGAAGGAGCAGCACTCCGAAAGCTAGTGCTTCCAATTAAACCTGTTGGACTATTACCTGGTATTGGATGATTTTTAACCTCAAATATACCTGTTGGACTATAATCTGGTGTCATGTGACTTCTGACCTTGTCCACCCTACTCCAACACCGGCACCTCCACATCATAGGGCCAGGGTGGCATAGTGGTTATATCATGAGACTGGTATGTCACTGGTTCAAATCCCTCACAGATTTGCTGGAAATTCAATTCAAATTCTGGAACTGAAAGCTAATCTCAGTAATGATGACAATCATCAATTTGAGGGCAAATGATTGAGGTGTCAGTGCGGGAGCACTTTGGGGCCAGAAACCGTAATTCTATTAGTTTTAAAACAGTGATGGAAAACAAGGGACAGGATCTAAAAGTTAAAGCTCTAAATTAGAACAAGGCCAATTTTGATGGTATTAGGCAAGAATTTTCAAAAGTTGATTGGGTGTGGATATTCGCAGGAAAGGGACAGCTGGAAAATGGGAAGCCTTCAAAAATGAACTACTGAGAGTCCAGAGACAGCATGTTCCTGTTGAGGTGAAAGGCAAGGCTGATAGGTGTAAGGAATGCTGGATGACTAAAGAAATTAAGGTTTTGGTCAAGAAAAAGAAGGAAGCATATGTTAGGTACAGACAGGAGAGATCTTGTGAATCCTTAGAAGAGTATAAAGGCAGTCGGAGTATACTTAAGAGGGAAATCAGGAGGGCAAAAAGGGGTCATGAGAAAGTTTTAACAAGTAGTTTTAAGGAGAATCCAAAGGGATTTTATAAATGTGTTAAGGACAAAGGGGTAACTAGGGAGAGAATAGAGCCACTCAAAGTTCAGCAAGGCAACCTGTGTGTGGAACTGCAAAAGATACTAAATGAGTACTTTGCATCAGTGTTTACTTTGGAGGAGGACATGGAAGATACTGAATGTGGGAAATAGATGGTAACATCTTGAAAAAATGTCTATAGTACAGAGGGGGAATTTGCTGGATGTCTTGAAACACATAAAGGTGGATAAATCCCCAGGACCCTAAAATTCTGTAGGAAACTAGGGAAGTGATTGTTGGGCCTCTTGCTGAGATATTTGGATCATCGATAGTCACAGGTGAGGTGATGGAAGACTGGAGGTTGGCTAACGTGGTGCCACTATTTATGAAAGGTGGTAAGGACAAGCCAGGGAATATAGGCTGGACAGTCTAACATCAGTGGTGGGCAAGTTGTTGGAGGGAATCCTGAGCGACAGGCTTTACATGTATTTGGAATGGGAAGGACTGATTATAGATAGTCAACATGGCTTTGTGCATGAGAAATCATGTCTCACTAACTTGATTGAGATTTTTGAAGAAGTGACAAAGAGGATTGAGGAGGACAAAGCAGTGGACATGCTCTATATGGACTTCAGTAAGGTGTTTGACATGGCAGACTGGTTAGCAAGGTTCCTCATGGCAGACTGGTTAGCAAGGTTAGATCTCATGCAATACAAGGATAACTATCCATTTGGATACAGAACTGGCTTGAAGGTAGAAGACAGAGGGTGGTGGTGGAGGGTTACTTTTCAGACTGGAGGCCTGTGACCAGCGGTGTGCCACAAGGATTTAAGTGAACAGTGTGAATGTGAACACAGACGGTATTGTTAGTAAGTTTGCAGATGACACCAAAATTGGAAGAGTAGTGGACAGTAAGAAGGTTACATCGGACTACAACGGGATCTTGATGGGCTGAGGAGTGGCAGATGGAGTTTAATTTAGATAAATGTGGGGTGCTGCATTTTGGAAAGACAAATCAGGGCAGGACCTATCCACTTAATAGTAAGGTCCTGGGCAGTATTGCTGAACAAAGAGAGTGCAGGTTCATAGTTCCTTGAAAGTGGAGTTTCAGGTAGATAGGATAGTGAAGAAGGTGTTTGGTATGCTCTCCTTTATTGGCCAAAACATTGAGTACAGGAGTTGGGAGGTCATGTTGTGGCTGTACAGGACATTGGTTAAGCCACTTTTGGAATATTGTGTGTAATTCTGGTCTCCTTCCTATCGGAAAGATGTTGTGAAACCTGAAAGGGTTCAGAAAACATTTACAAGGACGTTGCCTAGGTTGGAAGATCTGAGCTATAAAGAGAGGTTGAATAGTCTGGGGCTGTTTTCCTTGGAGCTTTGGAGGCTGAGGGGTGACCTTATAGATGTTTATAAAATCATGAGGGTCTTTTCCCTGAGGTTGGGGAATCCAGAACTAGAGGTCTGGGTCGAGAAGGGGAAAATTTAAAAGGGATCTAAGGGGTAACGTTTTCACGCAGAAGGTGATATGTGTATGGAATGACCTGCCAGGGCAAGTATTCGAGGCTGATACAATTGCCAAGTGCTGGGAAAAGGGACTGGATTAGGGTGGGATATCTGGCCGGCATGGACTTGTTGGACTGAAGGGTCTGTTTCCGTGCTGTACATCTCTATGACCCGATGACTCCAGAGGGCCAGGGTGGCATAGTGGTTACACCGTAAGACTAGTATGTCACTGGTTTAAATCCTCACAGGTTTGCTGGAAATTGAATTCAAATTCTGGAATTGAAAGCTAGTCTCAGTAATGGTGACCATCATCAATTTGTTATTTTAAAGCTTATCTGGTCCACTAATGTCTCATAAGCAAAGAAATCTATCATTCTCACTTGGTCTGACCAACAAGTGACTCCAGACAGATTACAATGTGGTTGGTTTGTAACTGACCTTTAAGATGGCTGTGTAAGTCACCCAGTTCTAAGGCATTTAGGGATGGACAGTGAATGTAGGCCTTGCCAATGATATCCATATACTCTGAAAAGCAGATAGTTTTAAAAATGCATAATATTTCTACCTGCTTTACTTCTAATGCTTTTCCCTTGGTCTGATCTGATCCTCCTGTTAATTATCTTGCTCTATCTTAGGATCATTTGTGTTCATGAATTTTGAATTCTGCACATGTTGAGTTATTGACCCAGGAGCCTGAAGCAGCCTCATTATACTTCCACCTTTTGTTTTAACAGGAATGTAATTTGATTTTCCATGAGTGCAGTGCCTTCTCAGGTGTCAATATAACCGAATCCATGATGCATTTGGCCAGGTAAGGTGGTAAATTCATTAAATCAGAAGGTGATTAACATCTGATTCATTGATTTGTACATCTTAATGATTATATCACAAACAACACAGTGACAATATAGAAATTATGAAACTAAACCTTGGTTCCTGACAAAGTCCAAATGCAGAGTGACATGGAGAAAGCTTAACGAATTTTTGATTCTATCACACTGTAACATTTGTGTTCGTGGTGCATGAACCTAGCTAAATATATATAGCTTGGAACTGGTTTTAATATTATGGTCTAGATTTGTTACCAGCACTTTTAATGAATTAGTCTACTGATGCTAAAGTCACAACGATTGGAAAGGCTGAACTGAGAAGCAAATGATTTTAAAAATTGGCTCATCCGTTCGCAGGTTCTCCCAAACTCTCCAGACATTTTAAAGGGAGAAAATAAGACTTATCTATGAATAAATCTGAATATTTTGCAATCTTGCTTATACATAAGTTCACCATGTATGAGATGTAAGACGTTTTAGAAATATTCACCTGGAGTAGACAAAATGGGGAATGGGATATTCCCAGGGACAATAATGGCTCTGAGAAGGCTTCAGAAGGGAAGCAGCCCAGCATCTGACTCTGTCCATGGTCAGTCCTGCCAACTGCATGTGCTAACTGCACCTTAAACCTTCCAAAGTTAAAGGACTTCAAAAAGGGTCTTACCATCAACAAGTGTCATCCTTGTTCTGAGGAACTAACACATGCATGCACTCACGCACATAACACATGTATGCACATATACGTACACAGACATGCACATACTTGGAATATTGTGTACAGTTCTGGTCACTGCATTATAAGAAGGATGTGGAAGCTTTAGAAAGGGTGCAGAGGAGATTTACGAGGATGTTGCCTGGTATGGAAGGAATGTCTTACGAGGAAAGGCTGAGGGCCTTGAGGCTGTTCTTGTTAGAGAGAAGAAGGTTGAGAGGTGACTTAATAGAGACATACAAGATAATCAGAGGGTTAGATAGGGTGGACAGGGAGAGCCTTTTTCCAAGAATGGGGACAGCAAACACAAGGGTGCACAACTTTAAAATGAGGGGGGATAGGTATAAGACAGATGTCAGAGGTAGTTTCTTTACTCAGAGAGTAGTAAGGCTATGGAATGCTTTGCCTGCATTGGTAGTAGATTTGCCAAGTTTAAGTGCATTTAAGTCGTCATTGGACAGGCATATGGACATACATGGAATAGTGTAGGTGGGATGGGCTTCAGATTAGTACGACAGGGTGGCGCAACAGCGAGGGCCGAAGGGCCTGTACTGCGCTGTAATGTTCTATGTTTTATGTTCTATACAGATAAAAACACATGCATACACACACACAATATACATTTGGGAACATTGGCTACGCATAGGCAGAGCTCTGTTATCTGCTAGTAAGCTAACGCTACTAAAATGATAGCTCCCATGTGGACAGGAGCATAAATATTTCAATGAGTAAATTTATCTGCAAATGAAAAAAAAATATTTTAATCCATTTTACGACAAAGCTCTTTGTGAGAATAATGCCACCAGTGAATCTGCAGTTTTATTAATATGATAATCTGTAATGTGTGAAAATATGCTGACATTGCTGCTTCACTCTGGAGCAAATAGGAGTTCTGGAGGGATGCTTAAGTTTGAAGATTTCACATTGAGCTGGTTACAATGTGGAGTTGAGAAGCAGCTCTGTTGTTGTGATTTATCAGAATGGCAGAAAAGACTCGAGGGGCTGAATGGCCTCTTGTTTTTATGTTTCTTCCAGCCCAATATAAAGCAGCATGAACGAGGATCCCCTGAACTGTTAAATTGCCTTCATCTGGCATTTGACATTATACATACATTGTCAAGGACAGTGCCCCCCCCCCCCCCTCCCCCCCCAAGATGAACACTGAGTCCTTTTGGTGTCTAGCTGCAGACTACAGAATATGTGTAATCATTAACCCTCCCAATCCCTGTTGAGATCATGATGCCAGGAACAATTCATTATTGGAGTAACTAATGATGTCAGCCAGGTCAACCTCATAGAATATGAGATCCCTGATTGGGGCTGTTAATCTGATATGATATGATAATCAGGGAGTCCTGGCTGACAGATATAAACAGAAGTGTCATAAGTCCTGTTCACTCTGAGATTTGGCTCTGTGGGAGCTGGATCAGTGTCAAGGACTCTCCACATGTAAATAAAGGGTGACTTGGTGATGAGATACCGGTGGTTGTGGAGTTATTTCAATCAGCATTGAAGTAACAAACAGCAGAAACAAAATCAGATACATTGGAGTTGTAACAGGCTGTTGGTCCAATCAATTTCACTAGAGGGCATAATTTTAAAGTGAGAGAGAAATGATTTAAAAGGGACCTAAGGGGCAACGTTTTTCACGCAGAGGGTGGTGTGTCTGGAATGAGCTGTCAGGGAAAGTGGTGGAGGCTAGTACAATTGCAACATTTAAAATGCATCTGGATGGTTACATGAATAGGAAGGGTTTAGAGGGATATACGCCAAATGATGGCAAATGAGACTAGATTAGATAACGTTATCTGGTCAGCATAGACGAATTGGACCAAAGGGTCTGTTTCCGTGCTGTACATCTGTCTGGCTCTGTAGCTCTATGTTGATATTTATCCTTCAGATGGACAGAAGCCTAATCCCCTGAAACAGCCTGGTTCCCATATTCCCTTTTTCAGAGCTGATAGAGGTGGGAATGTATCAAAAGGTGTAGGTTTTCAACTGTGACTACAATAAAGGCCCACTGAGCCTCCCCACCTCTACGAGTATTTCACTCCTTTGTGCATCCTATCCTCTCAATCCAGACACCCAGCATTCATTAAATGTCCTCTTCGCTGAATCTAATAATTCCAGCTATACTAACCTTGTTGTCCCTATCTGTTTGTGCAGAGCAGCAAGAGCTGTTTGTTCACCACTGAATGCTGCCCTGCCCCTGACTGCCTTCCACCCTGAACCCCACTCCCCTACTCCCAGCCCTCAGTCCTCTCTGCCCAGCCCCCGCTACCCTCTGCCCAGCTCTCACACCCTTCCACCCTGGCTCCTCTCCCCTCCATTCCCCTATCCTCCACCCAGCCCTCAGTCCCCTCTGAGCAGCCCGCCCACCCCCTTCCACCCTGACCACCACACCCCTCTGCCCTGACTCACTCCTGTCTATCCTGCCCCCACTGCACTCCACCCTGCCCTAGTCCTCTCTGCCCTGGCCCTTGCTCCCCCCTCTCTGGTCTTCCTGGACCTTAGTCCCCTCCATTCTGGCCTGAGCCCTTTGCCCCTAGTCCCCTCTGACCTTGTGCCAGTGACCTCTGTTCAGATGAAGCTCTCACAAATCCACATGATGTTGCTCAGAATCATAGAGATGTACAGCAAGGAAACAGACCCTTCGGTCCAACTTGTCCATGCCATCGAGATATCCCAACCCCATCTAGTCCCACCTGCCAGCATCCTGCCCATATCCCTCGAAAACCTTCCTATTCATATACCCATCCAGATGCCTTTTAAATGTTGCAATTGTACCAGCCTCCACCACTTCCTCTGGCAGCTCATTGCATACATGTACCACTCTCTGCGTGAAAAAGTTGCCCCTTAGGTCTCTTTTACATCTTTCCCCTCTCACCCTAAACCTATGCCCTCTAGTTCTGGACTCCCCCATCCCAGAGAAATGACTTTGTCTATTTATCGTATCCATGCCCTCATGATTTTGCAAACCTCTATAAGATCACCCCTCAGCCTCCGACGCTCCAGGGAAAACAGTCCCAGCCTGTTCAGCCTCTTCCTGTAGCTCAAATCCTCCAACCCTGGCAGCATCCTTGTAAATCTTTTCTGATCCTTTTCAAGTTTCACAACATATTTCCGATAGGAAGGAGACCAGATTTGCACACAATATTCCAACAGTGGCCTAACCAATGTCCTGTACAGCCACAACATGACCTCCCAACTCCTATACTCAATACTCTGACCAATAAAGGAAAGCATACCAAACGCCTTCTTCACTATCCTATCTACCTGCGACTCCACTTTCAAGGAGATATGAACCTGTACTCCAACGTCTCTTTGTTCAACAACACTCCCTAGGACCTTACCATTAAGTGTATAAGTCCTGCTAAGACTTGCTTTCCCAAAATGCAGCACCTTTCATTTGTCTAAATTAAAATCCATTTGCCACTTCTCAGCCCATTGGCCCATCTGATTAAGATCCCGTTACAATCCGAGGTAACCTTCTTCACTCTCCACTACATCTCCAATTTTGGTGTCATCTACAAACTTACTAACTATACCTCTTATGTTCACATCCAAATTATTTATATAAATGATGAAAAGTAGTAAATCCAGCATCAATCCATGTGGCACTCCACTGGTCACAGGCCTCCAGTCTGAAAAACAACCCTCCAACACCACCCTCTGTCTTCTACCTTTGAGCCAGTCCTGTATCTGAATGGATCATTTTCCCTGTATTTCCATGAGATCTAACCTTGCTAATCAGTCTCCTGTGGGGAACCTTGTTGAACACCTTACTGAAGTACATACAGATCATGTCTATTCACTCTGCCCTCATCAATTCTCTTTGTTACTTCCTCAAAAAACTCAATCAAGTTTGTGAGACATGACTTCCCACACACAAAGCTATGTTGACTATGCCTAATCAGACCTTGCCTTTCCAAATACATGTACATCGTGTCCCTCAGGATTCCCTCCAATAACTTGCCCACCACCGATGTCAGGCTCACTGGTCTATAGTTCCCTGGCTTGTCCTTACCACCTTTCTTAAATAGTGGCACCACATTAGCCAACCTCCAGTCTTCCGGCACCTCACCTGTGACTATCGATGATACAAATATCGCAGCAAGAGGCCCAGCAATCACTTCCCTAGCTTCCTACAGAGTTGTAGGGTACACCTGATCAGGTCCTGGGGATTTATATGCCTTTATGCATTTCAAGATATTCAGTACTTGCTCCTCTGTAATATGGACAGTTTTCAAGATGTCACCATCTATTTCCCTACATTATACATCTTTCATGTCCTTTTCCACTGTAAACACTGATGCAAATTACTTTTAGTATCCCCCCATCTCCTGCTGCTCTACACAAAGGCCGCCTTGCTGATGTTTGAGGGGCCCTATTCTCTCCCTAGTTACCCTATTGTCCTTAATGTCTTTGTAAAAACCTTTTGGATTCTTCTTAACTCTATTTGCCAAAGCTATATCATGTCCCCTTTTTGCCCTCCTGATTTCCCTCTTAAGTATAATCCTACTGCCATTATACTCTTCTAAGAATTGACTCAATCTATCCTGTCTATACCTGACATAGGCTTCCTTCTTTTTCTTAACCAAACCCTCAATTTCTTTAATCATCCAACATTCCCTATACCTACCAGCCTTTCCTTTCACCCTAACAGGAATACACTGTCTCTGCACTCTTGTTATTTCATTTCAGAAGGCTTCCCATTTTCCAACCATCCTGTTACCTGAGAACATCTGCCCCCAATCAGCTTTTGAAAGTTCTTATCTAATACTATTTAAATTAACCTTTCTCCAATTTAGAACTTCAACTTTTAGATCTCGTCTATATTTTTCTATCACTATTTTAAAACTAATAGAATTATGGTCGCTGGCCCCAAAGTGCTCCCCACTGACACCTCAGTCACCTGCCCTGCCTTATTTCCCAAGTTTTGCACCTTCTCTAGTAGGTACATCCACATACTGAATCAGAAAATGTTCTTGTACATACTTAACAAATCCCTCTACATCTAAACCCTTAACACTATGGCAATCCCAGTCTATGTTTGGAAAGTTAAAATCCCCTACCGCAACCTCCCTATTATTCTTACAGATAACTACATCTCCTTACAAATTTGTTTCTCAATTTCCCACTGACTATTAGGGGGGCTATAATACAATCCCAATAAGATGATCATCCCTTGCTTATTTCTCAAATAATTTCCCTGGATATATTTCCGGGAATATCCTCCCTCAGTACATTGACTCCCCCACTACCTGGATGACACCTCCTCACACCCTGCCTCCTGCAAAAATGGTATACCTTATTCCCAATACCTCTGCCTCTGCTGCATCTGCTCCCAGGAGGACCAGTTCCACCACAGAACTCACCAGATGGCCTCCTTCTTTAAAGACCAAAATTTCCCCTCACATGTGGTTGATAATGCCCTTCAGTGCATCTCATCCACTTCCCGCACGTCCACCCTCGAACCCCACCCCTTAAAACCACAACAAGGACAGAACCCCACCGGTCCCACTCCTGCCCACAGTCCTCACCTTTCACCCTACCAATCTCCATATATATCGCATCATCCTCTGCCATTTATGCCACCAACAAATGGACCCCACCACCAGAGAAATATTTCTCTCTGCACCCCTATCCGTTTTCCAGAAAGTCTGTTCCCTCCCTGATTACTTGTTCAGGTCCACGCCCCCAACAAGCCACCCTTCCCTCACGGCACCTTCCCCTGCCACCGTAGGAATTACAAAACCTGCTCCCACACCTTACAAGGTCCCAAAGAACCCTTCCACCTCCACCAATGCTTCACCTGCTATTCCATGCATGTCATTTACTGCATCCGTTGTTCCCGATGCAGTCTCCTCTACATTGGGGAGACAGGATGCCTACTCACAGAGCGCTTCAGAGAACATCTCCAGGACACCTGCAGCAACCAACCCCACCCCCCCGACCAAACACTTCAACTCCCCCTCCCACTCCACCTGCAGGCCCTGGGCCTCTCCATTGCCACTCCATAACCACCCCCGATGCCTCTGCCTCAGGACCCTCCAACCTCAGGGCATCAATGTGGATTTCACCAGTTTCCTCATTTCCCCATCCCCCACCTTACCCAAGTTCCAACCTGTCCTACCTGTCCATCTTCCTTCCCACCTATCTACTCCACCCTTGTGTTTTAAAAAATTCTCAAGGTCAGGTTCGTAGGAGAGTAGTCTGACACAGAACAAACGACCAAGAGGCGAGTCTGCTAGAATATGAGCATTTTATTCCCCGCAGCGTCGCCACAACCAGGTCTCATACTTACAACGGGTCTGGCTTATACTCACTCTACATGTTACCGGAACTGGGAGCCGTCAGTTCTCGTAGAGCGGTTGCCAACAACCCACGCTCGGCGGTTAAACGTAACCCCGGAGCAGACTCACCGAACTGGAGACTTTTCCAGCTGATATACTCTTTTCCAGATATAAACATTCATGTGAACAGCAGAGCAAGGCTAAAAAACACATTCCATTCTGGTTACATACAGATAAGAAGATTCACACGGGGAGGTGTGTAATAAGATTCACACGGGACTAAGCAACACCTCCATTCCGGTTAGATTCACACATGTATTGGGACATCATTTTTAACCGTTTCACCACATTCCACTGCTTGGCCCAATACATGTGTTACATTATGATTCACACATGTATTGGGACATAATTTTACACCACATTCCACTGCTTGGCCCAATACATGTGTTACATTATGATTCACACATGTATTGGGACATAATTTTACACCACATTCCACTGCTTGGCCCAATACATGTGTTACATTATGCTTAATTCAGTTCAATTCGTTTCAGTTAATTTCAGTTCAGTCAATTCAGTGTAGTTCAATTCAGCTCAGTTCAGGTCTGTTCAGTTCAATTCAATTGTGTTCAATTCAGTTCCGTCCATTTCAATTCAATTTAGCTCAGTTCCATTTTGTTCCGTTCAATTTGATTCACTTCAGTTCCACTCAGTTCAGTTCAGTTCAATCCCATTCAATTCTGTTAACTCCGCTTCAGCTTTTTGGACATGCCCACATCCTCCGCTGTACCCCAGGCAAGGGGTTCTTCGGCAGGACTGGGATCCTCTCAAGGGTGGACAGCAGCGACCCTGGGGTTCCTCCGGTCGCCCCCCACCATTTCTCAAACAAACTGCCACGTCATGCCACGGTCCATGCCATCCCGGGACGGTCGGGACCTCCACAGTTTGTTCTTCTGGTTTCTTAGTCTTTTTCCAAAACATTGTTCTGTATCAAAATCTCTCCTCAATTGCGATTGACCCTGCTCGCAGCGCCAAATGTTTTAAAAAATTCTCAAGGTCAGGTTCGTAGGAGAGTAGTCTGACACAGAACAAACGACCAAGAGGCGAGTCTGCTAGAATATGAGCATTTTATTCCCCGCAGCGTCGCCACAACCAGGTCTCATACTTACAACGGGTCTGGCTTATACTCACTCTACATGTTACCGGAACTGGGAGCCGTCAGTTCTCGTAGAGCGGTTGCCAACAACCCACGCTCGGCGGTTAAACGTAACCCCGGAGCAGACTCACCGAACTGGAGACTTTTCCAGCTGATATACTCTTTTCCAGATATAAACATTCATGTGAACAGCAGAGCAAGGCTAAAAAACACATTCCATTCTGGTTACATACAGATAAGAAGATTCACACGGGGAGGTGTGTAATAAGATTCACACGGGACTAAGCAACACCTCCATTCCGGTTAGATTCACACATGTATTGGGACATAATTTTTAACCGTTTCACCACACCTTGCCTCCGACCTATCACCTTTACCCCACCTCCATCCACACATTGCACTCTCAGCTACCTTCCCCCTAGCCCCAACCCCCTCCCATTTATCTCTCCACCCCTGAGGCTCCTAGCCTCATTCCTGATGAAGGGCTTTTGCCTGAAACGTCGATTTTCCTGCTCCTCGGATGCTGCCTGATCTGCTGTGCTTTTCCAGCACCACACTCTCGACTCTAATCTCCAGCCTCTGCAGTCCTCCCTTTCGCCTCTCCCCTATGAGAACATTCTGCACCCTCTCTGAGACATCCTTGATCCTGGCACCAGGGAGACAACACACAATTCTGATTTTTCACTGCTGACCACAGAAACATCTGTCTGTGCCTTGGACTAGAGTCCCCTAACACAATCGATCTCATGGAACCCGTCATATCCCTCATTACATTAGAGCCAGTTACAATACCAGAAAATTGGCTGTTTGTGCTACATTCCCCTGAGAATCCATCATCCCCTACATTTTCCAAAACAGCATACTTGTTTGAAATAGGGATAGCCACAGAAGACTCCTGCACTACCTGCCTCCCTCTCTTACCTGTCTTGGAGTTAACCCATCTATGTGACTGTATCTGCAGTTTTCCCCTTCCTATAGTTGCCATCCAACATATCCCCTTGCTTTTGTAAATTCCAGCTGTCTCTCCAACTGATACATTTAATCTGATAGGATTCGCAACTAACAGCATTTATTGCAGTAATAATCCTCAGTAACCCGTAAACTCCCCCTAAACTCCCACATCCAACAAGAAGAACATATCACTCTACTAAGGGCCACTTTAGCTTCTTCCAACCTGCAGACCCAGAAAATAGCACTGTCTCATTCCTCGACAAAACACTGCTCCAGGCTAACTTAATACTTACGGCTTATATTTTTAAGTTTAATCAAGAGACATATCACAATAAAACATATAATCAATAAAGAACCCACTCTACTCACTACTGCAGACTTAAGCAAGGCCACACTTAAAACTGTTCACATATCTATTTCTGTGCCGTGACCTCCCTCAAAAAGGTTCCTCCAAGATCAGTTGTGAATTTCACTGTTTGTTAATTTTCCCAGACACCCTCAGATATCCAGTGATACATGATATTCAACAGCAAGCTCAGCTTCCCTCCTTTGAAGAGGACACCCACACAAGATTCCTCCTGGCTTCTCAGAAGCTGCTACATACCAGAAATAACGGTGAACACAGGGTTAAGTGAGAGGGAGGGATTGAAGCAAATCCATATTGGTAGAGAAATGGTGTTGGAAACACTCTTGTGAATGAAGGTCAATCAATCCCCACGACCTGATAATGTACATTACAGAGTACTTCAGGAAGTGATCCTCAAAGTACATTGGTGCTCATTTTCAAGGTTCTTTAGACTCTGAAACATTCCTCCAGATCAGAGGGTTGCTATGTAACCCCATTATTTAAAAGCCCTTATTTAGGAATTAGAGGCAAAATAGGGAATTCTAGAGCAGTGAGTCAGTAATGAGGAAGATGTTAGAGTCTATCATCAAAGATTTTTTAACTGAGCACTGAGAAAACAGAGGTAGAGTCAGACACGCTCATCCTGGATTTATAAAAGGGAAATCATGTTGACAAATCTACTAAGTTTCTTTGAGGATGTAACTAGTAGAATTGACCAGGCAATGTCAGTGCAGTATTTATTTATTTGGACTTTCAGAAGGTTTTTGACAAAGTCCCACAGAAGTGATCAATGTGTAAAACTAAAGCTCATTGGATTGGATTTGTGTATTGGATAGAAAATTGGTTAGCAGGCAGGAAACAAAAAGTAGGAATAAATGTGCCTTTTTTTTTAAATGGCAGACAGTGATGTGCTGCAGGGGTCCAGCCATTTACAATATACATTAATGATTTAGATGAGGGAATTAAATGGAATCTCTCAAAATTTACAGATGACGCAAACCTGGATGGAGAGATTTTGTAGTGGGAATTGGGCAAGTTGATTGAGTGGGCAAATGCAGGGATGAGGCAGTATAATGGACAGATGTTAGGGGTAGATTCTTTACTCAGCGAGTCGTGAGTTCATGGAATGCCCTGCCAGTAGCAGTGGTGGGATCTCCATCTTTATGGGCATTTAAACAGGCATTGGAGAGGCATATAGAGGATAGTGGACTAATGTAGGTTAGGTGGGCTTGGATCGGCGCAACATCGAGGGCCAAAGGGCCTGTACTGCGCTGTATTTTTCTATGTTCTATGTTCTATAATGTAGATAGAAGTGAAGTTATCTACTTTGGTAACAAAAACAGGAAGGTAGATTGTTATTTGAATGGCTGTAAATTGAGAGAGGGGAGTGTTCAGCGAGGTCTGGGTGTCCTCGTGCACCAGTCCCTGAATGTAAGCATAGATGCTACAGGCAGTGAAGAAGGTAAACTGTCTGATGGCCTTCATAGTGAGAGGGTTTGAGTACAGAAACAGGAAGGTTTGTTACAGTTGTACAGAACATTAGTAAGGTCAGACCCAGAATATTGTGCGCAGTTTTGGTCTCCTGATCTGAAGAACGATATTCTTATGATAGAGGGAGTACAACGAAACTTCATTAAAGGAGATATTGAGTTGGTTAGATTGCATTAACTGGAGTTTAGAAGAATGAAGTGTGATCTCAAAAGCCTATAAAAGCCTAACAGAACTAGATGCAGGAAGGATGTTCCCAATGGTGGGGGAGTCCAGAAACAGGGGTCATAATTTAAGGATAAGTGGTAAATGGTTAGGAATGAAATGAGAAATTTCTTCATCCAGAGAGTGGTGAGCCATTGAAATTCATTACCACAGAAAGTGGTTGAGGCCAAAGCATTGTGTTTTCAGGAAGGAGTTAGGTATAGCTCTTGTTGCTAAAGGATCAAGAGATAGCGGGGGAGATGGGTGGGATTAGGATATTGGGCTAAATGATCAGCCACGATCACATTAAATTATGGAGTAGGTTTGAGGGGTCGAATGGGCTACTCCTTCCCCTATCTTGTATGTGTCCCTGTTTCTGCTGTGGGCAGTCCGTCGCTCAGTGTTTAGCACTGCTGCCTCACAGCACTGGGGACCCGGGTTCAATTCCACTCTCGGGCGACTGTCTGTGGAGTTTTCACATTATCTGTGTGGATTTCTGCTGGGTGCTCTGGTTTCCTCCCACCATCCAAAGATGTGCAGGTTAGGTGGATTGGCCATGGGAAATGCAAGGTTACAGAGATGGGGTGAGTCTGGGTGGGATACTGTCCGGACAGTCATTGTGGACTTGTTGGGCTGAATGGCCTATTTCCGCACTGTAGGGATTCTGTAAACGTCTTTGTTTCTACTCTGTTGACAATGCCACATGCTCCTCAAATGGAATGAAAAGCAGTTTGACCCTTACAGGAATATCAACACCTAGCTTTCTGGAAACTAATGGGTAAGGAGACTGAGTTGGAAAGTGATGTGAGATGTTACAGCCATAGTATAATCAAATGACACAGCAGGCTCAATGGGATGGATAAGCTATTTTTGTTCTGACATTCCAACCCGTCCTCACCTGATCTCTGAAGTAACTAACTGAAGATGAAGAATCATCTCGACTGCTCTGTCTCCATGGATGCTGCCTGACCTGTTGTGATCTGTGGTATTTGTTGTTTTCATTACAGATTCCAGCATCTGCAGTAATTTTCTCCTGCTCTAATATTAACTGAATCTCATTCACTGCAACAGCTCATGCTAGTTGAGATCATCGATGCCTGTTCCTGATTAAACCGTGCATTTTAAATGTACTCTAATTTTAGCTTGAATTATGGACTCGAAGTGATTATTCACACCTCATGTTTGACTAAATGGCCCCCAATTAACTTTCATTCGAACCTGAAATGAAGGTGTTGCATCAGCCTATCTCCTGGCTCACATTACAGTTTGCACATTTAGCGAGTGATAATGAAGAGACAGTGCTGATGGCTGTATCTGAGACCGAAGTTTCCACTCTATAGATGCTATTATTCAGAATGACAACTCCCTGACGGTGCACATGAGGGAGACCATGTGTTACTGCTGCTGAACTCTGGCACTGGGCTGATTATGGCTGCCATTCACATTGAGTTCCTAGTTAAAGGACTTCTCCACTATCCCTCCTCCGTCACAGTTACTCATGACTCACACAAACTCATCCTTTCAATTAGTAAATCAAACAAAAGCTGTCCTTGTAAACTCAGAATGGACAAACATAGAATCTCTACAGGGAGAAAGAGAGGACTGCAGATGCTGGAGATCAGAGTTGAAAAGTGTGGTGTTGGAACATTTCAGCGGGTCGGGCAGCATCTGAGGAGCAGGAGAGCCAACATTTCTGGCATAAGCCCTTCATAAGACCAAAATGTCAAATCTCCTGCTCCTCAGATGCTGCCTGACCTGCTGTGCTTTTCTAGTGCCACACTTTTCGACATAGAATCTCTACAATGTGGAAGCAGGACATGCAGCCTACATTGAGCCTCCAAAGAGCATCCCACTCTCTATCCTATCCCTGCATTTCCCATGGCTTATCCACCTAACCTACACATTTTTGCAAGGAAACCAGAGCATCTGGAGGAAGCCCACGCAGACAAGGGGAGAATGTGCAAACTCCACACAGACAGTCACCCAAGGGTGGAATCAAACCTGAGTCCCTGGTGCTGTGAGGCAGTAGTGCTAATCACTGAGCCACCATGTTACCCTTCTTGATTGGAGTTTATAACATCCTGATGGTCTTGACAAGATGTACGTGGAAAGGATGCTTCCTGTCATGAGTGAGTCCAGAAACAGGAGACACTTTTAAAATTAGAAGTTGTCCTTTTCCAACAGAGATGAGGAGAAACTCTAATTTTAAAACAATGTCTCCTGTTTCTGGACTCACTCATGACAGGAAACATCCTTTCCACGTCCATCTTGTCAAGACCATCAGGATGTTATAAACGCCAATGAAGAAGGGTAACATGGTTTCCTTGGGAACTCTCTGCCTCATAAGGCGGTGTAAGAGGAGTCATTCAACATTTTATAATGGAGCTGGAGAGATTGTTTCTTTGGGAGTGGAGTCATGGGTTATTGGGGTAGATGGGAATGTGCAATTTGGAATGCAAACACATCTTAGAGGAGCAAATTACTGCAGATGCTGGAATTTGTACTGAAAACAAAAGCTGCTAGAGATCATAACAGGTCAGGCAGCTTCCATGGAGAGTCAGCAAGCTAACCTTTCAAGTCTAGATGACTCTTCATCAGAGCTGATGTAAAGTGTGGAGGGGGCAGCATTTATGCAGTGGTGGGGAGGGGGAGGGTGGAGTGCTAGGGGAGAAAAGGTGTTGATTGTTCGGATTAAGTGATCAGAATAGACATTCCAATCACTTAATCTGATCTAATCTGAACTATCAACATGTTTTCTTCCCCAGCACTCTACACACACTACCCCCTAACTATGGCATAAATGATGTCCCCTCCATACTTCATATCAGCTCTGATGAAGTCATCTAGACTTGAACTGTTAGCTTGCTCGCTATGGATGCTGCCTGACTCGCTGTGATCTCCAGCATTTGTTGTTTACATTATAGAATGGTGGAGCAGGCTTGAGGGGCCAAAGGATGTACTTCAACTTCTAATTTGTATGTTACTGACATGGAGAAATAAGCAAGTGTCTCTCTTTCTCTCTCTCTCTCTCTCTCTTTCTTCCTTTCTCTCTCTCTCTCTCTCTCTCTCTTTCTTCCTTTCTCTCTCTCTCTCTCTCTCTCTCTCTCTCTTTCTTCCTTTCTCTCTCTCTCTCTTTCTTCCTTTCTCTCTCTCTCTCTTTCTTTCCCTCTCTCTCTCGCTCTCTTTCTCTCTCTCGCTCTCTCTCCTCTCTCTCTTCTCTCTCTCTCTCTCACTCATGTGGGGGTCAAAGATGGACACAAGCCGAGAATTTTCTCTGTTCAATTCTGATTGCTCATAAGGGTTACTTTATGACTTTATCTGCTCTAATTATTGTAAGTATTTTATTTATTAGTTTCCTTACCAGTAACTTCCTGATCTCCATTGCCCTTTCCTGTATCCCAATACAGAGCTGCCAGCATTGATAAGGTTTTGACCAGGATAAAATCAGTGAGTTCGCATGCTGTACGTTTCTGCATTTCAAAACATTAATCATCTCTGCTCCCTTTCCAGTTATTTCTTCATATCTGTGAAGCAGCAATCACAGGACTGCAGCGGCATTGACTTATTATGAGATTCCTTGTTTATATTTTCTGAAAGTACTAAATCTTTTTGAACTTGCAGCCCACGTCTTTTCTGATACTCTGACAGACATTTATTTGATCTGTTTATTCAGACTTCTGAAGGAACTCGAAGATAAGGAAAAGGAGAAGATTGTTGAGCTGTGTGAAGATTCTCCCAAACAGAAAACTTGCTGCTCAAAATAATGAGGAGCATTTGTCACATCCAATCACCAGAGGAGCCTTTGTGTTACCTGAGAGGAACACACTTTGTGCTATTTACATCTCACTGCAGGATATTGTAGAGAACATCTGAACGAGAAACACAAATTGAATTTCAGTTGATGTGTCAGCTGGCAACTTGATCATTAGATCCTTCAGCTAATGTGATGCCATTTAAGAAATGTGCGGCTTGTTTGAGATTGGGGATTCTAAACTCCTCCAGCAAATACAATGGGACCATTTAAACAGTAGCTGATGGTAAGTGACAAACTGGATGCAGTAGGAGTTTATAATTTAATCCAGTTATTGCACAAAGTGAAAGGAGCCTTGGAACTTTGAATTTGTATTTTGTCTGGTTGAGTCCTGTACCCCTTAAATATCTGTCACAGCTTCTGTTTGTGTTGGAGAGTCTTGGAGACTAGGCTGAGAAATCTGTGAAATGTGTTAAATTCTATACATTCAGCTTCTGGAAATGCAAAGGAAAAACCCGGTGTTTTAGTATGAAGATAGAAGAAACTCAATAGCAGAGAGGGTATAACAAGCAAGCTTGGGAAAGATAATTGTTTTTTCATTCTCACATAGGATATGGGCACTGACAGCAAGGTCAGTATGTATTGTCCTTTCCTGATTGCTTCTGGAACTAACAGCTTGTCGAGATTATTTGACAAGGTTACTCAAGCATTAATCACTTTGTCATAGATCTGGATCACATGTAGGCCAGACTGGGTAAGGATGACAGATTTCCTTCCCTAAAGGGCATTGGTGCCAGATGGTTTTTCAGGAAAACTGATGATCGTTTCACAGTCACCATCATTGAGACTAGCTTTCAATTTTTGGATTTATGAATTCCACCAGTTTTTCACAGAATCCCTACAGTGTGGAACAGGCTATTTGGCCCAACTAACATTGACCCTCCAAAGAGTATCCCACCCAGACCCATTCCCCTACTCAATTACTGTACAGTTCCCATAACTAATGCCCTTAACCTACACAACCCTGAACACTATGGGCAATTTAACATGGCCAATTCACCTAAGCTGCACATCTGTTGGACTGTGGGAGGAAACCAGCGCACCCAGAGAAAAACCATGCAGACACATGGAGAACGTGCAAACTCCACACAGTTACCTGAGGTTGGAATCGAACCCAGGTCCTTGATGCTGTGAGGCGTCAGTGCTAACCATGGAGCCACAGTGCTGTGCTGCTTATCAGGTGCGATTTGAATCTGTGCCTGAATCCCTGGATTACTAAATCCAGTGACATTATCACAAATAATCTATCCAATGATGCAACAGAACATTTTGAAGATAGTTCCCAAGTAATTTGTAAGCTGACTTTATTGAAAGTAACTGTGGGATATTGTGAGGTTGTGCAGGTAAAATCAACACCAGACGATGTTTACACACACAAAAACAAATATTACTGGAAAAGGTCAGCAGTCTGTCAGCATCTGTGGAGAGAGATAAGATTAGATTCCCTACAGTGTGGAAATAGGTCCTTTGGCCCAACAAGTCCACACTGAACCTCCGAAGAGCAATGCACCCAGACCCATCCCCCTACATTTGCCCCTGACTAATGCACCTAACACTACGGGCAATTTAGCATGGCCAACTCACCTAACCTGCGCATCTTTGGACTGTGGGAGGAAACCGGAGCACCCAGAGGAAACCCACGCAGATACTGAGAGAATGTGCAAACTTCACACGGACAGTTGCCTGATGTCGGAATTGAACCCAGTCCCTGGCGCTGTGAGGCAGCCGTGCTAACCACTGAGCCACCAGATCAGAATGAACACTTCTACGTCCAGTGATCCTTCCTCTGTTTCTGTTTCTGATTTACAGCATTGGCAATTCTTATGGTTTATGTCCAGAAAATATTTAGCCTGATTAAAATTGTCATTAGTGAACCAAATTAACTAGACTATTTCTAAGAGACTACAATTCTTCCAATGAATATTTTGGTTGACGTTGTATGAACTATAGAATGGAGGTCAACATTATCTCTACAACCTCCTGGAATTATAATGTTTACAGCAGTAAGCCCTTTTACTCTTGATATTTCCATCTTGTATGTACAAAAACATGTTTTATAGGAGGATCTATAGATCCTGGTAGGAAGACAAGTGTGAGGTTTATAATACTTATTTAGCATGATCAACAAGTAGAGTCTATGGCATGTTCCAGTTTTTCTTGGCATGTTATCATGTTAGAACTATTCTTGGCTTAGTGTCATGTACAGTATTTTATATTTCTAAAATAACATTTTAGACTTGTCATAGTGTCTCCATGTATCTGTTCTAACAGGGAATTCTATCTTGTGCCAAATTAAAGTAATATTTTAGCATGGTGTGCAGAATCCTGGCTTCAGTTCAGTAGTCCTGCATTTGTCAGAATTGTACAGAATTAAATCTTCAACTATTTAATGAGCTCAGCATCTTTAAAACATTCTCTATTTTTCTTTTGATTTTCAGAGAGGATGGGAGAAGGAGAGCAGTCTGAACCTTGAATCTTAGCGAGTCATAGATATGTACAGCACAGGAACAGACCTTTCAGTCCAACTCATCCATGCCGACCAGATATCCAACCTAATCTAGTCCCATTTGCCAGCACTTGGCCCATATCCCTCTAAGCTCTTCCTATTCATATACCCATCCAAATGCCTTTTTAAATGTTGCAATTATACCAGCCTCTACCACTTCCTCTGACAGTTCATTCCATACTCACACCACCCTCTGTGTGAAAACGTTGCCCCTTAGGTCCCTTTTATATCTTTCTCCTTTCATCCTAAACCTGTGCCGACTAGTTCTGGACTCCTCCACCCGAGGGAAAAGCCAGGGAACTATAGGCCAGTGAGCCTAACGTCAGTAGTGGGCAAGTTATTGGAGGGAATCCTGAGGGACAGGATGTACATGTATTTGGAAAGGCAAGGACTGATTAGGGATAGTCAACATGGCTTTGTGCGTGGGAAATCATGTCTCACAAACTTGATTGAGTTTTTTGAAGAAGTCACAAAGAGAATTGATGAGGACAGAGCAGTAGATGTGATCTATATGGACTTCAGTAAGGCATTCGACAAGGTTCTAGAAAAAGTGAGGACTGCAGATGCTGGAGATCAGAGCTGAAAATGTGTTGCTGGAAAAGCGCAGCAGGTCAGGCAGCATCCAAGGAGCAGGAGAATCGACGTTTCAGGCATGAGCCCATTCCTGAAGAAGGGCTCATGTCCAAAACGTCGATTCGACAAGGTTCCATATGGGAGACTGGTTAGCAAGGTTAGATCTCACGGAATACAGGGAGAACTAGCTATGTGGATACAGAACTGGCTCAAAGGTAGAAGACAGAAGGTGGTGGTGGATGGTTGTTTTTCAGACTGGAGGCCTGTGACCAGTGGAGTGGCACAAGGATTTGTGTTGGGTCCTCTACTTTTCGTCATTTATATCAATGATTTGGATGCAAGCATAAGAAGTATGGTTAGTAAGTTTACAGATGACACCAAAATTGGTGGTGTGGTGGACAGTGACGAAGGTTACCTCAGATTACAACAGGATCTTAATCAGATGGGCCAATGGGCTGAGAAGTGGCAGATGAAGTTTAATTTTGATAAATGTGAGGTGCTGCATTTTGGGAAAGCAAATCTTAGCAGGACTTATACACTTAATGGTAAGGTCCGAGGGAGTGTTGCTGAACAAAGAGACCTTGGAGTGCAGGTTCATAGCTCCTTGAAAGTGGAGTTGCAGGTAGATAGGACAGTGATGAAGACGTTCTGTATGCTTTCCTTTATTGGTCAGAGTATTGTGTACAGGAGTTGGGAGGTCATGTTTCGGCTGTACAGGTCATTGGTTAGGCCACTGTTGGAATATTGCATGCAATTCTGGTCTTCCTATCGGAAAGATGTTGTGAAACTTGAAAGGGTTCAGAAAACATTTGCAAGGATGTTGCCAGGGTTGGAGGATTTGAGCTATAGGGAGAGGCTGAACAGGCTGGGGCTGTTTTCCCTGGAGCTTTGGAGGGTGAGGGGTGACCTTATAAGAAGTTTATAAAATTATGAGGGCATGGATAGGATGAATAGACAAAGTCTTTTCCCTGTGGTCGGGGAGTCCAGAACTAGAGGGCATAGGTTTAGAGTGAGAGGGGAAAGATATAAAAGAGACCTAAGGTGCAACTTTTTCACGCAGAGGGTGGTACGTGTATGGAATGAGCTGGCAGAGGACGTGGTGGAGCCTGGTACAATTGCAACATTTAAAAGGTATTTGGATGGGTATATGAATAGGAAGGGTTTGAAGGGATATGGGCCGGGTGCTGGCAGATGGGACTAGATTGGGTTAGGATATCTGGTCGGCATGGACGGGTTAGACCGAAGGGTCTGTTTCCATCCTGTACATCTCTACGATTCTAAGTTGTGGTTTTAAATAAGTAATGAGTACGAAGTCTTGTTTTGGATTGATTCGTGCAGTAGGTTCCAAGGAGGTGCATTGTCACCAAGCATCTGAAAGGGCACAGCTATTACAGATTCTCCCACATTGTTCTTTCATAAAAAGTCTTCTCTCCAGTGGAATGCCAGTCAGTGTGCACATAAAACACATACATGAGTTTGTGTGTGTTTGTGTGTGTGTGTGTGTAAACATGATTGTTCAAGGATGTGTGCGTATGTAAATATGACTGCATGTATGCAATTACTACAACAGTTGCTTGCATTGATATAGCTGCTTTAGCATTGTTAACATTTATTTGGTCTTAAGATGTGGGTATTGCTGGGCATTCATTGCCCAACTCTATTTGCCTTTGAGAAGGGCAGTCCATTTCATAACTGCTACAGTCCATGTGGCTTTGATTTTCAGCAGTGGTTTGATACAACTGAATGGCATATGAGATGACCATTTCAGACGGCAGTTCAGTGTCAAGTGCTCTGAGTCTGGAGTTACATGTAGGCCAGACCGGGTAAGAAGGGGCCAGACCGGGTATAATAGCAGGCTTTACTTCTCCAATGGGCATCATTGAACCAGCTGACTTATTACAGCAATCCAATCGAGTTTATGATCATTGACGAGATTTCGTTTTATTTCTGATTTATTAATCAACTGAATTAAAAATTCCCCAGTCGATGATTTGAAGTTGCATCTCCAACGTATTAGGCCAAGTTTTTGGATTGCTAGTCTAACAACCAGTCTGCTACTCTCCCAATCATCCCAAGGTGCTGCTGAAGGGCATAATAATTTTGCCCTCTCTGTCAAGTTGGCCTTGGAGGGACACTCACTCCCTTCCCACCATCTCACTCATTCATATTTTGGTAAGGTGTGTAAATAGCTTTCTCAACTCGCCAGCACGTAAGGCCCTTAGTTGGTCAATTAATGGTCACTTATGGGGCTCAGCTGTGCACCTCCCAGATTAACCTTTGCCCTGGCAAGTGAGACGGCCAGTCCGAATGGGAAACCAGGATGATTTGACTGGCCAATTGTGCAGGGGCTCATCGAAAGCAAAGAGGGGGGGTCAAAGGGGTGATGTCTGAAAGCTACACCTCTTCCCTCATCTCCAATCCCTCATCTCCAAAAATTCTACCCCTTCCACCCCCTCCTCCCACAGTATACTCACCTAATATACTCACCCTCACACTTAAAGGTTTTAACAAAATACCTTTCCCTAACAGCACAGTAAAGAGTCTAGCTGTTCCACATGAGCCTTATCCTGTCAGTACAGTCCACTGTTCCTTTCTCCCGCGTGTTTATTTTTGGAAAGTAAGTGTGTTGTGACAATTATGCATATGACTGGATTAGCCTCGTGGGCAGCAGCCCACCACAGATACCTTCTGAGAAACGAGCTTTGATTGGAGGATTGGATGAACTGCTTCGTGAATCACTGGTGGCCTGCCAGACTCCACTCTTCGCTTTCCAGTTTAACGTGGCAAACTGAGGCAGAGCCTGCAGTGCTACATGGGAACACTGCCTTCGAACCATAGGCTCCAATCTGCAGCCCCCACCATCGTCCTTCCGATGGGTGGGGGTCAGGTAAAATATATCTGTGCCTATCTACTACTTGCCCACCACTGATTGTTACAACACGGGGTAAACACTCCTGCTTAATTTAAAACCAGCAACACAGAGGATTTATCCCATGCAGTAATCTGTAAAAGATTGAGTGGCCAAGAACAAGTAAAAATTAACAACGTTATTTCTTAATGTGTAACAGAGAATAATTAACTAACAACTATTTACAATTCCTTATTCTCACCTATCTGTTACCTTCCCTTCTATAATACTAGTCAGATCAAATTCCCAGTTAAGATTTACAAAAGAAAACTTTTTATCTCAAAATCAGGCAGCTTTCGGTTCTTCTATTTGGATCTTCCTGTGTCTTATTTTCTGCTTCATAGGTTACTGATCGGTAAAGGTATTTTTAAGAGAGCTATTTTTCAGGCAGTTTGTTTACCCACTGGGGCTTGGCAGTTCTCCTTCCAACTGTTCAATGTTTCGCCAATCTTATACCCCAGAGCATCGGATTGTGTCATTGGCTTTTAAGATTGTCAATATACTCCATTCAAACTGGATTGGAGTTGGGTATACTTTAAACTGATTGGCCTAATTCAAATCTGTTTTTTGTCATTTCCAGGCAACCAGGTACTCCAGTAGCTGGAGCACATGTTACATTGTGTCTTATTGAGAACACTTGATGCTGTCACTGCTAGCTTTTAACTCTCCTAAAAAGGTATAGTTCACCCACAGCTTCATAACATGATCCTTTCCCCACAATCTGGCGGTCAGATGGCCTCTTGGCTGGCTGCCCCTGGGCTTATCAAGGCTCCTAATGTCACAATTAAGGGGCAATTAAGTATCTGAATCCACCTTCCCTGCCATAAAATGTTGTGGAGTTGGGGCCATTTTGTGGCTGAGTAGTAGTGCCCCTGCCCCTGGGTTGAGAGGCCTGGGTTCAAGTCCTGCCTGCTCCAGTGGTGACTGATAATATCCCTGAACAAGTTGGTTAGGAAAATAGATTAAGCTTTTTTCTAAACAAAAAAACAAATGCTGTGAAGAGGACTCTTCTGGTGGAGTGGTGGTGTCCTTACATCTGGGCCAGGAGGTCTGTGTTCTAGTCCCACCTGCTCCGGGGGTGAGTGATACTTTCCCTGAACAGATTGATTTGGAAAATAGGTTAATTTTTTTTTATAAATGCAGAGGACTCTTCTGGTGGAGTGGTAATGTCCTTACTTCTGGGCCAGGAGATCTGGGTTCAAGTTTCACCTGCTGTATAGGTATCTCCGAACAGGTTGACTGGAAAATATCTGGTACAAAATTTCACATCATTATTAGAATATTAAGCTATGCTCTGAGTAAGTAGTGATAACATTGGTTCTGGTGTTAGCTTCCCAGGTTTAAAATGCTGAGGTGAAAACCCCTGTGGTGTAGTATCCCTACCTGTGAGCTATGAGGTGTAGGTTCAAGTCTGGAGGAGGTATGTCATTATGTGGAAAGGCTGGGTTTTTTTTTCAAAAAAATGTGCAAGAAGTTCTAAAATGCAGTGACAAGCAGGACAGAGGGTGGGGGCCATTTTTGAATTGGTTTCTTTGAAAAGATAGGCATCATTGAAGAGGTGTGCTGTTAGCATCAGAGTTGACCTTTCCCCCAAATTATTCCACCCCGTTTGACTTCCGAAGCCTTGATCACAGCATCACCTAGACACCATCCCACCCACACACTGAATAAAGTCCACATCTAAAACAATATTCCTTAATTCACTATCTTCAGCTTAAAATCCAAGAGCTCCCTTCCTGACAGCACAGAACTGTACCCCACGGTTCAAAAATGCCAACTAAGAAAACTTGAAAGAGCATTTGTAGTTTAATGATGAATTGATGAATTTATCATAAAAAAAAACATTTTGGTAGTTTTTTTAAACAAAACAAGTCTAAAAGAAATAATTTACAAATGATTTAATCATTATTGTAGTAAAAGAACAAGCATTAAATGAGAAGGCTTATCTTTTTGAAAAATATTCCAGTTTAGCCACACGCTGTCATCACTAGTTTGTAACACAATACCATCCGAAGCTCAATACTGGGTCACACAGCAACACAAACCACATTTTCTTACTTTAGTTTGATACCAATCTCAATCAAAGACTTGTAACTTCACTGTGTTCATTTACAGAAATGTGAAAATGAAAAGCTAATTGAATTCTATTTTTGCAACTCACAGTTAATCAGTTACCAAGTAATTTACATTCGTCACGTGAATAATGCATGAGCAGAACCTTCCGGCAAATACTTCAGGTAAACATCTCGCCCTTTAAAGTTCAAAAGTTAAGCTCGCGTCGAGAGGTTTGGAATGACGTGATCGGGATTAACCATCCAAACTCAAAACCAGCCCAAACTTCATGTGTCAATGAAAGCAGGGCTCTTGTGGTACATTGGTATTGTCCCTACCTCTGAGCCACGAGATCTGGGTTCACACTTGAGGTGTATAATAAAATCTCTGAACAGATCAATTAGCAATGCATCAAAAGGTGAATGTGTGCAAGACTATTTCTTCAGCAACTGGGACTAAAGAAAATGTACTTATTGTTGAACTGAATTTCTGGAGGGGCACAGTGCAGGGGGACATTTTTTGCTAATCTCAGCAGAACTTTTGTTCAGGCAAAAAATAATTCTAGCATTTCTTACAAGCAGTTGTGAAACAGCCATTAGTATCTCACTTAAAGGTTAATCTTTGCCTACATTCTGAGCTTCCTTCTGCTTCAGAGCCCAGGATCTTAAAACAAATACTTTAAAGCAACAGTTTTGATCTCCATTTACTGGAACTCATTGTCCCCGCAACGGTGTATGGTACTGGTTTAAGTGAAGAATACCACTTTGAAACCAAATGGCAGAACTGACTGTTCTTATTACTCAAGCAGCATGTTCTTGTACTGAAGGAAGGTTATTAGCTGCAGGGTTTCATGTCTTTGATGTTCATAATTCTAGAATCACTTCCAATGTGATATGTTAAGATCTGAGATACATTTGATCCATCGGAGAGTGCACTTAACGCATTCTGTAATCGTGAGAGAGAGAGGCTTCGCACAGTTGGCCCCTGAAATCCAGCTGCAGGCTGAAATCCAGGTCACGCTGCAACGAAAGCAAATTGAGATTCTTTAAATTCACCAGTGCAATTACTTCTGTTATTACACAACCACAAACTGAATTCAATCCCTCTGATTCAAATTAAACCAAAGTTTTAGGGTCGGTTAGTTCAGTTGGTTGGATGGCGAGTGTGTGATGCAAAATGGCAGACCACGTGTGGGTACAGTGCCAGAATGAGTTTCTGTCTCCTAGTCCTGCCCTGTGCCTGATAAAGAACTATATAAACTCTTGTCTCTCTCTCAAGGAGAGAGGGGTGTCTGTGGCCATTTCTGGAGCATGGCTGCTTTCTGACCAAGGTAGCATGTCTGTGAGGAACACAGCTCAATATTAGCTGCAGCGTTCCTCAAAGAGAACATCACCAACCAAACCTCAGCTCATCAGACCCAGTGTAACCCGACATTTCCCTTCTCTGCCATACACTGATCCACTTCTACTGACAATCCCTCACAGGTGAGAATGCTCATCTGGTGTGAGACCCAGAGGTGGCTAATGAAGCTAATTCGGGATCTATAGACTTTATGACACCTTGGGAATTTCTCATGTGGGACATGGCTCATTCTTTACTCCACCCTCACTTTTCCTTTTAATTTTGTTGTTGGGTCTGAAGATGCAGGGTCCTTTGCACACATGCTGCCTCCATCTAATTTTGTTCAGGATGATGGTCTCATCTTCACGTTGGCTCTGCAACCTTGAAGACCTTCATCCATACTCCTCTGGACTATCTGCCCTGAGGGAGCTGGGGAAATAGCAATCACCTTTAGGAGCCTGGTATCTGACATCCACGTCAACCCAAAAAGCTAATGCTGGATGGTTATAGCCTCAATACTTGTGTTGACTGTTTGTGTGAGAGGCTATTGATGTGGATGTATCAGTCCTCCTATTTGATATGTGGGAGATTCCACAGGCAGTGTTGATGGAATGATGCCCTTAGGTTTGAGATGTCTCCTGATTGAATATAGGAGTTGGGACTTCGTATTGCGCTTGTACAGGATGTTAGTGAGGCCATTTTTTGATACAGTGTACAGTTCTGGGATGGCCTGCTACAGGAAGGATATTATTAAATTGGAGAGGGTTTAGAAAATATTTACAAGGATCTTGCTGGGACTGGAGTGTTTGAGTTATAAATGGTGGCTGGATAGGCTTGGATTTATTTTCACTGAAGCGTAGGAGGCTGACAGACAACCATACAGAGGTTTATAAAATCATTTGGGGCATGGATAAGGTGAATAGCAAATGTCTTTTCCTAAGGGTGGGGGAGTTCAAAACTAAGGGGGTGTTTTTGACATGAGAGGAGAAAGTTTTAAAAGGCACTTGAGGTGCAACTTTTTCACACAGAAGATGGTTGGTATGTGGAATGAACTACCAGAGGAAGTGTTAGATGAGGGTACAGTTACAGCATTTAAAAGACATTTGGACAGGTACATGATTAGGAAAGTTTAGATTGGCCAAACACAGGAAAGGGGAATAGTTTAGTTTGCGCAACTTGGTCAGCATGAATGAGTTGGATGGAAAGGTCTATTTTCATGCTGAATGACTTTATGACTCTATAAAACTGAAAGAGAGTCAGAGAATGGTTTATGGAGATATCAATGATAACACAGAAAATCAGTCCAGGCCTGACCTGAGTAGTGTCATCTTTACATTATGCAATTTATTAAATGAATGTCCAGGCTCGAGGCCACCGATTCATAGGTACATCATTAACAGCAGAGGCACTGTTGGCGTACTGGGAATGTTATTGGACTCATGATCAGAGGCCCAGGATAATACACAGAGTACATGGGTTAAAATCTCACCATTATAAGCCAGTTATAGTGATGATGACCATGACAACTACCATTAATTACAGCAAGAACCCACACAGTTCACCAATGCCTTTTAGGGAAGGGAAATTTGCTGTCCTTACCCAGTTTGGCCTACCCATGACTTTACATCCTCAGCAAGGCAGTTAACTCTGAAGTGGAGCAAGTCACTCAGTTTAAGGGCATTTAGGGATGGGTATCAAATGCTGAACTCACCAGTAACACTCACAAACATGACAGAATAAAGAGAAAAAAAACATCATTTATAGTGTCCCCCATTTGAGCTGAGTTCATTTACCTTGGCCCCATGCATTCCTCTTTACAACTCTTTTATTAAAAAGTAAAATATTTCAATTATTATTGAAATATTCATTAATATTTTCACAGTATTAATGAAAGGTAACTGAGATGGGAAATTCATCTTTTCCAGTAATTGGTTACCTCATTTCTGTTGTGATTGGCAACAAATCCTGGAATTTCCCCTAACCCTGGTTTCACCCTTCGAAGATTGATTAATTTAATTTGAGGAAAGGCTGTCAATATGTAGGCAGCAGTATTGAAATAAGCTAGTAACTTGATTTTCTCCCTGTTACACGATTCCCTGCTTTTACAGGGAGAAAGTCAAGCAGCTGAAAGCTACGAAAACTCTCTGTATTTATTGTGACAAATGACAGGAGGATCTGCTTTGTTGCATTCTGTGGAAGTCAAGTTACTGTCAAAGATGTGCCGACTACAATCATTCAATCTCGGTGATGGGAAGGATAACTTGTCACAATGAAATCTCCATTAAAAATAGAAAACACAAGTAGTATTGCCAACTTCACTAAGTGGTGGTGACCGGTCTATTCACACAGAGAGTGGCTGCCATTCATTAATAAATAATGACTGCAGGCAACAGGTGCCTCAATCACTAAGAGCAGCAGCATCTTGTATTTGCATAGCGCCTTTAACACATTGCAATGACCCAAAGTGCTTCACTGGAGGGTCACAAAGAAAAATCTGACACCAAGCCTCATGGGTATTCGGACAGGTGACCAAAATGTTGGCCAAGGAGCAAGGCTACAAGAAACACGTTTAAAGAGGGGAAATCGGGTAGAGAGGCAAAGATGTTTTGAGAAGGAATTTCAGAGCTCCAGGCCCAGGGCAACTGATGGCATGGCTGCCACTGGTGGTCCAATCATAATCGGTGATGTTCATATGGCCAAAATTAGAGGAGAGCAGAAATCGCGGAGGGTTGTGCAGTTGGAACGGATTACAGAGATAGGAAAGAGAGGGGCCATGGAGAGATTTGAAAGTGTCTTTGTTCTTGTGGGTTACGAAGAAGGATTAAGAATCTGACGTGCTTAAAGGTAGATTCCATTTTTGTTCTCTTCATAAGTGTCAATTTCAAAATATTTTGCTGGGGCCCAGTTAGGTTTCAGCTGAAACTGAGGTGTACCCGGGCGAGACTCAGGCTACACTCAAGTCATTATGCACCAGGTACCTACAACATATAGTGCAACGCCAAGATTAACTCACAAAGATATGACCTTGAATTTTTGAATTGGGTCCCAGGTTGCTTGCTGAGAGGTTGGTCAGCAAAGGAGGCACATAGAGTTACAAACACAAGAAAGACTGTTAGCAATAAAACAAAACAGCGAATCTGAACTAAAGCCAAAGACAAACTGGAAGAACATAAATCTGGATGATGGGATGTTTAAACCCAGGATGGTTTTGATAGAGTGGATTAGGAGAGAGAGGCGGTAACTCTCCAAGGGGGAAGAGTAAAACTAGGTGCCATCAATACAAGATAGATGCTAATAATTCAAATCAGGAATCCAAAAGCAATTTCTCTGCCCAGTGCAAAAACCTAAGAAATTGAAGCAGGAGGAGACCATTCAGCCCATCAAGCATTGACAGATGCCCAATACTATTATGGCTGCTCTTGTGCTTCAGTCCAACTTCCCCACCTCTTTCTCTATCCCAAAACTGAGGTGTGTGGTGGGTATGCGGGACGGAGTCATAAATTGGGGAGGGGTTGCCATAAGTTAAAGGGGAGGAGACCCATAAATTGCAGGGCAAGGACAGGCCTAGAGAAGGGCGAGAATGTGGAACTGGATATTTCAGGAAGTTGTCAAGGCATTTGGAGGGAAGCTGGATAAGCATTTGAAGGAGAAGGGATACGGGCCAATGCTGACAAAGGTAAGAGAGGAGGGATTGGAGAAGTTTGAAGTGGAGGTGGACTGGTTGGGCCGAATGGCCTGTTTCTGCATAGTAATTCTGTGTAATCTGAAACTGTGCCTAGAGTGACATCTCCGAATTATTCACTGGATCATTTGGGGGTCACAGCTGCAGCAGGAGTCCATTTCTTACAGCAGCTGATTGGCCAGCCACATCAGGGCTATTAAGATTTAACCATTGAGTTGAATCACATGAGACTGGGCAAGAGGAGGTATTTCCTCTCCCTGAATAACAATGTTAAAGGAAAACAGATAAATACAACTAACACCAACTATTAATCATTAACCACAAAAGGACTTTGGAAACCACACTGAAAAGAGATGATCTTTCCATCATGCTTGTTCTAAGTGTTGTATTTTGACTTACATTGTTTTTTGCATTGGGATTCATTGCTATGGTTCCACAGATCTCTTCTCCCCGTTTCACAGTCAGGTAGTCTTCCAAATAAAATACAGTTTGTTTCCAATGTGTATATGGAGCATCAGGAGCTACAGAACAATTGCCAGTTAGTAAGACAATGATTCTACGTCAGCAATATTATGCTATTAATCTATGATTGTCTGATTCTATTAAAATGCTGTTAACAACCTAAAATGAAACACTCCCCAAATGTTTTAATATAAACTCCCCTGAGAGTCCAAACATCTATGAAACAATCACTATAATTTATTCTAACCAGACCAGACATTTTAAAGAAGGAGGACTTTCAGCCCACCATGTATTTACCTGTTACCCAGCATAATCCCATTGCCAGCTCTCAGCCCATAGCCTGGAGGTTAGAACATTTCAAATGCATGTCGAAATATTTTGTAATTAGCTTCCAATTTTCACTCATCTCTCACCTTCAGCTGGTCCATCTCTGACACTTAACTTCCCTTCCTCAGTTTCTCTACTTCCATTTGTGCAATAATTGACAAAGGAATTTGAGGAGACATGAGATGTTTCTTCCACTCAGGTTATATCTAAGATCTGGAAATGTAATACCTGACCTTTCAAAAGTCAATTGGATATATGTATTTTTTAAAATTCATTCAGAGGATGTGGGTATCTTTGGTTAGGCCAGCATTTGTTGGGCATTTCTAATAGCTCAGAGGGCAGTTAAAACTCATCACATTGCTGGGGGTCGGGAGTCATATATTTCTTTCCCTAAAGGACATAAGTGAACCAGATGGGTTTTTTCCTGCTAACAATGGTTTCATTGTCACCATTAGATCATTAATTCCAAATATTTTATTGAATTCCCCTTTCTGCCGTGAGGAAATTCAAACCCAGGTCCCCAGAATATGAGCTGAGTTTCTGGATGAATAATCTAGCGATAGTACCCCTAGGCCATTGTCTCCCATTTGAAGAGGATTAATAAGTAGGCAGATAGAGGAACAAAGTATGATGAGGGACTAATCTGTGCAACTCTTTCAAAGAGCCAGCATGTACACGATGGGCCAAATGTCTTCCTTCTGTGCTGTTAGACTCTATGATTGTATATGACAAAGAGTTAGTTACCTGGATCTTATGAGCACTCGAGATTCCAAAGTAAAGTAAGAATAGCTGTTGACATTTACCTGTAGAAAACCCAGTTTTCTTGTGACACTTTGTAAATTCGATGTTAAAGTACGTGACCAAAGCGTGAACGTATTCGTTTCGCTGAACTTGAAGACAGAATGTAGAGGTGAACGACAGGTCCTCGGTCTTCACATTGTAGATATCCACTTCCTAAATGGAGAAATCCCTCTGTTATTTCTCAACATCCCTCACCAACACCACTCCTCCCCACCCCCGTCGCAATATAAACCAAGTACTTTGTTGGCATTTTGCCCTCAAATTCTGGATTAGTGGGGCTGGAAAAGCACAGCAATTCAGGCAGCATCCGAGAAGCAGTAAAATCGACGTTTCGGGCAAAAACCCTTCATCTGGAATACCACAATTCCAGCAGTTATTTTCAGAGGGTCAGTTGAGGGGGGGTTGGAATGGATGGAGCTGAAGAATAAACAGAGAGGGATGTGCAGCCAAGGGGATGGAGTGCAGCTGAGGGAGGATGGGGAGCAGGAGATGGGGGAGTCTGGACATTGTGGGGGAGCCCCAGTTGTGAACTCAATGTGACTCCTTACTTAAATATGCTCCAGATAAGTGGCTGGGATTGAGATAGCTCAAGGATGGGGTATTTACATGAAGAGATTGACGTGGGCATGTTTGGAAGGGAGTGAGGGCAGTGGTGGGATGGTTGGGGAAGGGACAAGTGGCTGAGTCTCCTGAACGTCACAGAGTTTAGACAGTGTGTTCTTCCCTAATCTCTCAGCTCTCCCCTTCCCAGCGTAGTAGACACCCTGTTGAAGAAGATTTGTGCCAGACAGAAAGACCCACACATCATTCTCAGTGAATCGGAGGGGTGCCGACTTCAATCTGATTTGGAATTGTGGAAAGGAAAGATCACACATTACTTAATGAAAACTCAAAGTTGACACAGCACCTTAGCTTGAACAAGTTGGTAGGTATGTAACTATTCCTATACCTGCATCACCACAGAGCAGTGCGTGCTTCCTGCCCACTCCAGCATCTGAGTAACAAGTGAGTCTATTGCTGGACTCTGGGATAATTTATTTGCAGCTAAGAGTAGAAAGGAGACTCCAAGTTTATTTTGATGAAATTGGGTTTGAAGGTTTGAGCTATAGGGAGAGGCTGAGTAGGCTGGAGCTGTTTTCCTTGGCGTGTCAAATGCTGAGGGGTGACCTCATTAGAGATTTATAAAATCATGAGGGGCATAGATAGGGTATATAGACAAGATCTTTTCCCTGGGGTGGGGTAGTCCAGAACTAGAGGGCATAGGTTTATGGTGAGGGGGGAAAGATATAAAAGGGACCGTAAGGGGCAACTTTTTCACACAAAGGGTGGTGGGTGTATGAAATGAGCTGCCAGAGGAAGTGGTGGAGGCTGATACAATTACAACATTTAAAAGGCATCTGGATGGGTATATGAAGAGGAAGGGATATGGACCAAATGCTGGCAAATGGGACTAGATTAGGTTGGAATGTCAGGTCGGCATGGATGAGTTGGACTGAACGGTCTGTTTCCATGCTGTACATGTCTATGACTCTCTGCTACCTGTACACCAAGGGACATAAACCGGCAAGTATTCTAAATTATTTTTTTCATAGGGTGACGGTGACACAATTAATCCCCATCGTTAATTTCTCCTGAACAGAATGGCTTTCCTGAACTAAGGAAAGACATACTGGCAATGGAGGCAGTTCAGTAACACTCAGTGGGTTGATCCCACCCGTGGAGGGATTTTCTTATGAGGAGAGGTTGAATAGGTTGGGCCTCTACTCTTTGGAGTTTCACAGTGGACAATACCAGCAGCATGCCAGAACTTCAAGAATGTCAGGGGGTAGAGGTCAATGTAGCAGCCATCACTAAGGAGAAGGTGCTGGGGATGCTGAATGTTGATAAATAACCCTGACCAGAATTCTGAAGGATATACCTGAGGAGATTATGGAGACATTGTGATGATCTTTCAGGAATCACTGGAATCAGGAAGGATCCTGTAAGACTGAAAAATGGCTAATTCAACTCTCCTGTTTAAAAAAAAAGGGAGGCAGAAAACAGGAAACTCTAGGCCAGTTAGCCTGACCTTGATCGTTGGTAAGATTTTAGAGTTCATTATTAAGGATAAGATCATTGAATGCTTTGTAAGTGCATGGTAAAATAGTTAAAAATCTCACAACACCAGGTTATAGTCCAACAGGTTTAATTGGAAGCACACTAGCTTTCGGAGTGACGCTCCTTCATCAGATGGTAGTGGAGGGCTCAATCCTAACACAGAATTTATAGCAAAAATTTACAGTGTGATGTAACTGAAATTATACATTGAAAAATTGATTGTCTGTTAAGCCTTTCATCAGTTTGAATACCACGATAGTTTCACTTCTTTCATGTGTAAATCACAAATCCTTTTTTTAAAAGGTTGCATTCTCAGGTTAGCTGTTAACAATGGTGATAGCTAGACAATATGTTGAAGGTGTTAGCCTCCTGTGTTCTCTGTCTATGCCAATATGTTTAGATTGATTCTAATCTAAAAAGTGAGATAATGACCCACATGCACACATTTATTTTGTGGGGTGAATTTGTACTTGCAGGGTTACATTGGACTTTGCTCAAAAACTGCATGCATTCATGGAGAACTCTGAGCTCAAAAACTGCATGAATTCGTGTAAAACTCCATTATCTCACTTTTTAGATTAGAATCAATCTAAACATCATGGCATAGACAGAGAACACAGGGGGCCAACACCTTCAACATATTGTCTAGCTATCACCATTGTTAACAGCTAACCTGAAAATGCAACTTTTTAAAGAAAGGTTTTGTGATTTACACATGAAAGAAGTGAAACTATCATGGTATTTAAACAGATGAAAGGCTTAACAGACAATTAATTTTTCAATGTATAATTTCAGTTACATCACACTGTAAATTTTTGCTACAAATTCTGTGCGTTAGGATTGAGCCCTCCACTATCACCTGATGAAGGAGCGACGCTCCGAAAGCTAGTGTGCTTCCAATTAAACCTGTTGGACTATAACCTGGTGTTGTGTGATTTTTAACTTTGTACACACCAGTCCAACCCCGGCATCTCCAAATCATAGTAAAATAGGGCTGAGTCAGCACAGCTTTGTCAAGAGGAGGTCAGGCCTGAGGTTGGGCGGCAGGGTGGCTCAGTGGTTAGACTGCTACCTCTCAGGGTCCCAGGTTTGATTCCAGCCTTGGGTGACTGTCTGTGTGGAGTTTGCACATTCTCCCCGTGTTTGCGTGGGTTTCCTCCGGGTGCTCCGGTTTCCTCCCACAGTCCAAAGATGTGCAGGTCAGGCGAATTGGCCTTACCTAATTGCCCATAGGTGCATTAGTCAGAGAGAAATGGGTCTGGGTGGGTTACTCTTTGGAGGGTCGGTGTGGAATTGTTGGACCAAAGGACCTGTATCTAATCTAAAATCTTTGAGGAGGCAACAGACAAGTTAGACAAATGAGAGCCAGTAGACATGATCTATTTGGATTCCTAGAAAGCCTTTGACAAGATAAATAAGAGCCCATGGTATTCGGGGCAAGGTACTGGCATAGATAGAGGATTGACTGACTAGCAGAAGGAAGAGAGGCTCTTTTTCAGGATGGAATCTGGTAGCTAATGGAGTTCTGCAGGGGTCCGTGTTGGGACCCCAACATTCACGTTATACACTAACAATCTGAACAAAGCAACTTAGGGTGTTGTTGCTAGGTTCAAAGATGACACAAAGATCTGTGGAGGGACAAATAGTATGGAGAAAATGGGGAGGCAGCAGAAGGACTTGGGCAGACTAGGAGAGTGGGCAAAGAAGTGGCAGATGGAATACAACATAGGAAAGTGTGAGGTTATGTACTTTGGTAGGAAGAATAGAGCTGTAAACTATTTTTCAAATAGGGAAAGGCTTCAGAAATCTGAAGTACAGAGCAACTTGGGAGTCCTAATCCAGGATTCTCTTAAGGTTAACATGCATGTTCATTTGGCAGTTAGGAAGGTAAATGCAATGTTAACATTCATTTAAAGGGGGCTAGAATACAAAAGAAGAGATGTACTGCTGAGGCTGTATAAGACAATATTTGGAATACTGTGAACAGTTTTGGGCCCCCTATCTAAGGAAGGAGGTGATGGCCTTGGGGAAGATCCAGAGGAGGTTTACAAGAATTATCTTGAGGATGAAGGTCTCACCATGTGTGGTTGAGGACTCTAGGTCTGTACTCAGTGAAGTTTTTATCGGATACTGAAAGGCCTAGATAAAGTGGACTTGGAGAAGATGTTTCCACTAGTGGGAGAGACTAAAACCAAGGGCACAATCTTAGCGTGAAGAGACAACCCTTAGAACTTAGATGTAGGGGAATTTCTTCGCCAGAGGATGGTGTATCTGTGGAAATCATTGCTGCAGAAGGCTGTGGAAGCCAAGTCATTGAGTGTATTTAAGACAGAGACAGATAAGTTTTTAATTGGCCAGGGGATCAAGAGTTAAGAGGAAAAGGGAGGAGAATGGGTTTAAGATGCATATCAGCCATGATCAAATGATGGAGCAGATATGATGGACCAAATGACCTAATTCTCCTTATATATCTCATGGTCTTATGGAGTTTAGGAGAATGAAAGGAAACCTTAGTAAAGCATACAATTTATAGGGATTTGACCAGAGTAATGTAGAGAGGTTTCCCCTTCTGGGCAATTCTACATTCCAGAGGGCATAATCTCAAAACCGTGAGGAGGAGGATTTGTTTTCTCTTAGAGGTTAGTGAGTCTGTGGAATCGTTTAGCACACTTGACTGTTGAGGCTGGATCATTTAAGTTTATTCAGGCCTGAGACAATTAGCTTTCTCATCATGAAGGGAATCAAGGGTTAATGGGATAAGACAAGAAAATAGAGTTGAGGACTATCATTGAACTATGAACTTATTGAGTGGCAGAATAGATTCGATGGGCTGAATGGGTTGAACCAGACTGGGCAAAAATAGTAGATTTCCTTCCTAAAGAACATCAGTAAACTAACAATCAATGATAGTTGTCATGGTCACCATCACTTAATGAGATTGATATGCCAGATTTATTCATTAAATTTAAGTTCCACCAGTGGGATTTGAACCTGTGTCGAAAGAGTATTAGCATAGATTATTAGGCCAGTGATAGGAGCATTGGGCTAGTATAGGTTCCAGATTTAATAGATTCCATTAATGTTGTAGTTCTGATAACCAAACAGATTATTCCAAAAGAGGTTCACCACACCTTGATGAGACAAGCATTGGTCACAACTTGTTTAGGATCCACAATATCTACCAGAGGTTCCTTTATGGCAACGTTCCTGATGCACGTCATGTCAAAACCATAAACATTCTCCCACCCTATAAAAAAAGGAGGCGTCTAAAATTAAATCAATTTGTATAAATGATCAGAAAGCAAAGAGAGGAGACAACAACACACAGGGTTACTGGCACACCGAGGTAGACATGGTAGGGCATGTGGCAGCAGCAGGAATGAGGCAAGTATAGAGGCGGTCATAGAGGAGGAGGTGAGAGGCCTGGATACTACCCACTTGTAATGGGGTAGAGTCTTGCCACCAGTTGAGATCAAATTGTTTGCCAGATTGCAGTACAAGGGGTTAGGTTCTGATTGTGTGATAAACTAATGAACATGATCACAGGAAGTGATATGATGTTATGTGATCTTGACCCCATTTGCAGCCTCATGGCAAGATGAAGCCACAGTAAGATGTTGCTTAAAGTCAATGTTCCTCTTACCTCGGCAAACTCTGCACATAGTTTTGTTGCACTGCTAAAGAATAAGTCTATTACATGAACCATCTCCAGACATTAACAATGTGTAATGTTAGCCAGTGATGCAACCATGGAGATTGTAAAGAAAATCCAGATTCATGCCCTCAAATGAGATAATGAAACACAGGAGCTACGTGAATGCACAACATTCAGACATGATCTTACAGTGAATTTTGAAGTCCTTGTACTGTCGATCTTCAATGGCAACAATGTAAAGTGTGGCACGATCAGGGAACATCAGTCCTCCAGGTTTCTGTTGGTGAATTTTGGGGAAATGGGTCTCGTAATCTATTCACCTGATAAAGATATCACATTTTGAACTGCACATACAAAGGAGCATCCAACCTGCATCTGTTACACACTTTTACTGTTGCATACTCAACTGTCATTTCAGATTGATCAATCACTTCCTTGATCGATCCATGATCTTATGGATTATCTATGGTTTTGTGGCACAATAGTTGTATTCCTGCCTCTGAATCAGAATCTATAGAATCAAGTCCCATTGCTAGAACCTGACTGTCACATAAAGTACTTTCATGATGCAGCTAACCAATCCTTCTGATGTATGTAAACAGAAGAGATTCTTTATGGATAGAAATGGATAGAGTAGGTGGCACGATGGCTCAGCGGTTAGCACTGCTGCCTCACAGCGTCAGGGACCTGGGTTTGATTCCAGCCTCGGGCGACTGTTTGTGTTGCTTGCACATTCTCCCTGTATCTGCCTGGGTTTCCTCCCACAGTCTAAAGATGTGCAGGTTAGGTGAATTGGCCATGCTAAATTGTCCACAGTGTTCAGGAATGTTTAGGTTAGGAGCATTAGTCGGGGTAAATATAGGGTAGGGGAACGGGTCTGGGTGGGTTACTCTTCGGAGGGTTGGTGTGGACTCGTTGGGCCAAATGGCCTGTTTCTACACTGTAGGGATTCTATGATGAAACAGAAGCCACTACTATCATGGCCCATAGCTCTAGGCTGCAACACTCTGACATTTGATAAGAATCACTTTCTGAATAGCGCATGCAGCCTTTCAGGGGATATAAAGGATCCCATGGCTCTACTTTAAAGAATGGCATGGGTGTTCTCCACGATATCATAATTAATTTCTATCCCTCAATCAACAGCACAGAAAACTGGATTGTCTGGCCTTTCTCTCACTGCAGTTTGTGGGAGCTTGCTGGTTGTAAACTGGTTACGTGACTCCAGTTGATAACATTCAGTAATTGGCAAAGGTGCATTGAGACATCACGTGGTAATGAAAGGCACTGTCCTTTTCTTTCCAACATTTTAATGCCCAATTTCATTTTAGCATATTTAGCGCTGATCACACCAACGTTCAATAATCCTATTTGTAATACAATGCAAAAGCAACAGTTTCTTCTGAAAAATACAAGATGCGGTGCACTTACCAGCCACTTATCCCTTGCAAAAATAACTGTATTAAGCATTGATTCATAGAAGAGGCTGTAGCCCATCCATTCACTGATTATAATGTCAACTTTATCCACGGGCAGTTCAACTTCCTCCACTTTACCATTAAATATTGTGATTACTGTAAAACATTTCATGCAATTCTCTGATTAGTTGAAAAAGACAGGTTTTGTTTCATTTTTCAAAATGTATTCTTTCATGACAAGTGGCAAGATATGGCATTTGTTTCCCATTCCTAAATACCCTTGAACTGAGTGACTTGCTTGGTCATTTCAGAGGGCAGGTAGAAATCAAACAGGTCTGGAGACCCATTTAGGCCAGACCGGGTAAGCATAGCAGATCATCTTCATTTCACCAAATGGACTTTGGTGAGCCAGATAGGTCTTTACAAAAATAAGTCTAACTTTCAATAACTGAATTTAAATTCCAACAAATGCCTCAGTGGGATTTGAACCAATGTCCCCACACTAACAGCTGGGGCCTCTGGATTACTAATCCAGTGACATTACAACTACACCAGTACCAGCACAGGCTGGTATCAGTTTTAATAGAATGTATTTTCCCAGTCACAGTTAGCACAACATAGGAATACAGACAAACAAAATTACCATTGAATATAAATTAAATTAAAAATCAGCTCTTCAGGACACAATACATCTTTTATGAGATGATTCTCTTTCAATTTAAAATTAAAAGACCTTGCAAAATATTTGATGACAAAATATACTATTTAAAGTCTTTAAATTAAGAAGGGAAAATAATCTCTAATTAACCCTCTGATTGATGCAAAAAATTATGAAATTATTTAGGTCATTTCAATGAAATAGCTCAATGTATTTGTAGATATATAATTGTGTTTGTTAATTCGCTTACTGTTGTCCAAGTGGTTTGCCTTGATGATCTTCTCAGAATAATCACAAATACTGGAGCATTCAATCTGATGTGTTAAGAGAAAGACAAAGTATGAACCTGTGAGCACTGAAATATATCTCTGCATTGTACTGATTTTAGAACAGGTAATTATACCTGTGACTTCAAAGATAGCGCCACTCATGTCCATAGCAACAAGAGTGGTTTTTAAAGTTTGTAATCATCGCTTGGCCAACAGTGAGTGTGAGTAAATCAGGCCAACATTGGCAGCTTTGATTCAGTTCAGCTCTGCCTGAGACTGCATGTATCAGGCATCTCAAAGAGAAGCAATGAAACAAAGAAAATAGGTATCTGAGGCAGTCTGGCCCTTTAAGCCTGCTTTGTAATTCAATGTGATCATCCATTTCGTATCTTGTTCCTGTTTTCCAAACCCTTATCCCAAAGAGCTATATCTAACTCCTTCTTGAAAATATTCAATGCTTTGGCTTCAACCATTTTCTGCAGCAAAGAACTCGACAGGCTCCCTACTCTCTGGGTGAAGAGATTTTTCCTCATCTCAGTTCTAAATGGCGTGCCCTGTTTGCTTAGACTTTGATCCCTTGTTCTGGTCATCAGGAGCATCTTTCCTGCTTTTATTCTGTATAGTCCTGTTAGAATTTCATATGTTACTTTGAGATCCCCCTTTCATCTTCTAAACTTTGGTGAATTTAACCAATCTAGTGTCTCGCAGTTCCATCATCCCAGGACTCTGTCTGGTAACCCTTTGTTTCCATAGTCAGACCATCCTTCCTCAGAGAAGGAAACCAAAACTGTGCACAATGCTCGAGGGGTGATCTCACCAAGGCCCAATACAATTGCAGAAAGACATCCCTACTCTTCAACACTATCCTCTCGCTATGGAGGCCAACATACCATGCTTACCTTCAGTGATTGGCGTATGAGGACATCCAGGTCTCCTTGCACCCCCCATTTTAAACCTCTGCCATTCGCATATTAATCCACATTCCTCTTTTTGCTATCAAAGTAGATAACCTCACATTTATCCACATTAAACAGCATCTGCCTTGCATTTGCCCACTCACTTGTCCACATCATACTGAAGCATCTCTAAATCCTCCTCACGGCTCCCCTGCCCACACAGCGTTCTGTTGTTTGCAATCTTGGAGACATTACACTTAATTCCTTCATCTAAATCATTAAATATATTGTGAATACCTGGTGTTGAAGCACTGATCCCTGCAGAATCCCACTAGTCATTGCTATGCCAATCTGACAAAGTTCTGATATTCCTATAATCATGAGGGGCATGGATAGGATAAATAGGCAAAGTCTTTTCCCTGGGGTGGGGGAATCCAGAACTAGAAGGCATAAGTTTAGGGTGAGAGTGGAAAGATATAAAAGGGACCTAAGGGGCAATTGTTTCACGCAGTGTATGGAATGAGCTGCCAGAGGAAATGGTGGAAGCTACTACAATTGAAACATTTAAAAGGCATCTGGATGGGTATATGAATAGGAAGGGTTTGGAGAGATATGGGCCAGGTGCTGACAGGTGGGACTAGATTGGGTTGGGATATCTGGTTGGCATGGACGAGTTGGACCGAAGGGTCTGTTTCAGTGCTGTACATCTCTATGACTCTATGCTGTGCTCTGTCTGTCAACCAGCTCTCTTTCCATGTCAGTACACGATCCTCGATTATTAATTGGGGAATGGAACTGATGTGTTCTTTCAGTGTGTAAATGCAAATACAGGGCTGGGTATGGAGCAAACCATGGTGTTTTGTCATTAGGACTGAGGGAAGGAGCAATTTCTTCACTCAAGGGAGGTGTGAATCACTGGAACTCTATACCCTGCAGCTGTGAATTGCAATATTAAGCACAATCAAGGCTGAAATTGACAATTTTATCCCTCAGAGAACGAAGGAATAAGAGGATAGGGCAGGGAAGTGGAATTGAAGGCCCAGAATAGCCAGGTTGATATAATTATCTTCTGGATTAGAGTGGTGCTGGAAGAGCACAGCAGTTCAGGCAGCATCCAAGGAGCTTCGAAATCGAAGTTTCGGGCAAAAGCCTTACCGAGGATGATATAATTAGCTGAGCAAGCTTGATGGTCCATACCAGCTCCTCATGCTCCAATTTCTAATGTTCTTATATGATCTCGCAATCTGAGTCAGGGACCCAGGATGTATACCAACAAAGAGAATCAGTAAATGCTGTCTATTACTGTTCTTTGTTCATGTACTTGATTGATTGCCAACTTGTTCTCCTGTGGACTGACACCATCCAGATCTAGAGACAAATTTGTCATCTTTAACCTGAGATAGTTTTGGAGGTATACAAATTATGATCTGATGCTTCATTGCATAGTCAGAGACGGGAAGTGGTGTAACCCCTCCATCCCTGTTGTCCTAGACCAACCTGGGCTGATAATGTTTCAGAGGCACTACTGCATCAGCTGTCCATTTACATCCCCCCCACCTGCATTCCAGTTTCTACCAATAACACCCAATGCCAACATTAACCAACCCTCACCCATGCATGGTGAGGTTTTAATGAGGGAAGGAAAAACTTTCCATGGAAATTTGAATTAAATGAAACAGTGTAAAGCAGTAGAACTTTTCTCATCCTTTACTTCCTCACCTTTTCTCTCTTCTATATTGAAACAACCTGTCAGGCAGAACTACAACTTCACTGGTGCCAGATCAACCCTTTGCAATTTTAGTCACAGCAAAGAAAATTCACCGTCCGTGTTTTCAAACCCCTCCCTATCTCTGTAAGCTCCTGCAGACTTACAACTCTCCAAGATCTCTGCGCTCCTCCAATTCTGGCCTCCTGAGCATTCCTGTTTGTAATCGTGCCACCATTGGTGGCTGTGCCTTCAGATATCTGAACCCTAAGCTCTTGAATTGCACCTCTCCATCCTGAAACCTCTCCGTCTCTCTACCTAAATCACTCTGTCAGCCTCTCTCCTCCAAGAAGGTACTTCTTTCAGCCCACTTCTGTGACCAACTCTTGACCATCTAAATTCCCTCTTGTGACTTGATGTCTAACTTAACTTTCTGATGCCCCATGTATAAACATAGAAAATAGGGGCAGGAGTAGGCCATTTGCTCCACCATTCAATACCATTATGTTTGATCATACAACTAAGCACCTTCTTCCCATTATCTCCCCGTACCCTTTAATCTCTTTAGTCCTAAGAACTATATCTAACTGCTCCTTTAAAGCATGTTTAGGCCTCAGCATGAAACTCCTTGTGTTCTATTGTGCACTATATAAATACAATTTGTTATTATTGATCTGCAGATCTGCACAAGTGACGGAAGAGTCAGTTCCAAACTGGTCCAGTTCTTACTGGAGCTGAGATGCTGGGACTGTAATTTCGAGTCATAACCATTGGCAGCTGTTGTCAATCCCTTATGCAGGAGTCACTTGTTAGTGTGCTGATCAGCTAACAATGTAGACAGGGTTAAAGTCGGATGAGTTGTTCCATATTGAATCGGGCGGGGGGTTCATGCACTGGTGCCGCTTGTCATTACACAGGTTAGTTCATGATGGGTACTTCTAAACAGAGTTGACAAAAGATGCACAATCATTGTGAAGAACATACCCCAAACACTTTCCTGGCTCCAGCTCTGGCTGCAAACATTGCTAAAATCCCAGTTCCACTTCCCACATCCAGCACAATTTTGTCCTTAAACACATGCTTGTTGTGGTAGACAGAATTCCTGTATGTTAATGTTCGGATTTCATCCTTTAACATTTCCTGTAATTGAAATATACAAATAGCTGATTATTTTCGCTTTTCCATCACATTATGAGAGAACCTGTGAAGAAGAGCATGCCTGATTTAAACAAAATACAGATTAATAATTCTCAATGTGAAAAAAATGAGGACATACAAAAGAAGTTGTGGTTATTTTAATTTTTAAGGATGTGTGGAGCACACATATAAATCCACACAGACACACTCCCACACCCACACACACTAATTCCCATGATAGTCCTAACCGATCCAGTGTCTGTTCATACATCAGTCCTGTCATCCCAGGAATCAGTCTGGTAAACTTTTGTTTCATTCCCCCTCCACAGCCAGAACATCCTTCCTTAATAAGGAGACCAAAACTGCACACAATGCTCCAGGTGTGATCTCAGCAAGGCCCTGTACAATTGCACAAAGACATCCCTGCTCCTGTGCTGAAATCATTTTGGTATGAAGGCCAACCATACCACTTGCCTTCTTCATCACTTGCTGCAGCTACATGCTGTCAATGACTGGAGTGCAAGGATATCGTGTTCTCAATGCACCTCCCTTTCTCAATCTATCACCATTCAGATAATAACCTGCCTTTGTATTTTTGCTACCAAAGTAGATAATCTCACAAGTATCTACATTATATTTCACCTGCCAAACATTTATCCACGCACTCAATATGTCCAAATAACAATGAAGCATCTCTGCTTCCTCCTCACAGTTTCCCAGTCCACATTGGGTCTCCAAATGAACAATTCCCCCAATATTGCTCTGCTGCCTTCTGCCCCCTGCACATTCCTCCTTTTGCAAATCATAATACCTTGTGAAAGCCTCCATTGAAACTACCTCCATCCACAGCGAGGTACAGTGTAACCAGCACATTGACACAGTGTAACCCTGAATATGTGAACAGGATTATTCTAAGTCAAACATGTGTTTAACATAACACTATTTCCTGAACATCTGCACATTATCTAATTCCATCATTGCTGTTATCACCTTAAGGAATGATTATCTTTGGCTTTCTGTAGGTCACCTTGAAATGAAATAGCAAAGTTTGCAAAGTTGATGTCATTTTCCCTAAAAGCCTGTTCTTCTTGTTCCAGGCCCATTTATTGCCGTCAAGATCCCTAGGTGGAAAACCGCTGGAGATCTACAGAGAAGTGGAGCTTAAGGCAGCAACAGGAGTTACAATGAGCTTTGTGAGAAATGCATGGGGATAAAGATGTGCTAAATTCATACAGGTCGCATAGGGCCAAATTCAGTCATGATGGGTGGCAGTGGGAATATGATAATTGGCCTCAGTGCTGCAGCTGCAGAGGAGGAAGAATAAGCCAATGTTCTCAGTTCCAATCAATGTTTACTCAAATATGTACACTGGGAAAAAGCACAAATGACTGCTTCCTGCAGTGGAGAAAACTCCATTAATTTATGCTTTATTAACTTCCATGCAATAGGAGTACACTCTTGTTAATCATCAAATTTTAACAAGTAAATTGTGTAATGGACAACAACACTATATAAGTACCACCATCAGATACTTAAGTGAAATTGCGTAAAACGAACACTTTGTTGCAAGTGCTGATGTTTACAGAGACCAATCTGCACTGGGACTGACTAATTCAAAACTGGGTCACCGATCCTGGGATTAACAAAGAAAAACTTCATTTGGGATCGTAAAGTTATTGTGGTGGGAGAGGGATATTGTGGGGGGTTACTGCAAGGGTCTATACTAGATTTCTCAGCTGACGGACTTGGTGGGTCTCTCCATTGTAGTTATGCATTCTGGTATTTAGCGTTTTTACTATATCCCTAGCCCTCATTTTTGGTTCTTGAAGATAAACTAAATACTTGATACCAATCACAGAATCCAAACTGTGATGCTTGTGACCAAACCAGTCCAAGCTCTTTAACTGCATATGCAATCAGGAGAGTGTGATGTATGAGTGGATGGGGAACAGTAATGAACAAAATGGGATTATTCCTCTCGCTCAGTAGTTCCAATGAATGTGAAAACAGCAATCAACACAGCTTGGAGAACCTAAGGCCCCAATCCAAGACAATCATGTTTTGGGTAGCCAGAATTTGAGTACTGACTGATTACCAAGACACTGGAAAGGGACCAATGGCTCAATGTACACATTACATACTGCTGCCCCTCTGTTAGTACCTGTGAACCACTCTGGGGAAGCTTAGTAGCAGGCTGAAGTCAGAGAGAGATTTACTGAACTCTTGCGAGATTTCAGTTCTCCCAGAAACAGCAGTTTCAATACTGAACAAACCTCTAGCTTGTTGGCAACAGAGCCTTACTCTCTGAGTTTTATGACACAATGCTGAGGGCCTATCAGCCACTAAGTGAAAGTTCATTGAATAACATGCCACCAAAATGTGGGTATCAGTAAAAGACTCAGGAACCAGGAATCTCAGAATCATTACGGTGCAGAAAGAGGCCATTTGGCCCATCCTGTCTGCACTGGCTTTTCAAATGAGCACCATGACTCAACTATGACCCTGCCTTGTCCCTTTAACCATGCACACTGTTGCTATCCAAACAATCATTGATTGCCTCTACCTTCCACCACATTTCCAGGGAGTGGACTCTAGACCTGAACCACTCGCTGTGTTACGCAAGGTTTCCCCCACAGGTTGATGTCAGCTTTCACTCAGTATTTTGATAAAATCTGGATCACGTCTTGTTCTATTATGATATTATCTTGTTCTATTGTCTATTCCGACCCTCACTAGTAAACAGGCTGTGAAATGTAAGTTAGAATTCAGTATGCAAGAAATCACAATCGAACCCGAAATACACAAAGAATGTGCTTCTCTCCAGGGCCACTTACTGTCAGCTTCATGTAGAATAGGTTGACAAGAATTGACTTTCTATTCTCCATTAGCACAGTGTATTCCTTCTTTCAAACTCAGCCCCAGGTACATTTCAGTGTGGGCACAGTCAGCTATTAGCACAGAACATCATGTGAATTGTTCAATGTTCTGCTTTGCTCTGTTGACTAATGACAAACTGAGCTGGGAGCCATATGCATGCACAGATTGACTAGAGTGGTATTTGGAACTGCATTACCTATTATTAACTGAACACTTGCACTTCATTGTGTTTAATGAATGGGCTTGCTAATGCATAGCATTTGAATCACAGATAATGCTGAACAGTTGGATCATTCAGACTGAAGGTAGAGGTCCATATGGTAAGGGAGGGCCAAAGATTAAACGGCAAAGTGGAAGGTAACACAGGCTGATGGTTCAGTGAAGGCTGTTTCCCGTTAGACAGAACACAAAACACTGTAGGTCACCTAAAAACACTTTCAACTGGGAACAAATGATCATTAGACATCAACAGAAACAGAAATGTTGGCCAGGGAACATCATTCCGCCATGGTCCCACACTAACATTTCTGTCACAGGCCTGCTGAAGTGTTCCACTGAGCCTCAGCGCAAGCTCAATAAACAATTTTCGGCTTGGTGACCGTGCAGCCTCTGGGTCTCAACATTGAGTTCAATAACTTTAGAGTCAGGATCCAGTCTTCCTTGATTTTTTTAATCAACCCCCACACCCTGGTTCTGTGATGATTTGGGTTTCTTTTAGCAGTCACGCATTCCCACATGCTCTGAGACCCGTTATCACATTGGTATGAGTTGCATTCAGTACAGCTAACCCATCTTTCCTACTCTTAGCTCTAATTATCACAATCCTGAAGAAGGGTTACACCCGAAACATTGACTTCTCCATCTTCTGAGGCTGCCTGGCTTGCTGTGTTCTTCCAGCCTCCTGCTTGCTGACCTTATTATCAATTATTCAGCTTTTCTTCTGTCCTGGCCTGCTTTCCATTATCTCCTTATTTACTCACCCTTTTCATATATCTCTCTGTCTCACTGGGTTCCATCTCCACCCATCTATTCACCTCTCCCATTCACCACTCCCTAACTTCAGGTTCAGCATAAATACCACATTTTCCCAGTTGCTATCAGTTCTGATGAAGAGATACCAGACTTGAAACATGAAGTCTGCTTTCTTCCCACAGATGTTGCCAGACCTGCTGAGTTTCCCCAGCGATTTCTGTTTTTGTGTCAGATCTCCAACACCTGCAGTTCTTTGTTTTATGATTAGACATTAATCTATTCACGGTAAGAGGGAAAATCAGCAGTCTACACTATCACCTGAAATACAATGGTTATATTCTGCTGTGCTCCTCACACTCTGGGCAAGTTTTCTATCATCATTGAAGAGTCTGCTGGTGATGAAGTTGAGTCAATGTTGGCTCTTTCTACTCTTATCCTTAAAGGACGTTCAACACTTCAAATGTTGCTGTTCTTGTTCCTCAAGTACGTTGTTTCTCTTTCCACAGTTGCTATGAGACCTGCTGAGTATTCCCAGCATATTCTATTTTTATTCAGATTTCCAGTATCTGCAGTAATTTATGTATAGAGTCAAAGAGTCATATAGCAGACCCTTCAGTCCAACCAGTCCATGCCAACCATAATCCCAAACTAAACCAGTCCCACCTGTCCACACTTGGTCCATATCCCTCCAAACATTTTTTGTTCATGGACTTATCTAAACATTTTTTTAATGTTGTAACTGTATCCACATCCACAACATTCCACACACAAACCACTCTCTGTGTTAAAAAATATTCCCCTCATGTCTTTTTAAATCTTTCTCCTCTCATCTTAAAAATATACCCCCTAGTCTTGAAATCCCCCACTGTAGGGAACTGACACCTGCCATTCATCTTATCTATACCGTTCATTATTTTATAAACATCCATTAGGTCATGTCTCGACCTCATACACTCCAGTGAAAAAGTTCCCAGCCCATCCAACCTCTCCTTATAACCCACGCCCTCGATTCCCAGCAACATTGTGGTAAATCTCTTCTGAACCCTCTCCAGCTTAATAATATCCTTCCTATAAGAGGGAGAGCAGGACTGGACACAGTACTCCAGAAGAGGCTTCACCAACATCCTGTACAACCTCAACATAATGTCCCAACTCCTATACTCAAAGGCCTGAGCAATGAAGGCAAATGTGCCAAACACCTTCTTAACCATCCTGTCTACCTGTGATGCAAACTTCAAAGAATTATGTACCTGAAACCCTAAATCTCTCTGTTCTACAACACTGCCCAAGGCCCTACTTTTAATGGTGTAAGTCTTAGAGTCATAGAGCTCTACAGCACAGAAATAAACCCTTCAGTCTCAATCATCCATGCTGACCAGATATCCTAAAAAAATCTAGTCCCATTTGCCAGCATTTGGCCCATATCCCTCTGATCCCTTCCTATTCATATACCCATCCAGATGCCTTTTAAATGTTGTAATTGTACCAGCCTCCACCACTTCCTCTGGCAGCCCACATGCACAACCTGCTGCAAGAGAAAGTTGCCACTTCATTCCCTTTTAAATCTTTCCCCTTTCACCCTAAACCTATGTCCTCTAGTTTTGGATTTCCCTCATCCTGGGAAAAACACCTTGTCTATTTACTCTATCCATGCCCCTCGATAAGACCACCCCTCAAATTCCGACACTCTAGAGAAAACAGCTCCACCTATTCAGCCTCTCCCTATAGCTCAAACCCTCCAACCCTGGCAACATCCTTGTAAATCTTTTCTGAACCTTATCAAGTTTCACAACATCCTTCTGATAGAAAGGAGACCAGAAATGCATGCAACATTCCAATAGTAGCCTAACCAATGTCCTGTACAGCAGGAACATGACCTCCCAACTCCGATACTCAATTCCAAATAAAGGCAAGCATACCAAATGCCTTCTTCACTATCCTGTCCACCTGTGACTCCATTTTCAAGGAAGTATGAACCAGCACTCTAAAGTCTCTTTGTTCAGCAACACTCACTAGGACCTAACCATTAAGTGTAGACGTCCTGCCCTGATTTGCCTTTCCAAAATGCAGCACCTTGCATTTATCTAAATTAAACTCCATCTACCACTCTTCGGCCCATTGGTCCATCTGATCAAAACCCCATTGTACTCTGAGGTAACCTTCTTCATTGTCTACTACACCTCCAATTTTGGTGTCATCTGTAAATTTACTAACTATACCTCTTATGTTCACATTCAAATCATTTCTCTAAATGAAGAAAAGCAGTGGACCCAGCACTGATCCTTGTGGCACACCACTGGTCACAGGCCTCCAGTCTGAAAAGTAACCCTCCATCACTACCCTCAACCTCCTACCTTCAAGCCAGTTCTGTTTCCAAATGGCTAGCTCTCCCTGTATTCCATTTGATCTAACCAGTGCTAACCAGTCGACCATGAGGAACCTTGTTGAATACCTTACTGAAGTCCATATAGATCAAGTCGACTGTACTTTGTTACTTCTTCAAAGAGCTCAATCAATTCCCCACGCACAAAGCCATGTTTACTATCCCTAATCAGTCCTTGCCTTTCCAAATACATGTAAACCTTGTCCCTCAGAATTCCCTCCAACAACTTGCCCACCAGTAATGTCAGTTCCCTGGCTTTCCTTACCACCTTTCTTAAATAGTGGCACAACATTAGCCAACCTCCAGACTTTTGGTGCCTCATCTGTGACTATTTTCTTTGTTTGTTTTACCAAGATGCAATAGCTCACATTTATCCAAATTAAACTCCTTTTGCCATTCTTCAGCCTATTGACCCAATTAATCAGGATCCTTTTGTAATCTTGGATGATCGTGTTCATTTCCACTATACCAGTAATTTTGGTATCATCTGCAAACTTACTAACCATGCTTTCTATATTCTCATCTAAATAATTTATAAAAATGGCAACAAAAGCGGATCCAGAACCAATCCCTGCAGAACACCACTGGTCACAGCCCTCCAGTCCGAAAAAACAACTGTCCAACACAACTCTCTGTCTTCTGCCATTAAGCCAATTTTGTATCCAATTGGCAAGGTCATCCTGAATCCCATTCTTGGAAAAGTTACTTAAAGTCAGAAAATCTCAAAGGGAAACATGATCTGTTTAAAGCTGCAACTTTTGCATTTGGATTAATTCAATGTAAAATCCCACACCCACCCATTCTGACCCCTTCCATTCTGCCCTCAAATTCTGATCCCTCCTTACACCCTGCCCCCTTCCATTCTACCCCCTCAGACCCTATCCCTCCATTCTGCCCATCAAACCATATCCCTTCCATTCTGCCCCCTCTGACCATGCCTCTTCCATTCTGCCCCATCAGAAAATGCCCCTTCCATTCTCCCCCCTCAGAATCTGCTCCCTTCCATTCTGCCCACTCAGATCCTGCCTCTTCCATTCTACCCCCTCAGAACCTGCTCCCTTCCATTCCGCCCACTCAGATCCTGCCTCTTCCATTCTGCCCCCTCAGAAAATGCCCCTTCCATTCTGCCCCCTCAAACCCTGCCCACTCAGATCCTGCCTCTCCATTCTGCCCCCTCAGACCCTGCCCCCTTCCAATCTGCCCACTCAGATCCTGCCTCTTCCATTCTGCCCCCTCAGAAAATGTCCCTTCCATTCTGCCCCCTCAGACCCTGCCCCCTTCCATTCTGCCAACTCTGATCCTGCCTCTTCCATTCTGCCCCCTCAGAAAATGCCCCTTCCATTCTGCCCCCTCAAACCCTGTACTTTCCATTCTACCCCCTCAGGCCCTGCTCCATTCCATTCTGCCCTTTCCATTCTGCCCCCTCAGACCATGACCCTTCCATTCTGCCCCCTCAGACCCTGCCCCCTTCCATTCTGCCACCTCCCATATTACCCTCTCAAACACTGCTCCCTCATACCCTATTCCCTGACAACACCAACCCCTTTCATCCTGCCACTCAAACTCTGATCCTTCTTGCTGCCCCCTCACACCCCGCTCCCTCATACCCTGCCCCTTCACATCCGGTCACTTCCTATTCTACCCCCTCACCCTATCACCAGGAGCCCATCCCCTAGCACACACTCCCCTCCCATCCAGCCCCATTGCACCCTGTTCCACTAATCCTGCCCTCCTCATACTCCACCCTCACCAGCACTCTCAAACCCCGCATCCTCAGAGTCAGACTTTGCTCTCTCAAATATCTGTCCCCATCCTCCCTCTTACCACCCCCTTGACCCATTATACCTGCGAAACACACACTTGAAAGTGCTTTACTCATACCTACCCATTTGGGCCTTCTAAAGTTGCAGTTTGCAACATAGAGACTATTGAAAGCTGGACATTCTACACACTTTTTTTAGTGGAAACTATGAAGACAATTTATGTGATGACTAATATTTTATATTCATTAACGTGGGTGTTTTTGACAAGGCTACCATTACTGAATGACTTGCTCGGCCATTTCAGTGTGCAGTTACAGAGTCAACCACAGTGCTGTAGATCTGGAGTCATGTGTAAAAATAAGTAGGGACAGCAGATTTCCCTCCCTAAAACTCATTAATGATTTAGATTATTTTTAATGACATCTGGTAGTTCCATAGTCATTATTATTGATAATAGTAATTTTTAATTCTATTTTTAATTTGTTTTATTAACTGGATTTTAATTCCTAAGCTACTGTTGTGAGATCATCTCAAGTCTCTGTGTCATTCATCTAACTGGTGCAGTAAGACTATTCCTGTGTTCTGCACCCCAGACTAATGACCTCGAACAAACAAAACTCTGCTAGTTAAGCCAGTTAATCACTAGAACTGGTTAGTGAAATCAAACTAATTAGCTATGTTGGGCTGGTTAGTGATACGGAGTTGGTTGGTGATGTTGATCTACTTAGTGATTGCAAACTGGTTAAGAGCATTGATGTGGTTAGCAATGTTGAGCTAGTTAGGAACTTCAGAATAATTTAATAGTGGGCTGGTTAGGGATGTGGCACTGGTTAAGGATATTGTGCTGGCAAGTGAAGTCAAGCTGGTTTGGGCTACTGGGCTGGCGAAAGTTGTTGGGCTAGTTAGTGACACCAGGCTGGTTAGGGACATTGCGCTGATGAGGGATGTTGGCTGGTTAGGGATGTTGGATGGTTAGTAGTACAGGACTGATCACTGAAGAGAACACAATATTATTTTCACAGCTGTCCCATTCCTGACAGTTTTCGCATTCTCCACTAAAGTTCAAAAAGGACCACCATCTCCATTTCCGAATGGTTAATACTGACATGTTCCCCATGGAAATTACATTCACCTCTCCACTAGATTAAAATAATCAAGTTGCCCATGTTATGAAGCAGAAAATATGTGTATGAATTGATTTAATGGGTAACATTTATATATGTTGCACAATGATCATTTAAATGAGGTACTCCATCAATACAGGAAGAGATCAAAACTTACCTCGTGGATGCCAAAATGAGCGTAGGAATCAAAGTAGTAATCTTTCGATGTCATCTCATCTGGTGTCAAATGTTTTGCCATTTTACCTCTCCCCAGGCAACTTGTCTGTACTGGTGTTTGTGATAAGGTCTGCACTGGTGTTTGTACCGTTGTCTGCATTGGTGTCTGTGTCTGCTGTGTTGTTTGAACTGGCTGCGTGACAGGCAGAGGCTCGGCTTGGTCACTGGAGACCTGTTTCAGGGAAATAAGAAATACTCTGTAAGCTGGGTGAGCAATCCTCGCCACTGACCATCTCACTGTCTGAGGCTGCCTGCACAATTGCTCACCATGGGCAAAGTTCACTGCCACCACACTCTGAGATTACAGAGCTCATGTGGTCTGGTGTGGTTCAGGAAAACAACTTGGTATTTTAACAAGAAAAGACTTATGTCTTGAACAAGAGGTAGTTTATTGCATGTTAGTAATCAGGCACGAGTTACACTGATATGAGAGATCTGGACAACAGGTCCTAAGCTGTTCTCCCACCAAGTCTATATGATAGCATCATAGTGGGGGATGTTTAAGCCACTCCTCAGTACTAACTCTTTCAGATATCTACATCCTTTCACACATAGATAACTATTAAAATTTCTAGTGTGTCCACAACTGGAATGATCACAACAGTAAATGAAACGGTGGGCCTTCCTGCATTAGGGCAAACAACTAATCATAATATTAGCCACTTATTAAGACAGTCTATACCCTCGAGTGTTGAAGGAAGTGGCTATTGAGGTAGTCAATGTATTGGTGATTATCTTCCAAAATCCTGGAATGATGCATGTAGGTTGGAAGGTAGGAAATGTTATCCCACTATTTAGGAAGGGAGCAAGTGAGATAACAGGGAACGACAAACCTGTAGGTTTTACATCAGTTGTGGGGAAATGCCAAAATCTATTTTAAAGGAGAGGATAAATAGATGTCTGGTTGGTTAGGATTTGCGTGGACATGGTCAGCATGGGTTTGCGAATGGGACATCGTGTTTGATGAGCTTGTGAGCATTTTGTTTAGACTATTACTGATAAATTTGATAAAGGAGCACTGATGGACATAGTACATACTTAGACTTTCAAATGGCTTTCAATAAAATCCCTCACACGAGGCTGGTTAGAAAAATTAAAGCACATACGATAGTAAGTACGGTACTGGCATAGATAGACAATTGGCCAACAGACAGAAAACAGAGAGTAAAAATAAATAGGCCGTTCTCATGTTGGCATTGTGACTAAGGGCTGTCCACAGGTTTTAAAGTTGGGAACATGGGCTGTGGTAGTGCAGTGGTAGTGTTCCTAACCCTGAGCCAGGAGGCCTGGATTCAGGTCCTACCTATCATAAGTCTCTTAACAAGTTCAATTAAAAGATAATTTTAGAGGAGATCTGAGATAATTTTTTTCGCCTAGATGGTAGTACATGTATGGAACATGCTGGCTGAGAGGGTGGTAGAGGCAGGTATGCTCCTAACATTTAAGAAGCATCTGGATGTGCCCTTGAAATGCCAGGGCATGGTAGACTGTGGCCCAAGTGCAGATTAATGAGATTAGTGTAGTTTGGTGTTTATTGGTCAGCACAGACTTAGTGGGCTGAAGGGTCTGTTTCTATACAGTATGACTCGAAGACTCCAAAACACCTAGAGATGTGTAACATTTCCAAAATTGTGGACGATACAAAGCTAAGTGGGAAGGTGAGATGTGAGAAAGGTGCAAAGCAGCGTTAGGAGGATCTGGACAGGCTTAATGAATGGGCAAGAACATGGCAAATGGAAGGTATTGGGCAAAAAAAATGAGTGGTTCTTCACTTTGATAGGAGAAACGGATGTGCAGGGTATTTCTTAAATGGGATGAGGTTGTAAAGTGTAGACATACAAAGGGGCCTAGGTGTCCTTGCCAATAGGAATTGCAGGTTGACATGTAGGTGCAGTATAAAAACTGAAAGAACTGTGGATGCTGTAAATCAGAAACAAAACAGAAATTGATGGAAAAGACTCAGCAGGTCTGGCAGCATCTGTGAAAAGAAATCAGCTTTGACCACTGCACCTGAAACTTTAATGTTGATATCTTTTCACAGATGCTGCCAGACTGTTGAGCTTTTCCAGCAACGTCTGTTTCTGTGGGTGCAGTAAGCTGTTAGGTTAGATTTCACCTGGAGCACTGAGTGCAATTTTGGTCTCCTTATCGCAGTTCACTTGAGAATGTAACTTTTAAAAAAAGGTTTGCAATTTACATATGGAAGAACTGAAACCAACATGATCATTCTAAACGATGAGAGACTTAACAAACAATCCAGGTCTTTTTTAGTATATAATTTCAGTTACATCACACTGTAAATTTATTTGATAAATTCCATGTCTTACAATCTTATACTCCACACCCACCTGATGAAGGAGCAGTGCTCTGAAAGCTAGTGCTTCCAAATAAACCTGTTGGACTATAACCTGGAGTTGTGCGATTTTTCACTTTATCTCAGGAAAGATATTATTGCCATAGAGGGAGTGCAATGATTCCCAGGATGGTGAGACTGTCCTATGGAGAGAGATTGGGAAAACCGGGCTTGTTTTCTCTGGAGTTTTGAAGAATGAGAGATCATCTCATTGAAACTTACAAAATTCTTCAAGGGACAAACATACCAACAAAACTTTAAAACAAGGGGGCGCCACTTAGATCTGAGATGGGGAGAATGTTTTTTACATCTTTGGAATTATCCACCACAGGGGACTGTGGAAGCTCATTCTCTGAGGATGTTTAAGGTAGATATCAATAGTTTTCTGAACACCAGTGACAGGCAAGGGATGGGATGAATAAAAACCATTGAAGTATTTGATCAGCCATTATTAGATTACATTCCCGACAGTATGGAAACAGGCCCAATGGCCCAACAACCCCACACCGACATTCTGAACAGTAACCCACCCAGACCCATTTCCCTACCCTGTATTTACCTAACACTACGGGCAATTTAGCACAGTCAATTCACCTAACCTGCACATCTTTGGATTGTGGGAGGAAACCGGAGCACCCAGAGGAAACCCATGCAGACACAGGGAGAATGTGCAAACTTCACACAGTCACCCAAGGTGGGACTTGGACCTGGGTCCCTGGTGCTGTGAGGCCACTGAGCCACCATGCCACCCATATTGATGGCTGAATGGCTGACACCTGTTCCTTCCTCCTTGCCAACCAATTAGCATTCTCTTTTCATCTGATGTAAAACGATCTTCTCCTTTATCCTGGTATTCTTGCAAATTATCCTGACGGGTGCAAGATGAAAAACTTTGCGAAAATGTCTCTTTTTTGCATCAAGGCCTCCCAAGGAATTCCACAGGAGCCTTATCAAACAAAATGTGAAACCAAGTCCCATTCGAGCAGGTAACAAAGTAACATCTTCAAGGAGCATCAAAAAGAGCTAGGAGGAAGGTAATGGAGAGAAATCCAGAGCTTAAGGCCATGACTATCAAAGGCGGAAAACCAGCGGAGATCTTGCAGCGTTCCAAGTGCAGGGACAAGGATGTGGAGCTGTTTGTAAAGAATAAGGATTTTAAAATGGCAGCACGTCCGGACCAGAAAACACTGGAAGCAAAGGAGCTAAGTGGTGATGAATGAATGGGACTTGGTGTGAGTTTGGATATAGTTGGCAGTGTTTGGTTGAGTTAAGGTTTCTGGAGGAAGCTGGAAGTATGGCCACAACTGTGGGCTGCAATAGTCAAATCTGTATATAGCAATAACATGGACAGAGACTTCAGCCAGAGATAAAATGAGGCAGGGAAAGAGTCATCTGCATTTATGGGCAGGTAGCTTCCTTAAGGAGCATCGACTGCAATTACCATAAGTAACTGTATAGTAACTGAACTTCAAGATGGAAAAGGTATGGAGTCAAAATGCCAATTATGATCCAAACAGGAATCCAAGTGTGCAACCAACGTGGCGGGCTCAGCTGCCAGGGAGAGGGAGGACCCAATGACTGGGACAGAGATTTCATGATGACGGTGTAGATCTTCCCAATACTATTTGGAGGAAACGTTTGCCCATCAATTTGCCCAATGAATGCTGACAAAATTCCAAATACAGTGGAAGGGTCAAGTGAGGTATTGGTGAGATGGAGCTGGCTGTCACGTAAGAATTGTCATTATATTTTTGGATGAAAGAGACCAAAGAGAAATCTTTGAAGGACACAAGAGCAGGAGGAGGAAGAGAAACCATTGTAGGTGATTTTCTGGATGAGGCTGGGATAGAATGGAAACTGGTCGAGGCAACAAGACCAGACTGATTACAATGTGCTGAAACAGCTTAATCTGTATTGTAAAAAAAACCCCAGGAATAAACATCATTTGATATTAAGACAAAACAACATGTTAGCATGTCATTGTCAAAGTATTAGAGAATGAGGAGCTCTACATCAAGTGAGAGAAAGAGAGAAATCTGTATCGAGATCGAGAGAGAGAGAGAGATATCCATCGAGGAAAAGACAATGAGAGGGGGAATTGTATTGAGGGAGGGAGAGAGAGGGAACTGTATCGAGGGGAAGAGAGAGGGTACTGTATCAAGAGATAGAGAGGGAAGGAACTGTATTGAGGAGGAGAGAAAGAGAGAGGGAACTGTATTGAGGAAGGGGGAGAGAGAGAGAGAGAGACAGAGGGGACTCTGTATCAGGGGGAAAAGAGAGAGGGGAACTGTATCGAGAGAGAGGGAGCTAGGTAATGAGATAGAGCGGAATCTGTGTTGAGGGAGAGAGAGAGAGACCTTTGAACTGAAGGCAGGGATTTGGACGGATTATTAATCCAATCATCTGATTTACTGTTCCTCTAACAGTGTCCATGCTATTACTGCACCTCCTCCCTCTCTCCCTTAATCTTCTCTGGTAATTACTCATGACACGTACTTTCCTTAAGTTCATGCGCTCCACATTCACTGCTCTTTCCCCAGTCACCAGGACTGCAGCAGAGTATCTAGCCTGGAGAGTTAGCAGGGAGAGGGGTGGGTTCACAATCTGAAGGCACTCAACAGTAAGTCCAAGGATATAGGAAAACTTACTTTCCAGCTCTAGTAATCAATGGGCAATATTCAGATTGAAGTTTCTATTTTCGAATAGTCCATCTTGATGTGCCTTATATTTCCTGTTCTGAGTTAATCTGGATCACAAAGCAACCAGTATAAATTCTGGAAATGGTACCCAACATCACTGGGCCTCTCAGTCATACTCATTTAATTGTATCCTGCATTTCCTCAATTAATCATACAAAAGGTCAGAACACAGGTCAAGTATAGGTGGGCATAGCCTTTTTACAACAGTAGCCTGGGAGAAATGTTTCTCTGTGCTGCAGCTTTTTTGTAGAACATCAGGATCTTCCACTGAGGAATAATAGAAGGCTTTAAACGCATTCATGACCAAAAGTGTCCCAAAACTTTGGGGGCGGTCAGTAACAGACTCAGGGAGAGAGAGAGAGAGGAGGTGCAGTAATAGCATGGACACTGTTAGAGGAAAGTAAGTCAGATGATTGGATTAATAATCCATTCAAATCCCTGCCTTCAGTACAAAGGTCTCTCTCTCTCTCTCTCTGTTGCTCGAGCTACACACATCCAGGAAAGTGGAGAATATTTCATCACACTCCTGACTTGTGCCTTTTAGATGATTGCCACATCTTTGAACCCCATGAAGGATCACATCGCTGAGCAGTCTGAATAATGTACTGTCAATGTAGGATTTGTGGATTCTGGTTATTAGCAACCTAACACCAAAGCATTTTATGAAATTTTGTCATATTGTCATAAAAACCTTCACTCTCTGGTGATGCAAATGCAGGGTATGGCCGACCACTCACTAATGACTTGCTATATTGAAGTTTTCCAATTTTCTTTTGTCACCAGCATTTATTGCCATCTCTGGTTGGACCTGAGGAACAACATGATGAGCTGCCTTCCTGAAATGCTGCAACATGTGGTGTGGGAATAAGGGAGGGAGTTCCAGGATTTTGGCCCAGCAACAGTGAAGGAACGGCAATATATATTCAAGACGGGATGGTGAGTGGCTTGGAAGGGAATGTGCAGGGGACGGTGCTCCCATATATCTGCTGCCTTCTCCTTCTGAGGGACAGTTTCAAAGGTGCTATTGAAGGAGGCTGGGTAAGTTAAAGCATTGCATCTTGTACAGGTAAAAACATGGGATGCAGATGTTGGAAACCAGATTCTAGATTAGAGTGGTGCTGGAAAAACACAGCAGTTCAGGCAGCATCCGAGGAGCAGGAAAATCGATGTTTCGGGCAAAAGCCCTTCATCAGAATCATCATTGCATCTTGTACACACTATTGCCACTGTATATTGGTGATGGATGTGGTGCCAATTAAGTGTGCTGCTTTTTCCTGGATGGTGCTGAGCATCTTGAGAGTTGCTAGAGCTACACGCATCCAGGAAAGTGGGGAGTATTTGATCACACTCCTGACTTGTGCTTTTTAGATGATAGGAGAAAGTGAGGACTGCAGATGCTGGAGATCAGAGCTGAAAATGTGTTGCTGGAAAAGCGCAGCAGGTCAGGCAGCATCCAAGAAACAGGAGAATCGACATTTCGGGCATGAGCCCTCTTCAGGAATGAGGAGAGTGTGCCAAGCAGGCTAAGATAAAAGGTAGGGACGAGGGACTTGGGGGAGGGGCGTTGGAAATGTGATAAGTGGAAGGAGGTTAAGGTGAGGGTGATAAGGTGAGGGTGATAGGGTGGAGTGGGGGTGGGGGCGGAGAGGTCAGGAAGAAGATTGCAGGTTAGGAAGGTGGTGTTGAGTTTGAGGGTTGGGACTGAGACAAGGTGGGGCGGAGGGGAAATGAGGAAACTGGAGAGGCCTGGGGTGTGCAGTGAGAGAGGGACTCACTGAAATCCTTGTAGAGGGAGGAAGATAGCTTCTTCAAGGAAGGCATCCTTGTAAGATGATTCACAGTAGGTTAAAATCTTCTAGGAGAAATCTAGTTTTAACCTACTGCGAATCCTCTTACAAGGCTGGAGACAGGAGTTGAATTACCCACTACAGGATTCCTAGCCTCTGACCTGCTCTTGTAGCCACGGGGTATTGATATGGCTAGACTAGTTAGTTTCTGGTCAATGGTAACTGACAAAGGGGTTCAGAATGAGGGGTACAGAAATGTCGAGGGGAGATAATTTAATCCTGTCTTGTTGCTGATGGCTATTATCTGGAACTTGTGTGACACATACATTACTTAACATTTATCAACCCCAATCGGAATGCTGCTCAGATCTACTTGCATATGGCCATGCATTGCTTCTGTATCTGAGGAGTTGGAAATGACATGGACCACTGTTTAATCATGAACAACTCTGGTCATGATCCTGACAATATGTCAGAGGAAAGGGCATTCGTAAAACAGCTGACAAGTTACTCATTGCCGAATTCCCAGCCTCTGACCTGCTAGGGTTAAGGAGTGGAGGAGATTGCAGACTTAGGGAGGTGAAAGGTCATGGAGGGATTTGAAAACAAGGATGAGAATCTTTAAATTAAGACAGCTGGGCCTAGCTCACTACCCCAAGGAACTCCTACAGTGATGTCCTGGGACTAAGATGGTTGACCTCCAGGAACCATCTTCCTCTGTGTTCTGTGTGATTCTAACCAGTGGAGAGTTTTACCTGAATTCCCACTGACTCAAATTGCACCAGGGCTCCTTAATTAGGGATGGCATGGTGGCTCTGTGGTTAGCACTGCTGCCTCACACACCAGGGACCCGTGTTTGATTCCACCCTCGGGTGCCTGTTTGTGTGGAGTTTGCAAGTTCCCTCCTTGTCTGTGTGGGTTTCCTCCAGGTACTCTGGTTTCCTCCCACACTCCAAAAATGTGCAGGGTAGGTCGATTGCGACATTGCTCATAGTGTCCAGGGATTGTAGGCTAGGTGGGGTAACCATGGCAAACACAGGGTTAGGATAGGGAGGTGTGTCTGGGTGAGATGCTCTTTGGAGGGTCAGTATGGACTCGATGGGCCAAGTGGCCCGCTTCCACACTGTGGAGATTCTATGGGAATGCACTGTCAGTCAAATGTTTCATCAATGCCAAGGGCAGTTACTCTCATATCATCTCTTGAATTCAGCTCTTTTGTCCGTATTTAGTCATAGGCTGTGATGGGGTCAGGAGTCAAATGTCCTGACAGAGCCCAAGCTGAGCAAGGGTGAGCCAGTTATTATTGAATAAGTGCTGCCTGATGGCACACCCAGAGCACCGAGTGCTGAACAATAATTGTTGCAAGGCCAGTATTGGCCACATTCCAATAACAAATGAATAAAATGTAATGCAACTAACTCAAGACATTAATCTAATCCCATTCCCCCTCGACAGCATCTCTACTCTGATCTCCCCGTCATCCTCAATCTAATTGATGCACAGCAGTAAAATACATTGCAACAAAGTAGAGTTCTAAGCTCCTTGTGAGCGCTGCAGTAACATTCTTACAAAGAAATTTTATAAGTTTTTTTTACACAATACCATCATTAAAATAGAGAACACACAACCACAAACAAATTCAATCATAATGTTTAAAATGAATTCAGGCAAGGACAGGAACAATAATAATCCATGTGGCTAGCTCCAAAAATCAATACAATCCATTATAAGTAACAACAGTGAGTTTACAACTGGTTCAGTCGTTCGGAACTTGCGCATTGCTGAAAAAAAGAGACACCGTGTTGAGGCTTTTCATCTTATACTCATCAGGACAATCTGCAAGAATTGCCAAAGTAAATGGAAAACAATATTTATACCAAATGAAAGGAGAGTGCTGACTGGTTGGCATGTAGCCTCTGAACCATGATTCCATCATTAGAAAACATTTGCAAAATGATCCCCAGTGTGTCGAAGGTGATTGATGAGGGTAGAGCAGTAGATTCCATCCACATGGGTTTAATAAGGCTTTCGACAAGATAGGCTCATCTAGAAGATTAAGATGCATGGGATCCAAGGTGACTTGGCCGCTTGGATTCAGAATTGGCTTGCCCATAAAAGGCAGAGGGTAGTCGTGGAAGGGTGTTTTTTCTGGTTGGAGGTCTGTGGCTATTGGTGTTCCTCAGGGATCCATACTGGGACCTCGGCTGTTCGTGATATATATAAATGAATTGGATGAAAATGTAGATGACTGAGTTAGTAAGTTTGCAGATGACACAAAGATGGGGGGAGTTATGGATAGTGTAGAAGGTTGTCAAAGAATATAGCGGCTTATACATCAATTGCAGTTATACAGAGAAATGGCAGATGGAGTTTAATCTGGGGAAGTGTGAGGTGCTGGACTTTGGGAGGTCAAATGTAAAGGGAATGTATACAGTTAATGGCAAGACCCTGAACAGCATTGATGTACAGAGGGATCTTGGGGTCCAAGTCCATAGCTCCCTGAAAGTGGCCACGCAAGTAGACAGAGTGGTAAAGAAGGTGCATGGCATGCTTGCCTTTATTGGTTGGGGAATTGAGTACAAGAGTCAGGATGTCATGCTGCAGCTTTGCAAGACTTTGGTTAGGTCATGCTTAGATTCTTGCAATCAATTCTGGTCACCACATTAAAGGAAGGATGTGGAGGCTTTGGTGAGGGTGCAAAAGAGGTTGACCAGGATGCTGTCTAGATGACAGAGTATAAGCTATAGAGAGAGGCTAGGAAAAGACTTGGGTATTTTTCTCTGGAGCAGCAGATGCTGAGGGGAGATTTTATAGAAGTCTGTAATATTATGAAATGCATAGATAGGGTTGATGGTCAGAATCCTTTATCCAAAGTTGGAATGTCTCATACAAGGGGGCATCCATTTAAGGTGAGGGGGGAAAGTTCAAAGCAGATATATGGGACAGGTTTTTTTACACAGAATGGTAGGAGTCTGGAGGAGTGATGATGGAGGCAGATACGATAGGGGTGTCTAAGGGACTTGTAGGTAAACACATAAGTATACAAGGAATGGAGGCATATGAACCAAGGGCAGGCAGAAGGGATTAGTTTAATTTGACATCATGTTTGGCACAACATTATGGGCTGAAGGGCCTGTTCCTGTGCTGTATTGTTCTATTTTCTATATTTTAAGAATTATGCTAACAACCCAGTTAGAACTGTCAGGTTGGGCTCACAATGTGGTGCACTTGTTGTATATGGAAGCCATTCATTGGTTCATTTCTCGGAGCAATGCATTGATCAGTCAGTCATTCTGCCTAGTGTAAAATGTAAATGATGTTTGGCAATTTATCATTAGTGAGGGATAGATCAAACCTGTAAGACTGACAGCTATCATTAACTGCTGTGTTCTCAATGCCAATACCTCAAACCATTTATCAACCAAACTGTGCTCTCCTCTCATACAATGTCAATGTTTCATTCTCTTTACTTTGATATTTCTTGCAAATTGTCCACATGATTGCAAGCTGAAAAGGAATGGTACACTATGTCCTTTTCAACAATACTTAGCAACATATTTACATAATATATTTGCATAATGCACTTTCACAGGAGCATTACAAAAGGAAGTATGACCCGGAGTTACATAAGATGTCCGGTCAGCTGATAAAAAAGTTTGTGCAAATGGGTTGGTTTTAACAAGGGGAAAGTGAGGCAGAGAAATGGGAGGGATTTTGAAAAAATTATCAAGAGCTTGGACCCCAGATGTCTAAAGCTGGGGTCATCAACAGCACACAGGAAATTAGGATGCCAAGAGGCCAGAATTCGAGGAGTGTAGGGCTCTCAGAGGAATTTTTAAATAATTCATTCAAGAGATGTGGACATCACTAATGTTTATTGACCATCAATGATTGCCCTAGAGAAGGTCATTCTCAGCTGCCTTCTTGATCTTGAGCTAAGGCGAGACACACCGTTGATTGGATCATTGGGATACTGTGAACAGTTTCAATCCCCTTATCCAAGGAAAGATTTACTGGTATTAAAAGCATTCCAGAGAAAGTTCACTGGGTTGATCCCAGGTATGGAGGGTTTTTTTTATAAGGAGACTTTGAATAGATTGGACTTCTCATTGAAGTTCAGGTGAATGTGAGAAAATCTTATTGAAATGTATACAGTTCTTAAGGGAGGTTTTTATTAGTGTGTCTAGGACCAGAGGACATAATGAAAGATGAAAGTGTCACCCATTTATGACAGAGGTGAGGAGGAATTGTTTTTCTCTCTGAGAGTGGTGAATTTATCAGAATCTTTACCACAGAGTTTTGTCGAGACTTGGTGAATAAGTGTATTCAAGGCTGAAATAAACATTTTAATGATTAAGGCAATCGAGGGTTTTGGGGGATTTCAAGATGACTTTTGATAAGGTTCCACATAAGAAGCATACCTACAAAATTAAAGCACTCATGACTCGAGGTAGTACACTGACATGGATTAAGAATTGGTTGATAGACTGGAAACTGAGAGTGAGAATAAATGGGTTTTCTTCCAGTGACAAGCAGTTATTAGTGGGATATCTATCACAGGGATCAGTGCTTAGGCTCAGTTATTCAAGATGTATATAAATAACCTGGATGAGGTGACCAGATGCAACATTTCCAGTTTGCTGACAACACATAACCGGGTGGGATTGTAAGTTGTGAGGAGAATGCACAGAAGCTTCAGGATAACCTAGTCAAAGTTGAGTGTGTGGGCAAGCTCATGTCAGATGCAGTATCATGTTGGTAAATGTAAAGTCATACATCTCGGTGTGAAAAACAGGAAGAAAGAATATTATGTAAACGGTGATATATTGGAAAATGTGTGTGTTCAAAGGAACCTGGTATCTTTGTATAACAGTCAATGAAAGTAGACGGGAAGGTGCAACAAACAATATTTCAATCAAATCCCCTCTCGTTCTTTGGATCTCTAATGAATATGGAACCAGGCAAATCCATCTTTTCTTATGCAGCAATCCTGTCATTCCCTGCTTACAGTCAAGATTAGAGTGGTGCTGAAATTTTTCACTTTGAATAAGTAAAAAAGCCATTCCTGATGAAGGGCTTTTGCCTGAAACGTCGATTTTCCTGCTCCTCGGATGCTGCCTGACCTGCTGTGCTTTTCCAATACCACTCTAATCTGGACTCTGGTTTCCAGCATCTGCAGTAGCCACTATCTCCTGCTTACAGCCCAGTGATCCTCTGTTGCACTCCCTCCATGGCAAACATACCCTCTCTTATATTGGGGAACCAAACCTGCACACAATGCTCTAGGTATGGTCTCACCAATGCCCTGTATAATTGCAATAATATGTCCATGCTTCTGAAATCAAATCCTCTTGTGATGAAGGCCAACATACCATTGCCACATAAACTTTTAACGAAGCTAGACAGTCTGGATAGAGCAAAGATATTTCCCCTGGTTGGAGAGTCTGGAACCAAGGGTCACTGCCTCCATATGCAGAGGACTGAAATGAGGAAACATTTCTTCACTGAGAGGGTGGTCAAAGTGTGGAATTCACTTCCACAGAACGCTGTGGATGCTGCATCTCTTGAGTATAGTCAAAGAAAAGATGGATAAAGTTGAATGTATTAAGAAGTATGAAGAGAAAGCAGGAATATAGCCTTGAGACAGAGGATCAGCCATGATCATATTGAATGGTGGACCAGGCTCACAGGACAGAATGGTTTATTCCTGCCCCCAGTTTCTACAACCCAAGGAGTTGGTAGCAATGGAGTGACATGTGGAATGGGGACCAAAGACAATGGTCTTCCCAAATGTTCTCCTCAACCCTGACTGGATGTGGGAGAACCACCTGATAATGTAGCAACAGTGGAAGTCAACAACAAAACCTTGTATTTATACAGTGCCTTTGATGTTGTAAAATAACAAGGCTGTTATCTAGTCATATGAAGAAATATTACGAGTTGGTCAAAGAAGAATTCTGTTTTAAGAAACATTTTTAAAAATGGAGAGAGAGGAAGAAAGATAACAGAGTTTTAGCCTCTAGGGGGCAGTGGAGGGATTCCAGAGTTTCAGGCCCTGTCAGATGAAGGCAGAGCCATCAATGGCAATGGCGAAGTGGAAGAAATTTGGGAAGAGTGATAGCTTGAAGGCTGGGAGGAGGTTGTAAAGATATTATATGTGGAGATCCTGCTGGCATTGGAGTCTGAAGAAGAGTGGATTTTGGGAGCTCAACATCAGGAACTAATAATGATTCTGACATCGCACTTGCTGGTAATGAGACAAGATCTACAATCTTTCAGTTGAGGTGATGTGTGGACTCCAAATTCAGAGAAACAGCTGTTCCAGTCAAGCACATTGGGAGAAGTGGGAGGCAGGTGGGCAACCCTTGGGGAGGCATTTTTACGTGGAAGGAGTACTGGTAAATAGGGAAAACCGGAAGGGTGAGGCCATCAGGCACCTCCGAAACCATCTCCTGCTGGAAGATCTGGGCCCTGCTGCACAGCAGCCATGTTGACTCTAGCTCTGATACATCAATCTCATCAATCTCATCGTTCACTCCCCTACACCCCTCCCTTGCCTGCCACAAGAAGGTGAAATTCATGTTGATGACAGTCTTTATATGTGATAGGAGAGAGGTGAGGCACCCTTTCGTCCAATGGCAAAATGGCCACAAAATCGACAGTGATTGGACTCTTAATGATCTTAATTGACTGCCCAACTCTGAGGAGTGGTTAGCCAATCAGATTCCTGAGACAGTTCTCCATTACAAGGAATGCACAGGAAATCATCAAGTCTCAGTATTTTCCCCGCCGTCAGCATTCCAGCCCGTCGCCATGGCACTGGGAAATGCCAGCTCTGAGCTACAGCTGACACCAATGTTAAAGCCAGCACAAGCTGAATACACAGAGACAGATAACTGTCTGAGGGAAGCATGAGAGGATACAAAGGAAGAACAGGATAGTGTGATTAACATGGCAAGCTGTGTTTGGCAAGAAGCTGTCAAGTGGCCTCTTTCTGTGCTTAACCTTCTATCATTCTGTGAAATTGTGCTGAAAATTTGGATTAATGTCAGGTACAGTCTCAGGTGCAAATTCTGCCATTTTCACAGTTTCCTTTCCCCAATCTGTCATAATTCCTGAAGATGGCTTGTTCGACATAAAGGTTAGGATTCCTGCCATGTCTGGGTATCTGTTGATAGCTCAATACCTAATGCAGTAGATTTCCTGATGTGAAGATGCATCTAGAAGCAGTGTAGTCACTCTGAGACCAATCTTTATAATCTCATATTTCTACCTTCAAGTCCCATAATTCAATCATTGATTGGCACTCCATCTATAACCTACAACGTATGTTTACAAGAATGATACCTGCATTTCAAGGGTTAAATTATGAGGACAGATTATACAAATTAGGCATGTTTTCTCTCAAATTTAGAATGTTAAGGGATGAGCTGATGAAAGTCTTCAGGATATTAACAGGAAAGGACCAAGATAGATAAATTATTTCCACTAGTGGGGATTCTAGAGTGATGGGACATATTCTAAGAATGAGGGCTAGACCATTCAGGAGAGATGTTAGAAACATTTCTACACACAAAGGGTCGTAGATATTTCAAATTCTCTTCCACAAATGGCAGTGGATGCTGGTTCAATTATTAATTTTAAATCTGAGATAAATAGATATTCATTAAGCACAGGTATTATGTGATATGGGCCAAAGGCAGGTATGTGGAGTTAGGCCACAGATCAGTCACAATCTCATTAAATGGTGGAACAGGCTCAAAGGGGTAAATGGCCTATTCCTGTTCCTAGGGTCCTGTCTAACACCTTTAGCATTTGTCATCTCCATCACCGACACTCAGTAGAAGCAGAGTGTCTTATCTACAGCAATTCACCAAGGCGCCTTTGACAACACCTGTGACCATCTAGAAGAATGAGGGCAGTGGACACATGGGAACACCATCGCCTGCAGGTCTCCTGCTACACCACACACCCTCCTCACTTTGAATTCTTTCACTGTCACTGGGTCATAGTCCTGTAATTTGTTTCCAGCAGCATTGTGGGATTTTAATTCTTTCTCATGGAATGTGGATATTACTTGTAAGGCTGGCATTTGTTGCACATTCCTAATTACCCACAAACTAACATAGTTAAGAGTTAATCACAGTGCGGTGCATCTGGAATCACACATAAGTCAGAATAAAGGAGGATTGTAGCTTTCCTTCCCTCAAGGATGTTGCTGAGCCAACTGAGATTTTAAACAATAATCAGGAATAGTTATCACGGTCACTATGACTGAGTTTAGATTTGTACACCAGACTTATCTGTTGAATTTAAACTCCCTCAGCTGCTGTGGTGAGACTTGATTCCACGTCCCCAGAGCTATCTGGATTACTACTTCTGTGACATTTTCACAATGCCACCATTTTCCCCAGGCCAAGACTGCATCAGTTCAAGAAAGCAGCTCCTCACCACCTTCTTAAGAGCAAATAGAGATAGGCAACAAATACTAGCAACAACCACGTGCTATGAATGAAAAATAATTAGTCAGTGGGTGAGGTCCTTAATAAATACTTTGCTGGTATTCACAAAGGAGATGGGGGATCGTGAGTCTCGAGAGGAGTATGTTGGTATTGTAGGCATGTTAATCCAAAAAGGGAGGTGTTGGGTGTTTGCAAATGTTTTAAGGTAGACATGTCACCAGGACCTGATTGGATCTACTCCAATATCCTCAGGGCAGCAAGGGAGGGGATTGCTGGCACCTTGTACAAAATCTTTATATCCTCATTAGTCACAGTTGAGATCCCAGAGGACTGGAGAATAGCCAACATTATTCCCTTGTTTAAGAAGGGCAATATAGGCCAATCAACCTTACATCACTGGTAGGGAAATGACTGGTGAAAATTCTTGGAGACAGGTTTTACTCACATTTGACAAAATATGGACTTATTAGTAATAGGCAGCATGGCTTTGTGTGGGGTAGGTCGAGTCCGTGTCTCACAAAAGGTCACAAAGATGATTGTTGAGGGCAGGGCGATGGATGTTGACTATATCGATTTTATCAAGGCCTTTGACAAGGTTCCTCATGGCAGGTAGGTACAAAAGGTGAAGTTACATGGGGTCCATGGTAAGCTGGTAGAATGGATACAGAACTGGCTTGATCATAGAAGTCAGAGAGTATCGATGGGAGGGTGATTTTCTGACTGGAGATCTGTGACCAGTGGTGTTCTGCAGGGATCACTACTGGGACTCTTGCTGTTTGTCACATATATAAATGATATAGAGGAGAACATGGGTGATATGATTAGTATGCTTGCGGGAATTGGGGGAGCTGTGGATATTGAGACGGATTGCCAAAGGATTCAGCAGGATATATATGGAGGCGAAAGTGAGGACTGCAGGCGCTGGAGATCAGGGTCAAGAGTGTGGTGCTGGAAAAGCACAGCAGGTCAGGCAGCATCAGAGAAGCAGGAAAACCGATGTTTTGGGCAAAAGCCCTTCATTGGGAATGAGGCTGGGAGCCTCAGGGATGGAGAGATATATATGGAGACTGGAGACCTTGACAGAGAAATGGTAGATCGAATATAATTTGGACAGCTGCAAGGTGATGCATTTTGGAAAGTCCAATGCAGGAGTGAAATATATAGTAAATGGAAGAACCCTTATAAGCATTAACATACAGAGGGATCTAGGTGTATAGTCCGCAGTTGCCAGAAAGTAGCAACACAAATAGATAAGGCGGTCAAGAAGGCATATGGTATGCTTGCCTTCATTGATTGGGTACAGAGTATAAAAATTGGCAAATCATGTTGCAGCTGTATAAAACTTTAGTTAGGCCAAATTTGGAATATTACATATAGTTCTGATGGCCACATTACCAGAAGGATATGAAGGCTTTGGAGAGGGTACAGAAATGGTTTACCAGGATGTTACCTGGTTTGGAGGGTATTAGCTATGAGGAAGGATTGCACAAACCTGACTTGTTTTCACTTGAAAATTTGAGGTTGAGGGGAAACCTGATAAACATTTAAATTGTGAGAGGCAGGGATAGAATAATTAGTCGGAGTCTTTTTCTCAGGGTAGAAATGTCAATTAATAGGGGAGATAGATTTAAGGTAAAAGGGGGTGAGTTTAAAGGAAATGTGAGAAGTGAGTTTTTACACAGAGGATGGTAAGTGCCTGGAATGCGCTGTCAGAGGAGGTGATGGAGGCTGATATGATAGCAATGTTTAAGAGGCATCTTGATAGATCCATGAAAAGGCAGGGAATAGAGGGATATGGACCACGTAGGGGCAAATGGTTTTTTAGTTTGAAAGGTGTCATATGTCAGCGCAGGTTTGGTACGGCCAAAGGCCTTCTTCCCAAGCTGTACTCTGACCAAAACCAGCCACACCTATCCCTCACCAAAAGGCTGCTACGATTAATTTGAATGCCTTTTCAAATTCCCTCTCAGCTACTCAAGTTGCACAAATAAGTCCTTCTGAGAATAATCAGGGGAATGGGAAAAATAAAGCCTTGAAGCAAGAGAAGTTCACATGATGAGATGGAAAGCAGTGCAGGGACCTTTACAAGAGCTAACATTCTCCACTGCCCAGTATTCAGGCCCTGGTGAGTTTGGGATATCCATTGTTTTATTCTGATTCAAAAGGCAAATGGCACCAGGTACCAATGACAACATTTGAATTCAATTTCAACAGCAAACTAGGCCAGAGCTCCTCTAAAGCAGTGGCCTCCTTGCGCCTGATGTTAAAGAAGTTAAAACAGTATGGGGAGTGGTGGTGGGAGAGGAGGATAGGAGGCGGACACTAGAAATTTTGCTTAAAGATCTCCCGAGAGTGCATTGATTGTAAATTAAATTCCTTTCCTGCAATTCCATAACAACCCGAACATACTGTAAAGATTAACTCCAATTCTGACACAAACTGTATAATTATTATCAATTAAGCACTTGACATAATCAGATTGCATTAGAGTGAAGCACGAGAGTACAAAATTCAATTTGAGCAAATTAATTACAGAAGGCCCACAGCAGGATTGGTCACAGGCGTGAATACTGGAAGATAATATTTAGATTTAACTGAGCTGTTCAAAATCATGAGGGGCCTGGTCAACGGAGATAAGGAGAAACTGTTCACACTGGAGAATTGTTTGAGGGCCAGAGGACTCAGTTTTAAAGTAATTGGCAAAAGAAGCAATGATGATATAAGAAGAAACTCTATCATTGCAGAATTTAAAAATAAATCATTGATGTGCTGTGGGAGTTATAGAGCACAGAAACAGGCCCTTCACTCCATTCACAACCGACTCTGAGTCACAGCAGTGTGTACCAGCTATAGGGCCAGCAATTATTGCCCAACCCTAACCGCCCTTGAAAGATGGTGGTGAGCTGCCTACTTGAATTGCTGCAGTCTGTTTGGTGTAGGGACACCCACGATGCCTTCCGGAAGGGAGTTCCAGAATTTTGACCCAGTAGCGGTGAAGGAACTTGGATGTTTTGTCGGAATAATATCAATGACCACAGGGAAATGGATATTTTGCTTCAGCATTCATAGCAGAAAAGGAGGATAGCTTGTTGGAAGTCGCAAATAAATTGTCAGAGGACAAGGGTCAGGGCCTAAACAAAATTAGCTTTAAGTAAATCATCAATAATGGGGAAATTAATGAAACTGAAGGGTGACAAATATCTAGGACCTGATAGTTTCCATTGACAGTTGTTAATGAAGGTTAGAGTGCACACTGCCAATGCCCTAATCATAATCTTTCAGATTTCCCTGGATTCAGGAGTTGTATCAGGAAATTCACTAATGTCACTATGTTCTTTAAGAAGGGTAACAGAGGGAAACCAAGGAATTACAGGCCAATTAGCCTGACATTTGTGGCGGGGAAATAGTTGGAATCTATAATCAAGGATAGAGTAAATGATCACCTTGAAAATCTTCACTTAATCAGGGAGAGTCAATATGGATTCACAAAGGGCAGGTCAGGCCTAAGAAAGCGGAGGTTTAGATGAGGTGACAAAAGTGGTGGACATATTTAAGTTGATGGATGCTGTTTATATGGACTTTCAGAAGGCTTTCATTGAATGCCCTACTTTGAACATTCTGGGGATTACCAGAGACTGAAGTGGACTGGCCATATACATACTAGGAGAAAGTGAGGACTGCAGATGCTGGAGATCAGAGTCAAAAAGTGCATTATATAAATAACATGGCCACAAGAACAGATTAGAGGTTAGAATAACTCATCTTTTGACTCCTGAAATCTGGTCCAAATCACGCCTAAATCACAAGTCTGATGAAATACCCCCCCACTTGCAGCTCCAACAATACAAAAAGGCTTGACGTTACCTAAGGAAAAGCAGCCTATTTAATTATCACATGCACAAACATTTACTCTCTTCACAACCAACACTCAGTCACAGCAGTGTGTACCCTCTACAAGATATACTGCAGAAATTCAACAATGCTCCTTCAACTGTATCTTCCAAACCCATGACCATTACCACCTAGAGGAACAAGGGTGGCAGAGACATGGGAACAGCACCACTCGCAATTCTTCCTCCAAACAACTCATCATCCTGACTTGGAAATATATCTCTGTTCCTCTACTGTCACTGGGCTAAACTCTTGGCACTGACAACACTGTGGGTCTACCTAAACCTCACGGACTGTAGCGTTTCAAGAAAACTCATCATCACCTTCTCAAAGGGAAGCAGGGTTGGACAACAAATCCTGGCTCAGGCAGCGACACCCACATCCCATGGATGCATATTGAAAAGTCATTTAATGAGAAATGTAAGAAAGCCAATCTTATCAAGCTGTGTTTTTTCTGACCTGGGAGAGATGCCAGGGATTCACAACTAGCTGTCAAAGCTAATTAAAAACTTCCAATTGATTCTGGCACTTAGATATTGGATCGCAGGTGTCAAATAGACCTTAGGGTTTACACATACTAATTCTCTGTTGAAATGTGACTCTCCACCATCTGAGATGGGGTTTCTCTGAGAAGTATTGAAAATCCCAATACAATAGTTGAATTACAATGATCTACTACAGTAGTTGTGTATCTTGCTGATGGTACACACTGCGCTCACTGTCCACCAGTGGAAGAGGCAATGAATGTTTCAGCCGATGGGTAGAGGGCTAATTAAGTGGATCGCTTTCATTTGGATGGTGTTTGTTATTTAAGGCAGTTATTACATTAAAGGATTATCACGAGATACATTCTGACAATCAGGATAGAAGAATCGATTCAGGGAGGAGATAACCGATGTGTTCTGTGTACATTTGAGTGTGCAAAATGTTGTAAGGCCCCAAGTTTGTTTTTTAGCACGTTGTTGTGGTTCTGTTCGCCAAGCTGGGAATTTGTGTTGCAGACGTTTCGTCCTCTGTCTAGGTGACATCCTCAGTGCTTGGGAGCCTCCTGTGAAGCGCTTCTGTGATGTTTCCTCCGGCATTTGTAGTGGTTTGTCTCTGCTGCTTCCGGTTGTCAGTTCCAGCTGTCTGCTGCTCATCCACTGATACAATCAACAAGCACATCGACCTGGACCCAATATACCAGCCACTGACAACCGGAAGCGGCAGATACAAATCACTATAAATGCCAGAGGAAAGATCACAGAAGCGCTTCACAGGAGGCTCCCAGGCACTGAGGATGTCACCTAGACAGGGGACGAAACGTCTGCAACACAAATTCCCAGCTCGGCGAACAGAACCACAACAACGAGCACCTGAGCTACAAATCTTCTCCCAAACTATGATTTTAGCACATCAGGGTGAGAATGCTTCAGCAGTAGCAATGTGAACCGATTCTTGAGATGTGGCTGATGTCTCAAAAGAGACAAACTCAGATGTAATGTGACTAGCTACTAAGCACAATACAATAAACCTTCACTGTGTATCAGGATTGGGCATCCTTTCTGTATAAGGTGCTGGTGAGATCACATCTGGAGTACTACAAGCAGATTTGGTCCCCTTATTTAGGAACTATATGATTTGATTGGAGGCAGTTCAGAAAAGGTTCACTAGGATGATCTCCAGTATGGAGGGATTGTCTTAAGAACAAAGGCTGAAGATTTTGGGACTACTCAGGGTATCCAAGATGGTTCAGGTAAACATAATTACAATGTTTATAAGGTGCTAGTTGCAGTGAACACATTGAGCAGTGCTAAGCTTTAGGGAGTCACTGCAGCATTCCCAGCCTCTGACCTGCCTTTGTAGCCACAATCTATTGCTAGTCCTGTTATATTTCCGATCAATGACAATCGTTTTTATGTGTATGGAATCATGACAGGCAGTCCCTGGGTTACCAATGGATTCCATTCCTGAGTACATCCATAAGTCAGTTTGTACACAGGCCAGAACACAATACAGTACAACATAAAATAATAGCTTATAAGCACAAGCAAAGGTTCACCTGTTGGATCTTTAACATTAATATTAATGTGAGATCTCGTTCATAAATTCGCAAGTCAGACATTTGTAATCTGGGATCACCTTTAGAATAACTCACATATACCAATAGGTCTCCTACAGGACTGTTGAGAGATCTGTTCTTTGACCAGATTCAGTGACATGTATCATAATGGAAAAGAATACAATGCAGTTGACTTAATATCTCAGTCCTTCCAGATAAACTGTATTGGTTCATAACATTAAGACAAGGTAACCAATTCTGATGATAATTTCAGTGTTAATTGTGCCTAATAAATCTTTAATTTCTATAATGTATTCAATGTATGGATTTTGCAAATGGTTAGCAATGTATCAAGTGCGTGTGTGTGTGTCATTGTGTTTGGTGTCTGATTGTGTGTGTATGTGTGTGTCGTTGTGTTTGGTGTCTGAGTGTGTGTGTGTGTGTGTCATTGTGCTTGGTGTCTGAGTGTGTGTGTGCATGTGCACGCGCGTGTTTGTACTTGGTGTCTGGTCAGTCAGCAACTATAAGGAATTCCGAGGAAACACAAAGAGTTGAATTTTCCCATGGGATTAGGTTCAGGTCCCCACCTACCGGCCAGAGGGGACATCCTGCATTCACACTTTCTGGATCAAACCAATACAGGAGCATTCCTTGAGACCCTCTCTGATGACAAGCTCATGTCCACTTAAAGTCAGTGAGAGGCTCCTGATACCACTGGCCCAATCAGTGGGACTGCAGTGGATGGAACTTCTAAAGTCCCAACAAGTGAGGGTGGGACTTCTGGGCCAGTGTGGCAAGGGTGAGGGCATCTCAAACTGGTGCCTGGAAAGGAACTAATAGCTAGAGAAAGCACAGAAGGTACTAGGCCACACAGAATGGAGAGGGAGAGGAACTAATCGATTTGGAGCACTGGGACATTGAGGGAATCCTTGGATGCCAGCAGCCCCCTCTTTGAGAAATGGAGCTGCAGGTGCTTTAGAGTTTGCCATCATTAGGTGGCACTGATCCTGGAGCCACTCTGCCTCCTAATTGTAGCTTTAATTACTCCAATATTCCCAGCTTCACTTTCTGAGCTCATCATTCCAGAGCTGGGAAATCTCAACATACAGTGATTTAGCTCAAATCAGGAAAGAAAAAAATCATTGCATAAATATATTGCTGCAAAAGCAAACGTGTTGCTAAAGCTTTTTGTCTGGCACTCATCAGGACAAAGGCAAGAATGTGAAATTTCAAACAAGCACATCAATGCCTCAACTAATCATGGTCAACTTGCCAAAAACATTCAGCAGCCTTTTCTCCTGTAACTTAAGTCGTTGTGTTGGCATTTTTGCATTTTTCCTGACAGTTTAGGCAGCATTTTCTCTTCTTGGCCAGTTTCAAGATCTGTGTTGCCAAGGAATGGTGAGTAAACACAGCAAGTCAGTGGATAGTAAATGCTGAAATTGACAATAATTAATCAAAGCCATGAAAATGAGGATGATGCACAGGACAGGTAAGGCTGTGCAGTGGAAAACAAAGCAGGGATCAAAGATGGTGCCACAGCAATTTCAAGTATCGTGCACACAACGTGGAACTATTATCAACTGATTTTTTTTTGGTTCATGTCCTTCTGGACCAGTATCTACCGTCCATCCCTGACTACCCCTTGTAATTAGGTGGTGATGAGTCATCTTCATGAACTACTGCTGTCCGTGTGGTGTGTGTGCACAATAGTGACCACTATTGAACCTCAAACCTAAGGCTTCAATTTGACCCCCACTTTCCCTATCTACTGTTAGGCACTGGAAGAAAGGTTTTGCTCATGCTTTACAAGGTTTTAAAAACACCATTTCACAAAATTATGCAGTTTTATTCTGAAGTAGCTATTTTTATGCTTTGTATTTCCTAAATATTAAGGTCTGTCAAAAAATTCAAACAAATTTCACAACTTTATCAGTCAGTTCCTGAGGCTCACCAATTTAGATTAGTAATCTTTTTTAGGAGAAAAGAAGTTGAACAAATTGGTCATTGATCTCCCTGTTCCTTATATCCTCCCCATTGTTAAGTAGCAAATGAAGACCAACCTGTTCAGAGATGTTATAGAGGGCTGTTATGGCACAGTGGTTGTGGCCCTGTGCTGATCCAGAAATCCCAGTTTCAAGTTGCACCTGCTCTCAAGGTGTGCAATAACATCTCAGAATAGATTGATTAGAAAATATATAATTCAGTGATGTTATTGCATACCTCTGAGGCAGGTGGGACTTGAACCTGGGCCTCCTGGATCAGAGATCAGGACACCGCCACTTGTGCTACAAGATACCATTTAAGTATCAAATCACTCTTGATTTTTTCAGGTTTACTCAATCAGATGATTAATTGTGCATTGAACAGAGTAAATCCTAATTTCACTTTATCAATGTTTGAAGCTTCACAGTCAGTTAGCATAAGTGCGTCTGTTAATATATTACATTACAGATGCACCAAGTAAAGGATTCTTAATTAAGTCCAGATTAGATGCTCCTTTTTAGTGTTTTTTATTAAAGTTTCTTGTTCACACTCTATGGGCATTGCTGGCCAGAACAACATTTATTGCCGAAACCTAATTACCGAGAGGGCAGTTAAAAGTGAACACCTATTGCTGTGGGTCTGGGGTGGCACATGGGCCAGACCAGGTAAGGATGGCAGACTTTCTTCCCTAATGGTTATTAGTGAACCAGATGGCTTTGGATTACTTTGAACTTACTTAAAGTGTAAGCTTTCTAAGTATTTGTCAATTTTAAGTTGATTATCAATTTGTTCATTTGTTCATGGATTAACCATTAAATATTAATCATAAATATAGGAGTGTTTTATTGATGTCAATTTTAAGAAAATAAGAAAATAAAAAATAGAAGCAGGAGTTGATTAAGATTATTGCTGATCTGATCTTGACCTTAATTCTATTTCCCCACCTGCCCATACCCCCCACCCCCCCCCCAACTCCCCTCCAATTCAAGAATAAATATATCCCAACCTTAAACCTGTTCAACAACTCAGTGAGGCGAAAGTGAGGATTGCAGATGCTGGCCATTCGAGTTGAGAGTGTGGTGCTGAAAAAGCACAACAGGTCAGGCAGCATCCGAGGAGCAGGAAAATCGACGTTTCGGGCAAAAGCCTGATGAAGGCTTCTTTCTTGCTCCTCGGATGCTGCCTGACCTGCTGTGCTTTTCCAGCACCACATTCTCAACTAAATTCAACAACGCATCCTCTGCTGCTCTCTGAAGTAGATAAATATAAAGATTCACAACACTATGAGAGAAGAAATTCCTGCTCATGTCCATCTTACACAGGAATCTCCTTATTTTGATTCTGTGTGCCCTAACTCAACATTCATCCTGGAGGAGATACATCCTCTCAACATCTTCCATGCCAAACACCATCAGAATATTCTGTATTTCAATGAGATCGCCTCTCATTCTTCTAAAGTCCAATGAGTATCAGTCCAATCTTCTCAACCTTTCCTTATATCACATCCCAGGAATCAGCCACGTGAACCTTCTTTGAACTACCTCCAATTTAAGTAAATAAACCAAAAATGTACACAAGTATGGTCGCACCAGTTCTCTGTATAGCTATAGCAAGAATTCCCTACATTTATATTGCATTACCCTTACAATAAACAACTATATTTCATTTGCCAACCTGATCACTTATTGTGGCTGTATACTAACTTTTTGTGATTCATGTACAAGGAAATGCAGGTTCATCTATACCGGAGTTCCACAAGCACTCTCTATTTAAGTACTAACCTGCTTTTCTATTCCTCCATCCATTGTAGATAATCTCACATTTTACCACATTATACTCCATCTGTCAATTTGTTTCCCGCTCACAACTTATACAACTTATCCTCCTCACAACTTGCTCTCCCACTTTTATTTGTATCATCAGGAAGTTTGGCAACAATGCAATCAGTCCCTTATTCCAAGTCATTAATATAGATTGTGAATAACTGATTTTGAATTCTACAATTGAGTTAATACTTGGACTGAAATTATTTTAAAAAGAGGACCAAAATCACTGAGTTAAACTAGTGATTACCTAACCAACAGCTTGGTCAGGCTTTCTGACAATATCAGGTTTTATGACAATATTCTAATATCATAGAAAATCAGGGTGTAATGGGAAAGTTTCATGGCCATTAGGGAAAATGTTAAATTCAACTCAGACTGAGCTGAATTTAACATATTCCCTAGTGGCCATGAAACCTTCCCATTACTCTACTCGTTTTTCGATGATATTAGAATGCATTTAGCATCTTCTCCTGTAAAGGTAAATGCAAAATATTTATTCAAAGTCTCCACTATTTCCTTACTTCCAATTATTAAATCACGTGCCTCATTCTCTAAGTGACCAACATTTACTTTAGCTACTCTTCCAATGTGTAAGCATATCAGAGATTTTACTATTTTTTTCTATTTCTTGCTGGTTTACTCTCACTCTATTTTTTCTTGTCTTTTTTTTAGGTTTTATTGCTGATTTTACATTTTCCCCAATCTCCAATCTTATTACAAAGTTTTGCATGAACAAAATCCAAGAGAATTAAAATTACTTATCGCTAATTAATGCCACAATACACTTGTATTTGGTTTTGTGAAGTGTAATGATATGGGGGGATTACTAAATAATAGATCCCTTGTATATTAATTAGGTATTTTTCTCAGATGCACAGATTTTGTAATAAGTTCCTTAACCAAAGAGCTCTAATTGATATTAATGACAGGCTAAATATAGCTGATTCTAGTTGAACATATGGTTGAAAACAATTTGAACTACAACATGTCAGTGATCCAAATTACTCAGGTCACCAATGTCCCATCTCTACAATAAAATCACTTTGCTGCAGATTTAGAAATGCTTGACTTCCAAATATTATAAAGAATGAAGACTATCGCACATCTGGTAATGAGAGGGGTTTTTTTTTGCATAATCATTCCCCATTTTTCTGACACACCTTGAAAATTTCCCACAATTAAAATGATGACGCATTCAAAGTGAACTTTTTTTTGCACTCAGTTTAGAATATCAGAAAGTAAGTTTGGGCATTGCTTTGGCCAAGTAAGAAGGAGAAAGAGGGATAACTTTGCAAGCAGGTTTCAGGAATATGGAAGAACTAAAGTGTTGATAAATCAGGAATTTAATATTTCTGCTACAAAGTATTCAGAGAATTTGGCGAAAAAGATATGTTGTAGGTATTGATCAAAGAAACTATTCTGACACGAAAGAGGGTGTTATATGAGAAAAGGTCAAAAACAGAATTTATTTTGCTTGAATCAAGGAACACAGCAGGAGCAATTAAGCTGCTGGGAGTACAGCACGGGTCATCAAATAGAAAGGAGATAGAGAAGCAGGTTTCCAGGCTTGTTTTCAAAAAGATGCAAGGACCAGAGACTAGTGATAGTGGGAGGTTTCAAACATTTTCATAAATACTGGGAAAATAATATTGTGAACGACAAAGGGTGGGAGTAATTCCTGAAAAGTGCAGGAGAGTGGAACATACAGGTCAAAGACAATGAGAAAGGAAGCAGTCCTGGATCTAATTGCAGAGAATGAAGTGAGGCAATTGGATCAAATTGCAATAGGTATGGAATGGATATGGAAAAGAGTCAGGGGCGAAATACATGCACCTGAAGGGGGACTAACTTAAATGAGATGAAAAGCAGTGTAGATCAGCAGGTGTGAAAGTAAATGAACATTTTGTTTTTATATATTTATTTATATATGTTTAGATGGGTAAGAAAATGAGTTATAAAGACATAAGGTGCCCTCAAAGGGATGTAGATATGTTAAGTAAGTTGGAAAAGACCAGCAAATGGAGCACAACGTAAGAAAGTGTGAAATTGTTCATCTTGGCAGAAAGAATAAAAATGGATATTATCTAAATGGTAAGTGATTGCAGAGCTCTGAGATGGAGAGAAATCTGGGAGTCCTAGTGCATGAAACATGGAAGGTTAGAGTGCAGGTACAGCAAGTAATCTGAAAAGCTAATAGAATGTTATGGTTTATTGTGAGGGCAATTGAATGCAAGAATAGGGAGGTTATGCTTCAATTATACAGGACAATGATGAGACCACACCTGGATTACTGTGTACAGTACTAGTCACTGGAGGATGTTATTGCATTAAAGCAGCTCAGTGAAGGGATCATGGTTTGAAAATGAGAAATTGCCCATTTAGGAAAGATATGAGGAAACTTTTTTTTCTCTCTCAGAGGGTTATGAATCTTTGGAATTCCCTTCCACAAAAGGCAGTGGGTGCAGAGTCTTTCATATTTTTGAGACAGAGATAGATAGATATTTGATTACCAAGGGGATGAAAGACTACTGGGGATTGCAGGAATGTGGAGTTAAGGTTAAAATCAGATCAGCCACGATCTCTTTGAATAGTGGAATAAGTTTGAAGGGCTGAGTGGCCTACATACATTCCTTATTCACATGTTTGTACACTCATTAAATGTTGGGATCACTGGCATAGTTATCTTTATTGTCTATTCCATTTACTGTTGAAAAACTGGTGATGAACCTCCTCCATTAGCAATAACAATCTATGGGACGCCTTCAAAGATGAGACAGTTTGAGTACTGTGTGGACACATTCCTACAAGGGGTAAAATATGAATTAGGAACAGGAGTAAGTTATTCGGCCTCTCCCGCTTGCTCCACCATTCAATAAGATCAGGACTGTTCTGGAAAGGGACATTTATCCAAGAAAACGCTTTCTCGATAACCAAATGCATGAGGCTAGATTTAGTGAAGATCAAAGGGCTTCCACCCACCAATTCTTAAACCAGAAAGAGTCCTGTGTCACTTTCTTTAGGGAAGATCCATCAAACTCAGAACCACTCGGGCACTTAAATGGCAAAGGTCATCTCACACACACACACACATCTTGTTGACACTCAACTGGATTCCACAATGTGCATTATAACTGGAACTGTCTGCTTAGCACCACTTCCTAGGATCAAGGAGGAGCTTGGGGAAGGGAAAATGTATGGAGAAGACTGGTCAATGGACAACTGTAAGTCTCAATGCTAGTCTCAGCGCTGTTCAACATTTATACAAATGGCCAGCCTAAAACAACATCTTGAAAACCATCGTTATATATTCACTAATAAGATATTGGGCATGGCTGACTGGCCAGCATTCATTGCCCATTCTAGTTGTCCTTGAGAAGGTGGTGGTGAGATATCTTCTTGAACTGCTACAGTCCATGTGCCATAGCTTGACCCACAATGCTCTAAGGGAGGGAATTCCAGGATTTTGACCCAGTGACAGTGAAGGAATGGAAATATATTTCCAATTCTGGATGGTGACCGGTTTGGAGGGGACCTTGCAGATGATGGTGTTCCCATGTAACTGCAGCCCTTGTCCTTCCAGACAGTTGTGCATTTTGTAGGTGATGATGACTTCCACACTGATAACATTAGTTTTGCTGTTTTAACTGTACCCCCTTCTGCAGCAGATCCTTAAATGAAGATGTTACAAGATTTGTAGACTGTTACAGCACATGGTGTCGCATCTGAATCTCTCCAAATCATGTCCAGTGTATGTCACCACCATGATGCCAGTGACAAAATATCCAAATGGAAAGTGAAAAAGTAAAGCATAATCCCAATCCAACACACTCTGGAGTGAGTCTAGTTTGGATTGAGTCCTTCCAGCAAAACTGAAGGAAACAGCAGCAAATATTAAACCCAGAAATGAACTGTTCACAAAATATTGCTGGATCCACAGGAGCCATTGCCATACATAGCTCACTATTTGTCCTACTGTACTTCATAGAGTACTGTATCTAAATGGCAAAGGTCATCATCTTGTTGACACTCAACTGAATGCCACAATGTGCATCATAACTGGAATTGTTCTGCGTACCACCTCTTCCCCTGGCTTCCTGGGCTCACTAACATCTCTCTGAGACAAGTCCGCTCAGAGACCGGTGAAAACGCACAAACTGGTTGAAACAATTTGTGTTGCACCTTACTTACCCTCTCCACAATGACCTGTTCAATCCTTAGACTTCTATCTTCCACCTCAGCAACTTTCCCGAGCAAGACCTACCAGGGGACATTCTTTATTTCAAGGAATGGGGAATTTGCAAAGTCACTAACAAGTTCCTTATGACACCCCCCCCTCTCCCCACCATCACATGCTAGGCTTTGAACTAGTCCAGCAAGAGTGGTACTAGCTAAACAGGTTCAAATCAGGGTCCCTCACAGTCAACCTCCAACACTGGGGCCTCAGTACAAACTCCTTATGCACTTGTGAAAATACACAAGCAATATTGCACATGACTGAGGATGCCCCCTTTATAGACCAAGTGACAGACTAATCATCATCAAATGAGAAGGCAATTGCTTGGCTTTAGGCATTTGCTTTCATTAATTAAATCAGTAATCACAGCGTTGGTTGTGGAATCTTGCAGTGTAAAAATTAGCTGCTATCTTTCCTCTGTTACAGCAATGACTACACTTCCAAAGTATGTCATTGGCTGTAATCCAGGGATGGTGAAAAGCACTGTAAAAATACAAGGTATTTTTTACAACCAAGTTGAATATAGAAAGGGAGACCATGAAACGGGAAATAAAAGAGGCAAAAAAAAAATATGACAAAAGATCAGCAGCTGACATGATAGGAAATGGAAAAGACTTTTCTAAATACACAAAAAACAGCAGGCAATACTAGGGACGGGTAACGAAAATAAACTTTGAGGAAGTAGAGGTCATAGTTGAGGTACACAGCTGTCCTCACTAATGAAGGTAAAGTGACCACTATTAGTGGTAAAGGTAGGAGAGCAATTAAAGAATATTTAAAAAGGGTACCTAAAAGACCGGCAGCGATCAAAGTGGTGTATATTACACCATCACCCAGTTCAGATGGAATGCATTGTTGGTTCCCTAACTAAACTCCCAGACCTTGTCCATCACCTACAAGGCACAAGTTGGGAATGTGATGGAATAGTCCCTACTTGCCTGGATGGGTTCAGCTCCAAAAGCACTCAAGCTTGACACTATCCAGGACAACGCATCTCACTTGATTCGCACCACATCCTCAAACATTCAGCCCTGACCACCAGCACTCAGTAGCAACATTGTGTACCATCTACAAGATGCACTGCAGAAATTCACCAAGCTCCTTTGTCAGCATCATTCAAATCCATGTCCACCACTTTCTAGAAGGACAAGGGCAGCAGATGCCTGGGAAGACCCATCAACTGCAAGTTCTTCTCTCCATCAATCAGCATCCAGACTTGGAAATATATCAATTTCAGTGACACTGGGTCAAAAACCTGGAATTCCCTCCCTGACAGCACTGTAAGTCCACCTACACCAAATGGATCATGTGAACTCAAGAAGGCAGCTCATCACCACCTTCTGAAGGACAGTTAGGGATTGGTAATTAATGCTGCCACAGTTGGTGAAGTCCACATCCCCTGAATGAATAGAAAGAAATAAACTTCAGCAGGACACTGACAATAGAAATGTGTGGACACTTGGATGGTGAAATTTAAAGCAGTGAATTGGAAGGAAAATGACAGAAGGGGATGTGAATGAAAAGGTACCGTGCAAAATGCAGTGAATGGACAGAGACCTACAAGTGTACACAGACAAATCTTGCAGGTGACAGGATTGGTTGAGCAGGCTGTTCAGCCAGCCTATGGGTTCTGGGGAGCAGACTATGAAAGAGGAAGGGATATTACACCATTGTAATTCACCAGGCAGCTGGAGCATTGTGTTCAATACTGGGCAATAAACTTCAGGCAAGGCTTTGGAGCAGGTGCAGAGAGGAACCAGGGACTTCAGTTAAATTGAGAAACTGGGAAAACAGTGTTCTACCTAGTGCCACGAAAGTTAAAGAGTAATTTCACAGGAAAATAAACATTGAGCAGTGAATTGTCATGATCTGGGGTGTGCTGCCGGACACGGCAACACAGATAGGTTCAGCAGAGGGACCGGAGTAAACGCTGGCAGAGAAATCAATGGCTCGGCTGTGAGGAAGGAGTAGGGGTGTGGGATGAACCGATCTGCCTTCCAAAGAATGGCTTGAATGGGGTGGGGCGGCTGAATGGCCTCCTTCTGCGATATGAGGATCTAAGCTTGCACCTCAGTAAGTGATGTCCTTTACCCTGAAGATTGAAATGCATTTTCAACCTGTGCTAATGCTAAACGCAGAAATATTTGTGATTTCCCCCCGCATGATGGACACGCATCCAATTAAATGCATGCATTTACATCCAACAGTATTAACACCTCCAACGCAAAGCTGCTGCTTTCAGTCTAACCCAAAGGCTGCATTCTAAAACGGCTCGAGTTAGTAAAATCCTCTGCCAATGTGTATATTTTTTTAACTGAATGTCATTTTTGACCTCTCGGTTGGTCACTGCGAGTCCAAATGTCGTTCTCCTTTTCTCTCTCTCTCTCTGCACGCTTGGCCAAAATGGAGATGTAGGTCAGGAATAGCGAGCAATAGTTTTAGATCTGAAGGGAATGAATGAATGAATGCGCCGAGTGTGCACTAGTTCGCGCTGAATGTGACAGAAGTTGGGCTCTCGGTCTATTAATAGCCTCCTCGTCCCAGATTGAAGCAGCAGTTTTTGCAAATGAGCCAGGCTCTCAGAGAGAGAAAGCGAGGGAGACAGGCTGGACAGGAGCCTCACTGAAATCGCGTGTATCCCTCCGGATTGTTCATGAGATAAATCATTCAATTCCCCACCCCACACCCCCCAAATAAACCCCCTTCCAACTACCCCGTACACTCTCCCACAGCCCCTACAAACCACCTCTCTTCACTACCCCCCTCTTACTCTCCATGCACAACCACCCCTCCCACTCCTCCCTACACCACCCCCTCCCACTCCTCCCTACAGAACCCACTCCCCCCCACATAACTCCTCTCCCCCTCCACCCCCCCACTTTCCACTATACCAGCCCCTCCACCCCTACACCTTCCTACACAAACCCCTCCACTCCCGCCGACATTCCCCCTCAAATTCCCTCAACACCGTCTCACTCCCCTAAACCAGACCGTGCCAATCTCCCTCTACACCAACCCCCACGCTCCCTACACCCCCTCCCACTCCCCCATAACACCCCCACCCCCTCCCAATCTTCCCCCACACCAACTCCCACGCTCCCAACACCCTCTCATACGCCCCCTACACCACACCCTCCCACTTCCCCCTAACCACCACCCCACTTCCCTCTGCATGACCACTCTCCCACTCCCCCTCCACCACCTCTCTCCCACTCTCCCTCTGCCATCCCTCTCCCACCTCCCCCTCCAGACCCTCCCACCACCCCTAAACCACCACCCCTTTTCCACTCTGCCCTACACCACCTCCCCCCCACTCCCCCATGCCAACCCCTCCCACTCCCCTTCACCATTCCCTCCCACTCTCCCCAAATCGACACCTTCCCACTCTCCCTATACCAATTCCCCTCCCACTCCCCCTAAACCACCCCCTCCCACTCCCCCTTCATCATTCCCTCCCACTCCCCCTTAATCCATACCCTCCCACTCCCCCATACACCTCCCCCCACTCCCCCTAAACCAACCCCTCCCACTGCCCCCTTCATTACTCCCTCCCACTCCCCCCTAAATCCACACCTTCCCACTCCCCTTATCCCACTCCCCTTTTCCCACCTCCCCTCCCATTTCCCCTACACCATTCCCTCCCACTCTGCCCCTATGCTCCCCACTCCCACTCCCCACTATTCGGCTCCCTTCCACTCCCACATTTCAGGGAACAATGGAAAGCTTGCCCTTGGGCGGTTTCAGGACCTCGGACAGCGGCTCCACTCGCCTTCCGGGAAACCAATGGCTGCTCATTGAGCGGCGCTCTGGAACAGAACACTCCCGGTGACCTGGGAGCAAGACCAATCCCGGGGATCCGGGTATGGCCAGAGGGAGAGGTCCCAGGCAATAGGGGAGGAAGGTTCCCGGGAATGGACAGGGAGAATCCGAGGAATGGGGAGGGATCACAGGAATGGAGGAATCTGGGAATGGGGGTGAGACGGCCCCGGGAACGGGAGGGAGAGAGGATCCCGGGAATGAGGAGGAGAGGGTCCCGGAAATGGGGGGAGAGGTTCCCGGGAATGGGAGGAGAGCTTCCCGGGAATGGGGGGAGAGGTTCCCGGAATGAGGAGGAGAGGGTCCCAGGAATGGAGAGAGGGTCCCGGGAATGGAGAGAGGGTCCCGGGAATGGGGAAGGAGGGAGTCCCGGGAATGGGGAGGGAGAGGAACCCGGGAATGAGGAGGAGAGGGTCCCGAGAATGGGGAGGGAGGGGGTCCCGGCAGTGGAGAGGGAGGGTGTCCCGGGAATGGGGAGGGAGGGGGTCCCGGGAATGGGGAGGGAGGGGGTCCCGGGAATCGGGAGGGAGAGGAACCCGGGAATGAGGAGGAGAGGGTCCCGAGAATGGGGAGGGCGGGGGTCCGGGGAATGGAAAGGAGAGTGTCCCGGGAATGGAGAGAGGGTCCAGGGAATGGAGAGAGGGGGGGCCCCGGGACTGGGGAGGGAGGATGTCCCGGGAATGGGGAGGGAAGGTGTCCCGGGAATGGGGATGGAGAGGGTCCCGGGAATGGGGAGAGAGGGGGTCCCGGGAATGGGGATGGACAGGGTCCAGGGAACGGGGAGAGAGGGGGTCCCGGGAATGGGGATGGAGAGGGTCCAGGGAACGGGGAGAGAGGGGGTCCCGGGAATGGGGAGAGAGGGGGTCCCGGGAATGCGGGGGGAGGGGGTCCCGGGAACGCGGGGGGAGGCTCCCGGAGACCGACAGCGAGACTTGCGGAGAGCACGGGGACTGAGCTGACCCCCGGGCGGAGCCGCTGCTGCCCGCCCGGCTCTCGGTTCGTACCTCGGCGCTGTCGCTCTCGGTGATTCTAGCCGCCCGGCGGAGGAGGCAGCGGCTCGAGTGTTTGGTTCCCATCAGCGTGAGGGTCCACCCGGGAGCGGCTCCGGTACCGGCAGCTCCCCCCTTGCTCCGTTCCCGGCACCTCCGCCGCTGCGGCTCCCGCTCTTGGATCAGGGCGAGTGGAATCTCGGGTCCGCCCCCCGCTCCCTCCACATGTCGCTGAGGGAGAGAGAGAGAGAGAGAAACTGAGAAACTTCTCAGACTGGCCAGCCCTCCTGGACCTCAGGACCCTCCCCAGAATGATGACAGAGCCCCTCCCGCCCTACAGCGCAGAGCCCACCCCAATAACACAGACACACCCCTCCCCAAAACACCGACCCTCTCCCGAAATCCAAACCCTCGCAAAAAACAGCCTGAAGCCTCCCCACAATCCAGATACATGAACCCCCTCCTCAAACACAGATGACTCCCCCATCCTCAGCCCTTCCCAAAATGCAAACCGCTCCCCTGAGCCCAGCTCTCTACAAATCCAGACCTTAAACCCGCCCAGTCTCCTGGTGACAGTCCAGTCCAGAATACCCCAATCACAAGCAGCTCAAACGCCAAACTCTGAAACACCAGATCAAGGTATAGACAACCTCTAACCCAGTTCTGACCCAATCCACCAGAGCTCAGACACCAGACTGGACTAGATGCCCCACTCAGTTCAGATCTCAGACACTGCTCCTCAGCCCCAAACTGAGGTACCAGGTTCCCACACCCCCTCAGATCACAGAGCCTAGAGCACAGCCTGAGACCACCATCCACAAGAGCAAATTGGTTTCATCCTTGTCACCATTTACCAGGTGGAGTCATACTTAGTACAAAGGAAAATGTTGGGATGTGAGTATTCATTGGATCTTCATTACTCCCCATTGCCACAATCACTAATTATAAAGATCCTGGTGGTCACCATTGACCTGAAATGGAACTAGACTTGTTATATAAATAACGTAGCTACAAGCGCAGATCAGAGGCTGGGCATTGTGACTCTTTGAACCACACTTAAGAAGCTGGAGCCATTCGGAAACATAACATGTTGTTACGATGTTAAACTCGTAAGCCAACGGGCTGGTCTAATCACTCAGAAAGTACACATTTGAAATGGCAACAGAGGAGTTTAAATTCAGTTAATTAATTAAACATTGAATCAAAAACTCAATTCAGTAGTGGTGACCATGTACCAATGATATTGTAAGTAATTCCAAGCTGACTCACTCATTTTGTTTTGAGCAGGAATTCGCTGCTATCTACTTTGATACCCACTTTCAATATTATAAACATTCCACTGGCTACTTGTTTACAACACAAAGTAGCTTGAACTGTATAACCAGTAATCATAGAATCCCTACAGCAAGGAAGCAGGCTATTCAGTCCATCAAATGCACACCAACCCTCTGAAGAGCATCCTACCCAGACCCACCCTATTCCTGTAACCTTGCATTTTCCATGGCTAATCCAACTAGCCTGGGCACTCTGGTCAATTTAACATGGCCAATCCACCTAACCTTCACATCTTTGGACTGTGAGAGGAAATTTGAGCACCCGGAGGAAACACAGGGAGAACATGCAAACTCCACACAGACCGTTGTCTGAGGGTGGAATCAAACCCAGGTCCCTGGTGGTGTGAGAGAGAGCAGTGCTAACCACTGAGCCACCATGCCACCCAATTGTACATTATTTAAACTTGTTTTTGTTAAGTAAAACTAACTCCCAAGAGGCTTCACAAGAACATTGTGAAGCAAAATCTAACATGCAGTTTGTGTGAAAAATAATTAGGACAAATGACTAAAGATTTAGGTAGAAGAATTTGCTACCAAGGAGTGTTGTAAGGGATAGGAGGGAGGTAAAGAGGTAGAGCGCTTAGAGAGGGAATTCCAAACTCAGGGCGCAGGCACCTGAAGGCACAGCACAATGGTGGAGTGATTAAAAACTGCGATGCATAAGAGATCAGAATTACGGGAAAGCAGAGATTGCCAAGGTTTGCACAGGTTACAGGAGATTAAAGAGTTAGCAAGAGGTGAAATTTTAGAGGGACTTGCAAGCAAGGGTAACAATTTTTAAAATCAAGGTGCTGAGAGGAGTGCAATCTGTGGGCTATCGTTGCCATGTAGTATAGAAGTGGAGCAACAATCCTTTTCTTGATGACTTTCCAGTGGCTATGTTTCCCAGTTTTCGTCCGGAATGGTTTTGACTTCTGCTGCAAAACATGATAAAGAAATGGTGGATGTTGTTTAACAGAGGAGATTGAGACATAGGAGCAGTATTCCAAACAAAGTCAAGAGCATACAATGCAATCACCAGAAAAATCACCTCAGCATTGAAAGTGCTTGAGGTGAAATATCTTCAATTAATTGTTTTAAAGAAAAGAAAATTCAGAATAAATATTAAGAAGTTAAAAACCTTCCAAAGGGAACATAACTGAAGGGGCTATAGTCATAATGGTATCAAGACAGGGATGACAAGAGGTTCAACCAGGATGAGGTGTTCAAAGTCAGCAACTATATTCTACATGGAGTAGAAATGTAACAAGGCTCAGGTCTATGCAATCAGCAAACAATGTTTCTGTGTATTTAATGAGATACTCACCCATTTAGCAGCATTGAGTTAACATTTAATTATGTTCCCAGTAAATGGTGTGGCATGGGGTGTGCCAAAGAACAGTCATATTGGACTTGGATTGTTAACTCTCTTTATAGTTGCTGAGTTTCTCCAAGTCTCTGATTTTATTTCAGAGCTCCAATATCTGCATTATTTTGGCGTGGTACCTGCTGAGCTTTGGATCCACTTCTCAGGCAGTGCAGGAACAAAGCTTCAAGCTGCCTACTGGGATCATTCTAAAATTACCCAGTTATCTATGGTTACAAAAGGCAAAATAATGCATAATGGAAAGTTGACATAAAAACAAAGGAAAAACACTACACTCAGTATTTGTAGAGGGAGAAAATAAGTTAATGTTTCAGCGCTGTGAACTGTAGGCCTCAACTTAGGAAGGATATATTGGTCTTGGAGGAAAGACAATGTGAGTTTACAAGAATGATACTTTGACTTCAGGGGTTAAGGTATGAGGGGAGATTACACAAATTAGGTATACTTTTTTCTGGAAGTTAGACGTTGAAGGGGTGATCTGATTGAAGTCTTCAAGACATTAACAGGAAAGGATAGGGTAGATAAAGGTAAACTATTTCCCCTGATTGGGGAATCTAGAACTAAGGGACAAGGTCTAAACATTTGGTGCCAGACTGTTCAGGAGAGATGTTAGGAAGACTTGTTGAAACAAAAGGTTATAGAGGCTTGAACTGACTTCAACAAATGGCAATTGATGCTCCATCAGCTATTACTTTTAAATCTGACATAGGTTTCTTTTTGTTAAGCAAAGGTGTAAAGGGATATGGGCCAAAGGCAGATATATGGAGTTAGGCCACAAATCAACCATGATCTCACTGAATGGTGGCACAGGCTCAATGGGCCAAATGGCCTATTCCTGTTCCTATGTTTTGATTAAACGAAACAGAGGATGTGGAGGAAGAATAAAGCAAAGGAGTGTAATGGGGTAGGGTAGGAGATTTTAAATGAGGAAAAGTTTCACAGAGCGTAATCAAAAGGGCACGCTAATGGGATAAGTCAAAGAAAAACATGTCGAGAGGAGGCACATGGCAGGATATCAGTCATCCAAACACCAAGCGAAGGAATAAAACGAGATGAGAAAGTTACAGATCCAAAGCAACAATAATGAAGGCAGAGATTATGATCTAAAATTGTTTAAGTGAATATTGAAGGCAGTACAAGGCCCAGTCAAAATGTAAAGTTTTTGAAAACTTTAGCAACAACATGACTAATGCTCCCTCCTGACAGTGTCTGTTAACTACCTATCACATAAATCAGAACTTCAGTGCTGCTGCGGTGTCAGCTATGTAAGCTGGACATCCCAAAGACTGGTGAACCACATCAAGCAGTATGTCCCTTCAGTTGTTCACAACAAGCAAGGTGCTGGTCATATGTAGCCACTTTACATTTGCAAAACATACAATGTGGTGACCAACATTAGACAAGCAATTGGACAGCATTTGTTGGATAATCCTGAATGTACAAAGAATTACTCTGACCATAATTTATAATTATCAATTGGGCTCACAGACTGGCATGCTTGTGCATACTAGAAACTATATATATTAATATACACAGCCCTGTTCTTTCCAGTCAGAAAGAGCATATAAACATGCACTTCACTGTTCATTTCTTAGGGCAATGCCCTGACAATCAAAGTCAACTTGCCTGATTTTAAATTTAAACAAATCCTGGCCACCATCAATCAACATTTAAGAATGCATTCTCCTTGGCAACACCTTTGCCAAACAGAGTCCACTTGCCAACCAATCAACACTCTCTGTTCATGGATAACCCTGACTTTGTATTCTTGTGAAATATCCAAATGAGTGCAAGATGAACAGAGTCATAAAGATGTACAGCATGGAATCAGACTCTTCGGTCTAACCCATCCATGCCAACCAGATATCTCAACCCAATCTAGCCAGCCAGCACCTGGCCCATATCTGTCCAAACCCTTCCTATTCATATACTCATCCAAATGCCTTTTAAATGTTGCAATTGTGCCAGCCTCTACCACTTCCTCTGGCAGCTTATTCCATACACGTACCACCCTCTGCATGAAAATAGGATGGTTATGGTAGGGGATTTTAACTTTCCAAACACAGACTGGGACTGCCATAGTGTTAAGGGTTTAGATGGAGAGGAATTTGTTAAGTGTGTACAAGAAAATTTTCTGATTCAGTATGCGGATGTACCTACTAGAGAAGGTGCAAACCTTGACCTACTCTTGGGAAATAAGGCAGGGCAGGTGATTGAGGTGTCAGTGGGGGAGCACTTTGGGGCCAGTGACCATAATTCTTTTCGATTTAAAATAGTGATGGAAAAGGATAGACCAGATCTAAAAATTGAAGTTCTAAATTGGAGAAAGGTCAATTTTGACAGTATTAAGTAAGAACTTTCAAAAACTTATTGGGGGCAAATGTTCGCAAGTAAAGGGATGGCTGGAAAATGGGAAGCCTTCAGAAATGAGATAGCGAGAATCCAGAGAAAATATATTCCTGTTAGGGTGAAAGGAAAGAGTGGTAAGAATGGGGAATGCTGGATGACAAAAAAATTGAGGGTTTAGTTAAGAAAAAGAAGGAAGCATATGTCAGGTATAGACAGGATAGATCGAGTGAATCCTTAGAAGAGTATAAAGGCATTAGGAGTATACTTAAGAGGGAAATCAGGAGGGCAAAAAGGGGATATGAGATAGCTTTGGCAAATAGAATTAAGGAGAATCCAAAGGGTTTTTACAAATATATTAAGGACCAAAGGGTAACTAGCGAGAGAATAGGGCCCCTCAAAGATCAACAAGACGGCCTTTGCGTGGAGCTGCAGGAGATGGAGATGATACTAAACAAATATTTTGCATCAGTATTTGCATCAGTATCAGTAAGGACATGGAAGATATAGAATTTAAGGAAATAGATGTTGACACCTTGAAAACTGTCTATATTACAGAGGAGGAAGTGCTGGATGTCTTGAAATGCACAAAGGTGAATAAATCCCCAGGACCTGATCAGGTGTACCCTAGAACTCTGTGGGAAGCTAGAGAAGTGATTGCTGGGCCTCTTGCTGAGATATTTGTATCATCGATAGTCACAGGTGAGGTGTCAGAAGACTAGAGGTTGGCTAACGTGGTGCCACTGTTTAAGAAGGGTGGTAAGGACAGCCAGGGAACTATAGACCAGTGAGCCTGACGTCAGTGGTGGGCAAGTTGTTGGAGGGAATCCTGGGGGACAGGATGTACATGTATTTGGGAAGGCAAGGACCGATTAGGGATAGTCAGCATGGCTTTGTGCATGGGAAATCATGTCTCACAAACTTGATTGAGTTTTTTGAAGAAGTAACAAAGAGAAATGATGAAGGTTGATGTGATGTATATGGACTTCAGTAAGGCGTTCGACAAGGTTAACATGGGAGACTGGTGAGCAAGGTTAGATCTCATGCAATATGGAGAGAACTCGCCATTTGAATACAGAACTGGCTCAAAGGTAGAAGACAGCGGGAGGTAGTGGAGGGTTGTTTTTCAGACTGGAGGCCTGTGACCAGTGGAGTGCCACAAGGATCAGTGCTGAGGCCTCTACTTTTCGTCAGTTATATAAATGATTGGGATGTGAGCATAAGAGGTACAGTTAGTAAGTTTGCAGATGACACCAAAATTGGAGGTGTAGTGGACAGCGAAAAGGGTTACCTCAGATTACAACTGGACCTTGATCAGATGGGCCAATAGGCTGAGAAGTGGCAGATGGAGTTTAATTCAGATAAATGCAAGGTGCTGCATATTGGGAAAGCAAATCTTAGCTAGATCTCGGGAGTGTTGCTGATCAAAGAGACCTTGGAGTGCAGGTTCATAGTTCCTTGAAAGTGGAGTTGCAGGTAGATAGGATAGTGAAGAAGGCATTTGGTATGCTTTCCTTTATCGATCAGAGTATTGAGTACAGCAGTTGGGAGGTCATGTTGCATCTATACAGAACATTGGTTAGACCACTGTTGGAATATTGCATGCAATTCTGGTCTCCTTCCTATCAAAAAGATGTTGTGAAACTTGAAAGGGTTCAGAAAAGATTTACAAGAATGTTGCCTGGTTTGGAAGATTTGAGCTACAGGGAGAGACTGAACAGGCTGGGGCCGTTTTCCCTGGAGCGTTGGAGGCTGAGGGGTGACATTAGAGAGTTTTACAAAATTATGAGGGGCATGGATAGGATAAATAAACAAAGTCTTTTCTCTGGGGTGGAGGAGTCCAGAACTAGAGGGGATAGGTTTAGGATGAGAGGGGAAAGATATAAAAGAGCCCTAAGGGGCAACTTTTGTACGTGTATGGAATGAGCTGCCAGAGGAAGTGGTGGATGCTGGTACAAAAGCTTTGACAAAATGTGTCCTTTCTCAGCAATACTGAATCTTCAGCAAATTAGTAGCAATATTATGAAACAATTACATTAATACAAGTTAGTACTACTGTATGGCCAAGTCCACTAGTGAATTTAATTCCTTTTGAATTTCCTTTAATTCAACCTAATCCATGCATATCTGTCAACAATAGGTGAACAGGCTGTGTCTTCTTTCTCTTGAAAGGAGAAAATTGAGGGGTGACCTAATAGAGGGCTTTAAAACTGTGAAATGCTTTGACAGAGTAGATCCAGCAAAGGTGTTTCCCTTTTGTTGGGAAGAGCAAAACTGGAGACCAGCAATCCGAAGTAGTGACCGAGAAACCAGAGAAAAACTTATTTGTCTGGAATGTGTTGAGAATGTGAAACTCACTAGCATGGGAACTGGTGAAATAAATAGTATAGATAGGTTTTAGAGGTAGATAGATAAGCAATAAAGGGTTATAATGATCGATTTAGATAGGAAAGATGTTGACAGTGCTTGAATAGAATATAAATGTCAATATATGTTGTAATAGCCTTTATCTGTAATCCTGCGTGATTAGATTTTGGTCTCATTTGCAAATTTGCTCACCATATGTCCAACATATTCATAAATAATTATATCATGAATAAAGTCTATGAAAATCTGTGGCTGTAAATTTGTTCCTGGAGATACCACTGGTAACATTTCTTCAAGATGAACAAACTCTGTAAAACTAAAAGGTTCTGGATGTGATTAAAGCTTATTTCTAACCAGTATTTCTACTCCTTAGTAATGTTGCATGATTCTACCTTGTGACCTAACCACCTAGTGAAAGGAACCTGAACAACCGTTTTCTAAAAGTCTGGCTCACTGTCGCCCATAATCTCACACCCTGGTGAAAATCGAATCGGTTTGGCAGAATCTAATTCTTTGGGGAGACTTTCCAATTCCCCTTTGCATTTCCCAATGATCATAAAAGATATCGCTTATTATCCACCTCACATCTCAGTAATTGATATCAGGCTGATAGACCTGCGTTTTCCTGATCCCAACTTTTTCATTTCATAGTAACCACATCAGGTAGCTTTCTGTCTCAGGGAACATGTTATGATTTATCAAACTGTTGAAGATATGGGAAAAAGGCACACACAGCATCTGTTCATCCTCTTAATCTGCTCGAATGAAGATTATTCCAGACCTTGAGCCCTAATCTTTTCAGTAATTTCTAATACACATGAGTGTGCCACTCTGAGAGCTCAACTAACAATTATAAAGATTAGGCTCAAATGAAAAAGGTTACATTTCTATCTAATTTATTAATAATGCAATACAAAGTAATCTTCAGCTGCAGCATAAGCATCATCTACAGGAGTACAGACTGATAAATACTCACTTACCAGCTCCGCTATAACTTGAGCATCAGCTTGATTCAGTCCTGAAGCAACCTTTAGTGACCAGATTCAGTTTTTAATGCTCTTCTCACAACAGCTTTACAAAGCCTTTGCTTTCCTGTTACAATCTATAGACTGCTTCAATCTTCTTGGCTAACCTTCTGCCTTTACTTTTCACCTCAATTGCATGTAATCATTTTCCTTGGTTGTCCTGTGGGGTTGCTTTTGCGAATACATCCTGTTATGATTGGATTTGTGTTTGTACATTCTTTCTCAACCCTTAATGATATTGCTTTACTGTTAGATGGGATTATGCGTAATATATATCACAAAAACAAACCATTTTACCCAACCATTTGTATTTCCTCTGATTTTTTTCCTCATCAAATCTTTTATTCCCTTCTTCTTCATACAGATTTATCTGAATTGTTTCCATACTATTCACTTCAACCAGTTTCTGTGGGAGCAAGTTCCACATTCTCACCACTCTATAGTGAATAAATTTTTTCTGAGTTCCTTCTTAAATTTTTTCATCTTATATAGAGGTGTCAGGTCACAGAATTGTTACAGTGCAGAAAACGGCCATTCAGCCATCTTGTTTGTGCTAGCTCCTTGAGCATTTTAACATATTGCCATTCTCCTACCTTTTCCTCATAATCTTGTCCAATATTTCTATACAAATAATCACCTACTGGCTCTTAAATGCCTGAATTAAACCAACCTCTGTCACACTTCCAGGCAGTGCATGCAGAACATAGCTATTTGCAGTGTTGAAAGGTTTTATCTCATTTGCTACTTTTGGAAACATTTTAAAACTGTGCCCTCTAGTTCTCAATCCTGTCATAAGCAGTTACAGTTTCTCCTTATCTACTCCCTTCAGATCCTCTTAATTTTGAAAAGTTTAATTATATCTTCCCTCAGTCTTCTCCCCTCTATTCAAAACAATCCCAACTTCTATCATCATAACTGACAATTCTTTTCCCTGGAACCATTCTTGTAAACCGTCTCTGCACTCTCTTCAATGCATTCACATCCTTCCTAAAGTGTTGTGTCCAGAACTTCGTTTTCTTTTTAATTGTGGACGTGTGCATCACTGGCTGGTCAGTATTGATAGCCCATCCCTAGTTGCCCTTGAGAAGGTGATGGTAAGCTGTCATCCTGAATGGCTGTAGTCCACATGCTGTGGGTTGACCCACATGCCATTAGGGAGGGAATTCCAGAATATTGACCCAGTGACAGTGAAGGAACGGTGATATATTTCCAAGTCACGATAGTAAGTGGCTTGGAAGGGAACTTACAGGCGGTGGTATTCCCATTGTATCTGCTGCCCTTATCCTACCAGATGGTAGTTGTTTGTGGGTTTGGAAGGTGTTGTGTCATTATCTTTGGTGAATTACTGCAGTGGAGAAAGTGAGCACTGCAGATGTTGAAGATCAGAGTCAAAGAGTGTGGTGCTGGAAAAGCACAGCTGGTCAGGCAGCATCCGAGGAGCAGGGATAAGCCCTTCCTTCTCAATTTTGGCAGTGCATCTTTTAGTTTGTATACACTACTGCTACTGAGCATTGGTTTTGGAGGGTGGGGATATTTGTGGATGTGGTGCCAATCAAGCGGGCTGCTTTGTCCTGGATAGTGTCAAGCTTCTTGAGTGTTATTGGAGCTGCACCCATCCAGGCAAGTGGGGAGTATTCTGTCACACTCCTGACATGTGCCTTGTAGATGGTTAACAGGCTTTGGGGAGTCAGGAGGTGAGTTACTCACCATAGCAGCTGTACACAATACTCCAACTGAGATCTAACCAGTGTCATATATAAATTCAGCATAACCTCCTAGTTCTCATACTCAACATCCCTATTAAAGAAGCCTAGAATATTTTGCGTTATTCTCAGATCTCTATACTTGTACTGCCACCTTTAATTACCTGTACACATATACATCAAGTCTTGTTGCTTCTGCACCCACTTGAGAACAGTACTCTTTATTTTCTACTGTCTCTCTATGTTCTTTGTACTATCACATAAACATCTTCACACTGATCCTCAGTTATGTCCTTTCCCACAAGAAACTCTGCTTCCACTCTATCAAAACCTTGCAGATTTTAAAAAAAATTGACACTTATTGTCCTTTCCTAATTGCCCAGAGTGTCGTTAAGAGGCAGCCACATTGCTGTGGATTTGGAGTCATTCCCCATTAAATAACCCATAGTTAATCAGGCATGTTTTTGTGACCACCAACAGTGGTTAGCAACCCTACTTTTCGATTCCACCCATTTAGAAATAAAACCTTGTACTTGATTTGGTTTTAAATGGCCTTGCTAATCTGTGGTGTGTCATTTGATTAGTTTATTTATATTCCAAGACCTCCATGTCCCATTTGTTCCTATATAGTCACTTCCTACTATTCTGTTTACCTTCACATTTAGATATGTTAAACATAATTGCCAATTATTTACCCATTCGCAAATATATTAATGTCCTTTGGTAATTTATTGTAATCCACAAAAATATTGACTATATCCTCCCTCTCCCCACCACATCCTCCTCTAATTTAGTGTCATCTGCAAATTTAGGGTATTGTGCTTTTGATTCCAAAGTCCAAATTGCTAATGTAAGTTGTAAACAGCAGTGATCCCAACATTAATCCTGATGAAATACCATTTCCTACCTTTTACCACTCTAAATAATTATTCTTTTATCCCATTCCTGATTTCAGTCTTCAAGTCACCTAGCAGTCAATGCAGTGACTTGTCCTCTGACACCATATACTCTAACTTAGCCTAACCTTAGTCTAACATAATGTATTTGTCTATTATTGGGTACACTTCCAAAGGTTTTTGAACACCCAGATAAATTATATTTACCAAATCACCATCATTGATTCCCTTTGTTACCTCCTCAAAATAATCAACAGGTTTATGCAAGCACGGCTTTCCCTTTCAGAATTCATGCTGACTTTTCATTCGTATATTTTCTTCTATTTCAAGTTGTTCTCCTGTTCTCTTCTTTCGTAAGGATTGAATGATTTTCCTTCCATAATGTTAAGCTGCCTGATCCGTAATTCCCATTCATAAATACAGGAACCTTATTAGCTATTCACAGTCCACAGGCCCTATTCCTTTCTTTAATTAATTATTAAAAGTAATTGTTAATGTCTCTGTTTGTGTCCCATAAAATCTTTTAAGAACATGGCTATAATCCATGTAGACCAGAAGCCTTGCTCTCTGAGTTTGTTCGGTTTCTTCGATAACTTCCTGTTTTGATTTTTGATGTGAATTTGTTGCTCATCTTTTCGTTCCAGCTCCCTTGTAAATGTTGAAGTGAAATAATACTTAACGTTTCCACCATCTCTTTACCATTACCTGTGGTGTTATCCAATCTATCTCCTAATGGTCTTAATTCCATCACAGCTTTATTTTTTTAAAAATTTGACATATAACAGGTACTAATTTATTTAGTATTCCTTGATTATTTAAATTTATATTACCTATTTGACTTCCTAAATTTTTTAAACTCCTTTCATTATCTTTTCATTTTCTCTCTTATTATAGAGGACAGAGTAATAGAGATGCGCGGCATGGAAACAGACCCTTCGGTCCAATTCGTCATGTATGCTATCGGTATACATAATGTTTGCCTTGTTCCTAATTTTCAATTTTTTCCTTATGTCTTTGTTCATTCATGGATTATATAAAACCATATATGAAATAGGAACAGGAATAGGCCATTTGGCCCCTCAGACCTACTCTACCATTCAAAAGGATCATGATTGATCCAATAATCCTCACGTCCACTTTCTAGCCTTTTCCCCATAAGCCTTGATTCCTCGACTGATCAAAAATCTAACTACCTCAGCCTGAAATATACACAAGGTCTCTGCACTGCACAGTTCTCTGTGGCAAGGAGTTCCAAAGACTCACAATCCTCTGAGAGAGCAAATTCCTCCTCATTTCAGTCTTAAATTTGTGCCCCTTTATTCTGAGGCTATGCCCTTTGGTCTTAGACCCTCACATGAGGGGAAACATCCTCTCAGCATTTAACCTGTCAAGCTCTTTAAGAAAAAGTGAGGGCTGCAGATGCTGGAGATCAGAGCTGAAAATGTGTTGCTGGAAAAGTGCAGCAGGTCAGGCAGCATCCAAGGAACAGGAGAATCGACGTTTCGGGCATAAGCCCTTCCTGAAGAAGGGCTTATGCCCGAAACGTCGATTCTCCTGTACCTTGGATGCTGCCTGACCTGCTGCACTTTTCCAGCAACACAATTTCAAGCCCTTTAAGAACCCTATATTTTTCATTGAGATCACCTCTTATGCTTCTAAAATCAGTGGGTAGAGTCCCACTTATCCTTAGTTTGTCCTGAGAAGCCAAAGTCGAGTAACTAGATACTACCTGACAGCTCTCTGCACATTTCATTCCTTGACTTAAGAAAAGTAAAGACTTCAAGCATCAGATCTGAAATACTTTGAGAACATTCCCTCAACTTAAGCACCTCACATCAGCATGGAGGCTTAGTTCACTGCAGACAGTACAGATTTCATTGATTAAGGACTTAAACAAATCAAGTTTAAAATAATATCAGCAGCTTTCTTTAATGAACAAAGTTTATAATGTTACTCACTAATGCTTACTAGTGCATTATACAGTGGTAATTAATAAAATAAGTGAATCCAAATCACTTTTGTACTGTGCACCAACCATAGGAGGTGGTCCATCAGTTGTGGTCAGGTCCGAATGGATATAACCACTAGACTGGGTGCACAGCAAGTGGTGAGGTGTCCAACAAGAGAGAAAACTATCCTTGACCTCTTCTTCATCAACCTCTCACCAGCTTCATTGGCATATTTTTCTCAAGTACATACTGGAGTCATTGTAACAATGTCAGCCAGGTGGATCTCAAAGAATATGAGTTTCGTGATTGGGGCTGTTAACCCGGTCCAATCAGGGAGCCCTGGCTGACAGATAAGAACAGGAGTGTTAGACATCCTGTTCACACTGAGACATGGCTCTGAAGGAGCTAGATCAGTATCAAGGACTGTACAATAAAGTAAATGGTAACTTAGTGACAGGATGCTGGCCTCTGTGGAGTTATTTCATATGTCATTCAAATTACTTTGTATTCACCCCTCATTCTCTTTTTAAGGGGCAGAAGGATGAAAAGATCCTCTTTCATTGTTATGTCCTTTAAAACCACATGCACAAAGCAATCAGCTGGGCTGTGTCTGTCACATCAATGGATACATCGAACTGCAGAGAGAAGTGTTTATAGCCCTTCAGGTACTGCTGCAGAGGTCTGTGGATAAAGATTCCACTCGCGTCGTCACTGTGGAAGCATGAAGTGCTGTTCGTATTTATTCTATATTCTTAAAAGTCTGTGAATAAAGAGGCAGTGGCCACAATCATTATTTATTTGATTACTTCGCGATTTGTGAATGCTATCTTGTGTTTTCCAGAAGCTGGCAAACGTGAAATGATATTTCGGTGTCGCCTCACCTTTTGCAGCTGGTTAAAAAAACATGACTGTAGCGTTTTCACCACAGCCTTCTGCTCTTCACCTTCCTTTGTTTGAAGCATGCTGTTCAAGGGAACACTGTCCTTGAATTTACTCTACCCCATTGTATGGTGTTGTCCCAAATTCCCTTTTTTTACTTATCAGTATATTTAAGTGACGTGCAAGGCAAACACTTTGATCTTTTACATTTGTGACCAGAAATTAATTTCCCCTTCTGTTGGACATTTTTGTTTTGTTTCTCAATAGTCCAGGTTCATCACTTATCATTATTACATCAGCTTGTAACTTGTGGAGTTTCTTTGCCACTGGTCATGCTGCAGGTCAGCCTCTGGATCTGCACCTCTGGAACATCTGGAATGTTGCTACTGCTTTTGCGTGTGGAAGCATGGGATGTCATTCTTTGATGTTGATTTGTTTCCGGGGCCTATGGTCGGCTTGTGTTGCTCGGATATTGAATGTGGGCATGACAGTGCTGCCTGTAATTATTCTTCATCCTGCACAGCCCAATAAACAAGCAGCTGAAGCAAATAAACACATATCTACAGATATTGGGCAGAGAAACTGAACTAGAAGAGCTGCTCTTGCATAGACATGATAGGAAAAGCATCCTATGCTCTTAATACATCAGTTCCTAATATAGTTCTTATTCATTTGTTCACACTGCCACCACAAATCTTACTTTCCCCTGCAATTCCAGTCCATTTGAACGAAACTGAAATATGATGCAACAAGTTCGCAGAGCCTGTTAAGAGCATGTACTTTTCTCCAAATATTTTCTCGAAGCAGAATCTAAGCAGCAGCATGATATTTGATGTATGCATCATGAAGGAATGTGGGCAAGTACTAAGATCAACTGTCAGAGATTGTCCACTTGACCAGTTCTCACAATCTCATGTTGGAGACCATGGATGCAGGTGGATCCACAGTGTCATGAGGGAGGTGGTTCCAAGACATTGATCCAGTGACACTGAAGGAATGTTGATATATTTCCATGTCAGGATAAAGGAGTGATTACCTTCCTCGGATTATACGTCATGGCCTGCCAAGTAAAAGGGACTTACAGGAGCAGGTATGTAAACAGTTGAATTGTGGCAGAATAGTTGTTGGACATTTCAACTTTCCTAACATTAACTGGGACTGCCTTAGTGTGAAAGGATCAGACAGGTGGAAGTTTTAAAGTGTCCAGAGAGCTTTTCGTGCCAGTACATAAATAGACCTATTAGAGATGGGGCAATGTTTGACCTAATCCAAGGGATTGAAGTCAGTCAAATGGGTGAAGCTTTAGTGGGTGAGTATTTTGGGGATAGTGACCATAACTCTTGTAAGTTTCAAAGAGATTATAGAAAGGATAGGGACAGTGCAGAAGTTAAAGTGTCTAAATTAGGAGAAGGTTGATTTTAATATCTTTAGACAAGATCTGCTAAGGGGCAGCTACCTGAAGATATGTCTACATTTGGGAAAGTGGGAATCTTTTTAAGGTATATCGTGAGAATTCAGGTTCAGTATGTTCCTCTAAGAGAGAAGGGAGGGTCCAGAGAGCCATGGATGCCAGGGATATTGAGAGTTTTGTAAAGTAAAGGAAGGATGCATCTGCCAAGTGCAGCACATTAAAAACCCTTCAGAAATATACAGAGTATAGAGGTTACTTGAAAAGGAAATTAGCAGAGCAAAGAGGGGCCACAAAATATTTGTGGCAGATGGGATCAGGAAAAATCCCCAAGGCTTTTTATGAGTATGTTAAGAGTAAGAGGATTACCAGGGAAAGAGTGGGATCTGTTAGAGACTGCAGGGGCAACCTGTGCATGGAGCCAGTGGACATGGGTGAGGTCTTTGATGAATACTTCTCATCTGGATTCACAAAGTAGAAAGATGTTGTAGCCAGGGATTTCAGTTGGGATTGTGAGGTTCTAGAACATGTTAAAATAAATAAGAAGGAGGTTTTAATGGGCAAAAAGATGTACACATCCCAGGGTCTGATGAGATGCATCTCAGGATGCTATGGGAGGCGATAAAGGAGATTGCTGGGGCTCTGATAAAGATATTTAATACTTTGCTGGCCATAGATGAAGTGCCAGATGACTGGAGGATAGCCAATGTGGTTCCTTTGTTCAAGAAGGGCAGCACAGATAGACCAGGTAATTACCAATTAGTTAGTCTGACATCAGTGGCAGGGAAATTTATTGGAAAAAAATCTAAAGGACAGGATTAATCAACACTTGGAAAGGCTGGAATTGATCAAGGAGTGTCAGCATAGATTTGTTGGATAGAGATCCTGCCTGATTGATTCAATTGCGTTTTTTTGAAACAGTGACTATTCATGAGGGTAGTACAGTTGATGTGGTTCAGATGGACTTCAATAAGGCCTTTGACAGGGTTCCACATGGAAGGTCCCACCATTCTGAAGAACGGTCACTCGGGTGGCACGGTGGCTCAGTGGTTAGCACTGCTGCCTCACAGCGCCAGGGTTCCAGGTTCGATTCCAGCCTCGGGCGACTGTGTGGAGTTTGCACATTCTCCCTGTTTCTGTGTGGGTTTCCTCCGGGTGCTCTGGTTTCCTCCCACATTCCAAAGGTGTGCAGGTCAGGTGAATTGGTCATGCTAAATTGCCCATAGTTGTTAGGGGCATTAGTCAGAGGAGGGTGGGTTACTCTTCGGAGGGTCGGTGTGGACTTGTTGGGCCGAAGGGCTTGTTTCCACACTGTAGGGAACCTAATCTAATCTAAAAATTGAAACGTTAACTCTGATTTCTTTCCACAGATCCTGCCAGACCTGATGAGCTTTTCCAGCAATTTGTGTTTTTGTTCCTCACACAGAAGGCTGGTTCAAAAGGTAAGACCTCATGGGATCCAAGGCAAATTGGCAAACTGGATCCAAAATTGGTTGACAAATAGGAGGAGCAAAGGGTGATGCTGGAGGGTTGTTTTTGTGATTGGAAACCTGTGATCAATGGTGTCCCAGAAGGATCAGTGCTGAGACTCTTACTGTTTGTCATTTACATTAACAACTTAGATATGAATGTAGAATGTATAATTAATAAGTTTGCAGATGACATGAAAGTTGGTGGTGCTGTTGATAATGAGGAGAATGCTCTCAGGCTATACTGCAGCCTGATTGATCAGCTGATAATCTGGCAGAGCAATGGAAGGGGGAGTTTAGTCTCAATTAATGTTAGGTGATGCATTTTGAGAGGTCTAATAAGAGAAGTATATACACAATGAAGGCAGGTCCCTAGGGAGTACTGAGGAACAAAGGGATCTAGGTATACAAGGCCATAGATCCCTGAAGGTGTCAGCAGAGGTAGACAGGGTAGTGAAGAAAGTATGCAGATGTTTGCCTTAATTAGCCTAGGCGTAGAATATAGAAGCAAAAGTGTTTCATTATAATTTTACAAAACATTGGTTAGGCCACGAGTGGGGTACTGTGTGCGGTTCTGGTTGCCACACTATCAGAAGGACTTGGTTCTACTGGAGAGTGTACAGAGGAGATTCAACAGCATGGTGCCTGAAATGAAATGTTTCAGTGATGAGGAGACAGTGGATAGGCTGGGTTTATTTTCCTTGGACCAGAGAAGGCTGAGGAAAAATCTGATTGAGGGACATAAAATTGTGAAAGGTATACACAGAGTAAATCATTAAAATCTCTTCCCTGTGGCAGACGTGAGGAGCAAGTAGTTTAGAGGAGATATGAGAAAAAATTCTTCCACTCAGAGAGTGATAGCTATATGGAATGTGCTGCCTGTGAGGTACTCTCCCAACATTTAAGAACCATCTGGATGAGAATTTAAAATTCCAGGGTGTAGTAGACAATGGGCCAAGTGCAGGTAAATGGAATGAGTGTCATTTGGTGTTTGTTGGTCAGCATAGACACGGTGGGCTGAAGGGCCTCAATCTATGCTGTGTGAATCCAAGACTCTAGGATGGCAAGTTGGTGGTGCTCCCTTCTTTCTTGTTGTGGATGGCTATTGCCTGGAACTTCTGTGGTATGAATATCACTTGCCACTTGTTAACCCAAGCATGGATATCATCTAGGTCTTGTTGTATTTGTACATGGTCTGCTTCAGAATTGGGAGAATCACAAACATTGTACAATCATCAGTGAAGATCCCCACTTCTGACCTTATGATGGAGGGAAGGTCATTGAGAAAGCAGCTGATGTTTGGACTGAGGAGACTAACCTGAGGGACTCCTGCAGAGTTGTACTGGAGCTGAGATAACTGACCTTCAACAACCTCAACCATCTTCCTTTGTGTCAGGTATGACTCCAACCAGCAGAAAGATTTCTCTCTGATTTCCAGCAACTCAGGTTTTGCTAGGGCTCCTTGATACCACATCAATCCAATGCAGTCTTGATGTCAAGAGCCGTCTCTCCCACCATACCTCTGGAATTCACCTCTTTTGTCCATGTTTGAACCAAAGCTGTAATGAAGTCGGAGCCCTGTCATATTCCAAGCTGGGGGTTGGGGAGCAGGTGCTGCTTGATAGCACTGTTGATGACACCTTCCATCACTTTACTGAGGATTGAGTAGACTGATGGGGCGGTAATTGGCCAGGTTAGATTTATCCTGCTTTTTATGTATGAGACATACCTAGACAATTTTCCACATTGTCGGATAGATGCCAGTGTTGTGACGGGACTGGAACAGCCTGGCTGGGGCAAAACATGTTCTGGAGTACAAATCTTCATTACTGTTGCCTGGATGTTGTCAAGACCCATAAGATTTGCAGTATCCAATGCCTTCAGCCTATTCTTGAGATCACATGGTGTAAATTGAATTGGTTGAAGACCAGCACCTATGATGCAGGAGGGGGCTGAGATGAATCATCCACTTGGTACTTCTAGCTGACGGGTTCTTGGAAATGCTTCAGCTTTATCTTTTGCCCTATATGGCTGAGCTCCCTCATCATTGGGGTTGGGAGATGGTTGTGGAGCCTCCTTCTCCAATCAGTTGTTGAATTGTCCACCACCATTCATGATTGGATGTGGCAGGACTACAGAGCTTAGTGGTCAGCCTTACCATCACTTGCATGGAGAGGTGCATCTATGCCAGACAGGTTGGTAAGAAAAGGTGAAGGATCCTCTTGGTCTCCTCACCACTTGTCACAGACTCAGTCTAGCAGTTATGTCCTTTAGGACCTGACCAGCTTAATCAGTAGTGGTGTTATTGAACTACTTTTGAACAGATGGACACTGAAGACTCCTATATTCTATGCCTCAGCCACCTTCAGTGCTTCTTCCAAGTGTTGTTCAACATGAAGGATTACTGAATCATTGTCAGCAAGAAACTTCCTTGCTCATCTTTGACCAGGTGCCATGAGTTTTCATGGAATATAGGGTCAATGTTAAGGACTCCAAGGACAACTCCCTTCTTGACCTCAATGCCAACCACTTTTTCAGGGTCTGTCCTGCTGGTGGTGGGGAGGGGGGGGGGGGGGTGTAATATCCAGGGATGGTGATGAAGTTGCTGAGAGATAGCATATGATTTCATGAATATGATTATGTTGTTGCTTGACTAATTTGTGAGACAGCTCTCCCAATTTTGACAATAACCACTCAGATGTTAGTAAGGAGGACTTTGCAAGATCGACAGGGCTGTCTTTGCCATCAGACAATCCATCTAGTTTTATTCCTTTGTGAGACTTCCTAGTGATTTATACAACTGGTTTACTTGAAAGCACTAGCTTTCGGAGCACTGCTCCTTCATCAAGTGGTTGTGGAGTATAAGTTTATCCAACCGCATGACTTGTTCAGCCATTTATGAGGGCAGTTAAGAGTCAATTACTCCACTATGCATCCGAAATTGCGTGGGCCAGGCTAGGTGAGTTAATTAAGAGCATTATTGAACCAAATGAACTTTTTAACAAACATTATAATCAACACTGGTTTCATGGCAGACTGTTTATGCCAGATTTGTATTGAATTCAAATTTCACCAGCTACTATAGTGGGATTGAACCGAATAATGCTAAGTGTGTCTTTGGATTAATAGCCCAGCACAATATCACTAGGCCAGTGCCTGCCCTCAGTTGAGAACGTGGGAGCATTAAAGTTAGAGCTCAGTTGCTGTGTGTAAGCACGACTTAATACAAAGTGAAGGGGAAATCTGGAACTCTCCCTCTTAAAAAGCAGCAAAGGTCAGTGAAAAAACTTAAAAACATTTAGGTGATATGCAACAAGGACAGGTGGGTACAAGTGAAAACTCAATCAATCCTAATCAAACTGAATGAGAAAACAGGCTTGAGAGGCTGAATAACTTTTTCCAGTCCCTGTCTATTCCCTGGATAACATTGCTCCCCTCCTCCGTGAAAATAGATTCAAGTTACAAGCTTTCCATTGGAACTTTGTCAAACAATCTTTGGAAGTTCTGGTTTGTCATTTGTGGGTTCTCCATGGTTAGGTGAGGATGCCACTTTCTCAAATGAAGGAACGTCTGTGCCATCTGAATGCATAATGTCTGCTGTTGACCAAGTTGTTGTTGTAACAGCAGTTTTTCTCTGCTGCTGAGACCCTCATTTGTGTTTTTGATAACGCCAGGTATTAGTTTTCTGAGGCACTCCAGCCTGGCCTTTCATGTCCTGTAAAATTTGATGTCAAGAAAAATGTGCTAACTTGTGCCAATTCATCCAGAGGGTGGTGAGAATCTCAAGCTCACTACCTGTAAGAGTGGCAGAGGCAGAAACCTCATAACATTTATGAAGTATTTTGATATGTACTTGTGATGCCAATGCATGCAAAGCTATGCACTGTGTGCTTGAAAATGGAATATGTGTTTTTTTAACCAGAAAGGAGGTGATGGGCTGGAGGATCATTTTCTGTGCTCTAGATGTCTGTGACTCTACTCGCTTTCACCCCACCCCGTGCTCATGAGAGACTTTGCCTTCGGATTAAGCAATTACTCAATTTTAAAAATTAAAATCCCCTCCCTGACTGTCACTCCTTCAAGTGACTCCTTGAAATATTTGACGAAACTTTGTGTCCTTTGACTTAATATATTCTTCCGCGTCAAACTGTATTCATTAATATTTCTGCAAAGTGCCCGGGGATTGCATTATGACCCGAAGGTGCTATTTAAATGAAGCTGTTGTTGTAATCGTGCTGGTGAGTTCATTGATCGTAGGGCGAGCGTTGGGAACGAGATGAACAGACCGGTAATCATTTATCAACCTTTTTTATTTGAGCATGGGCAGCAGATTTCGGGAGCAGGAGAATCATTACCCTCCAGATATTGGTGAGTTCAGTCAAAGATATTGTGAGTTCCTCATAAGAATTGCTGTTAGAGTAGGCGGATGGGAATGAGGGGGGGAAAAATGTTTGGGTTTTTGAGTTTATTTGGAAAGAACTTGCTGAAATAAATCTGAAACCCCTGGCACAAATCTCCAACTTTGTGGATCCCGCAGTTTGAACTAGATCCTGACTATGAGCTCTGGGTGTTTTATTGGGATTATTCCCAGATCCCGCATCAATGTGGATCTAAGTGCATCAGGAGCAGTCAACATAAGGGACGCCCACTCCACACACACACACAGTGAGCAGTGGATCCGGCCTGGGGTTGCCTGAGAGTGGGGATTGTGACCCCGGGGCTGAGAGCAGGGATTCTCTCCGCAGTTGCACCCGGCCTCTGTATACTGCGGCCCCTGCACTGAGTGCCTGCGGATTGAGGCTCCGGGATATACCCGAGGCCTCTTATCCTGCTCCGGGGGGAGGGCTCTCAGCTGGGTGTCCTTGTCTTTCTCTCTCTTTCTCCCCATCCTCCTGTGAACTGACATCGTTAGACAGAATCCCTACCCCTTAGGGACTGTTCCCCTGTCCCCTTTCACTCAGCCCTCTGTCCCACCTCCAAATTCAGCAGACTCATCCACTCTTTGTCAACACTCGCCCCTTCCCTCAGCCTCACAACATCCCGAAGGGGTTTTCATCGCATCCTGGCCCAATCTTTCCCCACCTCCCTTCAATTCCCACCTGGAAGGCAGTAATTCAGGAAGGCAGTGGTTCAAGAAGGCAGTTCACCACCATCTTCTCCAAGGTCTTTTTCCCCAAAGGGTGAGGGAGCCCAGAACTAGAGGGCATAGGTTTAAGGTGAGAGGGGGAAGATTTAAAAGGGTTCTAAGGGGCAACGTTTTGGCAGAGAGGGTGGTGTATGTATGGAATGAGCTGCCAGAACAAGTGGCAGAGGCCGGTACAATTACAGAATTTAAAAGGCATTCGGATGGCTACCTGCATAGGAAAGATTTAGAAGGATACGGGTCAAATGCAGGCAAGTGGGACTGGTTCAGTTTAGGAAATCTGGATGGCATGGACGAGTTGGGCTGAAGGGTCCGTTTCCATGCTGTAAGACTCTATGGCCCAGCCCATGATGTTTGTTTCTCCGGAAGGGGTGATTATTTGGATAGAAATGGAGTGAGGGATGTGGGGAATTGGCAGGGAATTGACTCGATGTAATAGAACAGATGTAGATGTGATGGGCCAAATGACCACCTTCTGTACCATAACAATTTTGTGAATGAATTCCAACCATGCCACAGCACTCAAAGGGTCTTATGTTACCAGTGAGGTCCTGTGTAACCGAGATAACGTAAAATAAACTTGCCCTCTTTGACCATCTCGAGTTGTCTGCTGCTTCAACACATGATCCCACCAACCTGCTTTGACATCTCTCTCCTGTTGTCCAAATGGCTGCATTGCTCTCCCCCTTTCATTCATGGAATTGTAGCCACGTTCTCTTCCTGCTCTCACGTTGTTGCTTTGATGTTTCCCAGGAATCGTCCGTAGCCACCTCCTGCTACTCATCTGCATGCTTCCCCTACATGACACTATCTGAAAGCACACAGCATTAGCATTTACACGTATCCTGCTCTACCTCACCACCACTTCTCCTGACTCCTCCACTGTTGCTAAATTATCAGATTGTTCATCCAACACTACATCAACTCACATCTAAAATCAAGCTCGACCTTTGATTATTCCACTTGTGCAAATTAAACTGTTAGTAAACAGCAAAGAAAATTTATAAATTAAATATCCTGATAGAATTGAAAAAAAAATCAGTGAACTTTTTAAATGTTGGATTCAGGGATTAATTTATTGGAGTAAGTTTGTTTGCTATACCGACTGCTCTGTGGAAAGGTCACTGGATCCATAACATTAACTCTGCTTTCTCTCCACAGATGCTGCCAGACCTGCTGTGTTTTTCCAGCAATTTCTGATTTTGTCTCTAATTTCCTCTCTAATATCCCATTCTTTGGGGGTTTTTTTTGCTACACAGACTACTGTCTGTGACTGATTGAGAAAGGTTGAGAAAAGAGACCAGTTCATATGGTATAGTTTTGGAACACTGAGTGCTACTGGAGGCAAGTTCACAATATTTAAAAATATATTTCTAAACAACCTGTCCAGAGATGTTATTTCACACTTCTGGAGCAAGTAGAGCCTGAACTCAGGCCTCCTGACTCTAAAGTAGGGATGCTACCACAATAGCTCCCACAAATTTATTCATTGGATGTGCCTGGTTTGCTAACTAGACCAACATTTATTTAGAGACAAAAAAACCTGCAGATGCTGGAATCCAGGGAAGATATAGTCATAGAGTCATAGAGATGTACAGCATGGAAACAGACCCTTCAGTTCAACCCATCCCTGCCGACCAGATATCCCAACCCAATCTAGTCCCAACTGCCAGCACCCGGCCCAAATCCCTCCAAACCTTACCTATTCATATACCCATCCAAATGCCTCTTAAATGTTGCAATTGTACCAGCCTCCACCACTTCCTCTGGCAGCTCATTCCATACACGTACCACCCTCTAAGTGAAAACATTGCCCCTTAGGTCTCTTTCCCCTCTCACCTTAAACCTATGCTCTCTAGTTCTGGATTCCCCCACCCCAGGGAAAAGACTTTGTCTATTTATCCTATCAAAGCCCCTCATGACTTTGTAAACCTTTGTAAGGTCACCCCTCAGCCTCCAATGCTCCAGGGAAAAGAGCCCCAGCCTGTTCAGCCACTCCCTGTAGCTCAAATGCTCTAACCCTGGCAACATCCTTGTAATTCTTTTCTGAACCCTATCAAGTTTCACAACATCTTTCTGATAGGAAGGAGACCAGAATTGCACGCAATATTCCAACAGTGGCCCAACCAATGTCCTGTACAGCCGCAACATGACCTCCCAACTCCAGTACTCCATACTCTGACCAATAAAGGAAAGCATACCAAACGTCGTCTTCACTATCCTATCGACCTGTGACTCCACTGTCAAGGAACAATGAATCTGCACTCCAACGTCTCTTTATTCAGCAACACTCCCTAGGACCTTACCATTAAGTGTATAAGTCCTGCTAAGATTTGTTTTCCCAAAATGCAGCACCTCACATTTATCTAAATTAAACACCCTCTGCCAATTCTCAGACTATTGGCCCATCTGATCAAGATCCCATTATAATCTGAGGTAACCTTCTTCGCTGTCCACTACACCTCTAATTTTGGTGTCATCTGCAAACTTACTACCTATACCTCTTATGCTCACATCCCAATCATTTATATAAATGATGAAAAATAGTGGGCCCAGCACCATTCCTTGTGGCACTCCACTGGTCACAGGCCTCCAGTCTGAAAAACAACCCTCCACCACGAGCCTCTGTCTTCTATCTTTGAGCCAGTTCTGTATCCAAATGGTGAGGTCTCCCTGTATTCTGTGAGATCTAACCTTGCTCACCAGTCTCCCATGTTAACCTTGTCGAACGCCTTACTGAAGTCCATATATATCACACCTGCCCTCATCAATCCTCTTTGTTACTTCTTTAAAAAACTCGATCAAGTTTGTGAGACATGGTTTCCCATGCACAAAGCCATGTTGACTATCCCTAATCAGTCCTTGCCTTTCCAAATACATTTACATCCTGTCCCTCAGGATTCCCTCCAACAACTTGCCCACCACCGATGTCAGGCTCACTGGTCTATAGTTCCCTGGCTTGTCCTTACCACCTTTCTTAAACAGTGGCACCACATTAGTCAACCTCATGCAGGAGGCTGGAAGAACACAGCAAGCCAGGGCAGCATCAGGAGGTGGAGAAGTCAATGTTTCTTCAGGACTGGGGGTGGGTATAAGGGGAGCTGCAGGTAAAGGGTTTCGGGTGGACCCTTTCTTTTATTGCCCATCCCAGATTGTTAACAGTCAATCACATTGCTGTGAGTCTGGAGTTGCGTGTAAACCAGACTGGGTAAGAATAGCTGATTAGTGAACCACTAGGGTTTTATTTTAACAACAATAGTTAAATGGTTACTATTAAGCTAGCTTTTTCCTTTTTAAATACAAATTGCACCACCTACCATGATGGAATTCACATCCATGTCCCCAGAACGTTGCCTGGTGATGTTACCAATAAGCCAGCACCCTCTTTGTAAAGAAAGAAAGTTAAAGACAGAAAGTCGCATTGCTCAAAATCAAATACAGAGAATGCTGGAGGAACACAGCAGGTTTGGCAGCATCTGTGGAGACAGAAACAGTCATACAAATTCAATTCTGGTATGACTTCTCCAGACCACATTACTTGAGTGACACCCATAACAATATGAGAAATGGAAACAGAAGCAGATTATGCAGCTGCTTGTGTCTACTGCACCATTCAGCTTAATCAGGGCCGATCTTCTACATCAGCTCCACTTTCCCACCCAATTCCTTGACTCTCTGAGAGATCAGAAATCTGTCATCCTCAGCCTTGAATACGCTCAGTGACTGAGCATCCACACCTCTCCGGGGTTGAAAATCTCAATGATTCATTAATGTCTGAATGAAGGAATTTCCCCTCTTCTCAATCATAACTGATTGATCCCTTATCCTAACACTGTGACTCTCAATTTTGGATTCTATAACTGGGGGAAATAGCCAGGTTTAGACGAGATCACCTCTCATTCTTGCAGACCCTGGACTGTCTTGACCAGTTCTAGTTAACTTTTCATCCTTGTTATCTCTGAGAAGTCAATCTCATTAACTTACTCTGTGCTGTCTCCAAAACAGGTATTCCCTGAAAATAGAGACCAAAACTGCAGCTCGAGGTAAGGTCTCTCCAAAGCTCTGTTGAACTGTAACAAGACTTCCTTATTCTTCTGCACCAAGTCTCTTATAGTGAAGGCCAACAGGCCATTTGCCTTCTAATGTCTTGCTATGGCTCCTACTCACATCCCGTGTGCCTTCGGCCTCTTAGAGAATGAGACTGCAGAAATAATACTGGGAGGATTTGTACAAATACTTTGCATCAATCTTCATGGCTGAAGACACTAATAGCATTCCAAAAATGATAAATAATTAAGGAGCAAAAGGGGGATAGGAAATAAATATAATAGTTATCACTGAAGAAAATGTACAAGGGAAACTAATGGGACAAAAGGCCAAAAAATCCCCTGGACCTGATGGAATGCATCAATATTTTTAAAAGTAGCGACAAAAATAGTGAATGCACCGGTAATAATCTTCCAAGAATTCTTAGATTCTGGAAAAGTCTCAGAAGTCTGGAAAACTGCCAATTATTTAAAGAGGGAAAGAGCTGAACATCTGTTTTTGGGAAATGTCAGTCTGTTATAAAGGATGTGATAGCAGAGCATTTAGAAATACATGATATAATCCAGCACTGTCAGCATGGCTTCATGAAGGGAAAATCATGCCTGACAAATTTATTAGAAATCTTTGAGGAGATAGCAAGCAAGATAGATAAAGAGAAGCAGTGGATGCAATATGTTCAGATTTCCGGAAGGCATTTGATAAGGCACCACGTGTTAGAATACTTAATAAGAGCCCTTGGTATTGGGGAGAAAGGATTGGATAATTAATAGAAGACAGAGAGTTGGGATAAGGAGAAGATTTTCAGGATGGAACCTGTGACTAGTGGTGTGCCACAGGGATCTGTACTTGTGCCACAGTTATTTACTCTAAATATTGGTAAAGTGAATGGACAAAAACTTGCAAGATGGAATATAATGTGGAAAAGATGAAGTAATGTGTTTTGGGAGGAAGAATAGAGAACCTGAATTTTATTCAAATAGAGAAAGATTGCAGAAAGCCAAGCCACAGGGATTTTGGAGTCCTCATGCATAAGTCTCAAAGAGCAAGCATCTAAATTCAGTAATTAATAGGAAGGCGAATGGAATGTTGACTTTGATTTCATAAGGAATTGAGTATTAGCACAAATAATGTTAAAAAAGGAAATTCTTATTAAAGTAATGCAAGGCACAAGTTAGACCATACTTGAGTACTGTGAACAGTTTTGGACCCCAGATCTCAAGAAAGATAGTGGCATTGGAAGCAATGCAGGTAAGATTCAGTTCATTGATCCTGGGTAGGGAGGGATTTTCTTCTGAGGAGAAGTTGAGTAGATTGTGCTTATACCCATTGAACGTTGGAAGAATTTGAGGTGACCTTATTGAAACATACAAGATTCTTAGGCGGGGTTGATAGGGTAGATGCAGAGATTATTTCCCCTTGTGGAAAACTCGAGGATGAAGGGCATCTCTGAGAAAGGGGCTGCCATTTATCACAGAGACAAGGAGGATTTATTTTTCCTCAGAGTGGAGTCAATCCATGGAATTTGTTACTGCTTAGCTGGTTCATTAAGTGTAATTAAGGCTGAATTTTCTTTTGTAATTAGTGAGTAGTTCAAAAGCTGTGGGATAATACAGGAAAATGAAGGTGAGAATTAGGGATTCCAGTGTATTCTTCAGAACTGATGTCAAGCTACGTATTCCTTGTTTTCAATTCTCCCCCTTTCACTACCTTCCAATTCAGTGGGATCACCGGAGAATTTTGGAAGATTACAACTGATAGCAAAGGAACAGAGAATATTGAGCCTGTTCTGCCATTCAATACTGCCACAATTGAGGACTTCAATGGATCCATAATCTCTGTTGATAATTCTTTTGGCATACTAGTGAGTCATCAGGACTATGGGATTTAGAGTTATAGAGTCGTAGAGTCATAGAGATGTACAGCATGGAAACGGACCCTTCGGACCAACCTGCCCATGCCGACCAGATATCCCAACCCAATCTCGTCCCACCTGCCAGCACCCGGGCCATATCCCTCCAAACCCTTCCCATTCATATACCCATCCAAATGTCTCTTAAATGTTGCAATTGTACCAGCCTCCACCACATCCTCTGGCAGCTCATTCCATACACATACCACCCTCTGCATGAAAAAGTTGCCCTTTAGGTCTCTTTTATATCTTTCCCCTCTCACCCTAAACCTGTGCCCTCTAGTTCTGGACTCTCCCACCCCAGGGAAAAGACTTTGCCTATTTACCCTATCCATGCCCCTCATAATTTTGTAAACCTCTATAAGGTCACCCCTCAGCCTCCGACGCTCCAGGGAAAACAGCCCCAGCCTGTTCAGCCTCTCCCTATAGCTCAGATCCTCCAATCCTGGCAATATCCTTGTAAATTTTTTCTGAACCCTTTCAAGTTTCACAACATCTTTCTGATAGGAAGGAGACCAGAATTGCATGCAATATTCCAACAGTGGCCTAACCAATGTCCTGTACAGCCACAACATGAGTCATCCAGTCATATAATACGGTCCAGACAGTCCATGCCAACCATAATCCTAAACTAAACTAGTCCCATCTGCCTGTGGTTGGCTCATATCCCTCCAAACAATTCTTATTCATGTTTTATCCAAATGTCTTTTAAATGTTGGAACTGTACCTGCATCCACCACTTCCTCTGGAAGTTCATTCCACACACAAACACTTACTGCTCCAGTATATTTCCACTGCTGAGGTTAGTTAAATTCCTCCCATTGTCTCTGTCATTAGACCCTTGGCTTCCCACTGTTTCTGGCATGGTTTCTATGTTTTGTGCTGTGAAGACAGATATAAAATACTTGTTTAATTTCTCATTGAATCTTATTCCCCAGTATAATTTCTCCTATTTCAGCTTCTGGGGGATTAACACCTTTTTTTTTGCTACTCTTTTCCTTTTTATATAGTAATGAACTCTATTACATTACAGTATTTATATTTCTTGCTAGTTTGCTGTCATAGTTCCAGCTCCCACTTACACCTGGCTGTACCCCATAGAGAGTGTGGTTTGCCTGTTTAACATTTTCATTTTATTACCAGCGGTTGTCTTGAGATGCTTGAGATCGCAGGACAGATAATTCAGCAACTGATTGTTTTATTTATGATGCAGTGAATTTTTATGGCGATGAATCTTGGATAAATATTATCATTATGCCTACATATCCCAGCTGCAAAATGATAACCATCCCCAACACAAACCTACATAATGAAGCTCTAATTGGCCGCGGCATCCAAAGTCTTGTGAAGGGAACCAGCAAGTTCCATATTTCCACGAGCCTTTTGTGTGATGCCCTTATAAGCAATTTTTAAATAATAGTGCTTCTATTATTTAAGAATAGAAGCACTATTGCTGTGGGAGATTCATTAATCTAAGCCGTCTCTTGGAAATTCAAACCAATATTTCTCCATCAGGAGTTTCAAACTGATCCCTTTTTGTCAGTGTTCTTTTTGGTTTGAATAAAGCAGTTTTTGTTTTAGAAATATATTCTGAGAAAGCAACATTGGGATCTCCCTTTACATTGAAAATTTAAATTTGAAAAGGAATTATCAGCCACTTTCAACCTGAGGCTGACACTCGACGATTCCTATTTGCAGCTCACAATCATATCAGGACAGGTTTGTGGAAGTATTGTAGCTGTTTTTGCTGCACTTGCTGTATTCCTGATGAAGGGCTTATGCCCAAAACGCCGACTCTCCTGCTCCTCGGATGCTGCCTGACCTGCTGTGCTTTTCCAGCGCCACACTTTTTGACTCTGATCTGCAGCATCTGAAGTCCTCACTTTCTCCTACTTTAGGAAGAGTGTCAGGTGGAGGGTATGTGGCATACACCAGTTGTGAGATAAGAGATTAAAATACTTCAGCACTAGGGAGAGACTCAAGAAATAGGAAATGTTTTCATTAGAAGAGAGAGAGTCAATTGGACATCCAATAGAAGGATTCAAAGTTTGAAGGATTTTGATAGACAATTAGGGGAGATATTTTTGCTTGTTGGAAAATTGCTTCGGATATAAAATAGGATCTTCACCAAACGTACAAAGGGAGGTGCCTGGGGATTTGTTTCCCGTGTTCTTTGAGGGCAGACATTCTGTAATGGCAATGTTTTACAGAGGAACAAGCACGAGGAAAGTTGCATTGGTTGTGAGTAATCTCTGAATTTACATCCACCTGAATGAACGGGTACTCATGATCTAGTGTATCACCTGAAAGGCAGTGCCTCTCACATTCAAGGCAGCAGTGGAGTGGCTTCCTTGAAACAATGACTTTCTGACTCGGAGTGAATGAGTCACCCACAAGGCCAGGTTGACATCATGCTTCAAATGTAGTTGACTCTTAACTTCCCTCCAAAAAGGCCTGGCAAACCACTCAGTTGTATCAAACCATGAAGAAATGTGAGAAGAGGAATGAAATTATACACATGACCCAGCATTGACTGGAAATGGTGATCCCAGCCCCGTTGACCCTGTAAAGTCCACCTGACTCATATCTTATGTGCTAAATTTTGGACAGCTGTACTACAAACAGAGTTAGCGATTCTGTGATAATAATAATCAAGTCTTAAAGTTTTACAGCATGGAAAGAAGCCCTTCTGCTCGTCCTATCTATGCCAGTCATCAAGAATCTACTACTTCTGATCCAAGTTTCCAACAGTTGGCCCATAGTGTTATATGCTGTAGCATTACAAGTGCTCATCTAAATAACTATGAAATGTCTTGATCATATCTGCCTCGATCACGCTTTTAGACAGTGAGTTCCAGATAGTCAGTGTCCTCTGGGTGAAAACTTTTTCCCTCAAATCCTCTTTAAGCCACGTGCTCCCTACCTTAAAAATGTGGCCCTCTGGTAAATGACCCCTCTGCCAAGGGGAAATGTTCTTCCCATCTACTCTATCCATGTCCCTCAGAATTTTGTACACCTCAATCAGACCTCCCCTTCAGCTTTCTCTGCTATAAGGAAAACAACCCCGGCCTATCGTGTCTGTCTTCATAGGCTGAGTTGATTGTAAAGAGGAATGCGAATACAAAAAGAGGAAAGCTACACTGATCCATTTACAAACCCCTGGTCAGGCCTCAGCTGGAGTGTTGTCCAATTCAGAAACTACACAATAGGAGCATGCTCAGGCCTTGGAGAGGGTGGTGAGGAAAATAGTACCAGGAATATGTGACTTTAGTTCCTAAGACACTCACCATCTCGGCTTGGAAATATATATCACCGTTCCTTCACTTCTGCTGGGTCAAATTTCCTCCTTCGAGATGCTGCAAGGTATCCCTACACCACATAGACAACAGTGATTCAAGAAGGCAGCTCACCACCAGCTTCCCAAGGGCCATTTGGAATAGGTGATACATGTTGTACCACCCAGCAACATCCCGAACTTGTGGGTGAGTAAAAGAAAAAAGCAGAATTGTTCTCTTTAAAGTGGAGAAGATTAAGTGGAGGTCAAATGCATAAATGTAAGAGATAGGACCTAGGGTAAGCCAGACTGCCCTTGAAACTTCAGTGCCTCTGATGGCTGCAACTCCATTTTCCCATCCAGTCTGCATATCCCAGGATTCCCTGAGAGCCCAAAAATCTGTCTGTCAGAGATAATAACAGTACAGATACACTCTAAATTATGAGAGGTGCTTTAATGATTGAGAAACTGTTTTCTTTAGCAAATGGGTCAGTAAACTAAGGTCAGCGACTTAGTTAAATGGCAAAATAAACAATTGTGAGATGAGAAAGAATTTCTTCACATGGATAGTTGTTAAGGTATAGAACACCCAACATAAAAGCTTTTTGGGAACAGATTCCATAGGAACCTTTAGACAGCAATCGTGCGTGGATTTGTAGAGAGCTGAATTGTGGGATTATGAACAAAGTGGTAAAAATAACATCACCATAGTCTATCTCATTAGAGAGATCAACCTGGTGATGAGTTTAACCACACCATACCTCAGGTGAGAAAAAGAGATTGAGAAGGAGAGTCCTTTACAGTAACCTCAGCTGCTATAAGAATTGAACCTACACTACTGGCATCATTCTGCATTAGCACAGTGGCTATTCGGTCAACTGAGCTAACTGACTCACTTGGGGAGGATGAGTGGGAGTAATTGGTAACCCTCTTTCAAAATACCAGCACATGGTATTTTGGACAGCAAGTAGCTTCTGTGCTTTACGATTCTACAATTCCATGACAATTTTTATAAATATGTCCTTTACTATATATGGTCCTGTTTGTAGTCAATAATTATGAATATGAAAGGTCTTCACATATTGCTATGAGTTTGGATTCAGAGTGTCTCAGTGGGCGGCTGTGACACACATACAGTAATTATATTTCACACACACTATCAAACGCAAAGCTCAAATGATGCATCCAGCAATATTCCAATTTTCTGTATTTGGATTATCGTTGATGAGAGCTTTTTCTAAATCAATGCTTGTAAATAAATGGAGAATTTTACTTCCAAAAAACACTGAATCAAACACTTCAAATGCTGGCTTTGATTTTAGTGTATTTAACCCTTTATTTAGAAGGTGCTAGTCTGTCTGAACGAGTATGTATTTTATTTAAGTTTTGAATTTCCACTCCATTGGTCCAGTCCTTGGCTGCACTCGCGTTTGGTGCACATCCTTAATTGCCCTTGACTGCAGATCTTTCCCAGCTATTTCAGAGGGTAGTTAAGAATCAACATTATTGTTGTGGATCCGGAGTCACATGTTGGCCATGTGACTCCAGATTTAGGATGGCAGATTTTCTTCCCTGAAGGACCTTAGTGAACCAGATGGGTTTATAGAAGATAGTTGCCAGAGGTTGAGATTAGCTTTCAATTCCAGGGGGTTAAATTATAAAGGCACCATTCCCCCTGGTCTGCCATTGAGTTTCATCCTCAGTGATAGCCTGCCCACCATCTGTGACTATCCTAACTGGATATTTACCACTGATCAGCCTCTCTCAGATTAACCCAGAGATGGAACTGGGGTGGCATATCAGTACACCAACTAGTTTGTGGGAAATTTACACATTGCCCTGCAGAATTCAGCTCTATTTGGCCAAACCCAGTAATGTCCTCACCTAATATTATTACATGCTCCTCTTCCTGGCATTACAGGAGGGAGATACCCAGTCAAATTGCTTCAATAGGAATCTGCCCAGTTTAAACTTTCAGCTTGATATATTGCAGGTGAAATTTGCCACGATTTAAACTTTGAATGTATGTCCACAAATCTCTGAAGGTAACAGGATGGATTGGTGTCAAGAAATGATAAAGAAGGGATGGGGAGGTATGTTTCTTGAATGGTTGTGTGGGGGGGTTATGTTGAACTGTTGACAATGTCATGGAGTTAATTCTGGGCATGACAGAAAATCAAGATTAGAGTGGTGAGGAAAAGCTTCATCAGGCTTTCGATTTTCCTGCTCCTCGGATGCTGCCTGACCTGCTGTGTTTTTCTAGCACCACTCTAATCTTGACTCTATAATCTCCAGCATCTGCAGTACCCACCTTCACATGACAGAAAGTACCCAATTGCACTGGAGAGCTTACAGACCAGTTATTCTCAATGGGGTTGTGGGTATCATTGGCAAGGATAGACTTTGGTGCCTATCTCCGTCGACTGAGTAGCTTCCAGCACCACTTCAGAAGGGCTCCTAGTCAACCACATTGCTGTAGGCCTGGAGTCACATAGACCAGCAGAGCAGATTTCATTCAGTAGTAAATCATTTGGGTTTTTAAGAGCATTGGAGGGTAGTTGTTATGGTTACCATCACTGAGGTTAGCTTTATTTTATAGATATTACCAAATAAATTCAAATCGCATCAACTGCAGTGATGAGATTTAAACCCATGTCCCCTGAACATTCATCTAGGCCTCTAGAGTGCTGGAGAACTATGCCAGCATCCCCTAGAGGATGTTGCTGGCTCTGCAATGAGGAAAGATTGCTTAGGCTTTCCTTGGAAACAGAGGAGGCTAGGGGGAGATTTAATTGAGGTGTATAAAATTATGAGAGGCTTTTCCCTTATCGGTGATGTTAACAACAAGTATATATAGTTTTAAAGTAATTGGTAGAAGGTTGAAAAGGAGTTGATGAGACATATTTTCACCTGCCTGTAAGGGTGAGAGATACAGAAACCATCATCCTATTTTTAAAAATACCTGAATATGCACTCAAAACACCATGGATCAAAAGGTGGAGATGCGATTTTTTGGAGAGGTTAATAGTCATGGAAGAGTTAATGTATGGGCTATGCTGAAACTCCACCCAGTCTGATATCGAACACAACCACTGAACAGAGCCTGGGATTTGTTGAACATTGGCATTTTCCACTGATGAAAACACTTGTGTCTTCCCTACCATTTGTTAGAAATAATTAATATATCGAAGAGTTCATGTAATAGGGCAGCACAGTGGTTCAATGGTCAGCAGTGTTTCCTCACAGCGCCAGGGACTTGGGTTTGATTCCCGCCTCAGGTGACTGTGGAGTTTGCAATTCTCCCCGTGTCTGCATGGGTTTCCTCCCCCAGTCCAAAGATGTGCAAGTCAGGTGAATTGGCCATGCTAAATTGCCCGTAGTGTTAGGTGCGTTAGTCAGAGGGAAGTGGGTCTGGGTGGGTTACTCTTCAGAGGGTCAGTGTGGACTAGTTGGGCCGAAGGGCCTGGTTCCACACTGTAGGGAATCTGATCTAATTTGATTTCAGTTATAAGATGTAATAAACCTTTCTCAACTATAAGCCACTAGTGATTGGTACCCAGGCACCTCAACACTATTATAACAGGATGAACTGGAATAGCTGCCTTCTTGACCAGTAAAGACAGCATAGGCTGAATGGTTCATTTGGTTTTATCCTTTAGTTTGAAATCAAAATATCTATAAATCTGATTACAATTTATCAATCCACAGGTAAGAATTTTAATGTAGTAACTATTATATTTTATGAGGAATGAGTATTAATTCCATAGAGGCCATCCTGTGTTATAAGGTGCACATTATCTGACCAGATTAAGATTGCCTTTACACTACAATTTTTATGACCATAAGACTTCCCAAGGCACTTCACAGTGAATGAGTTATTTTTAACAAGGGGAATATGGCAGTCAATTTGCACACAGGTGGCTCCCACAACACGACAGTGTGATAATGACCATATTATCCATTTAACGGTGTTGACTCAGTTTTTAAACTCAGTTTTTAAAGTGTCCTCTCTAGATTGACATGTTACAATACTTACAATGAATGCAATCATTGTAAGTATTGTACATGTCAATCTAGAGAGGACACTTTAAATTAGAATTGGTTCTGTGAAGACCATCACTGCCTGCAGATTTGGATACCCTATTTCAGAAAAAGTGTTTCATTGATAGAGAGGGTTTTCATTTACAGGAATGTGGCAGCAATTTGTATAGCTCATTTAACACCATGAAACAGCCCAAGGCATTTCATCAAAATATTATTAAACAAAGTTAGAGTAAAACGTTCTCAGTTATTGATGCAGGCAGACATTCAGTTATTGGGAATACAGGACAGTATCTACATTAGAGTGGTGCTGGAAAAGCACAGACAGTCAGGCAGCATCTGAGGAGCAGGAAAATCGATGTTTCTGGCAAAAGCCAAGCCTTCATTCCTGATGAAGGGCTTTTGCCCGAAATGTCAATTTTCCGGCTCCTCGGATGCTGCCTGACCGGCTGTACTTTTCCAGCACCACTCTAATGTAGACTCTGATTTCCAGCATCTGCAGTACTCATCTTTGCCTATACAGGACAACATGTTCAGTTACTGGGGACAGAATGTTCCATTACTGGGTTAATGGGACTGAATGTTCATTTATTGGGATGCTGAGAAGTGTTAAACTGTTAACTCCATATTTTATTGGAATGATGTGTGAGAAAAGATGAAACGAGGAAAGTAAGTGGAGATATGGTTAGAAAGGTTTTAAATTTGAAATGATATGGGCAGGCTGGACCCAAGTACAATTTTCTATCCCGTTCAAAATTTAAACACAAGGAATCGCACTTCAAATGAAAGGTAACAAAAGCAAAAAGAAAAACATAGGCAAATCCTTTTTTACTATAAGTATGGTGTATGTAGAACAGAGTACAGGAACACGGAAGTGGTGGGATGCATCGATTAACCTTAACCATGGATTCATGTTAATTAGAAGTACAGCAAATGCAAACTCTCAATAGGAGGGTTAGATGGGCTGAAGTTATGGGTAGGAGGCTTAGAAGAGGTAAAGGGAATATTTAGATAGGACTGAAGACCTCTTGTCTTAAACAATTACCATGGAGCTCCATTGCATGCAGGAAGAAAGGGAAATTGAAGTTGAATAGTTAACTAATCCAAAAGTTACAAAACTGATAACGATTTTAATAAGTCTGTTGATAACTGGGATAAAGAACAATATTAGGGGACATCCATTTCATCAAAATGGGAACATTTCTTGTTGGTTCTGTTTGAATAATGTGTTGATTTGTGATGTTCCTTTGTCTGTGTTTCAGTGAAAGATGATGACAGAAAAATGCAAAGAGGATTCAGAAGACTGTCTAACCATCTGCTTAAAGTACCTGCTGTTTGTTTATAATTTCTTCTTCTGGGTAAGTGTGCTGATAATTGCTGAACATTGCTGAGTAAGGTGGCTGGACATATTCTGTGAAATGTCTGTAATACAGTGAGAATGAAGAAGTTAATGATGATGATGTACATGAAGCTGTAACTCTGACATTGATATTGAGACTTAAAGTGCAGAAGACTACCTGAGAGCGATTAGCAGTGTTCGGTGCATTCAAGTGTAAATAAAAAGAGCATTGGAACTCCTGAAAGTCAGACAATAGTCATTGGTAGGTAAGGAGAGGTGGTGGCATGGTTTGTAATCCAGTGACCCAGGCTAATGTCTCTGGCGGCAAGAGTTCAAATCCCATCATGACAGCTGCTGCAGGTTTTATTTCAGATTCAATTAATAAATCTGGAATTGAACGTTAGTCTGAGTAACATTGGTGTGGCAAATATCATCGATCAAGCAGTCTGGTTCACCAATTTCCTATAGGGAAGGAAATCTGTGGTCCTTACCTGGTCTGGCTTACAGGTGACTCCAAACCTAAAGCAATACAGTGAACTGTTAATTGCTCAGTTCCAGGCTAGTTAAGGATGGACAATAACCACTGACCTCGCCAGTGACATCCACAACCATCAAAACAAAAAGGAGAAAACCGAAAGAACTATGGGTGTTGTAAATCAGGACCAAAAAGCAGAAATTGCTGGAAAAGCTCAGCAAGTCTGGTGACCCAGAATGTTAACTCTGATTTTTCTTCACAGATGCTGCCAGACCTGCTGAGCTTCTCCAGCAATTTCGATAGCGTAAACTAACAACCATCTTCTAAGGTGCTGCTCGGATGTTGTAAAGGTGGAGAGACCAGGGGCCTGGAATGGTACTGAGGAAGAACATTGCTTTCGCTCCTTTTCAGCAGGAAGACTTGAGACGTAAAAGCACCAGATTTGGGTGTGAGATAATTAATAGGGTTTGTTATTCAAAGACATATGGTGCTGAAGAAATGATTCATATAGAAGGCAGACAGATGGAGGCACGGGAATGCTCAAGGTATTAAATGAGTATTTTGCATCTGCCCGCAGTACCAAAAATGCTACAGTCAATATCACAGTAAAGAAAAGGAGGCAGTAACGATATTGGATTGAAAAAGAATAGAAAAAGGAAAACCTGAATATTGCTGAAGAAAGAGAGAAAAAGACACGTTACTGAGTCTTTTCATCCTGCACTCATCCAAGACAAATGCAACAATGTCAAATTTCAAATAATCACAACAATTTATACCAAAAGAGAAAGACTGCTCACGGGTTAAGCAAGTTAACTATGGCGGATGGCAACAACCATGGGAAACTATTGGCTCCCCAAGCTCCTGGGTAATTCACAAATGAAGCAACATGTTCATTTTATTTTGAGCGAATGGGTCACTGTACGTGTCGCATGCAATGCACTCATGATTGTTCAGCAAGTGCTTCCCAATCACAGAATCACACTTATTGTAGACGTGTTGTCTTGACTTTTTCAAGTGTGGGCTGGTTGAGTACGTTTAGTACTCTGCCTGTAACAAACTACTCAAGGAACATGATGTTTCACTCAACCAGCCAATCGTTGGGACGTACAGCCTATGCACCTAGTGTTTCACTCCTTCTGAAATCCATATCAATCGTGTGGTAGGCAGAAAATCTCTTTTTCTTGGATTAACAGCAGCATCCGGTTAGCAGAAAATACAACCCATGTAGCCAATGCAGGGCAGCTCACTTAACCTATTGCTCAAATATTTGAGACACTTTATCTGTCCTGGATACTTTCAGCTACTAGATGTTTTTCAGGTGCAACTGTGGTTGACAGGAAGTTACTTAATGCCAGTGTTCACAGGCAGAAACTTACCTGATCTGGGTGGAATGTCAGGGAGAAAAGGTAGAAAGTGGAGATGATCAATATATTGTTCCCATCTTTTCGGGTATGGGAATGATGCAAAGAGCTAGACGATTGCAAATTTTATAGCCTTATTTAAAGAAAAGGGGGAAATAAAACTGAGAGCTATATGCCAATCAGGCTAATACTGGTGATCGAGGAAGATTTAGAGACAATAATCTGAGAAAAAACTAGTGGTAAATTGGAAAGTATGGGCCACTAATTGGAAGTCAGAAAGTCTAAAACATGTTTGACTAATTTGACTGAATTCAACTAATTTGACTTGATGAAGATATTGGAATTGATGTGTTGGACACGTTGGATAAAATATTATACAATTGATGTGCTAGCAAAATTAAAGCCCGCATAATAATAGGAAAATGGCAGGGTGGTAGAGACAAGGTGGTTAAGAAGGTGTTTAGCATGTTTGCCTCCGTTACTCAGACCTTTGAGTGTAGGGGTTGGTACATTATGGTGAGGTTCTACAGGACATTGGTGAGGCCTGTTGTAGAGTACTGTGTCCAGTTCGGGTTGCCCTATTGTTGGAAGGATTCTGTTAAGCTGGAGAGGGTTCAGAAGAGACAAAAAGAGAAAATGCTGGAAAATCTCAGCAGGTCTGGCAGCATCTGTAAGGAGAGAAAAGAGCTGCCGTCTCGAGTCTAACTGATCCTTTGTCAAAGCTGCATTTTCTCTTTTGGTTTCAGATTCCAGCATCCGCAGTAATTTGCTTTTATCCAGGGTTCAGAAGAGATTTACCAGGATGTTGCTGGGAATGGAAGGTTTGAGTTATAAGGAGAAAGTGAGGACTGCAGGTGCTGGAGATCAGAGTCAAGAATGTGGTGCTGGAAAAGCACAGCAGGTCAGGCAGCATCCGTTTGCGTTGGGAGGGGTGGGGTTCAAGGGCGGTGGTGCGTGAAGTGGAGGAGATGTGCTGGAGGCATCATCAACCACGTGGGAAGCCATGTTGTGATCGTGGAAGAAGGAGGCCACCTGGGACTTACTGAGGTGGAATTGGTCATCCTGAGAACAGACACAGTGGAGGCGGAGGAATTGGGAATAAGGGATGGCGTTTTTACAGGAGGTTGGGTGGGAGGACGTGTAGTCTAGGTCGCTGTGGGAGTCAGTGGGCTTGTAGTATATGTCTGTGGTTAGTCGGTTGCCAGAGATGTTGATGGAGAGGTCCAGGAAGGGGAGGGAAGTTGCTGAGAATTTGAGGTCAGGGTGGAAGGTGTTGGTAAAGTTGATGAACTGTTTAACCTCCTTGTGGGAACATGAGGCAGCGCTGATACAGTCACCAATGTAATGGAGGAATAGGCAGGGGGGGAGTGGTGTTAGTGTAACTGCAGATAAGGAGAGGCTAGATGGGCTGGGACCTTTTCAATGGATGTAGGAGGTTGAGGGATGACCTTATAGAAGTTTTTAAAGTCATGACAGGTACAGACAAAGTGAATAGCAGGTGTCTTTCCTCTATGGTGGGGATTTCAATTCAAGAGGGCACATTTTTAAGGTGAGAGGAGAAAGATTTTGAAAAGACTTGAGGGGCTTTTTTTTTACACAGTGTGAGTCATATGTGGACTGAGCTTCCAGAAGAACTGATGGATGCAGGTATAGTTATAACATTTAAAAGTCATGTAACTAAGTACATAAATTAAAATTGTTTGGAGGGATATGGGCCAAGCGCAGGCAGGTGGGACTAATTTAGTTTGGGATTATGGTCAGCGTGGACTGGTTGGACCGAAGGGTCTGTTTCCACTCTGTATGGCTCTGGGATGTTATGAAATTGGTTAAAAGATAAAATGCTGATAACAGTGATAGACAGAAGAAAAGTAGAAAACGCTGGGAATTCTCAGCAGTTTTGCCAGCTTGTGTGTAGTGAGAAAACAGAGTTAATATTTCTGGCCGATGGCTTTTTATTAGGACGAGCTGAGTATTTCCTGCGTTTCTGTTTGCTTTTGAATTTCCAGCATCTTTTGAAACTGCAATGAATATTTGACAATCATTACTAGAGCAGAGCACAAACCTCCTGTGTTCCCCAGGAGTCAGAATTAGGTATTTGTTTGGATATAGTTCAATGATTATAGATTAGTCTGTTCCACTATTCAAAATCATTATGGCTGATCATCCAACTTTCTCGCTATATCTTTTAATCCTAAGAGCTATATTTACATCATTCTTGACAATCTTTTCAAAAAGAAGCAACATAAAAGAAATGGCACACTTTGACATGGGGGTTCACACACTATGAAATGGGGGTTCTCAAACAGATGGATAAAGGGATGTGGAATATGGTCTTAACTCCTTGAGGACGGCAGGGCAGGTTGAGAAGACAGTTTAAAAAGCATGTGGGATCATTAGGTTTATTAATAGAAGCATCAGTGCAAAAGCAAAGAAGTTATGACAAATCTGTACGTAACATTGGTAAGGTTTCAGCTGGAGCATTGTGTCTGAATTTGATTCCTCCCTTTTCAGGAATGATTGAGGGTGCAAAAGAAATTTACTAGAAAGGTGTCAGGTATGTAGGACATTGAAACATCATAAACATTTCAGAGAAAATAGCCAAGAAGGCTAATGGAATGCCTGTATATCTAGACTAGAAATGGGTAGAAGTTATATGTCTCAGTTATACCCTGTGTAAAGTTCTGGGCACTACGTCTTATGATTGGTATGTTGGCTTTGAAAGGAAGTGAAGCACAGATTTACCAGAATGGCACCAAGGATTAAAAGATTACAGTTTTGAGGGCAAAAGGTGCATAATGTAGGTTTGTACTTTATTGAGTTTACCTCAGGTTACATTACAATCAGAGATTACACAGAGCAGGATTGTATTACATAGAATTTAGAAGATTAAGGGATTATCTTGAAGGAAGTTCCCAAGATATTAAGAGGAACAGACATGATAGCTAGAGAGAAATTATTGCCCCTAGTTGAGGAGACTAGGGCCAGGGCACAGTCTAAAAATTGGAACCAGACCTTACAGCAGTGAAATTAAATAACACACATCTAAATTCAAAAGAGTGATAAATCTGTGGAACTCTCATCTGAAGATGGCAAACGATAATAAATTGATTGCTCATGTTAAAACTAAAAATGAAAGGGTTCAGTTTTCCAAAGATATTGTGGAATACTGGGCAAAGATTGGTACATGGATCATCCAGAAGGGGCAGAATGCCCTCTTCCTGTTCCTCTGTAAAGGCACTTTGGGAAAACTGCAGAAGTAGATTTACTTTCTCCTGATCAATGAAAGTGAAGGGGATATTTATTAGAGATGTTCAAAGTCAAGAAGGGTTTTGATTTTGTAAAGCAGTTCCAGTGACAGAGGGTTGGTAACCGGAGGGCCTCAGATTTAAGATAATTGGTAAAAGAACCAGAGGCGAGAGGAGAAGATTGTCATTTTGCAAAGCGCATTCTTTGATCTGGAATAAACAGCCTGAAGCATGTGCAAGTAGATACAATAATAGCTTGCAAAAGATAATTTGATAAAAATAAGTTACAGTTTGGAGAAGCCAATTTTAAAAACAAAACTATGTGAGTGAGATTGTTGTGTGCATTTTTGTTTTGAGTTTGTGACATCGGGCTGCATTCCAACATTAATCGCAATGCCTGAGATTCTTCCTTCATCGCGCCAGAGGGTACGGAGGTGATTTATGAGAATGTTGCCAGGAATGGAGATTTATAGAAGTTTATTGTTGATAAATTAATAAGAATCAGAATGAGAGTGGAAACTTTAAGCATGTGCAGCACCCTTTTAAAGCAAATTTATTATCTTGTGGGAGTTGTCAGCAATGTCAGCATTTCCTGCCCATCCCTAATTACCCCTTGCACTGAGATGCCTGTTCAGCCATTTCAAAGGGCAATTAACAATCAACCACATTGGTATGTGGTCTGGAGTCACATGTAGGCCAAGTCAAGTAACAGTGACCAATTTCCTTCCCTAAAAGGCACTTAGGGAATTAGGTGGATTTTTATGCATCAGAGTCATCATCATCCAGACTTTGTTACTTGAATTGAGTTTATTGTCACGTATGCCAAGGCACAGTGAAAAGCTTTGAATTTCAGTTCAGTCAGCAGCTGTGACAAGACTTGAACCTGCAACCCCCCCCCCCCCCACTCCCCCAGCCTCAACCTGACTGGTCTTGGGACGTGGCTATTATACTACCATCCTCGTTCAAGCATAGGTCATGGCTGAAGTCTGTGTCTGCTCAGGATGCTGGGTTGAGCTAGTTGAATTGTTCAGGGTAGCAAAACATGAGAGAAGATTTGATTGCTGTGTATAAAATTACAGGAGACTGAGACAGGACATTCTGCTGTTTTCCTTGTTGATTTCACATGGTCTGAATGGGTAATAGAGGCAGAAACTCTCAAATACATTTCAAGATGTGCACATGTAATTTATAAGGCTACAGCTGGAAAGTGAGTTGAGGCAGGCCCTGAAAGGGTGGGTGGAATGGCCTCCTTCTGTGCTGTGATTTTCTATGATTTCCATGACAAATCTTTGAAGGGAAATATAAAGGGCTTTGGGGGAAGGCCAGTGGATTGAGACTACATGGGTAGCTCCATTAGCTGATAGAGCCAGTCCATTGTGGCACTATGTTATCCTATTCACTAGAATCTTAATCGGTCACATCCCAAAACATTGGCAGAAGCAAACAAGAAATAAGAAAGGCAACGGAGTCTGCATGGCCCAGATAGTTAGTCATTTGTGACATTGAGTAGAACTTGACTAAAGGGATAGCAGAGACCACCATCCACAGCCAGATAAACAAGATGGTTCCCTTGGACTGGAACAGGTTTGGTAGGAGTTTGTAAAGCAGTCTGGTCTCCACTGGCTAGAAATGGCTGGGGGTTTTGGGGGAGTGCTGCCCAGGTAAAGAAAAGCTGCCTGCAGCCATTGAAAGGAAGTTGGCCACAAATAGACTGGAGGTGCCATCCCGTCTCAGAGAATTGCCAGCTGATCGGAGGCCAATATCTCGGACCCCACAAGGGGCGTGTAGGGATGGCATGCAGGGCCTGAGGAGGCAAACAGCATCTTGCTAGGGGCCAGTGAGGCTGGGCTTTCAGAAAACTTTGGGCCTGATACTCTGGGTAGTCATAGATATTAGGAGCAGCAGTAGGCCCTTTGATCCTTTGTGCCTGCTCCACCATTCTATATTATCATGGTTGATCCTTTACCTCAACACGATATTCCCACTTCCTCTCCATACCCCTTGATGCCTTTAATATTTAATAATTTATCAATCTCTTTCATGAATATATTCAATGATCCAGCCTCTGTAGTAGCAAATTCCACTGTTTGACCACCCTCTGAGTGAAGAAATGTTTCCTCACCTCAATTCTAAATATCCTGAGGCCGTGACCCTTGATTCTAGTCTCACTGACTGGTGGCTGTGCAATGTTCCTCTGTTCGCTGTGCCATAGGTACGCAAGTTTGTGTAACGGGTATTTATTGATGTATCTCTAGATGGCAGGTGCTGGAGTGTTGACCATTGGAACTTGGACGTTGACTGAAAAAAGAGATTACTTGAGCCTTCTTCCATCCAGTACGTTTGCTGTCTCTGCCGGTATTCTCATCTTCGCTGGTAGCCTGGTGCTGGTCACAGGATTCCTTGGTTGTTGTGCGGTTGTTCGAGAACAGCAGGCAGGTCTGGCAGCAGTAAGTACTCAACCCCTGGCACTGCAACGAAACACAAGGTGCTTCTGAGAATCTGTGAAATGAAGACCCTGGTGCAGTTTTCCCAAGTATTTTGCCTTTGAACCTTTTGACCCAGATTGAGGAGGAATACTTTCACTCAGAGAGTGATGAAACTTTGTAAATCTGCACCCATGACAAGTGGCAAGTAGCGTTCATGCCACACATAGCCAAGCAATGATCCTCCCCCAAGAATCTAACCATTGTCTTTTGACATTCAGTGGCATTGCTATCACTGTAACAACCTGGAAGTGATTATTGACCAGAAACTGAACTGGAACTAGCCATTTAAATACAGTGACTATAAGAGCAAGTCAGAAGCTAGGCATCTTGCTGAGAGTAACTCACCTCCTGACTCAGCAAAGTTTAGATCAGAGTGGTGCTGGAAAAGCACAGCAGGTCAGGCAGCATCCAAGGAGCAGGCAAATCGACATTTTGGGCAAAAGCCCTGCATCAGGAATAGCTCTATTCCTGATGAAGGGCTTTTGCCCGAAACATCAATTTTCCTGCTCCTCGGATGCTGCCTGACCAGCTGTGCTTTTCCAGCACCACGCTGATCTAAACTCTGGTTTCCAGCATCTGCAGTCCTCACTTTTGCCTCCTGACTCAGCAAACCCTGTCCACCATCTACAAGGCACAGGAGTGTAATGGAATACTCCTCACTTGCCTGGATGAGTATAACTTCAACAACACTCAGGAAGCTTGTCACCACCCAGGACGAAGCAGCCCGCTTGATTGGCACCACACCCAAGGCATTAACTCCCTCCATCATCAATGGTCAATAGCAGTAGTGTGTATATCTACAAGATGCAGAAATTCACCAAGGCTCCTTAGACAGCACCTTCCAAACCCATGACCACTTTCATTGAGAAGGACAAGGGCAGCAGATTCATGGGAACACCGCTACCTGCCAGTTTCCCTCCAAGCCACTCACATTCATATATTGCTGTCACTTCAGTGTCACTGGGTCAAAATCCTGGACCTCTCTTCTTAATGGCATGGTGAGTCTGCTACACCAAATGGACTTATGCGGTTCAAGAAGGCAGCTCACCACCTTCTCAAGGGAAACCAGGGATGGGTAATAAATGCTGGCCCAGCCAGTGATGCCACATTCCACAAATGCAGAAAAGAAACTCTGCAATTCTTTAGAGCCGGGTAAACCGTGAAAGAGGATAGAAAGGCAGCGTGTTCTGTTTCCCTGAGCTTCCAGTTGAAATTCCAGGTGGAGAACCTGGAGGATTTCCATTTCCAAACCATTCCCCTAATTTCCATCTTGTATTCATTTGGTTATTGTTCTCAAGGTTTTAAGCTAATGTGGCTCATAGTTCTCCTGTTCCAACTAACAGTCTGGATTATTCAGAAATTCACAAGGAAATGTGAAGTATTTCTGGCTGCACAATCTCTCCCACACTCAGTAGTGTTTGACTAACACCATGCATGTGTGTCTTGTACCATTTGTTACAAATGTCAGTGAACTTAATTTGGGTCTGCAAAATGTGCACATATAACAGGAATTTACAGTTGTTAATAGCAAAGGAAGTGGAAATACCCTTATTTTCCTCACACATTCCATTATTTTTCAATTAGTTCTTGGGAATTAGCAATTATTATCAGTGCCCCAATAATGTGGCACTGCAGACACAAATTAAGCCAAAGTAGATACAGACAGCAGACTTCCCTCCCTGCGTGTAGTGTGGTTTACTCCTCCTTTGATTTCTCATGTTCCTGTTTGCCAAAGTTTTGATTGAAGATGTCAGGGTGAGATATTTTGATTCTTGATTCCCTTATTGATCAAGGATTATGGGAAAAAAATGCAATAAAGTAGATGTGATGAATCTTGGATCAGCCATAATCCTTTTGAATGGCAGAGCAGGCTTGAGCTGCTAAACAGCCGACACTTATGGTCTTACAGATTGTGTTGGTCTGTCGGGCCATTTTGAGAAGGAACTATTTTCTAAAGGAGCTCGGTGTACCATTAGTTGCTGATGAATAATTATCCAGCCATCTCTATCCCCACTCCCGTGCTCAGTTTGAAAGTTTCATACTGTCCATCAGCCACTGGGAACCAGAATCATTAAATTGGGCTCACCCTCCACACCAGCCTGTCTGGAAGTAGGAAATCCAAGGTTTCACAACTGGGGTGAAAAGTGCAAATAATTCAGCCACCAGTACAACACTTTGTGGGGGCCTAAAGGTGATCTTTTACTCATTTAAAATACTATCTTGTCCAATGACTAAAGATTTAAAAGCTTAAAACAGTAAAGGTATGTTGGATCTGAAGTAGTGGATATCTTCAAGTAATAATTGATCTCACATATAAATTGACCCCAGATCGTTTCTTTTTCATTAATTCATGGGATATAGAAATTGCTTGAGATGTTGGTGATAAGTTGCCTTCTTGAATTGATATAGGCACATCCATAACAGGGAGGGGTGTTGCAGGAATTTCACACAATGACACTGAGGAGGATTAGTGGTATATTTCCAAGTCAGGATGGTGAGTGGCTTGGAAAGAAATTTACAAGTGGTGTTATTCCCATATCCCTGCCATTGTCATTCCGGCTTATAGTGGTCCTGGGTTTGGAAGGTTCTGTCTCAAGCCCCCAGCTGCCCTCACTTTTCACGTCCCTTATAATAGACTTGCAAGGAGAGTTGGTGGGGCCAATTCATTGAGTCTTTTTTTCACAATTGCTTGTTTCCCATTTAAACATTGGGAATACTAATGGATTATCTGGAACAGTCGTTACCTGCTCAAGTCAGCACCATGGACAGTAACAAAGGGTTGGTGTCAAGGGCTTTTGCCCAAAACGGTCGATTTTCCTGCTCCTCAGATGCTGCCTGACCTGCTGTGCTTTTCCAGCACCACTCTTATCTTGATGTTAATATCCACACTTCAGTGATTCCAAAGATCCAGAATAGACTCCATCCCCTCAATAGTATCACTTGTGTAAAGTTTGAACCTCCACAACCCCACACTTCCCAATCCAGACATTTTCTAGCCTAAATATTTGATCTCAAAAGCCCAACTCAAATACAAGTACATTTTTTCTTCTTTGCAGATAAAGGCCATTCAGCCTATCAGGTCTGCACCAACCCTCCAAAGAGCATCCCATCCAGACCCAATGCCCCATCCTATGGCTGTAATCACCATGGCTAATCCACCTAGTTTGCACATCCCTGGACACTACAGGCAATTTAGCATGGCCAATGCACCTAACCTGCACATCTTTGGACTGTGAGAGGAAACCGGAGCGTCCGGAGGAATCCCACGCAGAATCGGGGAGAATGTACAAACTCCACACAGACAGACAGTTGCCTAGTGTTGGAATCAAATCTTGGTCCCTAGCACTATGTAGCAACAGTGCTAACCACTGGGCCGCCATGCCATCTCAGTGGTTAGGACTGCTGCCTCACAGCACCAGGGACCCAGGTTTGATTCCAACCTTAGGTGACTGTTTGTCTGTGTGGAGTTTGTACATTTTCCCCATTCTGCGTGGGTAACTGCTCGTGTGGAGTTTGTACATTCTCCCCGTTTCTGCGTGGGATTCCTCCGGATGTTCCGGTTTCCTCCCACAATCCAAAGATGTGCAGGTTAGGTGGATCAGCCATGATAAGTTGCCTGTAGTATCCAGGGAGGTGCAGGCTAGTGGATTAGCCATGGGAAATAGAGAGCGGTGGGGTGGGTCTGGGTGAGATGTTCTACAGAGGGTCAATGTGGACCTGATGGGCTGAATGGCTTGCTTCCACACTGTAGGGATTCTATTATTCTAAGTATGTGCAGTGTAATTTGATGGTCCAATTGTGTAAAATCCCAGGTGTGATTGTGTTAGAATTTCCTGCAATGCTTCCCAAACCTTTTCTGAGCTGTCCCAGATAATTTGAAAGATGAGCTGACAAACTGTCCAAGCCACTTGTTTCTTTATTTTTTTTCCCTCTTGTTTAACACAAGGGATTTTATTATAACACATAAAGTGTAATTTTAATATTTGAGAAGGTTGTAAACCTGGAAAAAGAATAAGAGTCATGTGGCTCCTCATGAAACTGTGTTCATTTCTAACAACTTTCATTTCACCTTTTAATTCCCCAAACTGGCCTGTGCTATTATTAAAAACTTACTTTTTGAATTCTTTCATTGGCTGCTGATATCACTGGAATTCCTCTTGAGCTGACTGACTTGCAAGGCCTTTCAGAGGGTAGTTAAGAGTCAACCGCATTCCTGTGGGTCTAGAGTCACATGATGAGGTAAAGGCAAATACCCTTCCCTAAATTAGTGAAGCTGATGAGTTTTTAACAACAATTAATGAGACTTCATGGACACCATTACTGAATCAAGATTTTACTTCTGTATTTATTCATTTTAAATTGCTGGGATTTGAACTCAAATCTCCACAGCATTAACCTGGGTCTCCAGATTACTAGTCCAGTGATATTACCACTGCACCACAGTCTTCTTATGATGAAATTTGACTATACATCAATGTGCCTGTAGATCAATTAATACTTGACTCCAAAATCTGAGAACACAGCTTTCTATTGGTTCTAGTTTTAGTCTAGGAGAAAGTGAGGACTGCTGAGGCTGGAGACCGGAGTCAAAAAGTGTGATGCTGGAAAAGTGCAGCAGGTCAGGCAGCATCCAAGGAGCAGGAGAATTGATGTTTCCGGTATAAGCCTTTCAGCCTGATGAAACTTTGACTCTCCTGCTCCTTGGATGCTGCCTGACTGGCTGTGCTTTTCCTGCGCTACACTTTCCGACTCTAGTTATAGAAAAATACAGCACAGAACAGGCCCTTTTGCCCACGATGTTGTGCTGAGATTTAATCTTAATGTAAATTATAGGAACTTAACCTACGCACCCCTCAACTCACTGCTATCCATGTGCATGTCCAGCAGTAGTTCAAATGTCCGTAATCCCTCTGCCTCCACCACCACAGCTGGCAACACATTCCATGCATTCACAACTCTCTGCGTAAAGAACCTACCTCTGACGTCTCCTTTATACCTTCCTTCTAATATCTTCAAACTATGACTTCTCGTACCAGTCAATCCTGCCCTGGGGAAAAGTCTGCGTAGTTTTTGCCTGCAAATTAATTTTTAACTGAATTTCAAGACTTACTGGATTGAGATCAGAATTGACAAATTCTGGATTATCAGCCTGGTTTCTAATCAGTGCTTTCATTTAGGTTCAGTTCTTTTTTAGATTGTTTTACTTTATCCAATATCCCTGTCCAGTGTCTGTGATTGAACTTTGCTCTTATAAACTGGAATATTTTCTCATTTAAGACACCAACTGTTGGTAACAAATGTTGTTTGTAACAGTTGCAAATTCAACTGTAGGATAAAACTTTCTCTCATCTTCCCAACAGATTGCCCCAACTGCCAAAGGACAATCTCAATATACTTCTTTTTTCCCAAGAAAAGAATCTGATTGGTTGTTTTGTACTGAATTTCATTGAAACCTCCAAACTTTGTTTACCTGGGATCTTTTCAGCTGGATAGAGCAGATGCCTTCCCAGTCAGAATGAGTGGAGTTTTTAACTGGGGAGAGCTGGGGACACCCCCCATTACTCAAGCATGTTCCAATGACAAGATCTCCTGGGTGTTAATTTTGATCCAAAACAGCCAGTGAGAGAGACAAACAAAACATCATCTTTTGTGGATGGAGTTTATTGACTACTTAATCTTACAGCTTCTTCCAGCCCCTAGTCTTACAAATGCTCCATATATATCTGTGCTCAGACAATTTATCGCAATCACCTGTTTCAGCTTAATGTAAATAATACTAGTTTAAAAAAAAATAATTGAGTAGACGTTAACACTGGGAAATCTAACTGTAAGATCTTTTGTTTTGGGTTTTGCAAATGTGGACTGATTGAGTATATTCTTTCCTCCGTCCGCTATGAACAATGTATATTGCTGCATTTGTTCTGAGCATGTTGGATGTGATTATATGGTTCAGCAGCATGTGTTAAGTAATCCTGAGTGCGCTACTAGCTACACTGCAATGGTACAAGATGCTGGTGAGACCACATCTGGAATACTGTGAGCAATTCTGATCCCCTTATTTAAGAAACGGTATCATTTCATTGGAGACAGTTCAGAGAAGTTTCACTCGGGTGATTCCTGTTATGTAGGGACTGTCTTATGAGCAAAGGCTAAACGGGTTGGGACTCTATTCTCTGGAGTTTGGAAGAATGAGAGATGATCTCATTGAAATGCAGGATTCTTAAGGGGCTTTACAGGCTGAGAGAATGTCTCCCCTCATGAAACAGTCAAAGTTCAGAGAGCATACTCTCAGAATACAGGGGCACCAATTTAAAACTGAGATGAGGAGGAATTTCTACTCTGAGGACTGTGAGTCTTTGGAACTCCATGCCAAGAGAGCTGTGAGGGTCGAGCCCTATTTAAGGCTGAGATATAAAGATTCTGATCAGCTGATCACCTAATGAAGGAGCGTCGCTCCAAAAGCTAGTGTGCTTCCAATTAAACCTGTTGGACTATAACCTGGTGTTGTGTGATTTTTAACTTTGTACACCCCAGTCCAACAACGGCATCTCCGAATCCTGATCAGTTGGGGAAGCAAGGATAACAGAGAAATGTCAGGAATGTGAGGAATGTTGGATCAGCTGTGAACCTATTGAATGGCAGACAATGTCATTGCCTTATGGTCTAACAATCAATTTAAGGGAATCAGTCAAGCTCATGGTGTCATTAGATTACACTTACTGGAATTAAACATACTTTCATACACAGGAAAATGTTTTCCCTAAACAAAAGGAACATGTTTAAGCTTTGTGCCTTTTTTGAATTACCTGGTGACTTGGGAGCCTATAGTTCCCTATTGTTTTCTCAATGGTAGTATATTCACCAAAGTTGCTTGTCAAACAATCATGCCTCTTTTCTTCTGCAGTGCAAATTGTTGTGATCATTTGAAATTTGCCATTCTTGCATTTGTCCTGATGAAAAGCATTAGCGACCCATAGCTCTTTACAGTGAGGGTAAATTTCAGCACCCACTTCAATGTAGGTAAGCCTTGACCCTCTCCATATTGTAGACTATCCCATCATCTCACTCAGGTAAATTTTGGAAATCATCCATCAGTTTTCACTTCTTGCTAACAAAATCCTTACTCTTTTGGTCGCTCAACTGACTAACTGTGAAAGGAGACAGAATTTCTTTTCCACTACCTGTCCCCAGTCTGCAATTTTCCCTCATTGTTATTCAGTCCTAGCAAGCAGTAAGCTCACTTGCCACATCTGGCAAAATGTTCCACATCTGAAACATTAACTTGTTCAGTTGTGTTTTCGGCAATTCTCTGTTTCTTTTTGGTTCCCATTTTCTGCATTTTTCCATTATCTTTCCTCAGCGGAGAAAGTGCATCTCAGTCCAGTGCTGTGTATGCAGGGGCGTTCTCTTTGGTACAGTGCTGCTTAAGCCTTTTCTCAGTGAGGTGTGAGCTCTGCTTAGTCAAGTTAGCCATCCAGAAACTGCCCTATCAGAGACATTGCGGATCAACATTATATGTCAAAGTCAATTTCTATTTCTGACTCTCTGACTGTGCAACATGTCTTGAGATTGTCAAGAGTGCAGCACAGCTGCTCAGATCTGAAAATCGGCTTTATTTAGTCCAGTAGGAATTCCTATTCGGATTCCATTCAGATTCCAGACCGAATCTCTGGAATTCCCACTGTTTCTCTCTCTCCTCCTTTAAAATGATCCTTAGAAACTATCTTTGGACATCTGACTTAAAATCACCTACTTGACATGGTGTCAACCTTCATTTGACAATCAAGTGTTTTGGGATATTTCCATATGCAAAAGTAACTATACAAAGAAAGTTGTTGTTGTACAGTTTAGGGGAGAGGGTGGCATAACACTAATACGAGAGTACGGAGTGTATTAATAATTCCGGGATCAGGCTGAATGCTCTGTGGACATGGGTTCATATCCAACCAAGGCAGATGATTGAATTTAACTTCAAATATTACTAATAAGAAGTAAGCCTCTGGTTTGGAAAGCTGATCTCAGTAATAATGACCAGGAAATTATAGTTGACTGTTGTAAAAGCCCATCTGGCTCACTAATGTCCTTTTAGGGAAGGAAATCTGCCGTCCTTACCTGGTCTGGCCTACAAGTGATCCAGACCCACAGTAAAGTGATTATTCTTAACTGTCCTCTGAAAAAACCAATCAATTCAAGGGGAATTAGGATGGCAACAAATGCCTACGTGCCATAAAAGAAATGCCTACGTGCCATAAAAGAAATGCACCAGAAAACAGACCGACAGTGGGATTGACCAGATTGCTCAACAGAGAGTCAGCATGGACTTATTGGGCTGAATGGCCTCCTTCTCTGCCAACTAAACCATGGGACATTGGTTTACCCATTTTCCCCTCACTGTCTTTCATGCTAACCCTAAAGCTACAACATTTGATCCCGAGATTCCGTCCTTCCTGGGTTCATTCAAATCTCAAACAATTAGAATTCGAACCCTGCAATTTAGGGAAATGTTAACTGAGGAGGGTGCTTGAATCGATATACAATGCTTTATCAGGTCAACACCATTTGCTGTAAAATGGAATGACACATTGATAAACACCATGTAACTTTGAGTTGCCTTTCAGCTATACTCATTTCTATTTGTGGCTCTTGTTCTCTCAGAGGCAGAGGGTGGACAGCGTGGAAACGGACCCTTCAGTCCAACTCGCCCATGCCAACGAGATAGCCTAAATTAATCTAGCTCCATTTACCAGTATTTACATATTTCCCTCCAAACCCTTCTTATTCATGGGCCCATTCAGATCTCTTTAACTGTTATAATTGGTTATAATTGTAAACCCCCCCCCCCCCCTTCCCTACCACCATGTCCTCTGGCAGCTCATTCTATAGAATCACCACCCACTGCATTAAAAAATCCTTAGGTCCCTTTTCAATGTTTCCCTTCTCACCTTAAACCTATGCCCTCTAGTTTTGGATTCCCCTACTCCAGGAAAAAGACCTTGGCTATTCACCCTATCCATGCCCCTCAGGATTTTATAAACATCTCAACCTCCGACCCTCCAGGCAAAATAGCCCCAGCCTATTCAGCCTCTCCCTATAGCTCAAACCCTCCAACCCTGGCAACATCCTTGTAAACCATTCCTGCACCTTTTCAAGTTTAACAACATCTTTCCTATAGCAGGGAGACTAGAACTGAATGCAGTATTCCAATGTAGCCTCCCCAGTGTCCTGTACAGCAACAACATGATCCTCTCTGTCACCTGTATTCAGGTTCACCACCCCAATTGAAATGCTTCACAAGATAATTAAACTCAACGTTGCCAAGAGAAATGAGCAGTGACACCAGGCAAACCTTTGTTTCAGCTAATTATTGGCACCATCTGCTGTGGGCAGAAAGAAGCCAACTAAAATCAGCTGATTGCAAACATTTGCGACAGTTAAAGGAATGGTTGTGTTTGAAAACTCAATAACCGTTGTCTTAGAGTTGAATGACCATAGAAAGGATGAAAAGCTAGGAATTATCTACATGGCAAAGGTTGAAGCAGGAGGTGGCCTGTCCTCTACATACATTTATTCACAATGTCCACAGCCACTGATATACTGAGGACCTTTCCCTTCTACAGATGACTGTGCTAACAGGTGGAAACACATTTTTGTTTTACATTTAAAAACAAAAGCTGCCCAAATGACAAAGGAGAAATTTAGGGAGCTACATCAAAGTGGTGTTGGATGGGAAAGTGATGGCCACTGTCCTGAAAAGCAGATTTGTTCTTAAATATGTGTCTGACTAACATCCAGTGATCTTAACCGCAGTTACAGTATGCACCTCCACAAATTTGATTGACACAGGATTGGAACGTGAACAACAAGACCATTTAGCTCACTGTGTCAGTGCTGTGCAGTTTATCCTACTCCTTTGCTCTGGCTCCACAGCCCTTCAATAATTTATCCGTCTCTTTTCTTTCATTCCTGATCACACCATTTGCCGGGTAAAGAAAGCAAGTCTTCCTCACAATGTCTCTGGTTCTTTTGCCAATTACCTTAAATCTGTCTCCTCTGGTTAGTGACTCTCCTGCTGTTCTGGAAGCTGTTTCTCCTTGTTTACTCAGCCCTTCCTGATTTTGAATGTCTCTATCAAATGACCTCTTCGCATTCTCAACTGCAAAGAGTACAAAGCAGCTATTCTATCTGCCTGGAATCCTGCATTTATGCTCCCATTTTAGTTAATGCAGAACCTCTCTAGGTCTTGACATTATTATAATAAAGTCTGGAGTAGTGCACTGTCATTACCTAGTTCCACTATTCCCTAGTCACAATACAAATGTAAGCATTTTACCCTAGTTACTGATATGACTAATTATCTACATTAGTTTCAGAATACAAAAATAACCTGCCATTCAGGTTTAGGTATGGTTAGGAAGTTTGCAGATGACACAAAAATTGGAGGTGTAGTGGACAGTAAAGAAGTAGAAGAAGCCTCAGTGTACAATGGGATCTTTATCAGATGGGCTAATGGGCTGAGGATTGGCAGACGGAGCTTAATTTAGATAAATGTGAAGTGCTGCATTTTGGAAAGACAAATCAGGACACTTAAAGGTAAGGTCCTGAGGAGTGCTGCTGAATAAAGAGACCTTTAAGTTCAGGTTCATTGTTCCTTGAAAGTGCTGTCACAGGTAGATAGGATAGTGAAGATAGGTAGGCTTTCCTTTATTGGTCAGTGCATTGAGTATAGGAGTTGAAGGTCATGTTGTGGCTGTACAGAACATTGGTTAGGCCATTTTGGAATATTGTGTGCAATTCTGGTCTCCCTCCTCTAAGAAGGATGTTGTGAAACTTGAAAGAGTTCAGAAAAGATTTACAAGGATTTTGCCAGGGTTGGACGGTTTGAGCTATAGGGAGAAGCTGACTAGGCTGGGGCTATTTTCCTGGGAGTGTCAGAGACTGAGGGGGTGACCTTATAGATGTTTATAAAATCATGGAGTATGGATAGAGTAAATAGACAAAGTATTTTCCATGGAGTGGGGAGTCCAGAACTAGAGGGCATAGGTTTAGGGTGAGAGGGGAAAGGTTTAAAAGGGAACTAAAGGCAATTTTCTCACGCAAAGGGTGGTGTATGTATGGAATGAGCTGCCAGAGGAAATGGTGGAGGCTGGTACAATTATACCCATCCAGATGCCTTTTAAATGGTGTATGAATAGGAAGTGAGTAGAGAAATATGGGCCATGTGCTGGCAAATGGGACTAGATTAATTTAGGATATCTGGTCAGCATGATTGATTTGGACCGACGGGTCTATTTCCGTTTTCTATGACTCCATGATTCTTGAATAAACAACAGAATTAATGATTTATTATAAAAGCAACACTTATTTAACATAGATGCAAAGCTGATTAACAATTTGAAATATGAAATTAGAAATATTGTCCCTTCCAAACAACTTAAAATGTACACACTGATTACAAACTTTCTCAGCACAGAATGACTTTAAAAAATATATTTGGCCAAATTATTGTTAATTTTTAATGAAAGAAGGGAACATTGAAATGTTCCGGATGACTTTCAATCCAGCAGGTGGAAATGCAGACTGGTGTCATGAGACACATGGTTTGTCACTTGGATCTCTTCAGAAGCAGTTCATTCATTAGGATTTGATGATTTGGAGGTGCTGGTTTTGGACTGGGGTGTACATTCAATAGAAGATATCAAGAAGGAGCCTTGCAGAAGCTTTTCAGGAGAATTGCTGCATTAGGTCTTTACCTCCTGTACTGGATTTTTGAAAGGATCTCTCTCAAGGTTAGGAAAGGCTGAGTTGCATAACTTCTCTCTTAGGATGCTACACCCAACTTGTCTTATGGAGTCATAGAGTAACACAGCACAGATCCTTTGGTCCAACTCATCCATGCTGACTAAGTTTCCAAAATTGAAACTAATCCTATTTACTTGCATTTGACCCATATCCTTCTAAACCTTTCTTATTCATGTACCTATTCTGGGCAGCACAGTGGCTTAGTGGTTAGCATTACTGCCTCACAGCACCAAGGGCCTGGGTTTGGTTCCACACTCTCTGTGTGGAGTTTGCACATTCTCTCCATGTCTGCATGAGTTTTCCCTGGTTTTCTCCCACAATCCAAAGATGTGCAGATTAGGTGGGTCGACCGTTGTAAATTGCCCATAGTGTTCATGGATGTGTAGGTTAGGTGCATTAGTCAGGGGTAAATGTAGAGGAATAGGATAGGGGAATGGGTCTGTCAGGGATGCTCTTCAGAGAGTTGGTGTGGACTTGTTGGGCCAAATGTTTCCACACTGTAGGGACTCTATGATCTCCCACTTCTTCTGGCAGTTCATTCCACATACAAATCACCCACTGGGTGAAAAAGTTGCCCCTCAGGTCCCTTTTAAATCTTTTTCCTCCCACATTAAAAATACACCCCCTAGTTTGGAACTCCCCTATCCTAGAGAAAAGACCTTTGCTGTTCACTTTATCTATGCCCTTCTTGACATTATAAACCCCAACATAAAGCTCAAACATCCTGAGAGATATAAACAGAGACTCCAGGGAGATAGTGGCAAAGTGGTCATGTCATTGGGCCAGTAATCTATTGGCCCAGGCTAATGAGCTGGGGGCATGGCAGATGGTGTCGTTTAAATTGATTAATAATTATAGCATCTAAAGCTCGTCTCAGTGATAGTCATTGCTTGTTGTAACAACCCATCTGGTTTACCAATGTCCTTCCAGAAGGAAATCTACCATCCATTCCTGGTCTGGCCTACAAGTGACTCCAGACCCACACCAATGTGGATAACTCTTAACTGCCCTCCAAAATGGCTGAGCAAGCCACTCAATTCGACATCAGTTAGGGCTGGGTAACAGACACTGGCCTTGCTGGTAACATCCACATCCCATGTATAAATAAAGACAAATCAAGACACATGACATTTCTGTAAAAGGTTCTACAGTCTTTAAGACTCTGGCTTTTTTAAATGTCCTTTTTTGAAAGAAGTCTAGATTTTCCTTTCATTAATCTTTATTTTCAAAAGAACAAATCCTTGTACCTCGACAAACTGAACAAATTTTTACAATCCCATTAAACATGAGGTCCTCAAACGAATATTGCTAGTGAAAGTAACTTCATAACAAAATCCTTCCTGAGGTGTGGAGTTCAAAATTGGACTCAAGGCTCCAACCAAGGCTAAAGCTCAGCACTACATCCTTGCTTTTGTAATATATGCTTCTATTAATAAAGGTTCCCATTTGCTTTATTTCACTGCATTTTCAAATTGTCCTGCTACTATTAATGGTTTGTATTTGTGCATCCTCAGGTGTCTCTATCCTGTCTCCTCTTTAAAATTAAATGAGTTATTTTACATTGTCATTCCTCCTTCCAAGATGAATTACTTCACAGTTCTCTGTGTTAAATGTTGTCTGTTGTGCAGGCTCCCATTCCATTATTTTATCGTGAGCCAATCTGCATGATTAACTGCCCATCTATGAGCTGACTGGGGTCACTGTGAGGATCTGCTCAGCAGTGGAGAGACCTCACGCTAAGACCCACACCCAGGCCCAGGCAGGCCAAAGCCTGACCTGGAGTGCCTATAAAGCCTCATGACCTTTTTGAGATTGCAGGCTTTCTGATTGGGCCTGGAGCTTCAGGGACATTTTAAAAACTTGGTTCACAAGATCTAAGGGACAACATTTTCACCCAGAGAATGGTGCATGTATGGAATGAGCTGCCAGAGGAAGTGGCGGAGGCTGGTACAATTACAACATTTAAAAGGCATCTGGACGAGTATATGAATAGGAAGGGTTTAGAGGGATGTGGGAGAAAGTGAGGACTGTAGTTGCTGGAGATCAGAGTCAAGAGTGTGGTGCTGGAAAAGCGCAGCCAGTCAGGCAGCATCTGAGGAGCAGGAGAATCGATGTTTTGAGCATAAGCTCTTCATTTGGGTAAATGGGACTAGATTAGGTTAGGATATCTGGTTGGCTTGGACGAGTTGGTCCGAAGGGTCTGTTTCCATGCTGTACATCTCTATGACTCTACGTAGGTGTTGCTGGAAGCCATCCCTAATTGCTCAGATGCTTGTGAATGCAGAGTCAGCCTGATAAATGGCTGCCTCTCAGATGATGTCAGGGAAAGTGTCAATCTGAGCTCAGGACTTGGAAATGAGGGAAACTCCCTCCTTATAGCCCAAAAGCAGAAGATTCTGCCCATTGCTTCATTGTGGAACAGTTCAGTACTTTGTACCGAAATGATAGAATCCATGGTTTGAAAGCTTGTACATTTTATCTCGACTTAATTGGCAAGTTTTGTTTGCACCAATAACCATGCCCCATTGTTTCTTAGGCTGTCCCAAAATGTACAAAATCCAAACGGGACCACCAAAAGCATCAATTTTAAAAAATAGAAATTGCTGGAAAAACTCAGCAGGTCTGGCAGCATCTGTGGAGAGAAAGCAGAGTTAATGTTTCAGGTCCCGTGACCTTTGTTCACACAAAGCATCAATTTGCCTGAATAGCTGTAATTCTGGCCAAAAGCTATTCACACTAAACTTCACCACTAATGGAAAATGCCGCTATTCTAACATGTTTAATTTTTACAAATGATCTGTGACTCTAAAGGGTGAAGAAAGAAAGGATCTACCACTAGTTGATTTAAACTATACCCATTTTAAACCCCTAACTATATACACATGCGCTCACATTCAACACTGGCAGAAGACAAGTTTGATACATGTTACGGTGGAAAGGAACAGAGCCAGGGTAAGCAAAATTCCAAAGCTCTTGGCAAATCATGAGCTTCATTATTGAAGTCCCACACTATCAGTTTGCCAATCAGTCACTGGGAACTCAGGCTTAGGGTTTTAAACAATGAGATGATATGTGCTTTTCTGTCATGCATCGTGGGAAAGGCAGGTGAGGGGTGCAGAGGCAAGGGCCAGGAGTGTGATGTTTAGCGAACGCTCTCTCACCTTCAATTAGACCCAGGTTGGAGCAAATTCCACCCCGACAGGCTTGTTCTCCAAGCTTCCTTGTTGGAAAATGGGGGATTCAGAGGCTACTCCTCTCCTTGTCATTCATGCCTCCTGTAGCCCCCAAAGGCAAGCAGACTTCCCCTAGTTCCTCATTTGTGAAACTAACCACCATTATTGCAGGTCAGGGAGGCAGGAAGCAACTCAGTGACTTGAGTCAATTGTGTGGCCATTGATTGACCATTTCAGGGCCTTAACCAGTGATGCATCAAGAGGGTTGTCCATGGACCCTGTCACCCAGAGCTTCATTGCTGAAGAGGCAGGAAGGGTGAGGCAACTACCTCATGGGACCAACACACTCAGTTAATTTCTCTCTCACCATCTTCCCAGGAAGGGAACAATTGTTGAAAAGTAAGGAGTCCACTGTCAAAGCTTGAATTCCATTAAAGAAACTGTAAGTGTGAAAAAAATGACATTATTATTGTGAGGAATAAAACAATGCAATGCAAAAAGCTCTATAGTTGGGAACTCCAGTTTGACCCATTGGGTGTAAGATATGGCTATGTTAAAGGTTGTGTAGAATGGAACTACTTTTAATACAGAGGATGCTTTCACTAAAACGATGATGGTGATAATTGTTCTGTTTTACCTTTTCAGTACTTTTCCCTACTCCTGCTGGTCTTCCTGACTGAGCTGGTGGCTGGAATTCTTGCTTGTGTTTACTACCAGCAGGTAAGCTTGAATCTGCTTTTGTAAAATGACCCATATTGATAGATGAGGTGAGTGGAATGTCTCAGTGAGGAGAAGATGGTGGAGTGATACATTAAAGCTTGCATATGCTGTACTGCAGACTATTACATCCCAGTTTAAGCCGGCAGTCACCAAACAGCAAGTCCCTTGTCAAACTTGTAGGGCCTTTATGACAATAGGTTCCAGCATTTCCCCATTGACCAATGTCAACCAAACTGACCTACAGTTCCCGATTCCTCTCTCCCTCAGCTTGTGCTAATAGTGTTACATTTTCCAACTTTTAGTCTGATGAGAGTGTTCCCCAAGCTTGGGAATGTTGGAAGATCCTAGCCAGCACCTCCAGCTATCACGTTTCAAACTCAGGAATGAACCTTAGATCTAGGTTGGCTTTCTTGTCTGGGAGTGATTTGAGGCTCTCAAGTTGTCAATTAATGATCAAATGAGGATCTCATCCCGTGCCTGCTGGTATTCAGTCAGTAGTGAGGGGTGAGGGGTCATTGGGGGCTGTATACCACTTGAGCATGTTGCCAGCTGTACCCTCAAACCCACCCTAACGGCTTGTTTTTGGATGGCGTTGGCTCCCTGTTTATTCAGCATGCTCTGCTAAAGGTAGCCCACAGAGCAGACCCTCCCCACCCTATACAGCAACTCCCCTTGCAGCCCATACTCATAACCACACATAGCTCTTTCTTCGGCTCCTGCCAAACTTGCTGACCCTAGGCCACCCACTGTCCCTGTAGTGGCCATGGCTTCTGATGGGACTGCAGAGATTGAAGAAGAGCAGCTGAGTCATGAATTGGTAGGTGGCTCATGGATCCAGGCTCCTTACTGCGTTATTGACAATCCCATCCAGATCTCCGGAATGGCAGCATGGTTCTAGGGATGGTGGGGCTGGGTGATGTGCACTGATTCTCCAGCTGATGGGCCGGGCCACCATAATATGAATTACCTTTTTCCCTTTCTGTAGTGTGACTGCAGCTGCTGGATACCATCCTGTAGGTATTAACAAGGATTAGAGGACAGAATTCCAGAGATATATTTGAGTCATCATCTGTGAAGCTGTGCTCCTGAATTCAGTGCAGCAAGGTAGCACTGTAGTTTTATTCAGCTTCCCAGTTATCTGAATATTGCACTCAGTAACTATTAGATGGGGACCAGTGACTGAAGTAAAACTGATAGCATCAAAACAATGTTTTTTTTATTTTAAACCCTTTGAAACTCTCCAATAAGAAACTCAAAGGATGAGTGAGGCTATTTCTGGACGAATACGATTGCCTTGTGAAGTTAGCGGGAATGCCGAAGGTATTAAGTGAGGACTTTGCATCTGTCTTGAATGCAGAGGCTGATGCTGCTGCCAGTCATAGAGAAAAAGAGTAGGCAGTGGCCCTGTTGGATGGGATGAAATTAGGTGAAAGAGGAGGTGTGTGAACTGTTGGCAGGGCTCATAGTAGAAATGTCACTTGGTCCCAATGGAAAACATCCTCAGTTACAGAGGGACATAACCGAGGAAAGTGCAGGATACAGTTCTACAATGCTTCATGAAAAATTTGAATGGAGCCAGATTACGACCCTACAAAGGGGAGAGGTGGACAATTACAAACCTAACTTTGGAGGTAATGTGAGTCAAAAATGCTGGAGAAATTCAGCAGGTCTGGTAGCATCTGTAGAAACAAAGAGACAGAGTTAATATTTCAGGGCAATGACCTTGTTACCCAAAAGCATCCTCAAACCTTTCACCCAGGTATGCTTCAACTTGTCTGTCAGACAAGGAGTCAACTCAGACTTTAATTAAACAAACTTTTATTTATTTAACACTTTAGTACCAATATTCAATATAAAACATACACTTCTTACTTCATCAAGCTTAATTGCAACTTTACCTCACTTTAACTTAATTAACATTGAACTCCAACTTTAACTCTATAACTTTGGCTTGAAACAAATACTACCTCAATTCGAGTGAAGTTGCCAACTTTGCTGTCAGTGTAGATCTGGCCTTATGGTTCTTTGTCTCTCTGAAGATAACTTCAGGGCACTTACTTTGCAAATGTTGGTCTCAAATGATCACTCCTGCAAATTCCTTTGTGCTGGTAACTTTTAACCCAAAGTGTGCTCATTCTTCCAGAAACTTCTCCGACACTCAGCCAGTGAATTGACCAAACCTGATCACAATGTTCAGTCCCAACTAATGGAGTTTACTGGTAAACAACTCCCAAATGTTTATACCAAGTCGTAAACAGTCACATACCATGGTCAATATAAGGTGCCAGTTTGTCTAACAGACTAACACAAAACCTCCCACATTTAGTCAATACAGGAAACTGCAGGTTACAGGTTACAGGACAGGTCACAACATGTCCTGGCTGCAGTTTTAATTGAGGTCAGAGTTCAAGCTAACTTGACCAAAGTTCCCAGCATGCTTGATAAAAGCTCTTAACCAGTCTTGTAGTCACTTCTCCTGATGGCCAGCTGACCACAAACTTTTATCAGAATTTTAGAGATGGTATTCTGGAGCAGTATTCATTGGTAATTGGAGAAGTAATGGGTTAGTAAATTAACATTTTAACGGGATATGTTGTACAAATATCTCAGTTGGTTTAGTCGATGAAATAGTGGAGAGGTTGGATGAGTGTCACATAATTGATGTGAGTACGGACTTTCAATGGCATTTGACATAGCATGTGGATGTGACACAGGCAAGTCCAGCAATTGTTGTCTGTTCCTAATTATTATGGAACTGAATGGTTTGCCAAACCAATGCAGAGGGCAGTGAAGAATTGATCACAGTTCTGTAACATGTTGGTCAGCGTGGGTAAAAATGGCAGATTTCCAACATCAATAATAACGTAGAGGCATTAGCAGTTGGAATTTTACCACAGCTGCAGCTGCTGTGTTCCTCCAGCACTTTCTGCTTTCATTACCTCTGGAGTCCACCTTGCAGAAAATTAAAGCCAAGTTTTAAAGCGTAATGGAAGCAGGAATACAATGTTAGCTCAGGGAGAGAAAGAAGAGTTACTTTTCAGATGGGAAATAAGTGCACAGAAACAGAGAGCTCCAGGAACTCAGACGCATAAATAGTTGAAAGTCGGAGACCAATTTGAGAGGTTTGTTTAAAAGGTTATCTTAGATATTGGCTTTATCAATTGAGCCGTAGCATACAAAAGTAGAGAGGTCATACTAAATCGTTATAAAACAGTTGTAAGGCCCCAGTTGGGGTATTGCATTTGATTTTGGATACCACACATTAGGAGAGATGTCACTGCCTTAGAATGGATGCATGTTGCGATCCCAGACCATAATACCAAATTATGTTTCAGAGAAACATAGAAGCTAGCAGCAGGAGTCAGCCATTTAACGCTTTGAGGCTGCTCTGCCTTTCAGTGTTACCATGGCTGATCATCTATCTCAATACCATTTTCCTGCTTTCTCCCCAGACACCTTGATGTGATCAAAATATAGAGTTGAAACTTTATTGCTGGAACAGCACAGCAGGTCAGGCAGCATCCAGGGAACAGGAGATTTGATGTTTCGGGCACAGGCCCTTCCTCAGGAATGGCATTCCTGAGGAAGGGCCTGTGCCCGAAACGTCGAATCTCCTGTTCCCTGGATGCTGCCTGACCTGCTGTGCTGTTCCAGCAATAAAGTTTCAACTTTGATCTCCAGCATCTGCAGACCTCACTTTCTCCTCAAAATATAGAGACTTGTTAGTGTCTTTCTTGAATATACTCAGTGATGTGATTCTGCACAGGCTTCTGTGGTAGAGAATTCCATAAGTTGATCACCCTCTGGGTGAAGAAATGTTTCCTCATCTCAGTCCTAAATGGTCTATCATGTATCCTAGGGCTAGGGGAAAACACCCTCCCTGAATCTCATCTGAACCACCCTGTTAGAATTGTATACGTTTCAATCAGATTCTCTCACATTCTTCTAAGCTCTAGTCAATACAGACACATTTGAACCAATCTCTCCTCATAGGACTGTCCAGCTTTCCCCAGTATCAGTAAAGTGAACCTCCACTACATTCCCATCTTGACATGTGTATCTTTTTTTGTCTGACATAGACTTTAAGATCTGGATGTTTTTCTAACCTTTTGGTTTTCTTTTTCTGCTGTATTGGTTTTGAGATTCTGGGTTTGTAACCAAGATGGCTCTGGAAAATAGCAACTTTGTACACTTTTTACTGTACTCATGTATTACTACACTTTAATTATATGTTACAATAAAAATCTAATTATTCTAATTCTTCAGTAGGGAAAGCAAAATAATCTGGTTATGGATCAGTAATCTTTATTTTTAAGGTAGGAAATGTGTGAGAACCAGGGGACTTGGACAATAAAGCCACACAATTCCATGGTTTTGAATTAGCTGCAACATTTTTTACTGTACCAGTTAGAAAAGTAACACAGTCTACAATAAATGTACAACTTATTTCTAATACCCAGAATTAACGTGCAGTAAATATGGATGACAGACTGTGATCCATCACCAACAGAGCACATCAAAAAGCAAATGTGATCAAGGCAGTTCCAACAGATTTGTTAACCATTTTCCCCAGATGTTAATCATACAGTGCATGAGCAGGATTGCTAAAAGCACAGCTTACCAGGGAGTCTACATCTCACTCCATCTCACATACTCACTGATTTTTCCACTGCCTGTAACTAATAAACTCCTCAACTGTGCTCTTTGAACTGTCCGAATGAAAACCTTGTGACTAGTCCCAGTCTTATTTTTAAGCAGGATTGCCTGAAACTGATACATTTTGGAACCACCAAATGTTGTATTCCTTTGGAATGTGCTTGTGCCTTGAACATTGCATTCTCTCAGATTGTTGACTTACAGCACAACCTGCTTATAAGACCATAAGACATAGGAGTGGAAGTAAGGCCATTCGGCCCATCGAGTCCACTCCGCCATTCAATCATGGCTGATGGGCATTTCAACTCCACTTACCCGCATTCTCCCCGTAGCCTTTAATTCCTTGTGACATCAAGAATTTATCAATCTCTGCCTTGAAGACATTTAGCATCCCGGCCTCCACTGCACTCCGCGGCAATGAATTCCACAGGCCCACCACTCTCTGGCTGAAGAAATGTCTCCGCATTTCTGTTCTGAATATACCCCCCTCTAATTCTAAGGCTGTGTCCACGGGTCCTAGTCTCCTCGCCTAACGGAAACAATTTTCTAGTGTCCACCCTTTCCAAGCCATGTATTATCTTGTAAGTTTCTATTAGATCTCCCCTTATGATCAAAGAAAGGTTCATCCCAATGCAGTGTTACAGGAATGGTATCCAGAATGGGGGTGGGGGGGTGGTAGGTGAGGAGGCTGTAAGATAGAGAGACTGGAGAGGCTGCAGTTATTCTTCTTACAGAAGGAGGACATTAAGCAGAGGGGTTTAAAATCACAAAGGGTTTTTATTGAGTGAAGAGGGAGAAAATATTTCCAAGCCAATGAGGTGGCTCTAATTTCAGGTGATTGTTAAAGGATAAGATGTGGATACCTTTCTTTTACACAGTGTGCATTATCTGATAGGCTGGTAGAAGGGGAGTCAATAGTGAGTTTGAAAACGTAATCAAAAAAGTACTTGAAGGGTGGAGATTGTACAGCTGTGGGGAAGGTTCAAGGGGATTTGATGGGGAGTGGGGCGGAGGTGGCATAACCTGAGATTTCTTTCAAAGGGCAGCAGGGGGCACGATAGGCCGAATAGCTTCCTGTATCGTTCGATGATTCTCATTGCAATCAATGGGAAAATCTTTCTCCTTGTAGCTTTTGACTTTTTTTTGTTGTTGTTTGTGTACAGTTAAATGAAGAGCTGAAGCAGAACCTGAACAAAACGATGATGGAGAATTATGCACGGCCTGGGGAGGAGGTGGTTACCTATTCCATCGACCAGCTCCAGCAAGACGTACGGAATTAACCTTTGGGGGCTTTCCTTCTTCTGGGTGGGCCCCTGTGATCTTTAGATGGCTCATATTCGATATGTAATTGAATACTGAGAAGATTATCACTATCAGCAGGGACCTTAGTTAAGAATGCATTACTGAATTAATCACTGCGCACCAAAAAAAAATTACCTGGTCATTTTCTTTCATCTTTATGGGATGTATATGTCATTGGCTGGGCCAGTATTTATTGCGCATCTCTAGTTGCCCTTGAGAACGTGGTGGTGAACTGCCATCTTGTGCAGTCCATGTGCTGCAGTTGGACCCACAAAGCCATTAGGGAGGGAGTTCCAGGATTATATTAGCGTGATTGTAGATGACATCTAAATTGGTGGTATGGTGGACAGTGAAGAAGATTATCTCAAAATACACCAGAACCTTGATCAGATGGGGTGAGGATTGACAGATGGAGCTTAACTTAGATACATGTGAGGTGCTGCATTTTGGAAAGGTAAATCAGGGCAGGGCTTACACAGGAAATGGTTGGACTATGGGGAGTGTTGCTGAACAAAGAGACCTAAGGGTGCAGGTTCATTGTTCCTTGAAAGTGGAGTCGCAGGTAGACAGGGTGGTGAAGAGGGAGTTTGGTAAGCTTGCCTTCATTGGTCAGTGCATTGAGTCTGGAAGTTATGGCATCATGTTGCAGCTGTACAGAACATTGGGGAGACCAATTTGGAATACTGCATTCATCTCTAGTCTCTCTCATATAGGAAAGATGTTGATAAACTTGAAAGGGTTGGAGGGTTTGAGCGATAGGGAGAGGCTGAATAGGTTGGGGCTATTTTTCCCTGGAGCATTGGAGGCTGAAGGCTGACTTTATAAAGGTTTATAATATCATGAAGGGCATGAATAGGGTAAATAGATAAGGTATGTTCTGCAAGCTCGGGGAGTCCAAATATAGAGGGCATAGGTTTAAGGTGAGAGGGGCGAGTTTTAAAAGGGACCTATGGGGTAACTGTTTCACGCAGAGGGTGGAACGAGCTGCCAAACGATGTGGTGGAGGCTGGTACAATTACAACATTTAAAAGGCATCTGGATGGGTACATAAATAGGAAGGGTTTAGAGGGATATGGGCCAAGTTCTGGCAAATGGGACTCGAACAGTTGAGGATATCTGGTTGGCACAGATGCATTCATAGAATCCCTACAGTGTAGAAACAGGCCCACCAAGTGTCCTATTCAAACCCACCTCCCTCCCTATCCCTGCATTTCCCATGACCAATCCCCCTAACCTACACATCTTTGAACTGTAGGAGGAAACTCACCCAGACACAGGGAGAATGTGCAAACTCCACACAGACAGTGGAATTGAACCTGGGTCCCTGGTGTTGTGAGGCAACAGTGCTAACCATTGAGCCACCGTGCCATCCCAAGTTGGATTGAAGGGTCTGTTTCCATGCTATCCAATTCTATGACTCTATAGATATATTTTCAGGTCGGGATGGTGAATGGATTAGAGAAGAACTTGCAGATGATGGTGTTCTACATTGTTGTTTGTGGGAGCTTCCTGTGCTCAGGTGAGCTGCTGTATCTCATGCAGTTCAATTGCCCAATCAAAGAGTATTTCATTGATCTATAAAATGCTTTGTGACATTTAGAAGCACCATCTAAATGTCGGTTTTTCTTTTTGGTTTCAGAAAATATAATAGATTGTTTATTTTGTATAAAAGGCCTATTTTCTATTTTGCTGAGAAGAATTTTGCATTTTGTTTTAACTGCAGTACAATATGAGACTCTGAGGTGGTTAACAACAACACCTCACATTTGTGTGGTACCTTTAACATTCTTGTCCACAAAGTGGATTTTTAAGAATGTTTTCATTGGATGTGGGCATCACAGGCAAGGCCAGCGCCTGCTGCCCATGTCCACCTTTCTATATTCACTCGTGGGATGTGGGCATTGTTGGCTTGCCAATATTTATTGTCCATCCCTAGTTACCCTCAAGATGGTGGTGGTGAGCTGCCTTCTTGAACCGCTGCAGTCCACCTGCTGTAGGTTGATCCACAATGCCATTAGAGAGGGAGTTCCAGGTTTTTGACCCAGTGACAGCGAAGGAATGGTGTCAAGATTTTCACCACCACCAGGATGGCAATGTCTTGGTGGTATCCTTGAAGGTGGTGGTGTTCTGTGTACCTGGTGCCCTTGTCCTTCCAGATTGAAGTGTTGTGTGTTTGGAAGGTGCTGTCTAAGGATATTTGGTGAATTTCTGCAGTGCGTCTTGTACATAGTACACACTGCTGCTACTGAGTGTCGGTGGTGGAGGAAGAGGATTCTTGTGGATGTGGTGCCAATCAAGTGGGCTGCTTTGTCCTGGATGATGTCAAGCTTTTTGAGTGATTTTCGCAGCTGCACTTATCCAGGCAAGTGGAGAGTATTCCATCACACTCCTGAGTTGTAGATGGTGGCCAGGCCTTGCAGAGTCAGGAGGTGAGTTACTCGCTGCAGTATTCCTAGCCTCTGACCTGCTCTTGTAGACACTGTGTTTACATGACAAGTCCAGTTGATTTTCAGGTCAATGGTAACTCCCAGGATGTTGATAGTGGGGGATTCAGTGATGATAACATTCATTGAATGGTAAGGGACGTGAAGGGTAGATCGTCTGTTATTGGAGACGGTTGTTGTTTGGTGTTTGTGTGGTGTATTTTGGCCTGAGGGTCTTGTAACGCCATTTCAGAGGGCAGTTAATTATCAACCACATTGCTGTGGGTCTGGAGTTACACGTAGGCCAGAGCAGGTAAGCTCAGAGGATTTCTCTCTCTTGAGGATGTTCATAAACCAGCTGCATTTTTACAACAATGGATGATAGTTTTATAGTCCCTGTATGCTAAGGCAAGCTTTCAATTCCAGATGGCAGAAGTGGGTACTGCAGATGCTGGAGGCTAGAGTCAAGATTAGAGTGGTGCTGGAAAAGCACAGCAGGTCAGGCAGCATCCGAGAAGCAGGAAAATCGATGTTTCGGGCAGAAGCCCTTCATCAACTCCAGATGTTAATTTTTAAAATTCTCACCCTATTTAGTTTGATTCGAACCGATGTCCTTAGATCATTAGTCAGGGTGAGTGAATTGCTAGTCAAGGAACATGGCCATTATGCTTACCAATGCCTACTGTTGAGAGGCTGTTTTCCCTGCCTGGGGAGACAAGAACAAAGACTTAGAATTTGTCTAAGACTAAGATTAAGCCTGAAAACCAGTATTTGTTGCCGATTGCCCTTGAACTGAGTGACTCGCTCAGCTTTTGGAGATGGACAGATTTTAATTAACAAAAAGGATTGAAGGGTTCTGGAGAGCAGGCAGGAAGGTGGGTTTGAGGCCAAGATAGGACCAGCCACGATCGGATAGCATAGCGAAGCAGGCTGAATGTCCTACTCCTGCTCCTCGTTCTTATGTTCGCGTATTCTTGTGTCCTTACAGTTCAAGTGCTGCGGCAGCAACAGTTCCGCTGACTGGCAGCACAGTGCTTACATCCTCTCCCCTACATCAGGTAACAGACTCGTACCTGACAGCTGCTGTAAGACAGTCACTGAGGCCTGTGGCCGGAGAGACCATCCATCAAATATCTACAAGGTGGAGGTAAGCAAAATATTGCCACCTACGACTTTCAGCTTTGGAAATGAGATCACAGTGATGGGCAATGTTACAGAGGGGATTGTTGCGACTGAGAGTTTACAGTGATAATTTGATTCCACTTTGACTCCTTACCCCACCCCCTTCACCAGAGGGACCCAACACTGTGGACTGCAGGCCACAGACAATGCCTCAGTAACTGCATTATTCAGCAAGAATGCTACAGCACTGGTTTCAAATCCTTCCCTGCTCTCACCCATTCCTATCTCTCCAAACTCCCCAGCCTCATGACCCTCCTAGATCTCTGCATCCCTCCAATTCTGGACTCCTTTGGAGTGTTGTTGGTAAATCATTACAATGAATTTATAGAAGCATTGGAATGTATACAATTAGAAATGATCTACTTATGATCTATTAATCTACTGGAAATTGTCTATTAATCTCAACACTCAGAAACAGAATGCCATGAGTGTAATGTTCTGGGCAATGTTCCTTGTTTGATCAGTTTTTAATCTTTTATCTTTCGTACTTGATGTTTGACTGATATATGTGCGTCGTTTTCTCCTCCTTGTGGTTTGTTCTTTTTGATATTTCACGTTTCTAACTTACTACTCTGTGCTTGAATACTTCTCTATTTGACCTGCCTTTTTACAATCTGTTTTGATGTGGGGATGCCGGTGTTGGACTAAGGTGGACAAGGTCAGAGGTCACACGACACCAGGTTACAGTTCGACAGGTTTATATGAAATCACAAACCTTCAGAGCTCCTTTGTCAGGTGACAAAGAGGCAGCGCTCCGAAAGCTTGTGATTTCAAATGAACCTGTTGGACTATAATCTGGTGTCATGTGTCTCCTGACTCGATCTGATTTGAAAAGCCTTGGTCAATATTGTTGTCATGGTTCCCAACTCTGTTACCAAAGCTAAGGTTTTGGAGCACGGCAGCACCTCATCAGGCTGACCTTGCCTGTACCTACAGTCTGGCGAAACTGAAGTGTTGTCATTTTGTAAATCCCACCAGCATTGTCAAACATCAGCCGTCCAGAGCACCTTGACTGGGAAGGGTATGGGGGCAGATGTACAAGGGTATTGAGAGGTTTGGGTGATGAGGAAAGATTGGATAGACTGTGGTTGATTTCTTTCATCAGAGGAGGCTGAGGGGTGGCTTAATCGAGATGTATAAAATTAAGACATTCTGTGTAGAGTATAGGGATGACTTTGGCAGAGGGACCAATGACCCCTGGATATAATTGGTCAAAGAATTAGAGGGAAGATGGGTGTTGTGGTATAATTTGATGAGGAAACATGCTACAGGTACACAGTCCGTTATCTGAAATCCTTGGGACCAGTTGTTTTTCGGAATTTTCCAGGTTTCGGAATAAATGATATTTTCACGGTGAAATAAAAAGAATTACCTAACAGCAGACCCATGTGTGGATAGTACGAGCGCTGAGACACAATTGACACCTGCCAGTGCTGGGCCAGACCACCATGTCACATCTGAGAGATGGGGTTCGAGTGGGGATGGAGTTGGGTCACCTGATCGTGCCAAAATGACACTCCACAATCCACGAAAAAGGTTTTGGATTTTGGAGCTTTTCAGATTTTGGATAAAGGATTGTGTACCTGTAACGGGCAAGTGACTGGGATGTAGAGTGTGCAGCAAGCAGTGATTGTCTGCAGCATGTAGCGAGCTGTGCTTTTCTGTCATGATACTGGTTGAGTCTCATTGATAAACCTGTCTGCTGAGCTCAGCTGTAACAGACCTTCACATAAACAGAACCGACACCAGTTTACCAGTCCTGCTGTGAGATTAATAAGTTTGTGTTGGTAAACACTGTGATGAAGTTACCTAATATATTATTACTGCTGAGCACTCGGGTTCTCAAGTGGAGCAATGATCCCAGAAGCACAGGCGTCTTACGGTGCAGAAAGAGGCTATTCAGCCCATCGGCCCTGCACTGACTGAGTATAATAACCAGTGTCAATCTCCTGCATTTTCCCCCATATCCTTGTACTTTATTTTTAACCATATAATCATCCAAAGCCCTCTTGAATGATTCAATTAAACCTGCTTCCTTGGCAGTGCATTCCATACTCTACCTAGTCAAAGAGTAGGAAAGTTTCTGTTCCTCAAATCATCATTGCTTCTTTTGCAAATCATTTTATGCCTTCTCCTACTTATTTTCTTTTATGAGCCTGTCTACATTATCCAGCCCAAGCCCAAACTTGGAAACCTCTATCAGAACACCTCTTGGCCTTCTTCTTTCCAAGTTAAGCAGTCCCAATTCATAGAGTCATACAGCACGGAAACAGACCCTTCAATCCAACCAGTCCATGCCGACCATAATTCCAAACTAGGCTTGCCCCACCTGCCTGCACTTGGCCCATATCCCTCAAACATTTCTTATTCATGGACTTATCTAAGTTCTTCAGTCTGTCCTCATAACTCAAGTTTCTCATCCCTGCACGCATTCTTGGAACATGTTTGTATACCTCGGTGGCACCAGACCATGTTTCTTGTTGGATACCTCCTACAATGTAACACTCAGGACTGTATACAGAACTCCAGCTGAGATCAAACTCGTGTCTTATACAAGTTCAGCACCACTTCCTCACTCTTGTCCTCCATGCCCCTATTAGTTAAGCCAAGGACACTGTATGCTTGATTATCTTTTCTCTCCATGCACCTTCAATGATTTGTACACCCAGGTCCAATTGTTTCTCCACCCCCTATTTTATATTATTTTCAATGTTCCTCCTATCAGACTGCATTACCCTGAAATTCTCTGTATTAACTTCATCTGTCCTCCATCTGCCCATGCTGTGTAATGCTAATTGCGTCTCATTTCACATTATCACTCTGGGACCAGCTAGCACAGGGATTGAACCCTTACATTTCACCGTCCAGCCAGTTGAGCTAACTGATCTTCAAATCTTCTGAGTCCTCTGTTTATTTGTTTGAACGTAGCAGTGGTCACTGATTGCACAGGGTCCTACACAGCACTGGAGTCAACCGACAGCTGCACTGTGCACCATGCAGAGTCATTTTCCTTTACAATTACTGAAATGAGATGGAAACATGTTAGTGATTTTTAATGCACCATTCAAGTGGTAATAGGAGACAAGAGAATTTACTGAAGTGAGTGTTTTAATCTGCTGGACCATATTGAACATAACTGTTGTCTCTCTAAAAGGCTGGGAAGTGTTCTAAAGGAAATAAACACAACAGATCACGACCTGGAGCCCGAAGAGGTTTGTGACGCACGAGATAAAATCATTCAAGATGTTGATGAGAAGCTTGTAAAGCACAAATTGAATAATGATTACAAGCAATATTTTGTTTTTGAAATTACTGGATTAATAACACAGAGATGGGGACTAATTCAGATATCTGGATTGTCAGGCCGTCAGAGACGGGCTCAGAGGCAGGAAATCAGGAAAATGAGGACATCTCCAGTGCCAGAAACAACATTGACGTGAAGGCAGGCTGTCAATAACACTATCAATTCACAAATTGCCAATAGATACTGTTGTGGCACAGTGTTAGTGTCCCTACCTCTGATCAAGAGCCCCTGGTTCAAGCCCCACCTGCTGCAGAGGTGTTAGAAACACATCTGAACAGGTTGGTTAAAAATATCCCCACCAATTAGCCGCCATTTTCCCCTCAGGGCTGCCATTTTCCCAGCTGCACAGGGCCCTGCTGTGCGTGGGGGCTGCCATCTGCAAATAGATGGTTTCCCACTGGGAGTGGAGGCCTGAGTTTCCGAATGCTCCATTTGCTGGAGAGGGATGCTCTGTAGCAGCTGACGGAATACCCCCACCCAGGACAAAGTCCGCAGTGCACTGAATCTGGTGCTGCCAAGGGAGGGGTAACCCCTCTGAGTACCACGGGTGGTCTATCTGAGCCCACGGGCACAAAAATACACTTGTTACTCCGCCCGTGAAGATTGGATTAGATTACCTACAGAATGGAAACAGGCCCTTTAGCCCAACAAGTCCACACCAGCCCTCCGAAGAGCAACCCACCAAGACCCATTCCCCTACCCTATATTTACCCCTGACTTATGCACCTAACAGTAGGGGCAATTTAGCATGGCCAATTCACCTGACCTGCACATATTTGGATTGTAGGAGGAAACCCACACATACACAGGGAGAATGTGCAAACTCAACACAAACAGTTACCCGAGGCTGGAATTGAACCTGGGTCACTGGCGCCGTGAGGCAGTAGTGCTAACCACTGAGCCACCGTGCCGTCCGTAATTGAAAATTGGAGCCACTCTCTTCTTTTTCCTTCACAGCCTCAGCAATGGTCACCCCATATCGGGACTGCGGCCTTTGGCCTGAGAGCTGCTGAGCCTCTGAATGGCTCCATAACTCCCAGAGTGAGGCAGCCATGTTTGTTGAACAGTAGGCCCAGGAACACCTTTCTGCTGGCTGTGACAGTATGCCCATTGCCCTCCAGCACGCCATCTACTTTGTCCTTCTGAAATTGTGGCGCCATATTCAACCCCCACACAACAGCTCGGAATCTAGATTCAATTGTTCTTAAAATTCTGGAATGAGAAAGCAACTTATCTCAGTGATGCTGACCACAAAGTTACCAACCGCTGCTATCTTAATTCACTATGGAGAGAAAAATGTTATCCATAGCCCTTCCAGTCTATGTGTGGCCTCAGGTCGACAGAAATATGAGTGATTCTTAAAATGGCCACTCAAGTTCATAAAGTCATAAAAATTTAGAAGCAGGAGTAGGCCGTTTGGCCCTTTAAGCCTACTCTGACATTGAATAAAATTGTGGCTGATGGGTGTGTCACTTTCCTGCCCATTCCCCAGAATCCTTGATTCCTTTGTCAAACACAACTCTAACTCAGACTTGAATATATTCAGTATTTAAGAAGGTGCTAAGAGTAATGGAGAATGACAGAGATAGTAAGAGAGAGCTGGACAGTAAAGTAGACAGCTCAGAGAGCAACCCACCTACAATTTCATTAGCCAGTGCTGAGATACTGGGACAGGAGCTATTCTCATACTTAGAGGAAGGACAACAGAAAGATTTAGTAAGACTACTTAGGAAATACCAGAAAGTCATGCCTGATGTATTTATTAGATTTCTTTGTGGAATTGTTAGATTAACCCAACGATATAATATATTCAAAGTTCCATTTACTAAGGTACTGCACATTAGGCTATTTAATAAGATAAGATCTCATGTTGTCAGGAGTGATATATTGCCTTGGATGGAGGATTAGCTAACTAAAGAAGGTACAGTTGTGATAAGGGAAGCATTTTCAAGATGGCAACTTGTAATTGGTGGAATGCCAAAGGGATCAATGCTAGGGCCACAATTATTTACAGTGTATCTTAATAATTTGGATGACAAAAGTAAATGCACTATTGGCAAGTCTGCAGATGGCAAAAAGTAGATTAGATTAGATTAGATTCCCTACAGGATTCCCTGCAGTAGATGGGGAGTATTGACACACAGAGTCTTGGAGGAATATAGACATGTTAACTGAGTAGCAAAAACTTGGCAAGTTGAATATAATGTGAGAAAATTTAAGGTTCTGCACTTTGGCATGAAGAATTAAAAAGATGAATATTATTTAAATGGAGGAAGACAGCAGAAACCCACAGCACAAAGGGATTTGAGGGTTCACATGCGTGAATCACAAAAAGCTGGAATCCAGGTTCAGTCGGTCACAGAGCAGGCAAATCGAATGTTAACCTTTACACCGGGTAGAAGATTGTATCGATAGAGTTAGCAGTGTTCCAATTCCTTACTAAGGTCGATGTATTGAAGTACTACAGGCAAGTGCTAATTGCATTACTATTGAAGTACTACAGGCAAGTACTAATTGCATTAAGAGATGTCAGTTTTTGTTACACCAAATGAGTTAAATCTATGCTAGGTCATAAATTTACAAATGCCCCAGCTGTATTCCAGAGGCTTTTGAATCAAGTTATAATTGGTGTGTCGAAGAGACTGGATTATCTAGACTGTGTACTAATGTACAGTAATACCCAAGGAAATATGTGTAACACAATCAGAACTCTTATTTAAGCAGTTGGTTAGCTGGTTTTGTAATAAATCTTGACAAGAGTGAATTTTCAAAATTGAGGGTAGCTTTCCTAACCACGTTTCCAAACAATGCCAGATGGTGTTAAGAAGCTGAAGGCTATACGAATGAATAGGCGAAAGTGAGGACTGCAGATGCTGGAGATCAGAGGCAAGATTAGAGTGGTGCTGGAAAAGCACAGTCAGGCAGTTTCTTGCTTCTCGGATGCTGCCTGACCTGCTGTGCTTTTCCAGCACCACTCTATCCTAATGAATAGTCTGGTGTTGCTCATTCCTGACTCGTATTAAGCCTTTTAAAATGGCAGTTGATGCTGTTGGGAGCATCTTATTGCAAGATGACCAATTAGGAATAGGGAAAACAATGAGGTGCTTCAAAAGAAACTGAACTAATGTCAGAAGATGTAATCCACAGTTGGAAAGGAGACTTTGGAATTACTACTGGCTCTTAAACATTTTGAAGTTTATGCCCATCACGAGGACAAGGAACATTAATATAAAAGAGAATGTCCACCCTATGAATGTTCATACTTGTGAACCCCAGGCAGGGGTGTAATTTGAAAAATTGAGCATATAAATGTTTCCTGTACTTAAAATTGGCCGACTTGCGTTGTCCTGCATTACGACCCAACTTGTGGGCGAATCCACTTCAGTACGGACTCAAGACCTGAACCCATTCACAACTCCGGGACTACCTGTACACTGTCTGTAACTGCTTGGCATTCCAAGGGAAATTTAAATCTTGAAATACAAGGTTATTTTGATGGAACATGTTAATTGATCGTTACAACATGTCACTGTTAATATCACAGGAAAAGGTATTATAATTGCATACTCATGATCAAGAATGAAATGGTGCTGGAATGATTTGAAAAACTGAGAAGGAAAGATGACAAGAAATTGTGTGAATCCTGTATGAAGAATAAGTGAGGTTGAATGAATGAAATGTTCTTGTATTTTGTTGTATATTTACATTGTGTTTACCTTGTGATGAAACATTTAGAAATGGCATTTCTTTAAGGGTGGAGGCATATAAAGAATGTGTATGTGCTTTCAAACATAAATTGGGAAAACGGAAGTTTGCATACTGTTGTGTTGCAGATAATGTACCAGGTGTGCTTTGTCTTTTGATTTTGCAATTCAAAGGTCAAAACTGAATGGTATTTACATATTGGTTAAACAAGGTCATGGAACCTTTGAAGAATGAGGTATTAGAACATAGAACATAGAAGAATACAGCGCAGTACAGGCCCTTGGGCCCTCGATGTTGCACCGATCCAAGCCCACCTAAACTACACTAACCCACTATCCTCCATATACCTATCCAATGCCCTCTTAAATGCCCATAAAGAGGGAGAGTCCACCACTGTTACTGGCAGGGCATTCCATGAACTAACGACTCGCTGAGTGAAGAACCTACCCCTAACATCAGTCCTATATCTACCCCCCCTTAATTTAAAGCTATGCCCCCTTGTAATACCCGACTCAATACGCGGGAAAAGGTTCATACTGTCGACCCTATCTAACCCCCTAATCATCTTGTACACCTCAATCAAGTCACCCCTAAACCTTCTTTTCTCTAGTGAAAACAGCCCCAAGTGCCTCAGTCTTTCCTCATACGATTTTCCTTCCATACCAGGCAACATCCTGGTAAACCTCCTCTGCACCCGTTCCAATGCCTCCACATCCTTCCTATAGTATGGCGACCAAAACTGCACACAATATTCCAGATGCGGCCGTACCAGAGTCTTATACAACTGCATCATGACCTCAGGACTCCGGAACTCAATTCCTCTACCAATAAAAGCCAGTACGCCATATGCCTTCCTCACCGCACTATTTACCTGGGTGGCAACTTTCAGAGATCTGTGTACATGGACACCAAGATCCCTCTGCTCATCCACACTACCAAGTATCCGACCATTAGCCCAGTACCCCATCTTTTTGTTATTCTTCCCAAAGTGAATCACCTCGCACTTAGCTACATTGAATTCCATCTGCCACCTTTCTGCCCAGCTCTGCAGCTTCTCTATATCCTGCTGTAACCTGCCACATGCTTCCTCACTGTCAACAACTCCTCCGACTTTCGTGTCATCCGCAAACTTGCTCACCCAACCTTCTAACCCCTCTTCCAGGTCATTTATAAAAATGACAAACAGCAATGGTCCCAAAACAGATCCTTGCGGAACACCGCTAGTGACGGCACTCCATGAAGAAACTTTGCCATCAACTACTACCCTCTGTCTTCTTCCATCCAGCCAATTCCTAATCCAAACCTCCAACTCACCCTCAATGCCATATCTCCGTATTTTCTGCAGTAGCCTACCATGGGGAACCTTATCAAACGCCTTACTAAAATCCATATATACCACATCTACCGCTTTCCCCTCATCAACCTCCTTCGTCACCTTTTCAAAGAATTCAATAAGGTTTGTGAGGCACGACTTGCCCTTCACAAAACCATGCTGACTATCCTTGATCACATTATTCCTATCTAGATGTGCATAAATCCTATCCCTTACAATTCTCTCTAAGACTTTGCCCACAACAGAAGTGAGACTCACCGGCCTATAGTTACTAGGGCTATCCCTACTCCCCTTTTTGAACAAGGGAACCACATTTGCTATCCTCCAGTCTTCTGGGACTACTCCTGTAGACAAAGAGGACATAAAAATCAAGGCCAATGGCTCTGCAATCTCCTCCCTTGCTTCCCAGAGAATCCTAGGATAAATGCCATCAGGCCCAGGGGACTTATCTATTTTCACCTTTTCCAGGATTTCCAACACCTCTTCTCTACATACCTCAAAGCCATCCATTCTACTTATTTGTGCCTCAGTATTCTCATCGACAACAATGCCCTGTTCCTGAGTGAATACTGAAGAAAAGTATTCATTCAGTGTCTCCCCAATCTCTTCCGCCTCCACACGCAACTTCCCCCTACTATCCTTGACTGGACCTATTCCTACCCTAGTCATTCTTTTATTCCTAACATACCTATAGAAAGCCTTAGGGTTTTCCCTAATCCTATCTACTAAGGACCTTTCATGTCCCCTCCTTGCTGCTTTTAGCTCTCTCTTCAGGTCCTTCCTGGCTACCCTATAACTCTCAATCGCCCCAATTGAACCTTCACGTCTCATCTTGAGATAGGCCGCCCTCTTCCATTTAACAAGGGATTCCAATTCCTTATTAAACCACGGCTCCCTCGCACGACCCTTTCCTACCTGCCTGACAGGTACATAATTATCAAGGACACTCAATAGTTGCCCCTTGAACAAGTTCCACATATCATTTACACTCTTGCCTTGGAGTCTACTTTTCCAAGCCACACATCCTAAGTCATGCCTCACCGCATCATAATTTCCCTTACCCCAGCTATAATTCTTGCCCTGTAGTACACACTTATCCCTCTCCATCACGAGTGTAAAAATCACCGAATTATGGTCACTATCCCCAAAGTGCTCACCTACCTCTAATTCTAACACCTGGCCTGGTTCGTTACCCAGAACCAAATCCAGTATGGCCTCACCTCTTGTTGGCCTGTCTACATATTGTGTCAGGAAACTCTCCTGCACACATTGAACAAACACTGACCCATCTAACGAACTTGAGCTATAGCTTTCCCAATCAATATCAGGAAAGTTAAAGTCCCCCATAACAACCACCCTATTACTGTCACTCATCTCCTGAATCACCTTCCCAATCCTTTCTTCAATGATTCTAGGACTATTAGGAGGCCTGTAAAAGACTCCTAACAGGGTGACCTCACCTTTCCTATTCCTAACCTCAGCCCAAACTACCTCAGATGGCAAGTCCTCATCCATCGTCCTTTCCACCGCTGTAATACTATCTTTGACAAGCAATGCCACACCTCCCCCTCTTTTACCCCCACCTCTAAACCTACTAAAACATTTAAATCCCGGAACCTGCAACAGCCAATCCTGTCCCTGTTCTAGCCATGTCTCCGTAATAGCCACAACATCGAAGTCCCAGGTACCAACCAACGCTGCAAGTTCACCTACCTTATTTCGTATACTTCTTGCATTGAAGTATACACACTTCAAGCCACTTCCCTGTTTACAGGCACCCTCCTTGGAAATTGATGCCATGTTCCTCACCTCCCTACACTCCAGGCCCTGCACCCTGAAGCTACAATCTGGGTTCCCATGCCCCTGCCAAGTTAGTTTAAACCCCCCCCAAGAGCACTAGCAAACCTCCCCCCAAGGATACTGGTTCCCCTCAGGTTCAGGTGTAGACCATCCTGTTTATAGAGGTCCCACCGTCCCCAGAAAGAACCCCAGTTATCCAAAAACTGGAACCCCTCCCTCCTGCACCATCCCTTGATCATGTTGGGCTGAAAAACAATAGGCAGCATTTGGATTTTTAAGTAGCAGTTTGTTACAGACCTGAGAAGAGGCAGTTGAAGGCAATCTTCCAGAAAGCCTGCAAGCAAAGATGGCATTTCACACTTTCTCACATTTTGTTGGGTCAGACAAAATACTCAAAAGAACTCTGAAAAGAAGAACTTCTATCTCAAACAAAGGCTTAGGTCCAACTGACAGGCTACCAAACTGAACACTTTATTACTCTTCTGTCACAAATAAATGATTTCATAGCCAAAAGCCAAAATAACTGAGAAATTCAACTAATTTCACCCTTGTGGTTTGAACTCTTGATTCAGAGAATTTGTTTCTCTTTTCTTCTGTTTACCATCCATGAAACTTCTGCAGAGCTGTCCGTCTCGTACACAGAATTTATGAATGACTGTGTAAGTGTTAGATTTGCATTGCTGCGGTTAATAATTGATTTTGCCTCTTGGTAACGTAGGAACATAGAAAATAGGTGCAGGAGTAGGCTGCACCACCATTTGTGGCTAATGATGCATTTGTGGCTAATTAGCCACAATCATGGCTAATGATGCAATTTCAGTATCCCATTCCCACCCTCTCCCTATATTCCTTGATCCATTTAACTGCAAGGGCCACATCCAGCTCTCTCTTGAATATATCTCATGAATTGGCCCCAACGGTTTCCTGTTTGAAAGAGTTCAACAGGTTCACAACTCTCTGAGTGAAGACATTCTTCCTCATCTCAGTCCTGAATGGCCTATCTCTTATAGAGTCAGAGAGTCATAAAGATGTACAGTATGGAAACAGACCTTTCGGTCCAACCTATCCATGTTGACCAGATATCCCAACCCAATCTAATCTCACATGCCAGCACCTGGCTCATATCCCTCTAAACCCTTCCTATTCATAGACCCATCCAGATGCCTTTTAAATGTTGCAATTGTACCAGCCTCCACCACTTCCTCTGGCAGCTCATTCCATGCACGTATCACCCCTGTGTGAAAAAGTTGCCCCTTAGGTCCCTTTTATATCTTTCCGCTCTCACCCTAAACCTATGCCCTCTAGTTCTGGACTCCCCCACCACAGGGTAAAGACTTTGTCGATTTACCCTATCCATGCCCCTCATAATTTTGTAAACTTCTAAGTTTGTGAGAAGATTTGTAGCTCGGGTGCTCGTTGTTGTGGTTCTGTTCGCCGAGCTGGGAATTTGTGTTGCAGACGTTTTGTCCCCTGTCTAGGTGACATCTTCAGTGCTTGTGACCCTCCTGTAAAGCGCTTCTGTGATCGTTCCTCCGGCATTTGTAGTGGTTTGAATCTGCCGCTTCTGGTTGTCAGTTCCAGCTGTCCGTTGCAGTGGTCGGTATATTGGGTCCAGGTCGATGTGCTTATTGATTGAATCTGTGGATGAGTGCCATGCCTCTAGGAATTCCCTGGCTGTTCTCTGTTTGGCTTGTCCTATAATAGTAGTGTTGTCCCAGTCGAATTCATGTTGCTTGTCATCTGCGTGTGTGGCTACTAAGGATAGCTAGTCATGTCGTTTCGTGGCTAGTTGGTGTTCATGGATGCGGATCGTTAGCTGTCTTCTTGTTTGTCCTATGTAGTGTTTTGTGCAGTCCTTGCATGGGATTTTTGTAAACTTCTATAAGATCACCCCTCAGCCTCCGACGCTCCAGGGAAAACAGCCCTAGCTTTTTCAGCCTCTCCTTATAGCTCAAATCCTCCAACCCTGGCAACATCCTTGTAAACCTTTTCTGAACCCTTTCAAGTTTCACAACATCATTCCGATAGGAAGGAGACCAGAATTGCACACAATATTCCAACAGTGGCCTAACCAATGTCCTGTACAGCCACAACATGACCTCCCAACTCCTGTACTCAATACTCTGACCAATAAAGGAAAGCATACCAAACACCTTCTTCACTATCCTATCGACCTATGACACCACTTTCAAGGAGCTAGAAGCACTCCAAAGTCTCTTTGTTCGGTAACACACCCTAGGACCTTACCATTAAGTGTATAAGTCCTGCTAAGATTTGTTTTCCCAAAATGCAGCACCTTGCATTTATCGGAATTAAACTCCATCTGCCACTTCTCGGCCCATTGGCCCATCTGATCAACATCCTGTTGTAATCTGAGGTAACCTTCTTCGCTGTCCACTACACCTCCAATTTTGGTGTCATCTGCAAACTTCCTAACTGTGCCTGTCCAGTCCCATCAGGATTTGATACGTTTCTATGAGACCTCCCCTTATTCTTCTAAATTCCAGCAAATACAAGCCCAGTCGATACAATTTTTCCTCATGTCAAGAAGAAGTATGAAACAAGTAAGCTTTATATTTTTGTTTATTGATAGAACCTGTGTGAGTTCCTTTCTTCCTCGATAGCAGTCAAAGTCAGGCAGGTTAACCATCTTGGTGATTTGGTTGTCATTTATACGTTTGCAATGGATCATAGAATAATTATTAACGTACCCTTCCTGTGAGAAAATATCTGAAGTTATAACTAGCAAGATCAATGGATGTAGCAGTTTGGAGTTTTTTAGAGTGCATTCAAACATATGCCATATGCAATGCTAGTTTGCAAGAATACAGCTCATGGGGGAGAGATAATATATTAATATGTGTGAGGATTGGCGTGTGGCACAGAAAAGAGGACAGTTAGTGTGGCATTTTTAGGATAACTAGAGCTCATGGCAATAATTTTGTTCATTGGATTTTTAAATACCACCAGCTACAGGGGTTTGAAAGCATTAGCCTGCATTGCTGTGTTACTAATCCAGTGGCATTGCCACTACACTAACCTTTCCCCTGGGGTAAGCAAAGCAGACGTTTTCCCTGCCTGGAGAAGGGGGGTGGGGTGAGGGTTGTAAGTCATCATTTTCCAGATTGCGGACTAAGCCAGAAAAGTGGAAGCATCTCAGGAGAGAAACCCTCTGACCTACAGTGAAAGAGGCGAAAGTGAGGACAGCAGATGGTGGAGGTCAGCGTCAAGGTTAGAGTGGTGCTGGAAAAGCACAGCAGGTCAGGCAGCATCCGAGGAGCAGGAAAATCACCATTTTGGGCAGGAGCCCTTCATCAGGAAACCATCCTGATGAAGGGCTCCTACCCGAAACATTGATTTTCCTGCTCCTCGGATGCTGCCTGACCTGCTGTGCCTTTCCAGCACCACTCTAATCCCGACAGTGAAAGAGTCTATTGGTTATTAAGACAGTAAGGCAGCAGATCAACTGCTGGTCCTGTCTGCCTAGAGCTACTAACCTATCAGGGAATTCTCTTCCTCAGAAAGCTGTGGAAGCTCAGCCCTTGACCATTCAAGACTAAGGTCAATAGACTTTTGGATAATGGGGTAATCAAGGAATAGGGGGCTTGATTAGAGTCATAGAGATGTACAGCACAGAAGCAAACCATTCAATCCAACCCATCCATGCAACCAGATATCATAAACGAATCTAGTCCCATTTGTCAGCACTTGGTCCATACCCCTCTAAACCCTTCCTATTCATATTTACTTCAAGTCATAGAGATATACAACACAGAAATAGACTCTTCAGTCCAACTCATCCATGTCAATCATATATCCTAAATTAATCTATTCCCATTTGCCAATATTTGGTCCATATCCTTCCCAACCATTCCTATTCATATATCCATCCAGATGCCTTTTAAATGTTGTAATTGTAACAGTCTCCAACACTTTCTCTGGCAGCCCCTTCCACACCCTCTGCACGAAAGCTTTGCCCCTTAGGTCCCTTTTACATCTTTCCCTTCTCACCCCAAACCTATACCCTGTAGTTCTGTGCTCCTCTACCCTGGGAAAAAGGCCGTGTCTGTTTTCTCTATCCATGTCCCTCATGATTTTATAAACCTCTATAAGGTCACCCCTCAGCCTCTGACGTTCCAGGGAGTGAGTGGAACAGTGACGCTGTGGAGTCATGTAGTTTTTAAGTAGCTCTAGGGCCCAAACAGCCTCCTGCTCATATTTCCAAGATTCTTATGAAGCCTGTAGGTTTCCTAAAGGTTGTGTGTTTCTAACCAATCCCACATTCCAGCAGTTACAAACCAACATACCAGCTCTCATCAGAAGTAGGCCCCTCAGCCCCTTGAGCTCCATCCCACTTGAAAAGCTCATCTTTCTTTCAATTCCTGCCTGTCCCCAATAACATTCCACTCCCCCCTCTGCTTATCAAACATTTATCTATGTCTGCCTTAAAAATATTCAATGATTCTGCTTTCACTGACTTTTCTGGAAGAGTTCTAAAGACTCAAGGCCCACTGAGGGAAGAGAAAACAAAACCCTCATCTGTCTCAAATGGGCGACCCCTTATTTAGAAAAATTGAACTCCATTCTAGAATCTTCCACAAAAGGAAGCCTCCTTACCACATTCCAACCTTCCCCCTCACTTTCAAGACCCCTCAGGATTTGCCGTGTTTCAATCATTTCATGTTGATTGTCTTGGAAATAAATCTTGTATGTTTTTGAACAAACACTTCCCTGGAATCTTGGTTTCATGAAGGGGTGTGAGGGGGAAATAAACCTCTTTCTCCTAGATTCCCGCAGCAGGAATGCTTTCCCAATCCCCAGATTATGTTGTGACCTGCGGCAGAATACTGCGGATTGCTGGGATGGGGAGGGAATGTGAAGACTCCAGCAGTGTGTCGCTCAGTTAAATTGTCACTTTGATGCATTGGAATCTCCTGATAATTCTGTTGAATCCACACAAGCTGATCCACGATCCACAGGGACCGCGAGCTGAGCCAAGCTCTCATCAGCTGTCACGTTTCCCTAGCACTTGTGAAAAGAGGTCTCTGTTGACCATCAAACTGCATTCCCTCTCTGTTTCTTTCTCTCGGGCTCACAAGCTGCTAACAGCTGAATATTTGCCGAGAAGTTGTAAGATTTGACAGCCAGTCACAGTCCAGCTGCCACGTGACTTATTCATCAGCAGCTCATTTTATCCCGAACTTAATCAGTTGCTGAATATCCCACCTCAGCGACTGAATTTTTCCTCTTAGTGACAACATAAACTCTGGCAGGCTTGACATTTCTATTACATACGCTGTTATCTCCTTAACAGAAAACCAGTTAACTATGTCAGACACAATTTGGCTGTTCACAATTCCCAGCCGGCCGTCCTCAATTAACCCATGTCATTTTGTGTTAGTGTTAACGTGATTGCATCCAGTCACCTTGTTGATGATGTTTGATCTCCAGTTATCTGACTGTGAGTCTGCGTTGATGATGCTCCTGGTTTCTGCATCCCCTGTGTTTTTTTAATCCATTCTTGGAATGTACAGCGGCTGTGTCGCTCTGGAGAAGACAATGGGGGTGAGCTGCCTTCTTGAACCAGGTGGTGTGGGTACACCCACAGCGCCATCACAGAAGATGTTCAGAATCCCAATGACAGTGAAGAAATGGCAATAAATTACCAAGTCAGCACTTGAAGAGGAACTTCCAGGTGGTGATGGTGTCCCCATGTGTCTGCTACCCTGCTCTATCTAGATGGAAGGGTTTGGAAGGTGCTGTCAAAGAGCCTCTGTGTCCCAGGGTTACAGTCAGAGTTTCTCCTGTTCCTTCTCTGAATATTCCAGGATATAGTTTGGGTCTTTTCCATTTTGACTACCACCTTTAAATCACACAACACCAGGTTATAGTCCAGAGTGTGGTGCTGGAAAAGCACAGCAGGTCAGGAAGTATCCGAGGAGCAGGAGAATTGGCGTCTCGGGCATAAGGCCTTCATCAGGAATGAGGCCTCACTCCTGATGAAGGGCTTATGCCCAAGACATCAATTCCAACACCACACTGTCAACTCTGATCTCCAGCATCTGCAGTCGTCACTTTCTCCTACCAGGTTATAGTCCAACAGGCTTATTTGGAGGTACAAGCTCTCGGAGTGCTGCCCCACTAGCTATCTGATGAAGGAGCAGCACTACAAAAGCTGTGCGTCGAAATAAACCTGTTGGACTATAACCTGGTGTTGTGTGATTTTTTTAAAACTTTGTCCATCCCAATCCAATACTGGCACCTCCACACCTTTAATTTGAATATTAATTGTGTTTAATTCAATGCAGGTGGAGGGCATTAATTGGTGTTTGACTTAAGCACATGTGTGAGGCCCTCTTGTGGCATAGTGGTAGTGTCCCCACCCCTGGACTGGGAGGGCTGGGTCCAAATCCCACCTGCTCCAGAGATGTGTAATTACATTGCAGAACAGGTTGGTTAGAAAATTGGTTAAATAAAAAAGAATCTGAAGCATATGTAGGGGCTCTTGTGGTGCAGTAGTACTGTCCCTACCTCTGATCTGGGAGGCCAGGATTCAAAAGATTCACAAGGATATTGCTGGAATTGAAGGATTTGAGCTATAGGGAGAGGCTTAACAGGCTGGGGGCTGTTTTCCCTGGAGCGTTGGAAGTTGAGAGGTGACCTTATAGAGGTTCATAAAATCATGAGGGGCATGTATTGGGTGAATAGTCAAGGTCTTTACACTGGGGTGGGCGAGTCCAGAACTAGAGGGCATAGATTTAAGGTGAGAGGGGAGAAATTTAAAAGGGACCTAAGGGGCCATGTTTTTATGCAGAGGATGGTGTGTGTATAGAATGTGCTGCCAGAGGACTAGTATAATTACAACATTTTAAATGCATCTGGATGGGTATATGAATAGGAAAGGTTTGAATGCTGGCAAAATGGGACGAGATGAAGTTAGGATATCTGGTTGACATGGATGAGATGGCTGAAGGGTCTATTTCTGTGCTGTATATATCTATGACTCAAAGTCCCAACTGCTCCAGAGGTGTTTTACACCGTTTCTGAACAGGTTAGTTCAGAAAGCAAGCCCCTTCAGCACGTGCGGAGAAAAACATATGAACCTGACCAGGTGACTGAGATACAAAATCAGCTTCTCACCTTCAAGAAAAATGTAAATTCTCTCCAGTGGGGCAGGCCTGAAATCTCACCATCATATTAAGACAACAACTCACTGAGATTGTCTGCCTTTCCAATTAATGATATAGCCAGGAAAGGGATTGAGGATCTGAAAAGTGACTACAGAGAGCTAGGTTGGAAGCTGAAGAGCAGGACAAGTAGTGTATGATCTCGGGTTTGCTACCGGTGCCACGAGATAGTGAGCTGAGGAACAGTCAGCGAATGCAGCTTAACACGTGTCTGCGAGGCTGGTGCAGGAGGGAGGGCTTCAGATACCTAGACCATTGGGATACCTTCTGGGGAAGGTGGGACCTGTACATGAAGGAGGGGTTGCACCTGAACTGGAGGGGTACAAATGTCCTGGGTGGGAGATTTGCTCGTGTGATTTGGGACGGTTTAAACTAGTTTGGCAGGGGGTTGGGAATCAGAGCCACATGTCTGAGAGGGGTCAGTTGCAGACAGGACAGTGACAGGATATATTGAATCTATCTGGAAGGTTTATCAGGCAATGAGACATAGGGATCGGTTAAAGTGTGTTTGCTTTAATGCAAGGAGTGTCCGGAATAAGAGTGACGAACTTAGAGCATGGATCAGTACTTGGGGCTACGATGTTGTGGCCATAACAGAGACGTGGGTTTCACAGGGGCAGGAATGGTTGCTTGATGTTCCAGGGTTTAGAACATTTAAAAAGAACAGGGAGAGTGGAAAAAGAGGAGGGGGTGCTAATCAGAGAGTGCGTCACAGCTACAGAAACAAAGGTTGTTGAGGAAGGTTTGTCTACTGAGTGGAAGTTAGGAACAGCAAGGGAACAGCTACTGCATTGGGGATTTTCTACAGACCACCTAATAGCAGTAGAGAGATTGAAGATCTCATAGGCGGGCAGATTCTGGGAAAATGCAAAAGTAGCAGGGTTGTTGTTATGGGTGATTTCAACTTTCCCAATATCGACTGGAACCTCCTAAGTGCAGATGGTTTGGATGGAGCCGTTTTTGTCAGGGGTGTTCAGGAGGGTTTCCTTACTCAGTATGTAGACAGACCAACAAGGGGAGAGGCCATTTTGGATTTGGTGCTCTGCAATGAGCCAGGACAGATGTCAGATCTCGCGGTGGGAGAGCACTTTGGTGAAAGTTATCACAACTGCCTCACATTTAGCACAGACTTGGAGAGTGAAAGGAGCAGTTACAGAGGGAAGATATTTAATTGGGGAAAAGGAAATTATGACGCTATCAGACAGGAGTTGGGAAGTACAGACTGGGAGCAATTGTTCCACAGAAAGGGCACAGCAGACATGTGGAGACTATTTAAGGAGCAGTTGTTGCGAGTGATGTGCAAATTTGTTCCTCTGAGACAGGTAAGAACGGGTAAGATTAAGGAACCTTAGATGACAAGAACAGAGGAGCTTCTTGTCCAAAGGAAGAAGGCAGCTTACGTAAGGTGGAGGAAGCAAGGATCCAGCACAGCTTTAGAGGATTACAGGCTTGCTAGAAAGGAGCTCAGAAATGGACTGAGGAGAGCCAGGCGGCGGCACGAAAAAGGCTTGGCAAGAAGGATTCGGGAGAACCCAAAGGCATTTTACTCATATGTGAGGAATAAGAGAATGATCAGGGAGAAGGTAGGGCGATCAGAGATAGCGGAGGGAACTAGTGAGTGGAGTCTGAGCAGATGGGGGTAGACTTAAGTGAGTTTTTTGCTTCGGTTTTCACCAAGGAAAGGGAACTTGTTGTAAATGAAAACTTTGAGGAGCTGGGATACAGTGTTGATCAGATCAAGATTGATGAAGTTGATGTGCTAGAAATTTTGGCAAACATTACAATTGATAAGTCCCCAGGGCCAGACCAGATTTATCCTAGGCTGCTCCGGGAAGCGAGAAAGGAGGTTGCTAAGCCACTGATGAGGATCTTTGCCTCCTCACTCTCCACGGGAGTCATACCGGAGGATTGGAAGGAGGCGAATGTTCTACTTTTCAGGAAGGGTAATAGGGAAATCCCTGGCAATTACAGACCAGTCAGTCTTACGTCTGTGGTCAGCAAAATTCTGGAAAGAATTCTGAGGGATAGGATTTATGACTATTTGAAAAAGCATAGTGTGATTAAAGGCAGTCAGTATGGCTTTGTGAGGGGCAGGTCATGCCTCACAAACCTTATTGAGTTCTTTGAGGAGGTGTCAAGACAGGTCGACAAAGTTCGAGCAGTGGATGTGGGGTGTATGTGGACTTCAGCAAGGCATTTGATAGGGTTCCCCATGATAGGCTCATTCATAAAGTGAGGAAGTATGGGATACAGGGAGGATTGGCTATCTGGATTTAGAATTGGCTAGCTGACAGAAGGCAGAGAGTGGTTGTAGATGGACAGTATTCTGCCTGGAGATCAGTGTTGAGTGGGGTCCTGCAGGGCTCTGTTCTTGGGCCTCTGCTCTTTGTAGTTTTTATAAATGACTTGGATGAGAAGATTGAGGGGTGGGTTAGTAAATTTGCCGATGACACAGGGTTTGGAGGTGTCATCGATAATATAGAGGGCTACTGCAGGCTGCAGCGTGACATAGACAGGATGCAGAGCTGGGAAAGACACAGAGGCTTTGGAGAGGGTGCAAAGAAGGTTTACCAGGATGCTGCCTGGACTGGAGGGCTTGCCTTATGAAGAAAGATTGAATAAGCTCAGACTTTTTTCTCTGGAGAGAAAGAGGAAGAGAGGAGACCTGATCGAGGTGTACAAAATAATGAGAGGAATAGATAGAGTCAATAGCCAGGGACTTTTCCCCAGGGAAGGATTGACTGGTACAAGGAGTCATAGTTTGAAGATACTGGAAGGAAGGTATAAAGGAGACGTCAGAGATAGGTTCTTTATGCAGAGTTGTGAATGCATGGAATGCATTGCCAGTTGATGTGATGGAAGCGAAGTCATTGGGGACATTTAAGCGACTGCTGGACATGCACATAGATAGCAGTGAGTCGCAGGGTGAGTAGGTTAGTGACTATATTTTACATTAGGATCAAGTCTCAGCACAACATGGTGGGCCTAAGGGCCTGTTCTGTGCTGTACTTTTCTATGTTCTATGTTATATAACTTCTGCCCAGTGAGAAACCCAATATTTCATGTATCCAACACAGCAGGGTGTGCCACAGGTAGTTCTGTTGTTGCTGCTTTGTCTTAATTGCGTGGCAGTTTTAAACAACGCATCAGTTCACTTGCACTGTCACTTTGTCAGTCCCTGTCCAATAGGAGGAAGTTAGCCTATCCCATTGGCCAGCTCTAAACTCAGTTGGTGTACGGCGCGTGGAGTCAGCCTGAGGTTCAAGAGCATGGAACTATGGGAACGGTCAAAGGGAGGGAGGGTAACTGGGTCAAAGATCCAGAGTCTCGGTCCGTGGCCAGTTCAGGTGAGTGGTAGGATTTGTCCACGGTAATGTACTTTCTGCAGGCAACTTATGTCTGGGGCTGTTGTGCAGCAGAGAGAATGGTCACAATGACTAGGACACAGTGTGGTAAGATGGGAGGTGGAAGCTGAGGGTTGGGGAGCAGAGGGTCAAGGAATACAGGGCACTGGTGGCCTTGATCAGTGGGACCTGGATGGTGAGGGGCTCCAGAGACACAATGTTAGAGTGAACGGTCACTGAGAAGCTCAGCAGAAATGGGAGGGTGGATGGGACCATGAACTGGTGAGGCAGGAACAGAACGGGCCAACTCGAAGGGTGAATTTCAATGTCTTCCAAAATAACGGCGACATTCCTGTTTAATTTCTAAAGGGTTTCACACAGAGTGAGAGGGGGTTTCATTTGGTGGGAGTGCAGGGTTTCAACTTGGATTTCCTGGTCATCTGAAGGGACTACGTATTAATCAGGAGCCCAGAGGGTGGAGGAAGCTGCAACATAACCAGCAACTCAACACAACGCAGTCTCACATTCTGACATGTTTCCATGAATTAGTGGAGGAAGAGCACATTGTGGCTTGATTACTATCTTCTGATGTCTCAGTTATGCAATAAGCAATTCCGTTTGTTTGTAGCGAACAGGACCCTGCATTTGCAATGTGTGTCTCTTTTCAGCAATATACAAGTTATTTAATTTCACCTGACTGTGCATTAGTATCCTGAGGCTTCTAATGGTCTCCACAACCTTCCAGATTGACCAGAGGGCGAGTTTGTCAGTCACCTCAGTTTTATTGAGGACGAGGTCAAGCAAGTTATTTCCTGATGTTGGTTACATCATTACCTGGCAAAGGGCCCATCTGGCATCTGGGCCTTGGGGTGGTAATTGAACCACTGATTTATTTGATCTGAGGTTTTCTCAAGTGATGCTCAACATTGGTGAGATGCAAAAGTTAGAAATGATCACAAGGTTTGCTTGGTTGAATTTCTCACGAGATATGATGGATTAAGTCTTTTTGTTGCAGTTGCTTTGTATTGATTGTTTGGAAGGTCGCTCAAGGCTGGCTGGAAAGATTCTGATTGTCCACATGGAGTGTTACTGGAGTAAGATGTAATAAGAGTAGGTATTCCATTTAATACTTCATTGCCAGTCAAGAATCATAACCATCTGAGGCTAGAACAAGGAGGCACAGTTTAAGAATGAAGGGATATGCCTTTGAGATGGAAGTGAAGAAAATTTGTTTTCTCTCTTGAGTCTTTGCAATGGACTTCCCCAGACAGTCATTAGATATTTTTTAAAGACAGAGATAACTCAGAGGTCAGTCAATAGATGCTTGATGAGACCTCAATTAGATCAGTCATGATCTTTATTGAATGGCAGAGCATACTTGAGGGGCTGATTGGTCTGTTCATTTTTACCGTACTACCACACCCATGACCAATGGTACTATTCCCTGCGGGACCGCTCTTGTGGTCCAGTGGTAGTGTCCCTAGCCTTGGCCCAGGATGCCTGGGTTCAAATCCTACCTGCTCCAGAGGTTAAATTAAAACTAGTCATCAATGAATGCAGTGCAAAGGAATAATTTGAAATGCAGGTCAATGTTCTTAGCCACTTAATAATGCATAGGACAGGAAATAGCTCAGTGTAAATGAATACTTTGCATTTCCTAATTTGGATTACTTTAATTTTAAACTATCAGTTAATGGTCATTTTATGAAACGTCTAATCACAATGTCATGGAGGTTTATCCTTCCAATTCTGGACATATGCTGCTCCTGAGGGCTGATTTTTACCCAGTCTCATGTTCCTTTCATTCTGAACACTTCAGTCAGCAACCATTCATTTTATTTGTCAATGTTCAAATCGCATCGATCACCACTTCATGGCAAATCACTGATTTGCTATAAATTTCCCTCTAATCTCTCCCTTAATGTGGTTTTCCTGACCTCCCTTTCGCCTGTTAACTCTCTGTCCTTAATTTTTTCCTTCAATGTTCTTGAACTCAATGAAAGAAACCCAAGCTGTACAGGATTTCTAATCCCTCACTGCTGATACCTTCCTGAGTGGGTTGCACTCCATCTGACCTTACAGCAAGATGCCACAGTGTTCCCAAGGTTTCCTACTCCTTTTGTCTTTGACATTTCCATTTGAGAGTTCTGGGAATATAACCGATTCATTCTTAGCAGCTAAGCTTGCATGAACCGCAGCAAATGGGTATTTGATGTTGAACATGTTGTTTGCAGGGTGGATGCATTACCATATTAGAACAGACCCTGGCAGAAAACACCCTGATCATTGGAGCAGTTGGCATTGGTGTAGCTTGTCTTCAGGTGAGTCCCCTCGTCATTCTTGGGATGTCACTGGCAGTAGTTCTTTCACTGAGTGCATTGAGGTGAGGATGGTGGTACTGAGAGGAAGGACTGGGGTTCCAATCCACCATGTTTGTGTATTATCTCCAGCACCTGTTCTGGTCAAACTCTCCTGCAGTAGGTGTGTGCCCACACTGCAGACCCAGACTGATATCCCTGTGATTGGGGTGAGCCCACACTGCAGACCCAGACTGATACCCCTGTGATGAGGTATGCCCACACTGCAGACCCAGCCTGATATCCTTGTGATTGGGGTGTGCCCACACTGCAGACCCAGCCTGATACCCCTGTGATGGGGGTGTGCCCACACTGCAGACCCAGCCTGATCCCCCTGTGATTGGGGTATGCCCACACTGCAGACCCAGACTGATATCCCTGTGATGGGGGTGAGCCCACACTGCAGACCCAGCCTGATACCCCTGTGATGGGGGTGAGCCCACACTGCAGGACCAGCCTGATACCCCTGTGATTGGGGTATGCCCACACTGCAGACCCAGCCTGATACCCCTGTGATGGGGTGAGCCCACACTGCAGACCCAGCCTGATCCCCCTGTGATTGGGTGTGGCCACACTGCAGACCCAGCCTAATACCCCTGTGATTGTGCCCACACTGTAGATCCAGACTGATACCCCTGTGATGGGGGCGTGCCCACACTGTAGACCCAGACTGATATCCCTGTGATGGGGGTGTGCCCACACTGCAGAGCCAGCCTGATACCCTTGTGATTGGGGTGTGCCCACACTGTAGACCCAGCCTGATACCCCTGTGATGGGGGTGTGCCCACACTGCAGACCCAGCCTGGTACCCCTGTGATGGGGGTGTGCCCACACTGCAGAGCCAGCCTGATACCCCTGTGTTGGCCTCCTTTGGTGCCAGAATAAATTCAATGTCTGAGCCTCCACTGCAGTTCATGGGCTGCATTGAAGTGGGTAACCCAACAAAGTATCAATCTCCAGTCAGTTGAGCTCCTTCATCAGCTGGGTGATAGCAATGATAAGTGACCCAGTAAATAAATTTCAGATTGTAATGCACTTGAGCTGGTGTGGTTCAGGCAGGTTTCGGTTTTGGATGTTTACCTGACCTGTTATTTAATATGCTGGGCACTGGTTGCATTTTTCAGCTGCAAGCTGTAACTATGGAGATTGTTAAGTGGTTAAGTTCTAAAGCTGTGTTTCTTTGTCTTGCAGCTGATCGGGGCGGTCATTACAGCTTGTTTCATCTGTGCACTCATCAGAGAACAGGAAGAGGAGGAGTACTCTCAGACCTGATTGGCCAGTCACTAGCCTGTGGTTGTTTGCTTGCTTTGAACCAAAGTTGCTCTCAATCCCCTTCTCACAGCTACTCTGACCCCGAACCTCCTGTCCCCACATCGTTGCTGTTGAGTTGCAATTGTTTGATTTCCACGGCCAACTTTCTTTGAACATGTCACCATTAGAACGAAGTGAATCTCTTCCGTGATATAGAGATAAACATATGTTTAATGACACCCATCCTGGTATTTCTCTCCTTTTGATCTCACTCAGAGCAAGCAGGCTATGGTGGGACTGTATAAAATGCTGGTTAGGCCACAGTTGTAGTAGAGTCCTATAGCAGGGAAACAGACCCTTTGGACCAACCAGTCCATGTTGACCATGTTCCCAAACTAAACTAGTCCCACCTGCCTGCCCTTCTCCCATATACCTCCCAAACCTTCCTATTCATGAATGTACCCAAATGTCTTTTAAACATTGTAACTGTTCCCATGTCCACACTTCCTCGGGCAGTTCATTCCACACTCGAACCACTCTGTTTAAAAGCTCTGGTCACCACATTACAGGAGGGATGCGTTTGCGCAATAGAGGGTGCACAGGAGATTTACCTGGGTACTGCCCGGGATTGGAGAGTCTGACGGGGGGTAAATGAGTGTGCGAGGCCAGGGGAAAGATGTGAGGAGAGGGAAGATGAACAGAGAGGGAGATGAGGAGATGGTGAGCCTTGGGGAGAGGGAAGATGCAGGAAGAGATGAAAGGATGGGTAATCTGAAGGGGGGAGGGGAGGGGACATGACAGATGGAGGTTATGTGGGGGAGAGAAGATGTGGAGGAGAGAGATGAAGCAAAAGGGAGATGTGGAGTTAGGGAGATATGGAGAGAGAGTTGAGGAGTTGGAGTTATAGGTGGGAGGTGAGGGAAGCCGAAATAATGGTGGAGCTGGAGGGAGAGATGAGGGAATGGGGTGATAAGAGGGGTAGCGGATGAGAGGAAGAGACATGAGGGATGAAGGGATGTGGAAAGACGGAAGAAAAAGATGAGGGGAGACAGAAATGAGGAAAGCAGGGAGCTGAGGAGAATGGGTGATGGGGGCTGGAGTTAGTGTTGGGGTTCTGGATTAGTGGTGCTGGAAGAGCACAGCAATTCAGGCAGCATCCGAGGACAGGCAAAATCGACGTTTCGGGCAAAAGCCCTTCATCAGGTTAGTGTTGGGGTGGCAATGAGATCAGGGGAGAGACTGAGGGAAAAGGAGAAGGTGGAGAAGTGCCTTTTTCCAATAAGGAAATTTCTGATCAGACTGTTAATAATCTCTTTGAAAAAGCTGGAGTATTTTAAACAAAATGCACTCCTACCCACCCCCGACAAACTTTTATTTCAGTCAACCCATGTCTAAAACCGGAGAGAAAATAGAAAAGCCTGTTTGATTTGAGGTGAAGTTCTTTTTTGACTTTGACAGGATCACCACAGAACGGTGCAAACTGAGATTGTGGTGATATCAGTGGAGTTCCCTTTGCATACTCTGGCTCTATGTTCCAGTGTGTAGGAACGCAGCACCGGTTTCACATGCTGTTCTCACAGATGAACGCAAGCATGGGTCAGTATCACCTCCAAGTCCAAGTTATCTTTTGGACAGTCACTGAACAAAATCATCTCAAGGTTTGGAGATTAAAAGTGAAATGAGTGAATTATTTCAATCCGTTTTGGCTCAGCCCCAGGACGTATTGATCTCAGATACTGGAGGAAAGCTGGGAGGTGGACAGCATGACCTTTGATCCATGACCCATGGCCACCATTGGCCCTACCACTGATTAATATTGGTTATATGTCAATGCACGACCTGCTACATTAACCATATGCAATACTGTATTTGTGTGGGACTTGTGGATGATGCATGTTGTTCAGTGATGGTCCAAAAATACAGCCAAACATCAGGGAAGCCCCCCCAGTGCCGAACAAATGTTCCCTGTTTTCTGTCTTAACCGAACAGTTCTGTCAATGCTCTCAGTGTAATTGTAATTTTCCACCACATGCTTCACATCTTGGATGGCTTTCTGAAGAGGATTCTCATCATACGAGTGAGTTTACTTTAACCCTCTCCACATTAACTATTGCTGGTACTCCAACTTCTCTACAGTACCCAATCCAGACTGCTCACCCTCAGGAGAGTGACCAATCATGGCTGTTGTAGCATGGGGTGATAATGAAGCACTAGGAACCAGTGGAAAGCTTTCTCAAGAAGCCAACATAGGCAAGGTGGACTGAATGGTCACTTTCTGTGCTGTATAATAGATTATTCCTGCCTAAAACACTGTCTCAGTGTGGTGTACTGAGGGAGTGCTGCACTGTCAGAGGGTCAGTAATGAAGGAGTGCAGCATTGTCAAAGGGTCAGTGCTGAGGGAGTGTCGCACTGTCCGAGGGTCAGTACTGAGGTAATGCCGCACTGTCTGAGGGTCAGTACTGAGGGAGTGATGCACCATCAGAGGGTCACTATTGAAGGAGAGCCGCACTGTCAGAGGGTCAGTACTGAGGGAGGGCCGCACTATCAGAAGGTCAGTACTGAGAGAGTGCCGCACTATCAAAGGGTCATTGCTGAGGGAGTGCTGCAGCGTCAGAGGTTCAGTACTGAGGGAATAGTGTACTGTTAAAAGGTCAGTACTGAGGGAGTGCTGCATTTTCAGAGGGTTAGTGCTGAGAATGTGCTGCATTGTCAGAGGGACAGTACTGAGGGAGTGCTGCACTGTCAGAGGGTCAGAACTGAGACAGTGCCGCATTATCAGAGGATCATTGCTGAGGGAGTGCTGCAGCATCAGAGGGTCAGTACTGAGGGAGTGCCACACTGTTAGAGGGTCAGTACTGAGGAAGTGCCACACTGTCAGAGGGTCAGTACTGAGGGAGTGCCGCACTGTCAGAGGGTCAGTACTGAGGGAGTGCTACATTGTCAGAGGATCAGTGCTGAGGGAGTGCTGCACTGTCGGAGGATCAGTGCTGAGGGAGTGCTGCACTGTCAGAGGGTTAGTGCTGAGGGAGTGCTGCACTGTCGGAGGATCAGTGCTGAGGGAGTGCTGCACTGTCAGAGAGTCAGTGCTGAGGGAGTGCTGCACTGTCAGAGGGTTAGTGCTGAGGGAGTGCTGCACTGAGGGAGGGTTGGTATTGAGGCAGTATTGCATTGTCATTCAGCACAAATAACTTAGGGAAGGTGATAGCCTAGTGGTATTATTGCTGCACTGTTAATCTAGAGAGCCAGGAGATGTTCTGGGGGACTAGGTTTGAATCCTGCCATGGCAGATTGTGGAATTCAAATTCCACAAAACATCAGGATTTAAGAGGCTAATGATGACCATGAATCCATTGCCAATTGTCGGGAAAAACCCATCTGGTTCACTCATGCCTACATGTGACTCCAGACCCACAGCAATGTGTTTGATTATTAAGTGCCCTCTGGGCTATTGGGGATGGTCAATAAATGCTGGCCTAGCTAGTGGTGGCCACACCCCTTGAAAGAATGAGTAAAAACAACAAAAATAAGTGAAATGTGTGTGAGGTTGCTTTATGCAACTTTAATGATTTTTAGATTACATCATTGAGCAGGCTGGAATATGTAATTGGCTCTCAATGTTTCAGGATGTCCAAGTACTCAAAGGTGAAACATGTATTTTTGTCCTAGTTTCGAGACTGAGAATTTAATTCCTTTCAGTCATGTTGTTGACCCAGCAGATCCCCTGTTTTGATCCAGAATTTCATTGAGTTACCATTACAGAACTAGGCTAATCTTTGATCTGAAGTCACATGACATCACCAGACAAAGGGGCAGTACTCCTGAAATGCTGTGATTTCAAATAAACCTGTTGGACTATAACCTGGTGTCTTCTGGCTTCTGACATTGTCCACCCACTCCAACACTAGCACCATCAATCTTTGATCTTTTCATGGGCATTGATGGAGTTTGTTGGCTTTCCATTATTGCCATTGAACGGAGGGTAATTAAGGCCATGTTTGCGTGGGCCAGGAGCTGCAGGTAGCCTCGACTATATTTACTTCTCTATAGGCCATGAATGAACACGATGGGTTTTTAACAACAATCAGTGATAGCTTTGTGGTCACCATCGCTTACATGAGCTTTCAATTCTAGATTTATTCATTGAATTCAAATTCCACCAGCTGCTGTATGAGCCAACCTTCCCAGAGTGGCATTTGATTTACAGTTCAGTGATAATCACTGCTATACCATAAACACCCTCTATTCTGGCGCAGCTGCTGTTTATACCGCACCATCACTGCAGCCCCCCACGCTACTCTAATCTCACTCCATTCATCTATCCCCTTATTCTTTTCCACTCTGTGTGGTTCTGCGGTATCCCTTTATCTGTAACTATGTTACTCACCTCAAACACTTGCTGCAGTAGTGAATTCCTCATTCTGGGTTCTGGCTACCCCACCCCCTATTGACCAGCATAGTATTTAGCTTTCTATAGTAAAGGATTTCTACCGTGTCAGTCACATATTGCATATGTAAGTTTAGTTCTTCTGCTCTTATTTTACAGATTTGGGGAGTTACGTTTCATTTGCGGTTTTTACAGAAGAACAAAAATGGACCAGCGCTGACCATCTATCCCCTTCACTTTGACTGTATACTCATTGCTGAGAAGTTCCTTCAGACCAAGTTAAAATTTATTGAAGCGTTATATCGATGTGTGGGAATGCTGAGACAATATAATTTATAAATCATTTATAAACCAACCTGCTTTGCTGACCTTGTGTGCTGCTGTACCCCTGGCTAAACCTTCGCTTTAATGAAGATGTTGCCAGATGGCTTTGGTTAAAATTTAACCTGAGATCCAGTCTTGCTAAGGATCTGTTGTACTGACTGCATCAGATAGAACCTGTATGCTCACTTATTGATTTCAATACAAATGTGAAAGAGAATGTGCGTAAAGAGTTAATTTCACATATTGAAATTGTTGTTAATCTCATTTCTGGACTGATTTCCTTTTTAACTCACTCATGGGATATGGGTTTCACTGGCTGGGCCCACATTTATTGCCCATCCCTAACTTCTGTTGAGAAAGTAGTGGTGAGCTGCCTTCTTGAACCACTGCAGTCTATGGTAGACCCATAATGCCCGCAGGGAGGGAATTCCAGGATTTTGACATAATGAATAAACAGTGATATATTTCCAGTTCGGAATGGTTAGTGATTTGGAGGTGAACTTGCAGGTGGTGGTGTTCCCATATAGATGCTGTCCTTGTCCTTCTAGATGGAAGTGGTTGTGGGTTTGGAAGGTGCTGTCTAAGGAGTGATGGTGAACTTCTGTAGTACACCTTGCTGACTGTAAACTCTGCTGCTACTGAACGTCGGAGGTGGAGGGAGTGGATGCTTGTGGATGGAGTGTCAATTAAATGGGTTGCTTTGTCTTGGATGGTGTCGAGCTTCTTGAGTGTTGTTGGAGCTGCACCCATCCAGACAAATGGGGAGTATTCCATCACACTCCTGACTTGTGCCTTGTAATGGTGAAAATGTGTTGCTGGAAAAGCGCAGCAGGTCAGGCAGCATCCAAGGAACAGGAGAATCGACGTTTTGGGCATAAGCCCTTCTTCAGGAAGCGAAACGTCGATTCTCCTGCTCCTTGGATGCTGCCTGACCTGCTGCGCTTTTCCAGCAACACATTTTCAGCTCTGATCTCCAGCATCTGCAGTCCTCACTTTCTCCTTGTAATGGTGGACAGGTTTTGGGGAGTCTAGAGGTAAGTTACTTGTTTGATTGATCAGATCTATTGTCATGTATATTTATTACAAATACAGTGAAAAGCGTTGTTTCATGTCGCCACTCTCCAGCGCCATCTTGAAACACAGAAAATAAACCAAAAACATGGAATATAAAGCCAGAAAAATAAGACAATAAAGTTTATCTTGTAGTCTTACCTCAGTAAGGTGAAGTGGTCTTTGGAACAGCTCCTGCTTCTCTTACCCCTGGATGCGGCCTCCTCCACCCTGATGCCTCCAGTCCCTGCTGCTAAAACCAATGACAGTAGCGCAGAAACCACGTTTCACTCCAACTGCAGCTGGAACAAAGAGTCGCCACTCTCCAGCTCCGTCTCACCTCCGCTATGATAAGTTCACACTGGGCCAACTTCTTTAATGCCGTAGAGTCCTGCACTGGAACCAAACTCATTCTCATTGCCACTCCCACCACCAGGTGCCCAAGTCTAGCGTCCAACCTGAAGCCTCAGCTCAGCCTGCGGGTCTAGACCAGAGGATTAAGCCCGGGACCTGTTCCTCGCGTCTCCCAGTTGCTGTATTCCTAGCGTCTGACCTTCTCTTGTATCCAATGTGTTTATGTGGCAAGTCCAGTTGAGTTTCTGGTCAATGGTAACTCCAAGGATGTTCATACTAGGGGATTCAGATCAGTTCAAGTACTGTTCACTGCTTTGAGCAATTGATGATTAATTCTTCAGTACTAACTGCGTCAGCCATTATGTGAACTCACTCACTCACTCACAGGATTGTCTCGCTGATGTTTTTGATTTGATGTCAGTTATTCAGAACTTAAGAAATTGTCGCTAGTCTAGTCCATTTGGTCCTTTGAACCTGCTGCAGCATACAAAGAGGTAATTGCTCATCTGCGACCTCAACTCAACCTTTCCAAGCTGTTCCCTTGATTTCCTTAGAGTCCAAAGATCTGACAACTTCTGTCTTGTACCTTAAACTAGAGGGAGTGCAATGAAGCTTCACCAGGCTGATTTCCGACCTGTGACTAGAGGAAGCATACATTTGCTAGAGTTTAGAAGAATGAGAGGTGATCTCATTTAAATGTTCAGGGTCTTCTCAGGAATGGATGGTGAGGAAATGTTTTCCTTGCTCAGGAAGTCTATAATACCAGGTCACAGTCTCAGAATATGGGGCAGGCCATTTAGGATTGAGATGAGAAGGAATTTCTTTGGAGCTTCCACAGGTCTCTGGGGTGCAGAATTCCATCAAATCAGCCCCTTCTGAGTGAATAAATTCCTCCTCATCACATTGTACTCCCAAGTGAGACCTTCCGAAATGTTCTGTATAATTGCCATGATGTGGAGGTGCCAGTATTGGACTGAGGTGGACCAAATTAAAAATCACACAACGCCAGGTTGTAGTCCAACAGGTTTATTTGGAAATACAAGCTTTTGGAGCACTGCTCCTTTGTCAGGTAGCTGGTAGGGCAGAATGATAGGACACAGAATTTATTGTAGAAGATCAAAATGTCATACAACTAATGTAATGTATTGAACAAACCTAGACTGCCATTAATGAATCGAAACCTGCAACCCATTTTAAGTAATTAAAGACTTTAACAGTCTGATGAAGGAGCAGCACTCCAAAACCTTGTACTTCCAAATAAATCTGTTGGACTGGAAGGATGTTGTGAAACTTGAAAGGGTTCAGAAAAGATTTACAAGGATGTTGCCAGGGTTGGAGGATTTGATCTATAGGGAGAGGCTGAATATGCTGGGGCTGTTTTCCCTGGAGCGTTGGAGGCTGAAGGGTAACCTTTATAGAGGTTTATAAAATCATGAGGGGCATGGATAGGATAAATAGACAAAGTATTTTCCCTGGGGTGGGGTAGTCCAGAACTAGACGGCATAGGTTTAGAGTGAGAGGGGAAAGATATAAAAGTGACCCAGGAGGCAACTTTTTCATGCAGAAGGTGGTGCATGTATGGAATGAGCTGCCAGAGGGAGTGGTGGAGGCTGGTACAATTACAACATTTAAAAGGTATCTGGATGAGTATATGAATAGGAAGGGTTCAGAGGAATATGGGCCAAATGCTAGCAAATCAGACTAGATAAGGTTGGGATATCTGCTTGGCATAGATGAGTTGGACCGAAGGGTCTATTTCCGTGCTGTACATCTCTATGACTCCACGACTGTACCTTGTGTTGTGTGATTTTTAACTTTAACTGTATAATTGCAGTAAGAACATTTGACCAGGAGGTGGAGGCAGTTACCTCTTCCAGAATTAAAGTGTACATTTGCAAGATTTAGATATTATTAATCTACGTGTTCAGAGATGTTGTGACACACTGTTGAACTGGGGTAGGCGGGGGGAGCTTGAACCTAGATCTCCTGGCTCAGGGGTAAGGACACTACCATTGCACTACAAGAATTGATTTATGCTTATTAATTACAGAACTGCCACATAACTGTGTATATTTATCCCTCAATCTGTTGCACCCACTGATCTAATTAAACATGCAACAATGTCACACCTTTTAAGAGATGTCTATTCCTGAGAACATGTGTTAAACTATAACTAAATTAAGCAAAGATTTGCTTGTGAGGAATAGCTAAACTGTACCAAAGATTATTTTAGAAAGGATTTGTGCTTTCACTTTTAAGTTCCATTTCAAATATTTCAATTTTTTTTTAGTTTATTAGCTGTCATGTTCTGGTCCCAGCAGTTGGTAATATTGAACAAGTCATGTGTAGGTTAGGTGGATTAGCCATGGGAAATGTAGAGTTACAGGGATTGGGAAGGGGGATGAGTCTGAGTGGAATGCTCTTCTCAGAGTTCTGTGTGAACCTGTTCAGAATGGCCTGTTTCCACGCTGTAGCATTCTGTGTGATCCATGAAGTCAGAGCTCAGTGAAACCTGCTTGATAGATCATAAGTTTTATTCTTGAAGTTTGTGATTACAGTGTTAGTTAATCACTGATCATGTTCACTTGAGGCTGTCAATATACTTTTAACACAAAATGTTTAGAAAGCAAAACAAAACTGTGACAATTTAGAAAGACCTTCACATAAGCAGAAAATTAAAGATTCATCCCTCTTACTCAACTGACTTTTCCAGCTCTGATGGCTTGAACTCGTTACACAGTTTGAACTATTTGCACAAACTCCCACAGCTCAGAGGCTTCACAAAGAAGCCTTCTCATCTGCCGATATGAAGCTATTCTTCTGAACTGAAATATGATTCTAGTCTATGACCACCTGGCTTTCAGCAGGAGTAAATGTTTCATCCATACACTCTGCCGATAACTTGCTAGTTACTCAACTTAAGCACAATGCATCGTGAATATTTAAATTTCCTGTTCAAAAATGACTTTCTGACCTCTTTTTTTAAAAGGTCACATTCACAGAACCAACAGCATGCACACACACACGCTGAATCTTTAACTCTGATTTCTCTCCACAGATGCTGGCAGATCTGCTGAGCTTTTCAAACAATTTCTGTTTTTCTTTCCAATTTGTAGCATCTACAGTTCTTTCGGTCTTGTATTTCCTTTACATTTGTGCTTTACTGCTGATTAGAATGAAATTAATTGTAATCAGTGTTGGTCACTTCACTGCTGAGCTGTGGGTTGTACAGGGTCATTTTGTTCTTTGAGGTGAGGGTTATCATGTTGACCATCTGGGTTCTGGTGGGTTTGTGGGGGACTGTTAAGGTCTAAAAGCACCTGAAAGCTGTAAGTTGGGTTACTGGCTCAGGACGTTTTGAATCACAGACTGCTTTAAAGAAATTCAGTAGAGAGTTCCTTCCATCAGTAAAGACTTTCAGAGGCCATGACTAAAATCAGTGCCACCTTTGGTATCACCTGGTGCGATCTTACCGAAGGATACTGATTCTGAGAGTGACCGCCTGGTGGGAGACCACTCGTTGGGAGAGGTAGTTGTTGCTGAGGTAGATGGGCACTGCAGAGTGGAATGGTCCTCTGAGGAGTTGCAAATGATTTAAAATGATTATAGTCACCAGCCCCGCATTGTTGGAAGGGTCTGTGGGGAGTTTTAACACGAGGCAGGTGAAATATGAGTTAAGCAACAGGTTTTGTGAGTGGGCAGAAATTTGGCAGATGGTGTATTATCTGGGAAAATGTGAACTTGTCCACCTTAGCAGGAAGAATAGAAAAACAGTATGTAAATGGATATAGAGATTGCAAGACTTGATGAGACAGACGGAAGTGGGTATCCTGGAACATGAATGTCTACATGTTAGTACATATCTGCAGCAAGTAATCAGGAATACATATAGATGATTGATACTTATTGCAAATGGAATGGAATTTAAAAGTAGGGAACTCTGTTCCCCAGAAAGCCCGGGAGGTTAGGCTATTGAATTTATTCAAGGCTGAATTACACAGATTTCTCACAGACAAGAGAGCAGAGGATTATTGGGAAAGGGGACAGATGGGAAAGAGGAGTTGAAGCCACAACCAGATTAGCCTTGACCTTAATGGTGGAGCAGCTGTAAAGGTCTCCTCCCGTTCCTATATCGAGTCCCTGTATTCCTTTATTTTACAGACCATGGTACCCGCCCCATGTTTTATCCTTGACAGAGCAAAGCATCTTTGTTCAAATACTCAATCCCTCTCCCCCAGTGACTGATTCCGGAAGCTTCAGCACAACAGATGTTCCTACTGATAGAGTAGACATTTAGGATAGTATAGCTGAGGTCATTTTTTAAAAGTATTGAGCTTAAGAGTTCCTGGATAGCTGTTGAATAATAGCCACATGTAGAGCAAGTCAGTGCAGAAATAAGATAGAGAAGAAACTAACTGTATTGATCTTTCTAGTGCACAATACTCAAAGAAATGGTGTTAATCATAATATATACTATATCGTATGTAATTTGAAAAAGGCAGTTTGAATATACAGAGTTGAAAAATGTGGTGCTGGAAAAGCACAGCAGGTCAGGCAGTATCCGAGGAGCAGGAGAGTCACCGTTTTGAGCGTGAGCTCTTCATCAGTTCATGCTCAGCAAGTCGATTCTCCTGCTCCTCAGACGCTGTGCTTTTCCAGCACCACATTTTTTGACTCTGATCTCCAGCATCTGCAGTTCTCACTATCTCCTAGTGCGAATGTACAGCCATGCACACTTTCTGGATACAGTGGTTGAACATTGAGTTAGTTGATACAGTGAGTACAAGACTGTACATTAAGTGCAGGTGGGTCAACCAGAAAACTGGTTGAAAGAAATGGAGACCTGAAGGAGGAACCTATTGACTCAAGGCCCCACATTGAAACCTGTGAAATTTGCAGCAATTCCCTCCAATGAGAATTTGTGAATTCTTGTTTGAATATCAAGCTCATTATTTTACCACTTTCATATTTTGTAATGAAACGGAAAGAAATGTAAAACTCTGACAATTCATAAAGGTGGGAGCACTAAACATGTCAGCCAATGTCAGGAGAGATTAAAGTTTTGTTTCAGGGATTGGAGTTTGTTAGAATGAACTGTGACGTTTCTCTGGATCTTTCTTTTCTATTTCAGAATTCTGGCATCTGGAAACTTCTTCGATTCTGAACCAAAACACTTGAATTTTCAGCAGAGGAACTGAGCCCATTCACAGTTACCTCAGCTGTAACTACCCTCCTAATATGGTCTCCCCTCCCCTAATTCTGTCAACTCCTCTAATTCCAGCCCTTTGAGTATTCAAGATGTTCATTGCTCAACCAGTGGTTTGGATTGTTGGCCTCTTTAATTTCCTTTCACCTCTCTCTGACTCTCCAGCTTGCTTTCCTCCTTTATAACACTCCTTAAGACCTTCCTTTTTGACTCAAAGAGTCATACAACATGGAAACAGATCCTTTGGTCCAGCCAATCCATTCCGACCATAATCCCAAACTAAACTAGGCTTACCTGTCTGCGCTTGCCCCATATCCCTCCAAACGTTTCTTATTCATCTACTTATCCAAATGTTTTTTAACTATGCTCACATCCAACACTCCTACAGATGTTCATTCCACACATGAACCACTGTCTGTGGGGAAAAAAATTGTCCCTCATGTCGTTTTTACATCTGTCTCTTGTTTCCAGCATCTGCAGTCATTGTTTCTCCCTAGTTAAAAATGTGCCCCCTAGTCTTGAAATCCCCCATCCTGGGGAAAATGCAACAACCATTAACTCTGTCTATATCCCTTATTTGTTTATAAACTTCTATCAGATCAGATCACCTCTTAATCTCCTGTGCTCCAGTGAAAAAATTCCCAGCTTATCCAGCCTTTCCTTACAATGCAACCTTCCATACCCGGCAACATCCTGATAAATCTTTTCCAACTTACTAAAATCCTTTCTATAACAGCGAGACCTGAATTAGGCACAATACTCATTGGTCATTGAATCTAATATCTCCTTCCGTGCCATAATGTCAAGTTCTGGTTTATTTTACAGTCCTGTGGAGCACCTTGTAAGTTTCACTGTCTTAAACACTCTATGTAGCTCTAAAGTGTTGTAGCAACTGCCTGACCCTGTACTCCAGCTGTAATTTTCCGTACCTCCACTCGATTATTCCTCTGAATAGGCTAGGGCTGTTTTCCCTGGAGCATTGGAGGCTGAGGGGTGACCTTATAGAGGTTACAAAATTGAGGGGCATCGACAGGAAAAATAGACAAAGTCTTTCCCTGGGGTCAGGGAGTCCAGAACTGGAGGGCATAGGTTTAGGGTGAGAGGGGAAAGATATAAAAGAGACCTACGGGGCAACTTTTTCACACAGAGGGTGGTACGTGTATGGAATGAGCTGCCAGAGGAAGTGGTGGTGGCTGGTACAATTGCAACATTTAAACAACATTTGGCTGGGTAAATGAATAGGAAGGGTTTGGAGGGATATGGGCCGGGTGCTGGCAGGTGGGACTAGATTGGGTTGTGATATCTGGTCGGCATGGACGGGTTGGACTGAAGGGTCTGTTTCCGTGCTGTACATTTCTATGACTCTCTGTTGTTGTCATCAGCCCAGTTTCGCTTGCTTGCACCTCAGTGTCCTACTCCAAGTATTATCAGTCGAAAGCTCCCTTTTGTCTCACTGCTGTTTATGGCTGACATTGTTGCCTCACTGTACATGGAAACTCCTGCAGTTGAGATTCCCACTCTGTGGGTAGGGGCCATGTACTGACTGCCCTTGTTTGTCAGACCACACTGAGAGGAGAGAAATGTAGGTTAAATGGTTAATAAACATATGGATGAAAATAGAGTCATGTAGGATAGATAGGCTTCAGATTGGTTCCACAGGTCGGCGCAACATTGAGGGCCGAAGGGCCTGTACTGTGCTGTAATGCTCTATGTTAACTTTTGAGAATGTGCAAAGGAAGATGTGTGAATGGTCACCTGGTGATCAAGAGACTATGAAGAGACAACCAACAGTCAAGACATGAAACAAAAACAGAAATAGCTAGTGAAACTCAGCAGGGCTGGTAGCACGTGTGGTGAGAGAAAGGAGTTAACATCTTGAGTCTGGTGATCTTTCATTAGGTCTCTCCCCACAGATGCAGCCAGACCTGCTGAATAGTATTTGTTTTTGTTTCAGATCTCCAGCATCCACAGTTCTTTGTTTTATTTTAGTCCTAGACATGGAGCTGAATCTGAATGTACACAGCTCGTATGTTATAAGACAAGAATTATCTTGAGAAGTCCCTCAGTCTCTGCTAACATCACTTTCAATATGGCTGAAGACTCCATGTGACAACACCAAATAAGTGGGTCTAGCGTGTCAAAAACAGGCTGGAATAGGGAAACAGGACTGAGGAGAGAAACCATAGGCTACTTTTTGTCAACTAATATTGACAAAGGCTCCTCTGATCCATTCTCACTTTCATCTAATTTTCACCAATGAACGTAAAACCAAAATAAATCACTGTGCAAATCTTAATATTTAGCTCACCTATTCAAAACACTAAGGTGAGCAAGGGCTTGCTGTTTATACTTTGTGTCCTGTTTATCTTTTTAACTAATTTCTTTCAAACAGGAATGCACGTCCCACCTGCATCATACAGCCTTGTTTGTTTCAGTGAATTGGAGAGTTTTCATAGACTTTCACCCCGCAGTCACAAACAGTCTCGGCAGGAAGCTCAAATGTTGTAATATCTTGTGTTTACCAGCTCAGAAGTGAGCTCTTTAATTTTTTTTCCGCTCCAAATCTTTGAACTATAGTTTACAGTACATGAGGTTGTTAAACAGACACACTTCTCAAATCTTTTTTAGATCACACACCTGAGATTTCCTGTCTAACAGTACACAAACACTATGTCAACTTGATTTTCTTCATCCCGTGCACCACCCCTTTTAAAATGTACATTGCATTTTCAGGAAATGTCTTGTTTTGAACAATTATGCGTATTATCTAAACAGTGGGATTGCAGAGCTCTGAGATGCAGATGTTCCTAGTGCATGGATTGTCAAACGACGTGCATGTAAGTGTAGCAAGTAGTCAGGAAAACTAATAGAATGCTACTATTTATTGTGAGAGGAATTGGATGCAAGAGTAAGGACAGCATGCTTCAGTAACACAGGACATTGGCGAGATCACATCTAGATTACTGCATATGAAAGGAATCTTTTTATTAAAAGAGGGATGTAGCTGTGTTGGAAGGTTTCCTAGTCTAAAGAAAGGAATGGGCAAGAACTGAAAACAAAAAAATGCTGGAGATCACAATGGGTCAGGCAGCATCCATGGAGACAAAGCCAAACTAACATTCGAGTCTCGATAACTCTTCACCTGATGAAGCGTCATCTGGACTCAAAATGTTAGGTTTCTCTTTCTCTCTCTCTCTCTCTCTCTCTCTCCATGAATACTGCCTGACCTGCTGTGATCCCCAGCATTTTTGCTTTTCAGTTCAGATTCCAGTATCTGCAGTAAATTGCTCCTACAAAATGGAATGGGCAAGTTGTCTTTTGAGGAAATGTTTGACAGACTAGGTTAGCATCTGCTGGAGTTTAAAAGAGCAGCAAAAAGACTAAGGATCTTGACAGACAGATGTGGAAAGGATGTTTCCTGTTGTGAGTGAATCTAGAACTAGGGGTCACAGTTTAAAAATAAAAGATCATTGAAGACAGTGATGAGGAGAATTATTTCCTCTGAGAACGTGACGAGTCTTGGAAACCCGCTTCTGCAAAAGGCGATGGAAGCAGAGTCCTTGACTATCATGTAAGATGGGATGGATTTTTAACCGGAGAGGAAAGGCATCAGGGTGTAGGCAGGAATATGAAGCACTCAGATTAATGAAATGGTGGAGAAGGCTCAAGGAGACAAGGGGCCTGTTCCTGCTCTTATATTTGTCAATCCATTCAGGCTGTCCTTCATTTTGTTCATTCATTAACCTGATAATTTTATCTTGCATTATAGGTTCCAAAAGTTGACTCACAAGTGGTTTTACCCTGATTGGATTATACTTCCTGGTCTCTATTTGTTGAACAGAGACATTTATGCAGATATTCTGTGCAAAATCATCTCTCTGAAATGTAATATTTCGTCATTCTACTGTGTATCACTGCAGTGAATGTAGCTGTTGTGAAGAACTAGCTGTTTGACCACTTGGATTTAAAGTTATGTTTGGACCGGTAAATGTACAATACCAAAATTATACTTCTAATGTTCCTGCTTATCAATGCAATGTTTTGTGTGATTTGGAAACTTTGGTACATATATGTATTAGTGTTGAGAGTGTGGTGCTGGAAAAACACAACAGGTCAGGCAGCATCCGAAGAGCAGGAGAATCGAAGTTTCGGGCATTCCCGATGAAGGGCTTATGCCCGAAATGTTGATTCTCCTGCTCCTCGGATGCTGCCTGACCTGCTGTTTTTTTTCCAGCGCCACACTGTCAACTCTGATCTCCTGCATCTGCGGTCCTCACTTTCTCCTAGTTGATTTTAACCTCACTACAAAGCCTCTTTCAAGGATGCCTACCTTGAAGAAGTTCTCTACCTCTCTCTACAAGGATCTCAGTGAGTCTCTCTCTCACTGCACCACCAAGGTCATCTCCTCTGCCCTGAAGCCTTTCAGTCACGTCCTGAAGCAGACTGGCTACCACAACCACATCTGCTTCCATTCCTGATGAAGGGCTTATGCCTGAAACATCAATTCTCCTGCTGCTCAGATGCTGCCTGACCTGCTGTGCTTTTCCAGCACCACACTCTGGACTCTGAATCCCAGCATCTGCAGTCCTCAGATTTCTCCTACATATATGTACTCGTAGTTTTGCTTTTGCTTTTCCTTGGAAAGAACATCAACTTGAAACGTTAACTCTGATCTTCTCTCCACAGGTGCTGCCTGACCCGCTGAATATTTGCAGCACTTTCTGTTTGCATTTTATCCCTGTTCCCTTGCCATTGGAGTTTGGAATTCACACTGGTTATGCGACTTGATCTGCTTTAGCTTGGTATTTATGAAAGAGGAATGGAGGCTGGACATTTGGCATGACAGCTGGAGGAAGGGAGCCATCATTTTACACTGACGCTGCAATTATTTTATGACTTGTAGATTAGTGCTTCTCATGGAGAATCAAATTTCCCATCAGTTTGGACCTGAAGCACCAAAAGTGCAGACCAAATTTGATGAATAGATACTTGAATAATGTATGGTAGAGTATGAGTTATATACAGTAATGTATAGTATAGATGAGTGATATATGTTGTGGTAATGTACTGTATATGCACCTGACGAAGGAGCAGCACTCATGTGATTTTAAATAAATCTGTTGGACTATAACTTGGTGTCGTGTGACTTCTGACTTTGTCCACCCCAGTCCAACACTGTCACCTCCACATCATGGGCTATATATAGTAATGTACTTTATGCACGGTGGCTCAGTGGTTAGCACTACTGCCTCACAGTGCCAGGGGCCCGGTTTCAAATCCCACCTCGGGCAACGGTCTGTGTGGAGTTTGCATGTTCTCCCCGTGTCTGCGTGGGTTTACTCCGGGTGTTCCAGTTTCCTCCCATAGTCCAAAGATGTGCAGGTCAGGTGAATTGGCCATGCTAAATTGCCCGTAGTGTTAGATGCATTAGTCAGGGGTGAATGTAGGGGAAAGGGTCTGGGTGGGTCGGTGTGGATGTGTTGGGCTGAAGGGCCTGTTTCCACACTGTAGGGAATCTAATCTAATATTATATATATATATAGGTTATATACAGTAAAGTACTGTATACATGGGTTACATATGGTAATGTAATTTATATATGGATTACATTTAGTAAAGTACTATATAATTGGTTTTATATAGTAATGTACTTCATATATGGATTATTTGCAGTAAAGTACTGTATACATAGGTTATATATGGTAATATACTTTATATATAGATTATGTGCAGTAAAGTGTTGTATACATGGGTTATATATGGTAATGTACTTTATATATAGATTATATACAGTAAAGTACTATATGCATGGGTTATATATGGTAATATACTGTATACATGGGTTATATAATTAGAATAATGATATAAAGAACACAAGTTGAAATCCCACCAGGGTCCAGACTGAGAATTTGAATTCAGTATGAAATGTCTAGAAATGAAAATTTGTTGTCATTGAAATTAACCACAAGGCCATCAATTTGTTATCGAAACCCCAGCGATTCGTTCATATCCTTTCAGAAAAGAAGCCTGACATCTTTTACCCAGTCCAAACTATCAATGATTCCTGACACACCCCAATTATTGTCTGAAAGTAGGGCAAAAGGCTTGTTGGTGATGGCCACAAGACAGAATGAAAAGTGTATTCTGACCTTCCGTATCTAACTGGATATTAGTATCAGAAAACAATACAACATTGTTTTTCTGTAAATCATTTGAGTGATCATTTCACATTGATTTTGACCCCACCCATCCACCTGCTATAGATGAAGCAGTTTGTGCATTTCTTACATTGGAGAGCATTGCACAATCTTTGTGGAGACCAAGACCCACCTTCACACAGAGGACACCCCAACCCCACCAAAGTTAGGTCCAGTGATGCTATCACATTACTGAGTGCTGGGTGCTATAGATTAAGAATAGACAGAACAGGTCAAAACTGGGCTTCCATGAAGTACTGTGGACCATCAACAGCAGCAGAATTGCATTGCACCACTGTCTCTACTCTCAAGGCCCTGCATACGCCCTCTCTACTATTACCATCATGACAGAGGATCAACACTAGGGCATGCCAGGAACAGCACTGATGTATCTGAAAATGAGACATCAACCTGGCAGCTCAGGATTATGTGCATTCTAAATAGGAGGCATACCATGCTGGAGATTGCTGTGATCCTAATAGAAAATCATCAAATCTCATCCAGTTGGGACTTGTAGTGCATATAGAGTCATAGAGGTGTACAGCATGGAAACAGACCCTTCGGTCCAACCCGTCCATGCCGACCAGATATCCCAACCCTATCTAGTCCCACCTGCCAGCACCCGGCCCATATCCCTCCAAACCCTTCCTGTTCATATACCCATCCAAATGCCTCTTAAATGTTGCAATTGTACCAGCCTCCACCACATCCTCTGGCAGCTCATTCCATACATTCACCACCGTCTGTGTGAAAATGTTGCCCCTTAGGTCCCTTTTATATCTTTCCCCTCTCACTCTAAACCTATGCCCTCTGGTTCTGGACTCTCCGACCCCAGGGAAAAGACTTTGTCTATTTATCCTATCCATGCCCCTCATAATTTTGTAAACCTCTATAAGGTCACCCCTCAGCCTCCGACGCTTCAGGGAAAACACCCCCAGCCTGTTCAGCCTCTCCTTATAGCTCAAATTCTCCAACCCTGGTGTCATCCTTGTAAATCTTTTCTGAACCCTTTCAAGTTTCACAACATCTTTCCGATAGGAAGTAGACCAGAATTGCACGCAATATTCCAACAGTGGCCTAACCAATGTCCTGTACAGCTACAACATGACCTCCCAACTCCTGTACTCAATACTCTTACCAATAAAGGAAAGCATACCAAACGCCTTCTTCACTATCCTATCTACCTGCGACTCCACTTTCAAGGAGCTATGAACCTGTACTCCAAGGTCTCTTTGTTCAGCAACACTCCCTAGGCCTTTACTATTAAGTGTATAAGTCCTGCTAAGATTTGCTTTCCCAAAATGCAGGACCTCGCATTTATCTGAATTAAACTCCATCTGCCACATCTCAGCCCATTTGCCCATCTGGTCAAGATCTTGTTGTAATCTGAGGTAACCCTCTTCGCTGTCCACTACACCTCTAATTTTGGTGTCATCTGCAAACTTCCTAACTGTACCTCTCATGCTCGCATCCAAATCATTTATGTAAATGATAAAAAGTAGTGGATCCAGCACCGATCCTTGTGACCCTCCACTGGTCACAGGCCTCCAGTCTGAAAAACAATCCTCCACCACCACCCTCTGTCTTCTACCTTTGAGCCAGTTCTGTATCCAAATGGCTAGTTCTCCCTGTATTCCGTGAGATTTAACCTTGCTACTCTGTCTCCTATGGGGAACCTTGTCGAACGCCAAGCGCTGGAGAAGGAGGCCTTGTGAGTAGCCCATCCTCAATGATGGGGGAAGGGGAAAGTTCACAAGATAAAGCTGAAAAATTCGCAACAGTCTTCAGCCAGCATTCCTGAATGGATGATCCAGCCTAGCCTCCTCCAGAGGTCCCTGGAATCACAGATGCCAGTCTTTGGCCAGTTTGTTTCACTCCACATGATATCAAGAAAGGACTGCGGACACTGAGCACTGACAAGGCAGTGGCACTGGCAAAAGCCCAGCTGTAGTCCTGAAGACTTGTGCTCCAGAACATACTGTACCCTGAACAAGGGTAGCAGGTACATGGGAACACCATCATCTGCAAATCATATTTCCAAGTCAGGATGGTGAGTGGCGATGGGGGCGGTCATTGCTTGGCATTTGCACAGTGCAGACTGGCATTGATTGTTGCACATATCCTTTTCTGAACTGCAGGTACAAGCCTCGCTTATCCAACCTTTCCTCATAAGAAGCTCGGAGTTTGAGTCCCAGTCCAGGTCTTGATGTCTAAGGAAACTCTTCATAACTTGGCAAACAGGCCGAATACTGATTTCTAAATCCTTCAAACACACTTCAAGGTCAGTGTTATATTAGGCAGGAATGTGCCTGGTACTACTCCTAACCTGTATGTTGCTGTAGTAACTCAGATTCCCTGAGTAATCTGTAATACCATCACCACCACGCCCCCAAAATCCATGGTCCCATATTCTGCTGTTTGGAAATCTAAATATGTGAAATCTGGCTCTGCTTTAGCAATCCCTTATTCATTATATCTTTGAAAAATTTAATAACATTTTTCAACTGATCCTGTCTTATAAAGCCATGTTGGCTCTGTCTGAGCAGACATTGGTTTTCATTGTGCCTTGTTATGATTTCCTTGCTAATAGATTCCAGCATTTTCCAAACAATTGATGCCAGCTAACAAAAGGAAAAACAAGGGAATGCTGAAGAAACTGGGCTGGTCTGTGGGCAGCATCAGTGGAGAGAGTTCCTTCCAATTTTTGTCTTTGATTTGATTGGGATAGGTCAGATTTAAAGGCATTGCATTGGGATCAGGATCCATTGCTGGGATTGCAATGGGATCAGATCTGGTTCATATTGAGATTGGGTGCCATTTACTGGCAATGTGTGGGGTTTGGACACTTTTCCTGGAATTGTATTGCAATTGGATCCCTCGTAGTCAAATGGGACTAGTTCATTTGAGAAAATCTGGTAGGCTTAGAGGAGTAGGGCAGAAGGGTCTCTTTCAGTGCTGGGATTGTACTGATAGGATCCTGTTACTGATTCTGGGATGTTTTACTGGGATCAGGTCCTATTGCTGGGAATCTTAACGGGTATCGGGTCCAGTTCCTGGGATTTTAATTGGGATGGGGTCCAGTTCCTGGGATTTGATGGGATTGGCTCCAGTGGTGGCCAGTCTGTTGGGATCTGATCGGATCGGGTAGTTAATGAGATCGACTCCAGTCAATGTGGTTTGATGGGATCGAGTCCCATTCCACGGATTTGAAGGGATCGAGTCCTGCTCCAGGAGCGGATCTTGCTCCGGCCTCCGCCCCCTTTTCCTTCCCATTTCCGCCAGGGAAAAGCGAAAGGAATAAAGTGGCGGCCGGAGCCCGGAGCAGGTCAGAACCGTAACTTCTCCCGGGATCCGGGAACCGGGCACCGGGGGAGAGGGAGAGATCCCAGCATCGGGAACCGGGGGAGAGGGAGAGATCCCAGCACCGGACACCGGGGGAGAGGGAGAGATCCCAGCACCGGGCACCGGGGGAGAGGGAGAGAGAGATCCCAGCACCGGGCACCGGGGGAGAGGGAGAGATCCCAGCACCGGACACCGGGGGAGAGGGAGAGATCCCAGCACCGGGCACCGGGGGAGAGGGAGAGAGAGATCCCAGCACCGGGCACCGGGGGAGAGGGAGAGATCCCAGCACCGGACACCGGGGGAGAGGGAGAGATCCCAGCACCGGGCACCGGGGGAGAGGGAGAGATTCCAGCACCGGGCACCGGGGGAGAGGGAGAGATCCCAGCACCGGGCACCGGGGGAGAGGGAGAGATCCCAGCACCGGGCACCGGGGGAGAGGGAGAGATCCCAGCACCGGGCACCGGGGGAGAGGGAGAGATCCCAGCACTGGGCACCGGGGGAGAGGGAGAGATCCCAGCACCGGGCACCGGGGGAGAGAGAGATAGAGAGATCCCAGCACCGGGAACCAGGGGAGAGAGAGATCCCAGCACCAGGAACCGGGGGAGAGGGAGAGAGAGAGAGATCCCAGCACCGGGAACCAGGGGGGAGAGAGAGAGAGAGATCCCAGCACTGGGAACCGGGGGAAAGAGAGATCCCAGCACTGGGAACCGGAGGAGAGAGAGAGATCCCAGCACCGGGAACCGGGGGAGAGGGAGAGATCCCAGCACCGGGAACCGGGGGAGAGAGAGAGATCCCAGCACCGGAACCGGAGGAGAGAGAGAGATCCCAGCACCGGGAACCAGGGGAAAGGGAGAGATCCCAGCACCGGGAACCGGGGGAGAGAGAGAGATCCCAGCACCGGGAATCGGGGGAGAGAGAGATCCCAGCACTGGGAACCGGGGGAGAGGGCGAGATCCCAGTACCGGGGGAGAGGGAGAGAGAGATCCCAGCACCGGGAACCGGGGGAAAGGGAGAGAGAGAGATCCTAGCACCGGAAACCGAGGGAGAGGGAGAGAGATCCCAGCACCGGGTACCGGGGATAGAGAGAGATCCCAGCACCGGGAACGGGAGGAGAGGGAGAGAGATCCCAGCACCGGGAACCGGGGGAGAGGGAGAGAGATCCCAGCACCAGGAACCGGGGGAGAGAGAGAGATCACAGCACCGGGAACCGGGGGAGAGAGAGATAGAGATCCCAGCACCGGGGGACAGGGAGAGAGAGATAGAGATCGCAGCACCGGGAACCGGGGGAGAGACAGAGAGAGATCCCAGCACCGGGAACCCGGGGGAGAGGGAGAGAGATCCCAGCACCGGGAACCCGGGGGGAGAGAGAGATCCCAGCACCAGGAACCGGGGGAGAGAGAGAGATCACAGCACCGGGAACCGGGGGAGAGGGAGAGAGATCCCAGCACCGGGAACCCGGGGGGAGAGAGAGATCCCGGAACCGGGGGAGAGGGAGAGAGAGAGATCCTAGCACCAGGAACCAGGGGAGAGGGAGAGGTCCCGGCACCGGGAACCGGGGGAGAGGGAGAGATCCCATCACCGGGAACCTGGGGAGAGGGAGAGAGATCCCAGCACCGGGAACCGGGGGAGAGGGAGAGGGAGAGATCCCAGCCCCGGGAACCGGGGGGGAGAGAGGGAGAGAGAGAGAGATCCCAGCACCGGGAACCGGGGGAGAGTGAGAGAGAGAGAGAGATCCCAGCACCGGGAACCGGGGGAGAGAGAGATAGAGATCCCAGCACCAGGGGACAGGGAGAGAGAGATAGAGATCGCAGCACCGGGAACCGGGGGAGAGACAGAGAGAGATCCCAGCACCGGGAACCCGGGGGAGAGGGAGAGAGATCCCAGCACCGGGAACCCGGGGGGAGAGAGAGATCCCAGCACCAGGAACCGGGGGAGAGAGAGAGATCACAGCACCGGGAACCGGGGGAGAGGGAGAGAGATCCCAGCACCGGGAACCCGGGGGGAGAGAGAGATCCCGGAACCGGGGGAGAGGGAGAGAGAGAGATCCTAGCACCAGGAACCAGGGGAGACGGAGAGGTCCCGGCACCGGGAACCGGGGGAGAGGGAGAGATCCCATCACCGGGAACCTGGGGAGAGGGAGAGATATCCCAGCACCGGGAACCGGGGGAGAGGGAGAGATCCCAGCCCCGGGAACCGGGGGGGAGAGAGGGAGAGAGAGAGAGATCCCAGCACCGGGAACCGGGGGAGAGTGAGAGAGAGAGAGAGATCCCAGCACCGGGAACCGGGGGAGAGAGAGATAGAGATCCCAGCACCAGGGGACAGGGAGAGAGAGATAGAGATCGCAGCACCGGGAACCGGGGGAGAGACAGAGAGAGATCCCAGCACCGTGAACCGGGGGAGAGGGAGAGAGATCCCAGCACTGGGTACCGGGGGAGAGGGAGAGATCCCAGCACCGGGAACCGGGGGAGAGGGAGAGAGATCCCAGCACCGGGAACCGGGGGGGAGGGAGAGAGAGAGAGATCCCAGCACCGGGAACCGGGGGAGAGGGACAGAGAGAGAGATCCCAGCACCGGGATCCAGGGGAGAGAGAGAGAGAGATCCCAGCTCCGGGAACTGGGGGGGGTGGTGAGAGAGAGAGAGATCCCAGCACCGGGAACCGGGGGAGAGAGAGAGATCCCAGCACCGGGAACCAGGGGAGAGAGAGAGAGATCTCAGAACCGGGGGAGAGAGAGAGATCCCAGCACCGGGAACCAGGGGGGAGAGAGAGAGAGAGATCCCAGCTCCGGGAACTGGGGGGGGTGGTGAGAGAGAGAGATCCCAGCACCGGGAACCGGGGGAGTGGGGGAGAGAGAGATCCCAGCACCGGGAACCGGGGGAAAGGGAGAGAGATCCCAGCACCGGGAACCGGGGGAGAGAGAGAGATCCCAGCACCGGGAACCGTCGGGGGGGAGAGAGATCCCAGCACCGGGAACCAGGGGAGAGAGAGAGAGATCTCAGAACCGGGGGAGAGAGAGAGATCCCAGCACCGGGAACCAGGGGGGAGAGAGAGAGAGAGATCCCAGCACTGGGAACCGGGGGAGAGACAGAGATCCCAGCACCGGGAACCGGGGGAGAGAGAGAGATCCCAGGACCAGGGAGAGGGAGAGATCCCTGTACCGGGAACCGGGGGGGAAAGAGAGTGAGAGAGATCCCAGCACCGGGAACTGGGGATAGAGAGAGAGAGATCCCAGCACCGGGAACTGGGGATAGAGAGAGAGAGATCCCAGCACCGGGAACTGGTGGATAAGGAGAGAGATCCCAGCACCAGGAACCAGGGATAGAGAGAGAGAGAGATCCCAGCATCGGGACCTGGGGATAGAGAGAGAGTGAGAGATCCCAGCACCGGGAACCGGGGGGAGAGAGATCCCAACACCGGGAACAGGGAGGAGAGAGAGAGAGAGAGATCCCAGCATCAGGAACAGGGAGGAGAGAGAGAGAGAGAGAGAGAGAGATCCCAGCATCAGGAACAGGGAGGAGAGAGAGAGAGAGATCCCAGCACCTGGAGCAGGGAGGAGAGAGAGAGAGAGATCCCAGCACTGGGAACAGGGAGGAGAGAGAGAGATCCTGGAACCGGGGGGAGAGAGAGATCCCAGCACTGGGAACCGGGGGGAGAGAGAGATCCCAGCACCAGGAACAGGGAGGGGAGAGAGAGAGAGATCCCAGCACTGGGAACAGGGAGGAGAGAGAGAGAGAGAGAGAGATCCCAGCACCAGGAACAGGGAGGGGAGAGAGAGAGAGATCCCAGCACCAGGAACAGGGAGAAGAGAGAGAGAGAGAGAGATCCGGGAACCGGGGGTCCCGGGGAACAGGAGCTCCCAGTCTTGGGGAAGAACCTCGGTGCTCCAAGTCAACTCCGATTGACTGGAACCAGAATAGAGAGAGTGTGAAAGGACTGAGGAGAGGGTGTGGGTGGGGGGAGAGAGAGAGGGAAAGATGCTGAGAGAGTGAGAGCAGAGAAGGATAGAGGGAGGAAGAGAAAGAGAGGGAGAGCAGAGAGGCATAAAGAGAGGAGGAGAAAGAGAGAGGGAGAGCAGAGAGTTATAGAGAGAAGAGAAGGAAAGTAAGCATGTGAAAGGGCAATGAGAGAATGAGAGTTTTGGAAAATATTTGTATATTCCATTCTTGCCCAGTTTTAAATTATAACTTTATCCAGAGAGAGAATATTGCAAACTTCAATCTTTTTATTAAACTCACAACAGAAATTGAAAGTACTCCATAACAACCCTGCTGCAGATTCTTATGAACATTCTGAGGATTTTCAGCAATCTTAATATTGTATTTATTTCATTTCAAAAGATCCGATGCCAGTGTTTGGTAAAAGACTGCAGGATACACAAAAAGTTTGGTGCAAGTGAGGATTCTGGTAAGTATTTCTGAAGCTGAAATTCAGTTTGACATTTGAGAGTTTGATCTTTAAAAATGCAAATGAAACTGCAAAAATGCAACAAAATTCTTTTGGTGTTGGAAGTTTGAAATTAAGCAGATAGTGCTGCAAGCATTCAACAGATTAAACAGCCTCTGTTGAGCATGAAAGTTAAAGACAAAGTTTGTTTCTCTTGCCTCAGGTGGATCTAAAAATTAAAGTTCTAAATTGGAGGTAGGCCAATTTTTACAGTATTAGGCAAGAGCTTTCAACAGTTGATTGGGGGCGGATGTTTGCAGCTAAAGGGACGGCTGGAAAATGGGAACACTCAAAAATGAGATAACGAGAGTCCAGAGACAATATATTCCTGTTAGGGTGAAGGGTAAGACTAGTAGGTGTAGGGACTGCTGGATGACTAGAGAAATTGAGGTATTTGTTAGGAATAAGAAGGAAGCATATGTCAGGTATGGACAGCAGAGATTGAGTGATTCCTGAGTAGAGTATAAAGGCAGTAAGAGGGAAATCTGGAGGGCAAAAAGGGGACATGAGATAGTTTTGGCAAATAGGGTTAAGGAGAATCCAAAGGGATTCTACAAATACATTAAGGACAAACGGGTGACTAGGGAGAGAATAGGGCCCCTCGAAGATCAGCAAGGCAGCCTAGAAGTGGAACCACAGAAGATGGGGGAGATACTAAACGAGAATTTTGCATCAGAGTTTACTGTGGAGAAGAATGTGGAAGATAGAGAACATGGGGAAAATAAATAGCCACATTTTGAAAAATGTCCATATCACAGAGGAGGAGGTGCTGGACATCTTAAAATGCATAAAGGTGGATAAATCCCCAGGACCTGATCAGGTGTATTTTAGAACTCTGTGGGAAGCTAGGGAAGTGATTGCTGGGCCTCTTACTGAGAATTTGGATCATTGAGAGTCACAGGTGAGGTGCCAGAAGACAGAGGTTGGCAAACATGGTGTCACTTTTTAATAAAGGTGGTAAGGAAAAGCCAGGGAACTATAGACAGGTAAGCCTGACATCATTGGTGGTAAAGTTGTTGGAGTGAATCCTGAGGGACAAAATTTACATGTAATTTGAATGGCACGAACTGATTATGGATAGTCAACATGGCTTTGTGCATGGGAAATCATGTCTCACTAACTCGATTGAGATTTTTGAAGAAGCAACAAATAGGATTGACGAGGGCAGAGCAATGGACATGATCTGTATGGACAAGGTTCGACAAGGTTCCTTATAACAAAGTTAGATCACATGGAATACAGGGAGTGCTAGCCATTTGGATACAGAACTGGCTCAAAGGCAGAAGACAAAGGGTAGTATCGGAGGGTTGTTTTTCAGACTGGAGGCCTGTGATCAGTGGTGTGCCACAAGGATCAGAGCTAGGTCCACTCCTTTTCATAATTTATTTAATGATTTGGGATGTGAACATTGGAGGTATAGTTGGTAAGTTTGCAGGTGACACCAAATTTGGAGGTGTAGTGGACAGCAAAGAAGGTTACTTCAGAGTACAATGGGATTTTGATCAGATGGGCCAATGGGCTGAAGAGTGGCAGATGGAATTTAATTTAGGTAAATGCGAGGTCCTGCATTTTGGAAAGGCAAATCAGAGCAGGACTAATACACTTAATGGGAAGGCCCTGGGGAGTGGTGCTGAACTAAGAGACCTTGGAGTGCACATTCATAGTTCCTTGAAAATGGAGTCGCAAGTAGACAGGATAGTGAAGAAAGTGGTTGGTATGCTTGCCTTTATTGATTAGTGTATTGAGTATAGGAGCTGGGAGGTCATGTTGCAGCTGTACAGGAGATTGGTTAGGCCACTTTTGGAATACTGCATGCAATTCTGGTTTCCCTGCATTAGGAAGGTTGTTGTGAAATGTGGAAGGGTTCAGAAAAGATTCACAGAGATGTTGCCAGGGTTGGAGGATTTGAGCTATAGGGGGAGGCTGAATAGGCTGGGGCTATTTTCCCTGGAGCATCGGAGGCTGAGGGGTGACCTTATGGAGGTTTATAAAATCATGAGGGGCATGGATAGGATAAATAGACAAGGTCTTTTCCTTGGCGTGGGGGAGTCCAAATCTAGGGGGCATAAGGTTAAGGTAAGAGGGGAAAGATTTAAAAGGGAACTAAGGGGCAACTTTTTCATGCAGAGTATGGTGTGTGTCTGGAATGAGCTGCCAGAGGAAGTGGTAGAGGCTGGTACAATTAGAACATTTAAAAGGCATCTGGATGGATATATGAATAAGAAGGTTTTAGAGTGATATGCTCCAAGTGTTGGTAAATGGCACTAGATTGATTTCGGATATCTGGTCGGCATAGACGAATTTGACCAAAGGGTCTGTTTCCATGCTGTACAACTGTATGACTCTTTTACTCTACTGCTTAACTATTGGATAGTTCAAATATTTTCTTTATAATGGAAGCTAGTTGTCTGGTTAACAGTGGAGAGTTGTGGGCTTGTCTCGTAATCTGGAGATACAGTCTAATGCACTAGGGGCATGGATTTCCATCAGGGTCGCTGTGGAATTTAAATTTATTTAATACATCTGTAATTGAAAGCTAGTCTCTGTGATGTCAATCACAAGTACTGATGGTTGTAAAACATCCTACACTCTTTCAGAAAGAAATCTAATTTGGCATGTGGTTTAGTGTCCACATCTGAGAGTTTGAGTTGAAGAGGACTGTTCAAGAGGAAGCAAAATCAAAAACTGTCTTTAACCGTGGGTTTCTTTAAAGCTGTGTTTATAGAATTTTAATGCTAAATATTTCTATAGGTGGTAATCTGAGACATACAAGGCTCTAATCCTACTGTTAATTCTTCAGAGTGTTCTCTGCCTTTTCACACACATCCATCTTTTAATGTTCAACTCAGCCCACACTGTACTATTTATGCCCTGTTGGGGCAGTTCCGTGACATCATTAGTAGATCATCCGAGGTTCTTAAAGGCCTTGCACAACAAAATCTGTCATCCTTAACCTGACCTACGTATCACTCCAGTTCTACAGCAATATGGTTGACTCTTAATTGCCCTCTGAAATAGCCACTCATTTCAAGAGCCATTAGGGATAGACAACACATGCTGGTGTTAAAGTGACACCCACATCCCATGGAAGCATTTCAAATCGACCTGTCAGTGGGACCTAACTGTTAATCAGTTCTAAGCTGTAGGTGTTAATGATTGGGAGCAGTAAGCTGAGTGAGCAATTGTTAATTGACGTATCTTTTGCCACCACAATGCTGATGTCATTGATGTGTGCCTCGTACAGAAGACCTAACAACAAAGGGAGTGAGACTGGAACAAAACAAGGAATATTCACTGCTGCTTGGGAGTGAGTAAGCGGCAATGATGTTCAATAAAAGCACCATCTCATTCCTCCCTGGACATGGGATCTCTGCACCAGCGTCTGTTTTAAGCTATCTTCCATTCTGAATCAGTGCTGGGAGAGGACAGTGCATCACTGCCTTTAACAAAGACTTGGATCTTGTTACAGCTTCACTGGAGGAGTGAACCAGGGCTCCACTACTCAGTGGTCATGGTCACAACATACAATTATAAATAGTTTTTCTAGTTACCAAGAAGACCTTATCCAAACTAGTTCTTTTAAGGAAAAAGATCCATCAATCTGGTTACTTAGTAAACAGAATTATTGATTCATTGTCAAACAAAACTCACTCAACCATTTTGTAATAATTGATGAAATACACTTGGTGCGGTACCATCCTAGGATATTCAAAGAAGTAGAGGTTGTTCTGCTACAATGCACATTTCGTTAGTTCAAATTCGGTATAAAGTGACTGACGAACAAGGGACAATATTTCCATAGTGCAGAGGTGTAGCTGCAGAGATAATGGGTACCCTGGTGGTAATCTTGAAGGAATCTTTACATTCTGGAGTAGTCCCAGAGGATTGGAAAACTGCCAAGGAACATCTTTATTTAAAAACAGAAGGAGACAGAAATCATGCCCAAGTTAGCTAACATCTGTTGTTTGAAAATGTCAGAGACTATTATAAAAGAAGGAATAGCAGAGCATTTGGAATTCATAATCTAACAGACAAGAGGCAGCATAGCTTCATGAAAGAAAAATTAAGGCTGACAAATTTGTAAGAATTCTTCATGCAGGACCAAGCAGGATAGATAACAGGTAAACAGTTGATGGAATTTATTTGGGTTTCTGAAAGCATTTGATAAGGCGTTGCACATTATGCTACATAATAAGGTAAGAGGCAGTATGTCGTAGACAATTGGTGAACTAATAGACAATAGAGTTGGGATAACGGGAACCCTTTCAGGATTTCAATCGATAGTTAGTGGTGTCTGTGGGGATCACAGTTGGAGCAATATATATTAATGACTTGGATAATGACAATAGCCAGGTTTGCAGATGATGAGAAGGCAAGTCATGAGGATGACACAGTCTGCAGACGGATATAAACAGATTAAGCTGAGCATTTGGCAGTAGAATATAACGTGGGGGGAAATGAGGTTATGTACTTTGACGCGAAGTATAGAGAATTTGAGGTTGGTTGACTAAATTGGCTGGATGGCTAGTTTGCAATGCAGAGTAACATCAACAACATATTACTCGATTCCCACACCAACTGAGGTTACTGTGAAGGTGCTGCCTTCCTAAACCCACCCCTTGCCTGTCTCTAATGAGATTGAAGCTCTGTGGTCTTCAGGAACTATGGCAACTTGACCTTTACCCTTGACCGAGAGGAGCTGAATATTATGAATATGGAGAAAGACTGCAGAAAGCAACAACACATGGGGAATTGGGAAGGCCTTATGCATAAATCACAAGAAGCCAGCATCCAAGTTTAGCAGGAAATAGGGAAGGCAAGTGGAGTGTTGGGATTTTATTTCAGAGGGAATGGAGTATAAAAGTGGGGAAGGTTTGTTAGAACAATGCAAAGTACTAGACAGACCACAGTTGGAACACTGTGAATAGTTTTGGGTCCCTTATCTAAAGATAAGTTACACTGAAATTGACGGCAGTCCAGAAAAGTTCACTAGATTGATTTCAGGTGAGAAGGGATTTTCTTAAGAGAAGTGATGTTAGCTTGGGATGGCTGATTTGTAATTCAGAGAGATGCCAGCAGCATGGGTTCAATTTCTCACACTGGCTACGGTGTGATGTGATGACACTTAAGTCATCACTCTAATGAGAGAATGGTCTGGTCAAGCTATGACAAATATTGGGGTGAATTAAGCTTTTAACAAGCTCAATTAACTCCTTATTTATTTAACTCTGGTGGGTAAGCTGCTGATTTTGTGTATGTAATATTCAAACCCTGGCTCCAAAAAGTACTTTGTGAACAGAAAGAAAGAAGTAGGGATAATAGGCAGGTACTCCCGTCGATATGAGGTGATGAGTAATGCTCTGCATTGGTATATGTAATTATTCACAGTATTCATTAACATCTGAGACGATAGAGCAAAAAGCCATATATCCAGATTTGTCAAAGACCCGTGGCTAAGTGATGTTGTAGTCTGCTTAGATGAAAAACAGAATTGCAAAGCGACATTGTTATGTTTATTGAATGGACAAAACTGTAGCATGTGGTTCCTAGTGTAGGCAACCACACTAGGGGAGCACAGTGTCTCAGTGGTTAGCACTGCTGCCTCACAGCACCAGGGTCCCAGGGTTGATTCCAGGCTCAGTGGCTGTCTGTGTGGAGTTTGCACATTCTCCCTATGCTCTGTGTGGGTTTCCTCCCACAGTCCAAAGACGTGCAGGCCAGGTGAATTGGCCAGGCTAAATTGCCCATAGTGTTAGGTGCATTAGTCAGAGGGAAATGGGTCTGGGTGGGTTACTCTTCAGTGGGTCGGTGTGGAGGTTAGGCCAAAGGGCCTGTTTCTACACTGTAGGGATTCAAATCTAATCTAAACTGAGAAGCCAGTCTCTAGATCTAAAAATGACAAAACAGAAGACTTTCAAACATTCGGTGGGTCCCTCTATCAATGCTCAATAGCAGCAGTCTAACACGTTGTAAGTTTGCTTGCTGAGCTGGTAGGTTTGTTCTCAGACCTTTCGTTACCATGCTAGGTAACATCATCAGGGAGCCTCCGGTGAAGGGTTGGTGTTCTGTCCCGCTTGCTATTTATCTGTCTTGGTTTGTTGTGGTAGCTGCTATCATTTCTGGTTCTGTTTCTGAGAGGTTGGTAAATGGGGTCCAAATCAATATGTTTGTTAATGGAGTTCTGGTTTGAATGCCAGGCCTCTAGGAATTCCTGTGTATGTCTCTGTTTAGCAGCAATGTGTATTGCACTGTAGTACAAGATGCACTGTCGAAAATTGCCAAGGCTCCTGAGACAGCAGGTATGGCAGCAGATACATGGGAACACCACCACCTACAAGTTCCCCTCCCAGCTGCTCAACATCCTGAGCAATGTTTTCTCTAAGCTGCTCAGGCATGCCAAGGGTCCATACATTTGGATTGATATGCCAACGCCATTCCCAACGTTGATTTCCAGTCTTAGAGATCCAAGCAGAAGGAAACAAACTTAGTGAGGGGGGGGGGGGGGACGTAGATCCTGACCTGGAAACACATCATTGTTTCCTCCCTGTCATAGGGTCAAAATGTTGGAATTCCCTCCTTAACAACAGCACCATGGACTGCAGTGGTTCAAAAATACAGCTCACCATCACCTTCTCAAGGGCAATAAATGTTGGTCCAGCTAGCAATGCCTATCAGTGAATAAAAAAAACAGAATTGGCAATTGGTGCTGGATAAATTGTCAGTCTTAAAATATTGAGGTCCTTTGGTTTTTCTAAGCTAAGATGTTGTGGGACAGGTATATGGATTTGGATCAAAGACCACCTGGGCCCTTTGAAAGGTGTAACAGGCTCTTGGTCTAACTAGACTCCTCCATTCCAATTGAGAATTCTGATTGGTGCTGGGGGAAGGGTTTACTGTGAGGACTGATGTGACTGACTGCATTCACTGAAGGGCCTGGGGAGCTGCAGTTACTGTTTAACCAGGATGGAATTGATTTGTGTACATAAACATGCATGTCCTTTCACAACACGCATTGGAATTTTGTTTGCCTATATTTAGTGTTTGCTTTCCCTTTGTTTATTTAATGGAGCCAGTGTAGTTGCAAGAAGATAAACTATGCAGCTAGAGATCATCAGTGGTAACTATCACAGTGCTCCCAACACATACAGTCAGTCTGTGCTCACTGCTCAGGGGATGATTGTAATTCTGTGATCACAGCATTCTGCTGCATAATGACCAGGCCCTCATTATCACCTTCGAATTGTCCCTTGTGAAGGTGCTGATGGAGACTCTTGCTTTTAAACTGCTGCAGTCCTTGTGGTAAAGGTGCAGTTAGGTTGGTAGTCCCATGATATTGTCACACCTTGGAGGGCTGGAAGGGCAGCACTGAGGAAGGGCTATTTGTCTGGAGAGGCAGCCCCAAGAGAGAGCTGTGCAGCTGAGGGGCTGAATGGAGGGAGGGCTGTGCGACTGGAGAGGCTGCACCAAGGGAGGGCTGTGCGACTGGAGAGGCTGCACCAAGGGAGGGCTACGTGACTGGAGAGGCTGCACCAAGGGAGGGCTGTGCGACTGGAGAGGCAGCCCCAAGGGAGGGCTATGCGACTGGAGAGGCAGCCCCAAGAGAGAGCTGTGCAGCTGAGGGGCTGAATGGAGGGAGGATTATGCGACTGGAGAGGCTGCACCAAGAGAGGGCTGAGCAACTGGAGAGGCAGGCCCAAGAGAGAGCTGTGCAGCTGAGGGACTGAACGGAGGGAGGGCTGTGCGACTGGAGAGGCTGCACCAAGGGAGGGCTGTGTGACTGGAGAGGCTGCACCAAGGGAGGGCTATGCGACTGGAGAGGCTGCACCGAGCGAGGGCTATGCGACTGGAGAGGCTACACCAAGGGAGGGCTATGCGACTGGAGAGGCTGCACCGAGCGAGGGCTATGCGACTGGAGAGGCTGCACTGAGGGAGGGCTGTGCTCTTTGAGTTGTTCTTTTTGAATGAGGCATTAAACTAAGGACTCATTTGCCCCAATGTTCATCAAAGGAGAGGGCACAGAATAAAAGTGATTTGCAAATGTAGTAAATATGATGTAAGGAAAGCCTTTTCACACAGTGAGTTGTTAGGATATGGAAAACTGACTGGAAGTGTGGTCGAGGCAGGTTCAACTGTGGCTTCCATGAGAACATTGGATGATTATTTGGACAGAACCAATGTGTAAGGGAAACAGGGGAAAGGGCAGGAGAGTGGCACTAAGTCATAACGCTCTTTGAACTGATGCAGATACAATGGACCAAATGGCCGCCTCCAGTTCTATAACACTGTTTTATTGTTTGTAGCTCAGAGGTAGGGACACTACCACCTCCCACCCTATTGTAATTACTCTTTCTGAGAGAACTTTCACCTCCCTTTCAGTGATGATTTCTGTACTAAACAGGTTAGTTAACCAGCACCTCCACACTGGTTTAAAACTAGGCCGTGGTGTTCTGAGGACTGCATGGTGGCGCTTTGTGAGTTGGTATCTGCCTGGGTGATGTCAGCAACGTTGAGATCCCTGTCTGTGTTGGGGGAGGGGACAATGGCTAGTTGCTATCTACTCTGCTGTATAGGCGAGAGCGAGACTCTATTGTATAATACACACAGCTGCAGCTGACAAGGGTAAGATAAACATTTTGCCATAATTAAAGAGTGCAAGCTGAGACAGCTAAAAGCAGAGCATTAAAAATTCTGTGGGGCATTCGGCCGAACGACATCTGTTTGCTTCTCGTTAATTGCCCTTCGGTTTCTGAGGTACCTGACTGGTCCGACTCTGCGAGGAGTGGGATTGCTGTCTGATTCTCTAAGTGTATTCCGGCTTCAGGTGAAGTGAACACAGTCAGCAGACCATGTCCAACTTATGCCAAGAGCAGAGGTGATCCACTCATCCGTGTCTAACTGAGCCGGATAAGCAATTCCCAGGAAGCTTCTGGCTCCACAGAGCGTAGTGTTCTCTTGCAAAATCTGTCATGATGTTTGCCCTGAGCTGGGAACAGGGAGCCGTGCTTCTGTTAAATAGAGCTAGTGTTTACCACAGTGTGAATTTGAACTTTCTTGCAGATTATTGTGTATAAGAAGAGTCAGATGGGATCTGTTCTGACTAATGGTCCCACTTGCTGCCAATTCCTGCTCAATGACTACAGGAAAAAAATAGCCTCGCCTGTTGCTGTCGACATCATTGTTTATTTTATACAATAAAAGTTTCATACAAATATTTTCAATAATGACGCATCATTGGCAAAGGCTCAACACTACCAGAGCCCAGTCTCGACTTTCCCGTTATAAAATGTGAGCAACTGAACTGAGAAAGAAGGCATGAGACATTCAAGATAGGTCTCAGTTATTTAAAAATAGTCATAATGAAAGGAAGGAAAGGGCATTTGAACAGAAGGAGGTGACGTTTACCAGGCCAGTCATCACCAGGGTGATAAAGAGCAGGCGAGGAAGTTGTTTGAATAAAGAGTGAGTTATTTGCTGACTCTCTGAGTTGAAAGGAAGGGGAAGCTAAAGAAGTGCCCAGATTTAAGTCTCAGCTGCAGCGTGGTTCTGAGTTCAAGTTCTACACCAAGACTTGAGCATTACAATCCAGACTGAGTCCCCGGTTCAGTACTGAGGGAGTGCTGCACTGTTGGAGGTGCTGCCCTTTGGATGACTTGTTAAACTGAGACCCTGTCTAGGTGTGTGTAACAGATCCCCTGGGAAGTATTTCAGAGAAGAAAAGGGGAGTTCTCCCTGGTGTCCGGGGGCGGGGGGGGGGAATGGAAGTATTTATCCCTCAATTGCCATCAGGAAGACAGATAATCTTGTCATTATTGCCCTACCGTGGGAGCTGGCTGTGTGCAAATTGGCTGCATACACTAATCGACAACAGTGACTACACTTTGAGCAAAGTTCATTGACCGTAAAGCACTATGAGATGCTCGGTGGTCATGTAGAGTGCTATATAATGCAAGTTTTTCTGGTTGGCACAGAATAAGATTGAGTAAGAGATGATGTGAGATCAACACGGCAGTGGTAAAGGGTGAAAGTTGTTGGCACAACGAGAAGCGAGGATTTTGAATCAGCAACAGCAAGTGAGAGAAGCCTATCACCGGCTTGCATGTGATGTAATGTTGGGAAAGCTGTGTCGTGCATGTTAGCAAATACAGCACAGGGTACCAGTAACTCTGTACAAATGTCACACTGTACCCTGTGGCCTTTAGTTATGTCATTTGTGCAACAGAAGTCATGAAAACATCAAAAGGTCCATCACTAAGCTCAGTTGACAAAAGTGAGAGATTTGAAGTCTGAGCAAATTCTATTATATTGGTCATAGAATCCATAGAATCCAGTCAATTACAGACACAGTGCAAAATGGCATCAGCTTTCCTTTTGCTTTATTTTCAGAGTGATCCTTGTCTTTGCTATAAAAATGGCTAGTTATTTTTACTCAGCTCTAGAATATATGGTTAAAGACAAACACCATTTGAGGTGTTTGGCCTAACTTGTTGAGTTTGTCGCTTCAGTTTTTAAAAGTTAGTTCATACAATATGGGTGTTGCTGGCTATGGCAGCATTTACTGTCCATCCCAAACTGCCAGGAGGGCAAATCATGTGGGCCAGACCGGATAAGGACAGCAGATGTCCTTCCCTTTAGGAGATTAGTGAACCTAATGGCTTTTATGACATTTGGCAGTGGTCACCATTAGGCTCCGTTTTGTCGTTCTAGATTGTTACTGAATTTAAGTTTCACCATCTGTCACAGCAGCAGATTCGTACCCATGTCCTCTGCAAACTCATCCAGTAATATCACAGTTAGTGCCATCACCTTCCCTCAGTTTGAACTGATGCCATGTCTCGAGGTGGCACTTGGGCTCCAGATCGTCCTTCATTGAACTGGTGACTGTAAAAGATGTGAGCATCATCATTCAGCTTCTTGGCAGCAATATTAAAGCAGCTGGTCTGTATTTGGTTTTCAGGCATCATTTGTGTATTTAAATAAGTTAGACCACATTTTGTCCCCCGTGCCTTTTTCCTTTTACTTAGAGTCATAGAGATGTACAGCACAGAAACAGACCCTTAGGTCCAACGCGTCCATGGTGACCAGATATCCCAACCCAATCTAGTCCCACTTGCCAGCACCCGGCCCATATCCCTCTGAACCCTTCCAATTCATATACCCATCCAGATGCCTTTTAAATGCTGTAATTGTACCAGTTTCCACCACTTCCTCTGGCAGCTCATTCCATATACGCACCATCCTCTGTGTGAAAACTTTGCCCCTTAGGTCCCTTTTATATCTGTTGTTCGGCCAGGAATTGTCTAAATAGTTCGTGATGTCGATGGCGCATCGTCCACCTCAGAAGCCTTTCGTTTAAGTAAAGAACACGAGTTGGCAGTATCCTTGCCTCTTTGTGACTATTCTTTCTGGTAAACACAGACACAAACTCAGATATCTGAACAATAGCTGTTTTCATCCATGTTTCTGCTTCTAAACGGAGCCGGGAAATGTGGCCGAGTTAAGTCGTGCCAACCTGATCTGGTGAAGTGTTTGTGCTGTGCTGTATTGTAGGATTTGAACAAAATGAATGTTTCTCTTTTCTGATCTTCCATGCAAGCTCTTGTAAGAAAACTAATTCCGTTTGGAGAATCCCACCAAGTGGTAAATATGTCTTTTTTTTCCCTGCGTTGGCCTGTGTGAAGGATGTAAAGCAGCTTTTGTCACTTTGCTGCAGGCAGGCATTAGACTCCACTGGCCTTGTTTAAAACAGCTCCACCGGGTTTATTAAGCAATGTTCTCCACAATATTACACCTTAATTTTAGCATACTGTTGAAAAGGGAGATATGTAAACTCACATCCGGCCTCTCAAGCTTGCTCTGCCTTCAAGAAGATTATGTCTGATGTGATTACACCACGATCCCATTTAACCCCCACAACCTTTCACCCCCCTGGCCCCACCCCCTTGTTTACTGAGGATCTATCCACCTCTGCCTTAAAAACACGCAAGTGAACTGTTTGCACCATTTTTTGAGAAGCGCATGCTGGGATGGCATGGTGGCTCGGTGGTTAGCACTGCTGCTTTACAGCTCCAGGGACCCAGGTTCAATTCCACTTTCAGGCGACTGTCTGTATGGAGTTTGCATGTTCTCCCTGCTTCCTTCTAAAGAATTGTGGATTGGCCGTGCTAAGTTGCCCATAGTGTCTAGGGATATGCAGACTAGTTGGGCTAGACATGGGAAAAGCAGGGATAGGGTAGATGGGTGGGATGCTCTTCAGAGGGTCGGTGTGGGCTGAATGGCCTGCTTTCACACTGTAGGGGTTCTATGATTTGATGACCTAGGGGTGTATCCTTTGAAATACTTTAATGTAAGTACGAGTTGAGCCGATTAAAAATTTATAGGAGCTCATTAAAAGAGGAAAGCCTTTATAATTCCCTAATTTAATCACAGCTGGAACATTCCATTCAATGTTGGGAACCATATGTCAAGAAGGTGTTCAAGGCCGTTGAGAAAATCTGTCAAGAAGGGACCAGGAGTGGTCTGCTTCCTTACCCGAGGGAGGATGTTCTTGCTATAGAGGCAGTGCAGCTTCACCAGATCAACTCCAGGGATAACAGGAGAAGAGATTGAGTTGGTTAGGATTGTATTGTCTGGAGTTTAGAAGAATGAGGGTTGGGGGTATGTCATAGAAACCTATAAAATTCTAAAAGGACTAGGCAGGTTGGATGCAGAAAGGATGTTTCTGATGGAGGACGAACCCAGAACCAGGGGTTATAATTTAAGGAGAAGGCCAATACCTTTTAGGACAGAGATGAAGAGAAATTTCTTTAGCAGAGAGTGGTGTGCTTGTGAAATCCACTCCCGCAGGCAGTGGGTTGAGGCCGGTACATTGTGCTTTCAAGAAGGAATTAGATATAGCTAAAGAGACAGATATAGCTAAAGGGATCAAGAGATATGAGGGGGAGGGATTAGGATATTGTGCTCAAAGATCAGCCATGATGGTATTGAATGATGGAGCAGGATCGAGGAGGTCGAATGGCCTACTCTTGGCCCTTTCTTCTACTTTTCTATTGTGTGGAGAGACCAGAGCAGCTGGGTTGCTCTCCTTAACCAAGAGCAAGGTAAAAAGAGGATTTATTTGAATTGTTCAAAATCATGAATAGTTAAGATGGGGAAAAGAAAAAGCAAGTGTTTCCAGATGCAGCCAGGCTGATAACCAGAGGACGCAGATATAAAGCGATTGGCAGAGGTGTCACATGAGGAAACATTGAGTTGGAAGATGCTACCTGAATGGGTGGTCGAAGGTGATATAGGAGTAGGTTTGGTGAGGAAAATTGAGGGATGAAATAAGAACTGAACAGAGAGGACGCACAGAGTAGGATTAATTGGACATCTGTTTGAAAAAGCCAGCAAAGACATGATGATCTGAATCACATTCTTCAAAAAAAGAAACTTACACTTACATAGTACCTTTCATCCCTTCCCCTTAAGGATATCCCAAGGCACTTCACAGCATTGTGGGTCCAACTAGATAAACTACCAATGCGATGTTGATTACAGGATCAATTGTTGCCATGAAACCAAGGGATAACTCCTATGCTTTTCTGAAAATATAGGCTGCAAGACTCTTGGCGCCCACCATAAACTGAGTCCTGGCTGTCCTTTATCATTGTGTTTGAAAGATGGCACCTCCGACAGTGCAGCACTCCCGCTGTACGCACCCTCCGATAGTGTGGTGCTCTGTTAGCACTGACTCTCCAACAGTGCGGTGCTCCCTCAGCAATGACCCTCTGACGGTGCGGTGCTCCCTCAGCACTGACCCTCCGACAGTGCAGCACTCCCTCAGCACTGACTCTCCGACAGTGCAGTACCACCATAGTACTGCCCTCCGACAGTACAGTACTCCCATAGTACTGACCCTCTGACAGTGCAGTACTTCCATAGTACTGACCCTCTGACAATGCAGTACTCCCATAGTACTGACCCTCCGACAGTGTGGCACTCCCTCAGCACTGTCCCTCCGACAGTGCGGAATTCCCTCAACACTGTACTGGCAGTGTCATTGTGGGTTTTTTCAGTTCTCTGACTCAAGTATAGAGGTTTATAAAATCATGAGGAGCGTGGCTAGGATAAATAGCCAAGGTCTTTTCTCCAGGGTCAGGGAGTCCAAAACTAGAGAGCATAGATTTAAGGTGAGAAAAGGAAGATTTAAAAGGATCCTAAGGGGCAACTTTTTCATGTGGAGGGTGGTGCATGTATGGAATGAGCCAACGGAGGAAATGGTAGAGGCTGGTACAGTTACAACATTTAAAAAGCATCTGGAAAGGTACATGAATAGGAAGGGTTTAGAGGGAATTGGAACAAATGCTGGCAAAAGGGACTAGATTAATTTGGGATATCTGGTCAGCATGGTCAAGTTGGATCGAAGGGACTGTTTCCATGCTGTACACCTCAATTACTCTATGACTCGAAGTGAAAATGTTGCCAGTTAAACTGTAAAGAACACACTCAGCAGTATTATACTGATTGACCTTACTGAATAGCAACAAGGAATTCCCAGCCAGAAATACAACTTATGGGATTGATGTAACCAGTTAATTAAACCATCGTAGACTCAGCTACATTCACAGACAGCAAACATGTTTCAACATCTGTATTACACACAAATTAAATATAGAGTCAAAATGCACTCATCAGAGTAAAAACTCTCATTATTTGTTCTTCCTGAGATAAACTCCCAATTCTCCTGACCTTCTGATGCTCCATCTGCCTGTCCAGTTCACATCGCTGTGTCCTTACATGTCACATCACACAGCTGTTGCAAATTCTGCACCCAATCACTGGGCAGTACAGTGAGTGTGGAGGGAAGCCATTCAACCTGTATCCATGATCATTTGGAATTGTATAATTTCCTTCACAGCAGCCAACTGAATTATTTGAACCACCTCCTCCCTTAGGTTGTATAGTGCTTCCTCTGTACCACTTCTGATAGTTCAGTACTCCCTCAGTACTGACCCTCTGACAGTGTGGCACTCCCTCAGTACTGACCCTCCAACAGTGTGGCACTTCCTCAGTACTGACCCTCTGACAGTGTGGCACTCCCTCGGCACTGACCTTCGGACAGTGCGGTACTCCCTCAGTACTGACCCTCTGACAGTGTGGCACTCCCTCGGCACTGACCCTCGGACAGTGCAGTACTCCCTCAGCACTGACCCTCTGACAGTGCGGTACTCCCTCAGTACTGTCCCTCTGACAGTGTGGCACTCCCTCAGTACTGACTCAAGTACTTCGGCACTTCCTCAGTACTGACCCTCTGACAGTGTGGCACTCCCTCAGCACTGACCCTCTGACAGTGTGGTACTCCCTCAGTACTGACCCTCTGACAGTGCGGCACTCGCTCAGTACTGACCCTCTGACAGTGCGGCACTCCCTCAGTACAGACCCTCTGACAGTGCAGCACTCTCTCAGTACTGATCCTCCAACAGTGCAGCACTCCCTCAGTACTGACCCTCTGACAGTGCGGCACTCCCTCAATATTGATCCTCTGACAGTGTGGCACTCCCTCAGTACTGATCCTCCGACAGTGCGGCGCTCCCTCAGTGCTGACCCTCTGACAGTGCGGCGCTTCCTCAGTACTGACCCTCCGACAGTGTGGCACTCCCTCAGTACTGACCCTCCGACAGTGCGGCGCTCCCTCAGTACTGACCCTCCAACAGTGCGGCGCTCCCTCAGTACTGACCCTCTGATAGTGCAGTACATCCTCAGTACTGACCCTCTGACAGTGTGGCCCTCCCTCAGTACTGACCCTATAACAGTGTGGCGCTCCCTCAGTACTGACCCACCAACAGTGCGGCGCTCCCTCAGTACTGACCCTCTGACCGTGCGGCGCTCTTTCAGTACTGACCCTCTGACAGTATGGTCCTCCCTCAATACTGACCCTCCAACAGTGCAGCACTCCCTCAATACTGACCCTCCAACAGTGCGGAGCTCCCTCAGTACTGACCCTCTGACAGTGTGGCGCTCCCTCAGTACTGACCCTCCAACAGTGTGGCCCTCCCTCAATACTGACCCTCCAAAGGTGCGGCGCTCCCTCAGTACTGACCCTCCAACAGTGCGGTGCTCCCTCAGTACTGACCCTCTGACAGTGTGGTGCTCCCTCAGTCCTGACCCTCCAGCTGTTTGGCTGAGTATAAGGTGTAGAAGCAGAAGGAGGTCATTCAGCCTGTTGAAGCTGCTCTGGTAACTCAATTCCATTTTCATGGTTTTTTGCCACAATGCTCCCTCAGTGATTAAAAATCTGCCTTTTCACATGGTGAATATACATAATGATGCAGTCACAACAGACTCCTGAGGTAAAGAATTCCACAGATTCACTACCTTCTGACAGAAGAAATTCTTCCCCATCTCTGCCTTAAATTTGTGAACCCTTATTCTGTTTGGGTGTATTTTGCTTTGTGTTTCATTGCAATACTCTGAGTTGTTGAAACACGTTTGGTGTCTGTGAGTGTATCTGAATCCTTAATAGTTTAACTATCAGTTTGCGTCAGTGCCGCGAGTTGTTTATCTGGATGTGTGTTTCTTGTTACTGTTGTGTAATGTAAATCGTGCGACTGTATTAAATGGTAACACCATCACCTATACATCAGAGAATGGAACAAAAAATCTACAATGACATTCCCAGAGTGATACAAAGAGAGAACTGTACGGTTTGAGAGTCAGGATAGAAGGAGCAGTGCAGTAGTGAGAGAATGCCACACCGCAGGTGGTGTTAGTACTGCTGGAACACCGTGCTGTTGGAGGGTCAGATTCTGCACTAAGTGTTGCACTGTCGAGGGTCAGTGCTGAGGGAACACTGCATTGTCGGAGGGTCAGTGCTGAGCGAGTGCTTCACTGTCAGAGGGTCAGTACTGAGGGAGCGTTGTACTGTCGAAGGGTCAGTACTGAGGGAGTGCCACACTGTTGGAGGGTCAGTGCTGAGGGAGTGCAGCATTGTCAGAGGGTCAGTGCTGAGCGAGTGCTTCACTGTCAGAGGGTCAGTAATGACAGAGTGCCGCACTGTCAGAGGGTCAGTACCCAGGGAGCGCCAGACTGTGGGAGGGTGAGTGCAGAAGGAGTGCTGCACTGTTGGAGGATAATGCTGAGGGATACTGCACTGTCAGAGGTCAGTATTGAGGGAGTGCCGCACTGTCGGAGAGATAGTACTTAGGGAGCGCCAGACCATTGGCGGGTCAGTGCTGAAGGAGTGCCTCCTGTCGTAGGGGCAGTACTGAGGAAGTGCTGGACTGTTGGAGGTTCAGTGCTGATGGAGTGCTGGACTGTTGGAGGTTCAGTACTGAGGGAGTGCCACACTGTTGGAGGGTCAGTACTGAGGGACTATTGCACTGTAAGAGGATCAGTACTGAGGGAGCACCGCTCTGTCGGAAGGTCAGTACTGAGGGAGTGCTACACTGTCGGAGGGTCAGTACTGAGGGAGCGTTGTACTGTCGAAGGGTCAGTACTGAGGGAGTGCCACACTGTTGGAGGGTCAGTGCTGAGGGAGTGCAGCATTGTCAGAGGGTCAGTACTAAGGGAGTGCTGCACTGCCAGAGGGTCAGTACAGAAGGAGCGCTGCACTGACGTAGGGTCAGTATTGGGAGAGCACCGCACTGTCGGAGAGTCAATACTGAGGGTGCACCACACTGTCGGAGGGGCTGTACTGTGGGAATGCTGCACCACTGTAGGGTGGATGTCAAGATTTTGATGGCAATGTTTTGGGGAGCAGTGTAGCATTTCTTGATGCCTTAATAAATATCTTTCACTCCATCAACATTTTATAAATGAACCTGTCTGGTCACTTTTGTCAATGCTTTCTGTGGGATCTTTGTAGCTCCAGACTTGTACTTCAGTAACAGCTACGCATGAAAGGTACTTTGTTAGTTGTGAAGCACTTGCATTACCCTGTAGACATGAAATGTGCTACATAAATGCAAAGCTTTAATCAGCATAAAGTCAAGGTGACTGGTTAGAATCTTTCATAACCACAAGCCGTTGGAGTGTGAACATTGCGGTGGAGCTACTGGTTATCTGCTGGTGGCTCCTAGCGTTTCCTGACAACAAATACATATTCCACTGGTTAGCATGAGCAAACCTTCACAGCCAAACAGCCCAGTTTATACTACAGGAGGAGATGCTAGGGTTTGACATCAATGGAAACTGCACAATTAGGGAGGCTGGTTCGGGTCTTTAAGTGACATTTTATCTTGCTGATCTCTCTTTCAAACTCGCAAAGTTTGATTTCCTGCAACAATATTAGCATTTTCATTCCCCAGGCACTGTTAAATAGAACTGGACTTCACAGCAAATTAATGGCTGGAGGAATGGTATGTTTCAGCTGAAGTTACTTCTCTCTAATATAAAATACAACCTTCTGTCAGACTGAATTATATTCTTTGCCATAGGTGAACAGAGATCAGGTTTTTGCTGCTATGTTATTCATGGATTAATGTCCCAAGGGAAGAGTAGGTTTTGAACTGTGAACTCTCTTGTACTTTCAAATGCGTGTTATCCAAGGGTTCCAAAGACACCAGGATGGGTAGGAAACTAGATAGGTGGAGAAACTCAGCAGGTCTGGCGGCATCTGTGGAGAGAAAGCATGGACAGCATTTTGGGTCCAGTGAAGGAGGAGTTCTGTGGAAGGGTCACTGGACACGAAATGTTAACTCTGCTGTCTATCTTCTATGATGCTGCCAGACCTGCTGAGTTTCTCAAGCAATTTCTTTATTTGTTTCAGATTTTCAGCATCTGCAGTTCTGTGGTTTTATTGTAGATGGGAAACCAAGAGGAGAAGGGAAGGTCTGTAATGGGATAGAGACAGGTTAAATGAGTGGGAAGAAGGTATCCGGGGGAGTGTAATGTGGAAAAATGCGCAATTGGCCCATCTTGGTAGGAGTAATAGGAAGAGAGGGTATAAATTAAATGGAGATTGCAGAATTGAGGTTGAGCGATCTAGGTGTCCTGCTTATAATCACATAAGGTTAGTAAGTAGGTAAAGTAAGCGATTCAGAAGGTAACTGGAATGTTGCCATTAGTTGCAAGGGAATGGAATATAAAAATAGGGAAGTTGTACTACAGCTGTACAGGGGTGAGACCACACCTGGAGCACGCTGTATAATTTTGCATCTTTTTCAAACAAGATCAACAAACAGTTCAGAGAAGGTTCACCCACCTTATATATGGGATGAATAGCTTAACTTATGAAGAAAAGTTGAACTGGTTCAGCCTATACCCTTTAAGTTTAAAAGACTGAGAGGCAATCTCATTGAAATTTGTAAGATCTTTAGGGAACAAACACAAAATGCTGGAGAAATTCAGCGGGTCTGGCAGCATCTGCAGAGAGAGAAACAGAGTTAACATTCTGAGTTCAGTTTGACCTCTTCAGAAGTTGACTTTTCTCAGTTAACTTCCAGATTAGGACAAAGTTGTGTCTTGGTGCAATCCAACAGGGGTCGTTTAGCTCAGTTGGATAGACCAACTGGTTTGCAATGTTACATAGCACCAATGGCATGGGTTCAATTCCTGTATTGGCAGTGGTTACTGTGAACAGCTCTCTTTCTTCTCCTGAGGTCTGGTCACCCTCTGGTTAAACCATCGTCAGTTTTGTTCCCCTCTCTCTAATGTGAGAGCAGCCTAATCACCCAGTATGACAATGCTGATGTTGCCTTTATTCTGAGCACAGCCTCTGTGAAGTTACGTTGAACTCTACTCCTCGCCCCATACAGCAGGGTTTCCAGATCCTCTAGAATTTGCTTCAGATAATTCATTTAGTTCATACACTTCACTGAGTTTTGAAGTCTGTCTTGTATCTTAGGTTTGTCCCTTTTAGAAAGTTGAGGAAATTTGCAGGAGCTGCACTAGTCTGATTAAAGGTTATCTCCAAAACAGGTTTTCTATAAATGCATCACATTGGTAAATTTTGTGAAATGATGCTGCATCCTTATCAAACGAGAACACAAAACTATGTGATGTCATTAAAGCAGGAGAGAGAAATAAGAACGGTGTTGTTAAAGTATTCACAGCAGGAGGGCAGTTTTAGTGTTCTTTAGACAAACATATGGAGGCTAGAGAATAAATTGAATGAATTACTGGATCAAATTCAACCTTGTAAGGTACAACATGAATAACCATTACAGTGACATGGTGACAAGGTGGTCAGGACTGGGAACTAAATATCCCAGGTTATCCCAGACTACAGGAAAGGCAGGGCAAATGGTACGAGAGGATCAATAACTTTTGTGATTGTAATAACTACACAGAGCTGGTATCCTGTCACCAAATCACCCTTTACTTACACATGGAGAGTCCTTGACACTGATCCAGTTTCCTCCAAGTCATCTCTCAGAGTGAACAAAACTTCTGACACTCCTGTTTATATCTGTCAGCCAGGGCTCCCTGATAGGGAATGTTAACGTGGTCTAATCAGGGAACTCATATTCTATGAGGTCCACTTGGCTGACCTCGTTACAATCACCACATTCCTCCTCCTCTGAGTCTGAAGATAGAGGCCGATCCTTTTACTTATAGACCCCTTGGGACGTTTTGACACTGGGTCAGTTTTCTCTGGCTCTGTGTCAGGTATAGGGGACAGTGTGTAACACGCATGAGCTTGCCTCTTGCACCCAGCGTGTCTTGGGAGAAATTCTTTCTCTTCTTCCAGCGGCAAAGGCATTGATGCGGCGAGATCCGCCAGGTCCATCTCAGATTCAGGGGGTCTGTTCAACACTTGATGGAGAGGCAGAATCAATGAGTTCCAACAGCCTTTCGGCTGTTCTGAGGAATAAGGCATGTTTTGCCCCTGCACCATTTGTGAGTTTGCTGCCTTTATATTGTTCATGTTCAGGATCGTCACACCTGCCCGGCCTTTATACGTCACTGATCCTGACCTCGTGTTGACCATGCCACTTACCACCCAGGGCCATTCCCATGGTTCCTGCACTAAACTTCATCCTTTGAAGTAAACTGTTTCTCTTGCTTGGCGGAGTCTGGCGTCCAACATTGGTGTTCCTGATGTACCCCCCGCCCCCAGGTCTGGGAAGATCAGATTTAACCTGGTGCAGAGTCTTCTCATACAAGTACAGGGATAGCTCCAGCAGAGTTTCTACTGGGGAGGAGTAATCCTAAAATCAAATAGGAACCGGGACAGTTTGGTATTGAGTGAAGTGTAGGCTGTTTCTTTGAGCCTGCCTTCAAAGTTTGGACCGCTCTTGCTGCCAAACCATTGGATGTTGGGTGGAATAGAGCTGTCCTTACATATTGAATCCCATTTTGCTTTAGGGAATGCTCGTAAACATGGCCCGTTATCTGTGCCCAGCACTCCCAGGGGCCTGTGTATTGCAAAACATGTGTACAGTCTTTCTACGATCGTCTCATGGTTGACAAATGAACTCTCTGCACATCCAGCCACTATTGAGTGGGCGTCCACAATGACCGGGAACATTGAGCCCATGAAAGGACCGAATAGCCAACGTGTAACTGAATCCAGGGTTTACCCGGCCATTCCCATGAATGTGGGGGAGCGGCTGGAGGTTATTTTTGTCCTTGTTGGCACTCTGGGCACTGCCCCACCAACACAGCTATGCCTGCATCCAATCCTGGCCACCAGACATAACTTCACGCCAACATCTTCATTTTGAAAACCCCTGGATAATTCTGGTAGAGTTCAGCCAGTATTTCGTGGTAACTTTACTCGGGACAATCACTCGTGTTCCCCATAATAATATTCCGTCCTCTGCTATGACCTGGTCTCTCCAGGTCCAAAAAGGTTTCAGTTCTGGTTGTGATGGCCCTTTGTTTTCCCCACATAACCACCCGCTGTTTCTGTTTTGCGAGGACCGGATCTTTCTGCATTCAAAGTCTGGAATTGTCAGCTGTAATTGGAAGTGTGCCCCAAAAATTTAAAACCATTATAGTGTATCTGCCAGTGAGAGGCAGCTCAATGCATCCGCATTTGCTACTTTGCCTCTCAGACGGTGTTCCAACGTGTACTTACATACACTTAGTATTAGAGCCCACTGCTGAATTCAGCCTGAAGCTATGGGCAGAACTGTCTTGTCCTCCTTTAGGGAAGGCCAGGGGGTTTGTGGTCCATTATTATTACAAATTTACATCCGCAAAGGTGCTGGTGAAACTTTCTGACTCCAAATATGATCACCAAACCTTCCTTCTCTATCTGGGTGTATCAACGCTCAGCATTAGCCAAAGTCCTGAATGCATACGCTATTGGGCATTCCTGTCCACTGAGCTACCTCTGAGCTAATAGTACTTCAATGCCGTATGGGGAGGCATCACATGTCAATACTGGATCTTGCTGGGGATCGTAGTGTAGCCAACACCTTTGAGGATGATCGCTGTTTCTCCACTTCTCGAAAAAGGTCCCTGAAAGCTATGGGCTAGGCTATGTGACCGTTTCCAAGGCTGACCCTTTTTTCAGGAGTTGATGTAAGGGTGCCAGGATGGAGGTACTTTCTGCAATAATGAACTTTCTGTAATAATTCAGTGGCCCAAGAAAAGACCTCGGCTTTGGTGCAGACCTGGAGCCAGGACACCTTTGATCCCCCTCACTATATTTTCCAACAGGAGTACCCCAGTCCTGTTCACTTCTGTAGCCCAGGTAGGTCAATTGGGGTGACTGGAATACACATATTCCACTTCCAACGTGCACTTCCACCTGGGAGAAATGTCTAAGGAATATGTCCAAGTTCTCTAATTGCTCCTTATTGGTCTTCCTTGTTATTAGCACGTCATTTAGATAAATGATGATCTAGGGTAGACCTTGCAAAATGACCCCATTGTCTGCTGAAAAATGGCACAGGCTGATGACAGCCCAAATGGCAGCCTTGTATATTGGTACAAGCCATTATGGGTATTAACTGTAGCATACCTCTGGGAATCCTCATCTAATGGCAATTGCAAGTACACATGACTTATGTTCAGCTTTGTGAAGAACAGCCACCCCCCTCACCAGTTTTGCGTATAGGTCCTCTATGCGAGGGATGATGTATTTATCCAGCTGTGAGAAATAGTTTACTGTTTGTTTAAAATCCCCACAAAGATAAACCCACCCATCAGACTTCGCAATCAGTATGACTGATGCTGCCCATTCCACAATTGGATTGGTTTGATGATTCCTTCGCTTTCCAGCCTTCTGACTTCTGTCCATATTTTTGCCTTTAAGACAAATGGCAGAGGCCGGGCCTTGCAGAATCATGGAACTGCCTCCTGGTCAGCATGCAAGGAAGCCTTGGCTCCTTTGATAATCCATAGACCTTCTTGAAAAACATGCGGCATTTAATTAGGACCTCACTCAGGCAGTTATTTTCTAATAGAAGAATATTAAGCCAATCAAGGTGAATCTAACTTAACCAACTTTCCTCCATCAAACTTGGGCCTGAGCCTTTTACTACAGTTTGTGGTAACTGAGCCAGCTGCTTCTCCTCAATTGTACTCTTAAACTGGAAAGGTTTCCCAGTATAGGTTCTAGCCAGGGCCTTATGCAAACTTAAGGGTTGGAGTCGAGAGTGAATTTTGTTCAAGACTGGTTATGCAATCACTGAAATGGCCGCAGCAATATCAACCTCCGTCAAAGGTTTAACTGTTGAACCAGATGTTTATTTTGTATCTGATTTGGATATTGCGAAACAAAACCAGATGTAGGTGGACTTCCCAAGGTGTGCATCTCCTAGATACCAGCGTTTTGAGATCTCTCACTCAGTTTAGGTCCAGTAGGACTCTTTTGCTATCTTGAGTTTGCATACCAGCAGCAACTTGTCTCAGCCGGATCCCTCCAGCCCGGCACCGCCTTCCTGACCTGCAGTCTTCTTCTTGATCACCCTCACCTTGACCTCTTTCCACCTATCACATTTCCAACGCCCCTCCTCCAAGTCCCTCCTCCCTACCTTTTATCTTCTCCTGCTAAACACTCTCTGCTCATTCCTGAAGAAGGGCCTGTGCCCGAAACGTCGAATCTCCTGTTCCCTGGATGCTGCCTGACCTGCTGTGCTGTTCCAGCAATAAAGTTTCAACTTTGATCTCCAGCATCTGCAGACCTCACTTTCTCCTCGAAGATTTCAACCTACTGCGAATCCTCTTACAAGGATGCCTTCCTTGAAGAAGCTCTCTGCCTCTCTCTCCGACTGGGAACCCTCCAACCGCAGGGGATGAACTTGGACTTCACCAGTTTCTTCATCCCCCCTCCCCCCACCTTGTCTCAGCTGGATCCCTCCAGCCCGGCACCGCCTTCCTGACCTGCAGTCTTCTTCTTGATCACCCTCACCTTGACCTCTTTCCACCTATCACATTTCCAACGCCCCTCCTCCAGGTCCCTCCTCCCTACCTTTTATCTTCTCCTGCTGAACACTCTCTGCTCATTCCTGAAGAAGGGCCTGTGCCCGAAACGTCGAATCTCCTGTTCGCTGGATGCTGCCTGACCTGCTGTGCTGTTCCAGCAATAAAGTTTCAACTTTGATCTCCAGCATCTGCAGACCTCACTTTCTCCTACCAGCAGCAACTATAATGACTTGGCGGCCCTGACCCTGAGGAAAATTTTAACCTTTTAGCCGAGGTTTGGTTCTGTTTTGAGGTTTTGCTGTGGGCTGACCTAGAGCCCCTCTGCTCAGGATATGTCCTGAGTGAGGCTCTGCAATTGTCTTCACTCAAGTGTTGTTCCCCAAGCTCAGTCAGACTAATGAGGGTGTCCACTTCCATCAGAAAATCCTGCAATTCTTATGCTCTATTTGCTACATTTTCCAATGATCAAACAGGCACTACAACTGGCTTTAAGTCCAGTTGGGATTCAGCTAGTAGGCGCTTCTGCATTGTTAGATCCTTAGTCCCACTCTCATTGCCACTGAAGTAACTCTACAGAGGTCAGTATACTGTCACCAAGTCACTCTTTATTTACACCTGGAAATTCCTTGGCAATGGTCCAGCTTCCTCACAGCCAGCTCTGAGTGTTTGAATATCTGAGACTCCTGTTTATATATATCTGTCAGCCAGGGCTCCCTGATTGGACCAGGTTAACATCCCCAATCAGGGAACTCCGAGTTCAATGAGTTCCTGATGAAGAGCTTATGCTCGAAACATTGACTCTCCTGCTCCTCGGATGCTGCTTGACTGGCTGTGCTTTTCCAGCATCACATGTTTTGACTCATGTTCTATGAGGTCCAACTGGTTGACTTCATTACAATCACTGCCTTGATTGTGAATGGAATTACCTCAATGATGAGAGGATACAATGTAAAGTAAGATTATTCAGCCCTGGTAATTTATCCACCTTCAAGGAGGCCAGTCCCTTCTTATTATATTTACTTTGGTTAAAATTTCACATTCCTCCTCTCACTGTGTACATTGTCTCTCTCCTTTGTAAAGCAGAGACAAAATATTCATTTAGAACCCATCCACCTCTTCTGCATCGACACACAAGTTACTGCATACATCTGTGATAGGCCCAACCTTTTCCTTCATCATCTCTTTTGCTCTTAATGTTGCAATAATAATTACTTGGATTTTCCCTAACTTTACAGCCAACATTCTTTTCATATCCTCTCTTTGTTGGCCCAATTTCCTCTCATTTCGCTTCCATTTAATCTGTAATCCTCCTAAAGTATTACGATTTTTGAGCTTGTCAAACACTAATCTTTATGCTTTTCCTTTCCCATGTGATTCCAGATAGCCAGGGATCCTGAGATCTGGCAGTGCCAATCCTTTCAGTTTGTGGGTACTTGTCTAGAACATGCCCATAGAATCTCCCCTTTGTTTCACACTGATTTGCCAGTGACTTTCCTTTCAAGTAATCTACAGTCTACTTCTGCCAGATCAGCTTTGTAAGGTTTGCCTTCCCCCCAGCGTAGAACGCTTACTGTCGTTGTATCACTCTGTCCTTCCATCATGATGGTCAACGTAACCACATTATGATCGACTGTTGAGTACAATGTGAATGGGGGTAGAGATGGTGGGAAAGCATATTAGTTAGTAGGGTGGCAACGCAAGTGGCTCCTCCCAGTAATGGGAGGCAGCTGTGGCTGCAGCAGAGATGGATTGCTACGTTTGCGGGTGTGGTGGGGGGCGGGGTGGCAATAGCGGATGTGAGACCGTTACAGAGACCCCACCAGTGATCAGCAGCAAACACAGGAGTAGCAGAGAGTAACAAGAAGAGAGAAAGATTAATGCTATTGCAGTAAAGTTCGCCATTATAATCAGTGTTTCAAGATGGTGTCTAGGTGTGGTCTTTTGCACATGACAAAACATTTCACTGTGTTTTTATGTACATGTGACAATAATTCTAATTGATCCCTTTATTCAGAAATGATTTAAACAATGGGATAGAAAGCCAACATCTAAATCTGAAAATTACGCAAGGATTGGCAGCCAAGTGTCGATGAAAGTATAAAATTACAAAGAGATATTGACAGCGATCTGATCAGACTCTAGGTTCTCCAATTCATTGAGGTTCCAGACCTGATACCCAAACTGTTCACCTCTTGGGGCTAGGAGGACTAAAATGTCTCTTCCTCTTTATTCACAAATCCTCAGATTGTAGCAACTAGCTTAGTTTGAAAAGTATTCCTTCCTTTATGGATACTTTTCTCCCAGATCCGAATGAATTTATGTTTTAAAAGGAAATTAATCAACAAGCCTTTCTTTAATTAACAAAGGGAGTGAGTGAGCTAACTACATACAGGAAGAAATATTAACACCACATGCATATACAGACTAGAAATAGGAGGTGATTATAAACAGGTGAGAGTTAAAATAAACAGATATACAGGTCAGTCTCTGAATAGCTTGTGAAAAACATATGGTTGGACCTGGCAAATATTGCAACTGCGAGCTTCGACCTTGGTGGTTGAATAATTGGCTTCACAGTTCCCAGATTTGCACGTAAATTAAGATTCTGTGGCGTTTTGATAAAATTTTTCCAGTGATTGTTTCCAGCATTAAGGATAAATGAGAATGCTGTTATCACATTTCCCTTTTGTCTGGATTTAAATCTTAGAAAGGAAATATTGCCCTTAAGGGTGAAGTATAGGTTTGTTGGAATGACATTGGATTCCAAGAGTTAAGTATGAGTGGGAGATTGAACAAATTGGGTTGTTTTCCCTGGAATTTAGAAGTGTGGGTTTTCCTCATGGCAATAGACAAGGTAGATAGAGAGAAATGATTTCAGGAGTTGCTAGGGGATGGTGATGTAGGATTAGGAGCAGATTCTAAAAGTTAGAGTTAGATCTTCCAGGAGTGACATTAGGAAACATGCCTTCAGACAAAGGAGGGTAAGAGATTGGAACTCTCTGAAAATAGTGATTGATGCTCCATCATTTAACTTTAATGATAAGGTTGCTGTAACAATTTTGTGATCTTATTGCTTTCCCCGTCTTGATTGCTCAGTTATTTTGCAAATAGTGACCATCTCAGCATGGTTCAGATGCACTTTGCTGGATTTGTAGGTATTGCGAATGCATATTCTTTTTCAAGGACTTTGTGAAAAACAGGAACTGTTTGGGCACTTTCTGAATTGAAAAGGATTTTTACCATACAGTTTCTGGGGAATTGGTGTCAACACTTCAAACCTGTTGTTAAGGGACCTCAAGTGAACTTAGGTGGCACAGTGGTTAATACTGCTACCTCGCAGCACTAGGGACCCAGGTTCAATTCCAACCTCAGGTGACTGACTTTGCACGTTCTCCCCATGTCCATGTGGGTTTTGTCCTGGTGCTCTGATTTCCTCCCACAGTCCAAAGATGTATAGGTTAGGTGAATAAGCCATGCTAAATTGTCCAGAGATGTGCAGGCTAAGTGGGTTTGTTATGTTAGTGGGGGTTGGGATGCTCTTTGGAGGGTTAGTGTAGACTTGATGGGCTGAATGGCCTCCATTTGCACTGTAGGGATTCTAAGTTAAAAGTTTTTAGGAGATGGTGTTTATGATCTTTAGCCACTGATAGCCTAGCTTTGAAAGGCCTATGAGGGCTTCTGTCTAAGGTTGGCATATTCTGGACTTAATCTTATGAATTCCCAAGACCCTGTTTTAAGGATAAGTTTTGTATTATAACCAATGAATTATTTTGAGTTCCTTAGAGACATCTGGTGAAAGTCTCTTTTATTCTGGAGAGTATAAGGCGAAGGGGATTGAATGGCCACGTTAGTGATTGAACCAACACGTGGATATGATTGGTGGGACTGGTGGAGTGATGGGACATGATTGCTGGCTCATTCTGCTTGTCCCATTCGTAATGCAGGGTAGAACATAATCCTGACTGGAAACATTGCCCAATGTGTTGGAACAGTATGGATCCAGGGATCAGAGCGACTGAAATTGGGCAAGGCTGTGGGTGTTTGTGAACATTAATTGATATTGTGGTTGTCTAATGCTGGTGAAGAAAAAGAAAAATCTGAACAACGTAGCAATTTTCAATTTTACAAAGCCGAGTCAGCGGAAGTAGCTGCCAATAGAACTCTCTGGAATTTGTTTTTGTCGAACCCTTTCATGTAGGATGTGGTGCTGGTGGCAAGGCTTCTTCTGATTTACCCTTACACTGAAGTCATGTCAGTCTGCAGTCACGTATTGGCCAGATTAGGTAAGGACAGCAGATTTCCCCAGCGATATTACTGAACAATTTTCCCTCTGAGCTGAATGGATACTACATATTCACCTTGGGTTTCTCCTGCTGATGCCACACACGGACTTTAAAGGTCCACACGCTGGCTGCTGAAATCGTTAGTGAGTCACGTTGTCATGGTCACCATCGCTAAGGCTAGTGTTAAATTCCCAGTGTTTCGATGACAGAATTTAAAAATCCAGCGGCAGTGGGGCGTGAACCCACAGCCTCTGGGACTACCAGACCACTCACATTACCTTTACACCACCTTCTCCCCTAAGTGACTGTGTAGAATCATTTCAGTTTATTGTTCACGTTTCTGTGAACGAACTACTTTACTCCTTGAGTGTGGGCACGTTATTTTAGAACGTTAAAATCTGCTGAACAGCTTTGAAAAGGGCAGCTGAGTCCCATGGCTCTTGTAAAAGTTTCTGGGCATCATCTTTTTGGCCTGTAGTCCTCCCATTGGTTAGTTTGACACTGATTGCTAACTTAAGCACTTCCTTTGTTTAATCCTGCTTTATGGTTGTACTAATGTGTTTTCTTATTCTCCCACTATGGTCCTACAGCACGGAAAGAGACTCCGGTCCAACTAGTCCACACTGACCACGTTCCCAAACTAAACCAATCTCACCTTGGCCCATAGTCCCCCCAAGTCTTTCCTATACATGTGCTTATCCAAATGTCTTAAACATTGTAACTTCCTTTGGTAGTTCATTCCAAACACACATTGTGTGTTAAAAAAAAGTTTCTCCTCATGTCATATTTTAAATCGTTGTCCCCTCACTTTAAAAATATACTGTTACGTTTTGAACTCCCCAACCCTAGGGAATAGATCTTTGCTATTCACCTTATCTATGCCCCTCATGATTTTATAAAATTCTATAAGGTCACCTCTCAACTTGCGACGCTCCAGTGAAAAAAGCCCCAGCCTATCCAGCTCAAACCCTCCATTCCCAGCAACACCCTGGTATAGTCAGTTCTGATATAACGCAATAGTTCTGTTCTCGAACGGTCTCGTTATAGAAGAAAATCTTACAGCGCCATTTAAACTAATGGGGCCGGAATCATGTTATAGTCAATACAGGTTAAGGAAAATAACGGGCTAAATTCTTCAATCACATTAAAGCCAATTCATGTTGAAGAGACATACGTTAAAGCAGAGCCGATTGGATATGTTTACTGAACCCCCTCCAGTTTAATAATATCCTTCCTATAACAGGGCAATCAGAGCTGCACATAATACTTCAGAAGATGCCTCACCAACGTCCTGTACAACCTCAACATGACGTCCCAACTGCTATACTGAGTAGTCTGAGCTGTAAAAGCAAGCATTCCAAACACCACCTTAACCACCCTGTCTACCTGCGACACAACTTTCAACGAACTATGTTCCTGAACCCCTAGGTTTCTGTGTACTACAAAGCTGCCCACAAATCAGCTGTAGCAAACACACAGCAAAAGCTTCAATATATTTTAAAAGGATGGGTGTAAATGTTGTGTGTTGTGCTGTTTCAATACTGCAGTTCGTGGTTGCAGATTTATCACAGACTAACCTGTTATGATCCTCCGTCGTGAATTACACAACTCCTTTCTCCACTGGAGGGTGGGCTCAGCAATGCATCTGTGGGTGGAAGCAGGACACAGCTTGGTGAATGTGCTGGCCATAAGAGAACTAGGAGATGACATTCAACAGAGCACGGCTTACCACAGATCAATTATTGACCTTCCATTAGGTGGACAAGGTCAAAGTCACATGACACCAGGTTATAGTCCAACAGGTTTATTTAAAATCACAAGCTTTCGGAGCGCTGCCCCTTTGTCAAGTGAACTATAGCCTGGTGTCGAGTGACTTCTGACTTTGTTCACCCCAGTCCAACGCCGGCAGCTCCACATCTTGGCTTTAATCAGGTGGAGCTGAATAATGTGTTGCTGGAAAAGCGCAGCAGGTCAGGCAGCATCCAAGGAGCAAGGAGAATTGACGTTTTGGGCATAAGCACTTCTTCAGGAATGAGGAGGGTGTGCCAAGCAGGCTAAGATAAAAGGTAGGGAGGAGGGACTTGGGGGAGGGGCGTTGGCAATGCGATAGGTGGAAGGAGGTTAAGGTGAGGGTGATAGGCCGGAGTGGGGGTGGGGGCGGAGAGGTCGGGAAGCAAATTGCAGGTCAAGAAGGCGGTGCTGAGTCCGAGGGTTGGGATTGAGATAAGGTGGGGGAGGGGAAATGAGGAAGCTGGAGAAATCTGCATTCATCCCTTGTGGTTAGAGGGTTCCTAGGCGGAAGATGAGGCGCTCTTCCTCCAGGCGCGTGTTGCCATGGTCTGGCGATGGAGGAGGCCAAGGACCTGCATGTCCTTGGCTGAGTGGGAGGGGGAGTTAAAGTGTTCAGCCATGGGGCGGTTGGCTTGGTTGGTGCGGGTGTCCCAGAGGTGTTCTCTGAAAGGTTCCGCAAGTAGGCGGCCTGTCTCCCCAATGTAGAGGAGGCCACATCGGGTGCAGCGAATGCAGTAAATGATGTGTGTGGAGGTGCAGGTGAATTTGTGACGGACATGGGGCCTTGGAGGGAAGTGAGGGGGGAGGTGTGGGCGCAAGTTTTGCATTTTTTGCGGTTGCAGGGGAAGGTGCCGGGAGTGGAGGTTGGTTTGGTGGGGGGTGTGGACCTCACGAGGGAGTCGCGGAGGGAGTGGTCTTTCCGGAACGCTGATAGGGGTGGGGAGGGAAATATATCCTTGGTGGTGGGGTCCGTTTGGAGGTGGCGGAAATGATGAAGGATGATACGATGTATCTGGAGGTTGGTGGGGTGGTAGGTGAGGACCAGTGGGGTTCTGTCCTGGTGGCGATTGGAGGGGCGGGGTTCAAGGGTGGAGGAGCGGGAAGTGGAGGAGATGCGGTAGAGAGCATCGTCAACCACGTCTGAGGAGAAATTGCGGTCTTTGAAGAAGGAGGCCATCTGGGTTGTTCGGTATTGGAATTGGTCCTCCTGGGAGCAGATGTGGTGGAGGCGAAGGAATTGGGAATATGGGATGGCGTTTTTACATGGGGCAGGGTGGGAGGAGGTGTAATCTAGGTAGCTGTGGGAGTCAGTCGGTTTATAGTAAATGTCCGTGTTGAGTCGGTCGCCCGAGATAGAAATGGAGAGGTCTCGGAAGGGGAGGGAGGAGTCTGAGACAGTCCAGGTAAATTTGAGGTCGGAGTGGAAGGTGTTAGTAAAGTGGATGAACTGTTCACCCTCCTCGTGGGAGCACGAGGTAGCGCCGATACGGTCATCAATGTAGTGGAGGAAAAGGTGGGGGTGGTGCCAGTGTGGCTGCGGAATCAGGTGGGCCTTGCTGGGGTTAGATTATATACATACATCACTGGGAACAAAGTTGCATTTAATTTCAGTTTTTTAAAAAAAGATACCCACTGTTGCAGGTTCAGTTTAGCTCAGTTGGCTGGATGGTTGGTTTGCAGAGCAGTGTGGGTTCAGTTCCCCTCACCAGTTTGAGGTTACCATGAAGGACTCTCCTACTCAACCTGTTCCCTCACCTGAGGTCTGGTGACCCTCAGGTTAAATACCATCAATTGCTTCTGTCTAATGAGAGAGCAGCCTCTATGTTCTGGTAAGACTGCGGTGACACAGCAACCCACTGTCTCTGAGTCCCTTGTTACTGTGTGGAGTTTGACGTAGGGCTTTTGGTGAATTTGCAACCTGCTGGCTTATTTTTGCACTGTCTGGACAGTGATGGGTTCTGTGGAGGAAGTGAGGACTGCAGATGCTGGAGATCAGAGTCAAAATATATGGTGTTGGAAAAGCCCAGGCAGCATCCGAGGAGCAAGAGAGTTGATGCTTCGAGCACAAGCTCTTCATCAGGCATTGCTGAACCTCGAAACACGACTCTCCTGCTCCTGGGATGCTGCCTGACAGGCTGTGCTTTTCCAGCACCACACTTTTTGTCAGTGACAGGTACTGTACCTGCTGACTTTTATAACACTAGACATACAGATTGATGGTTTGCATCACTGAACTCTGGGCTACTTCTGCTCTTCCTAGCTATGCATCCATTTGCCCTTTTGCCCTCCACTATTCAAACCTGTTTTCTCAGTGTCTCAAGCATGCAGTGTGTCGAATGTTTCTGAAGTGTAACCCCTGCTCCTGCAGATCACTGTACAAGAATTGATAAAAGCAAATGGCACACGATATCTGAGGCCATTTGACATTCTATTGCAGAGTCTGGGAATAGAAAATTAGAGGAGAGACTAAATGCTGACATAAAAGTTTGCAAAGCTTCAATTTTAGATGAAAGGAACCTACACAAGTGTGCCATCTATTTTAGTTTTTTAATTGCAAACCTCTGATGTTCTATTAATATTAAAATGTTTAAATCAAATTTACTGAGCAGTCCTTCATTTATTTCAGAAACCGAGCTGGTCGTAACAAGTCTGTGTGCCTGTTTCAAAATCGACTTTGAGCTGGTAAGAATTTACATGATTGGACTTTAGTTTTAATGTCCAGGACGTAAATTGCTGTGACAACCAATTTTTTGCAACTTCAGGAGGTTTCAGTTCTCCCACTGTCGTGCATCTGTTACATTTGGCTCAAACCAAACTCCGTCAAAAATTAAGTCACGTTTTTGCGATCGAAGATCTGCTTTATTTTTCGGATTGTCATATTAACATTGGTAGCTGTAGAGAGAGTGCAGATGAGGTTTACCAGGATGCTGCCTGGACTGGAGGGCAGGTCTTTTGAAGAAAGGTTGAGGGAACTAAGGATTTTCACTTTAGAGCGAAGAAGGATGAGAGGTGACTTGATAGAGATGTACAAGGTGATGGGAGGCATAGATAGAGTGAATAGTCAGAGACTTTTTCCCAGGGTGGAAATGGCTATCATAATTTTAAGATGATTTGAGGAAGTTTTGGGGAGATCTCAGAGGTAGGTTCTTTACTCAAAGTGTGTTGGGTGCGTGGAATGCAATGCCAGTGGTGGTAGTAGAGTCAGATACATTGGGGACACTTAAGTAACTCTTGGAGAGGCACATGGATGATAGTACAATGAAGAGTATGTCGGTTAGTTTGATCTTAGAATAGTGTAAAAGGTTGTCACAACATCAACGTCCGAAGGGCCTGTACTGTTCTATGTTCTGTTTAATAACTGCCTTTGCATAAACACCCCATTCTCCAGTAATTGGTGTGAGACAAAGAAGAACTTCAACTTCGAATCTTTTGCAGGAAACTGGGATTAGTGTGGGAAGTAGTATATTTTTGACGGTATAGACATGCTGGGCTGTACTGTATGATTCTAACTTAATGTTAGCAGTAGCTGTGTGGAAGAGGTAATGGATATCAGTACACCATAACAGGTGAGAGTGCAAATATTTAGCATGGCTGCTCCAGATTTTTAGTTAAACCATGTACTTTCTTTCTACAGAGAGAACGTAGATGAACTTCTGTTTGTATTGCACAGACAGAAAGGAAGTGTTTGTCCCTCCTATCCCATCATGAGATATTAAATGTCAGTTTATATACCTCCCATTATTTTGATAAGTGTAACATACAAGATCCTGAGAGTAATTGACAAATTGGACATTGAAAGGATATTTCCACTTGTGGGAGAGATGGGAGTATGGTGATGCAATGGAAAAATAAGACTCTTCCATTGAAGGCAGAGGTGAAGAGAAAAGTTTTCTGAATGTTGAGTATCTGTGGAACTCTCTTCCCCAGAGAGCAGTGGAGGCAGGGCCCTTGAATATTTAATATTATGTAGATCTATACATCCTCAGTTCTGAGGAGAGGTTACCAGACCCAAAATGTTAACTCAGATTTCTCTCCTCAAATGCTGCCAGACCTGCTGAGAGCAATTTCTGCTTTTGTAGCTCTTTGAGGTCTTGACTAACAAAGGTGTTGAAGGTTGTGAGGAGTAAAAGTGTTGAGGTTACAATCAGATCAGCTGTGATCTTATCGAATGGTGGAGCAGGCTTGAGGATCTTATGAAGGAGTTAGATATAGTCCTTGGGGCTAAAGGGATTGCAGAAGATGGGCATTGATCTCAAGAAGGTGCAAAATGGAGAAACTTAACAATTTTGGGTCATTAGTTGCCCAAAAAGCAAACAACTTTAGCTGTAGAGGTTAAGGTCTGAAATTGCCAGACGGCAGTAATCTTTCTTATTGAAAGATGATGGATTGCTCCTGGAGCATCTCTGGAGCAATGCAAGAGTTCGAAGATGGCAAGGTCAGAGTGAAGGCATGGTGGAGAACTTAGCAACAAGCCTCTGGAAGTCTGCGACACTGGGTGTGGATTGAGCAGAGGTCTTCTCCAATCCCAGTCTTCATTTGGTGGTCTCCCCATTGTAGCTGACTACATCGTGACCAGTAAACGCCTGATACTAATTACAGTGAAGTACAAATAAATGGCTGTTTCAGTTGCTAGGAGTGTCTGGGGCCTTGGACAGTGAGAAATAAAGAGGTAAAGGGGAAGCATTTGCAACTTGTGTTAATGTGGAGAGATTCCATGCGATAAGAGGAATGGGAGGGGGCATTGTGGTACTTGTGTCCTCGGATGTGTGTGTTTTCGGCAATGGAACAGTGAGTGGTTGCTGTGTGATACCCTGTTTGTGGTGAAGCAGTGATTACGTGCACTTGTCTCAGTTTAATGTAATCTGTTAACTGCTCAAAATGCAATCCCCCTTGGCCTTGGGGAAATCAAATGTGCTTGGGTTTAGATTTTAGCCCCCCCCCCCCCCCCACCCCGAGCTTCCAGTAGCTTGTGTTATTAATGCCTTGTCCCATTTCCACTCTCTAATCTCAGCCTCATACCTAGATCCAAGGTAAAGGAACAGCAGCTCACCTTTCACATTGTCACTTTTCAGCCAACTGAGCTCAACGCTGAATTTAACTATTTCAGACTTTAACCACTCCCCATTATTTGAGTTGCAACTTTTGTCTTGGTTTTTCCATTAACCAGCTCCCAATCCATGTTTTCCTTCTTTAATTCTCCTATTAACATCTCTTTTTGCTTTCTGTCATTGTGTCACCTGATCTCCTGTGAGTTCTACCCAATAGATCATTTATCTTCCTCCTTTTTGTGTGTTTTCTCTGCGCACCTCTCGCCCCCCCGATGTTCCTGGACTTGCTTGAAACTGGTCACATCTTTAACTTTTTCCAAGTACTGAGGAAGTGTCACTGACCTGAAAAGTTAACTCTGCTTCCCTCTCCGCAGATGCTGCCTGACCTGCTGAGTTTTTCCATCATTTTCTGTTTTGTTCTTGTTATGAAAAGTCCAGCAATATAGGAAACCATGCCTTGTGATGTCCACATCAACACTCCAAAGAGCAACCCACCCCGGCCCATTCCCTTCCCCTATATTTACCCCTGACTAATGCACCTAACACACTACAGGCAATTTAGCAAGACCAATTCACCTGACCTGCACATCTTTGGATTGTGGGAGGAAACTGGAGCACACCCACACAGACATGGGCAGAATATGCAAACTCTGCACAAACAGTCGCCCGAGGCTGGGATCGAACCCGGGTCCCTGGCGCTATGAGGCAACAGTGCTAACCACTGAGCCACTGTGCTGCCCCAATTTATTTACTTTGAAAACAAAGCCCTCAACTTTTGAATCCTTCCAAAACCCATCGGATGGCGACAGCTGCAGAGACTCCAGATCACACATCCGATGGATAGAAATCGGAACCTCTGCCGTCACTATTTGTAACTCCAGGCGGCAATGGAAAAGCAACTCGGTCTCTCTGAATGATCGGGCAAATCCAGAGATACAGTTCCAATGTGTCTGTTCCTGACTCCTGCATTTTCTCCTATTCTCAAACTAACTCTGGCCATTTCTTTGCAGCATTTGAGGGCTAATCACTACCTTCTGCCGCCACTTCCTTCCCGGCTGTTTCTCATTTTATTCATGTGGGACAAAAAAAGGGGCAAGTCCTGTCTCTGGTGTTCCCCTTCCTGTTGCTTCAAAGGATGTTTGTCTTTTCTTTTTTTGAATCATCTGCTTGCCCTGTGCTGGCTCCCTCATCCACTGCCAAAGCCCAGACTGATCACTGACCACAGATTTAACCATTCCTAACGTTCAGTCAAATGCTGTTCACAAAGTTAATGCTGATGGCAGTGACGTTCTGCAAGTTCAACGCAGCCAAGTGCAATTCTGCTCTCCCTTCTATTGGAAGGATGTTGTTAAACTTGAAAGGGTTCAGAAAGGATTTACAAGGATGTTGCCGAGGTTGGAGAATTTGAGCTATAGGGAGAGGCTGAACAGGCTGGGGCCGTTTTCCTGGAGCGTCAGAGGCTGAGGGGTGACCGTATAAAGATTTATAAAATCATGAGGGGCATGGATAGGGTAAATAGGCAAAGTCTTTTCCCTAGGGTGGAGGAGTCCAAAACTAGAGGACATAGGTTTAGAGTGAGAGGGGAAAGATATAAAAGGGACCAAAGGGGCAACTCTTTCATGCAGAGGGTGGTGTGTTTATGGAATGAGCTGCTCGAGGAAGTCGGGGAAACTGGTACAATTACAGCATTTAAAAGGCATCTGGATGGGTATATGAATAGGAATGGTTTAAAAGGATATGGGCCAAGTGCTGGCAGATGGGACTAGATTAGGTTAGGAAATCTGGTCGGCTTGGACGAGTTGGACCGAAGGGTCTGTTTCCATGCTGTACATGTCTATGACTCTAAGTGAGACAGGATTCATTTTGGTAGGAAGAATGTTGGGAGATAAGGTAGAGTGAGTGTACAGTTCTAAAGAGAGTGGAGAGACTTAGACGGATGTGTGCATCGGTAACTGAAGGTAACAGGACAAGCTGAGAGAGCAATTGAGAAAAGATGCCGCATTCATGGCTTTATTTCCAAGGGCACAGATTTCAGGGGCAAGAAAGACATGTTACATTCTTATAAGACACCAATTCAATTCCAATTGAAGCACTGCATCTAATTTTGGGTACCACATTTTCAAAGGATTGGACTCTGGTCAAACTGTCTGGTTTAAATTTAAACAAAGCTTGGCAGTTAGTTGCCAGTCATGGGGCAGCATGATGGCTCAGTGATTTTCACAGCTGCCTCACAGCGCCAGGGACCCACACTTGGCTACTGTGCGGTGTTTGCACATTCTCCCCCCGTCTGCGTGGGTTTCCTCCGGGTGCTCCAGTTGCCTCCCACAGTCCAAAGATGTGCAGGTTAGATGGATTGGCCATGCTACATTTTGTGATTGTGTTTAGGCATGTGTAGGTGGATTGGCCATGGGAAATACAGGTTTATGGGTAGGGGGTTGGGTCAGGGTGAGATGCCCTTCAGAGGGCCTGCGCAGACTTGATGGGTCGAATGGCCTGCTTCCACTCTGTAGGGATTCTATGAGACACTATCAAATGGTGCATTCTCCATGGCAATGTCTCTGCCAATCATAGTCCACCCACCAACCGTTTAATACATTTATGTAGAATGAAAAAGTTGTTCGCTTTTCATTGGTATTTTACTTGTAAATTTGCCCTGATGAGTGAAGGATCGAAAGCTTCAACAAAATTTTTTTTTCAGCAAGTTGTGTCATAGCAAATGACTATCTATTGTTGGCTTCCCTCAGGATGATTGAATCATGGCTTAAACATTTAAATAGGGACTGATTCCCCATTCGAATTAAGTATACCTGATGCCTCATCTTCAAGGCAAGTGCATGGACTACAGAGATGAATGTTCTGTCTTTAGTGTGGGTCCTCATTAACGACTGTGTCGAGAATGTGGTGTTGGAAAAGCACAGCGGGTCAAGCAGCATCTGAAGAGCAGGAGAATCAACTTTTTGGGCATAAGCTCTTCATCAGGAGTGAGCCCTCATTCCTGATGAAGGGCTTATGCCCGATTCTCCTGCTGCTCGGATGCTGCTTGACCTGCTGTCCTTTTCCTGCACCACACTGTCAACTCTGATCTCCAGCATCTGCAGTCCTCACTTTCTCCTTCATTAACAACTGTGCCATGGAGCTGCATGGAGTGTACTTACCGATGGACACTTGTCCCTCTCTGCAAGTTAACAAAACTGAGACAGAGGGCAAAGTGCTATCAGAGACAGTTGAAGATGAGGCACTGGACATTTGTGAAATGATGAGGAAGATGCCGCAGCCACCTTGTTATGTTCTTATTTGTCCAAGGTTTAGACGTATACTCGGTGTACATCGTGTTTCCTGGACTATCTTTGTGTGGAAACAGTGTGGCCTTGTGGGCCTGTTGAGACTGGGCTAATTGGTACAAATTCATGTTCAGTGCATCAGGAGTTGATTTCTTCAATGCTTAGGACCCAAGCAACATGCATTACACCCATCTCTGTCAGTACATGGTGGGTGGGGGATATTGCAGTGGAAGAATGGCCACAACTCTCTGACTGTACAGCAAACCTTCTCCAGCCCTCACAATCAAGGCAACACCTTATTGCCCCCGTAACAGCTGTCTCATTCCTCAATAGCAGCCCTGTGCCCTCCCAGAACTTGTATCTGTAATCAATGTTTGACCTTCACACTTGGCCTCTCTAATGTAGGGCGACACGGTGGCTAGTACTGCTACCTCACAGCGCCAGAGACCTGGGTTTGATTCCCAATTTGGGTGATTGTCTGTATGGAGTTTGCACGTTCTCCCCGTGTCTGCATGGGTTTCCTCTGGGTGCTCTGGTTTTCTCCCACAATCCAAAGATGTGGAGGTTAGTGTGGATTGATCATGCTAAATTGCCCATAGTGTTAGGTGCACTAGTCAGGGTAAACATACAGTAGGGGAATGGGTCTGGGTGGGTTACTCTTCGGAGGGTTGGTTTGGACTTGTTGGGCCAAATGGCCTGTTTCCGTACTGTAGGTAATCTAATCTAATCCAATCTCCTCGGCTGCGATTGACCATTTTCACAATGGCACAGGAGGACGATGCTTCAGGCCACTCACTCCAGTCATCAGCAGTGCCCCTTGCAAACAGCAACAGAAATGGCTGGGAAAATCTCAGCAGGTCTGGCAGCTTCTATGGAGGGAAATCAGAGCTAATCCTTTGGGTCCGGTAACGTCTCTTCATTCCTCGCAGAGCTGCTATTCATTTTTGGGAAATCGGCCAACTTCCTCCACTGAGGCATCAGGGATCAGGAGTTGCCAGGGTCTCCCCATGTGATGTGTTTAACAAAGCTGCTGTTCCTCCCCAGCTTCTCTGAAGCACGGGATTGCACAAGTTTGGAAGAGAATATGTCGATGCCTTTTTTATTCTTGTCAGGTGACGACAATTGTTGTGGTTAACGCTGAGCCCTGAGGCAGCCTGATGAGATTTTGGAAAAGAAATCCCAAAATAAATCACCTCTGTCTGACTGAGACAGCTGCTATAGAGACACACCTTTTAATTTCCTTCCCCCGCCCGGTTTCAAATCTAGGCCCCTGAGGGAAGGAAAACGTCCAATGCAGTGTGCCAAAGATTCTGAGAGCTCTTTGTTTCATGATGAGATTTATGGTTTTTGTGGAGCATTGAAGGGCTGGGCAGCCCCATAAAAATGAGAATAAATTGAAATCTGATCTGCGTGCTGGAACAAAACAGCAAATTACAGGTGGTGTCTTCCCCGCCACAGCTAGGGGTGGGAGTGCCCTTATTCACCTCACCTTTTGGGGAAGCCACGTTAAGTGCTCCTCAGGCACTAACCTGGCTGTGGGAGCAGGAAAATGTCTGGCAACAGAGCTTCATTTTTAAAAAGAAATCCCGCACCAGAGTGAAACACCTCCATAGCAAATGGGAAAATGGTCGTGGTTGTTGGAGGTCAATCATTTCAGCTCCAGGATATCTCTGCAGGAGTTCCTCAGGATAGTGTCTGAGGCCCAACCATCATGAGTTGCTCCGTCAATGACCTTCCCTCCAGCTCGAATGCCTGTTTTATGACAGTGAGCAGATTCTTATGCCAATGGGGCATCCCTCAATGTTTAACTACTCAAACGTCTGTAATAGGAACTGAAGTGTGCCATTCGGCCCCTCCAATCTGCTCTGCCGTTCAATGCCATCATGGCTGATGTGCTTGTGTTTTCTTCCCTAATAAGAATCCAACCACCTCCGTCTTAAAAGTATGCAATGATCCCACGTCATTCTGAGGCAGAAAGTTGCAAAGTCACACCAAACGTCTGAGAGAAAAAAAAAGCCATAGTTCAAAAATAGTTCAGATTCTTATAAAGTTAAAAATCACACATCAGGTGGTTGTGTCCACCACCAGATGGCACTCCGAAAGCTAGTGCTTCCAATTAACCCTGTTGGACTATAACCTGGTGTTGTGTGATTTTTAACTTTGTACACCCCAGTCCAACACCGGCATCTCCAAATCAGATTCTTATACAGTTCAATCAATTCACACCTCACTCTTCGAAACTCCAATGGAAACAGGCCCAGTCTGTCCAACATTTCCTCATTACTCACCTGCTCACTCCAGGTATCAATCTAGTAACCCACCTTGGAGCCATCTCCAAAGCATTTACATCCTTCCTTACATAAGGAGACCAAAACTGCATGCAGTGTATAAGATATAGACTCACCATTGCCATGTAGAACTGAGACATAACCTACTTTCTTTTTATGTTCAGTTGCTGTCATAATAAAGGATAGCATTCCAGTAGCTCTCTCGCTTACTTGCTGTACCTGCTTACTAGCTTTCAGTGACTCATGCATAGAAGCAAGACTTGAATAGCAATCAGACTTGGCTAGATAGCCAACAGCAGTGTGAGAAAGGACTTGACTATCTCTAACAAGAAAATGATGCAGCGTCCTCTGTGTTCCCGGTTCCTTCATCAATATCCTGGAAGTCCCCCTTGACCAAAAGCTTATTGGGAACAGCCATATCCAAGCGAGGCCAACTTCTGATAGCACACCTCCCTCCCTTGAGTTTAACAACTTCAGATTGTGAACCCACTCCCATTGTTTCCCTTCTTTTAGCCTTACTTGTTACATTTTCTGTCACCATGTCCTCTCTCCCCTCCCCTCACCCCAGTGGGACTGTCAGTTCTTTCCAGTCTGACAGTTAGACACACCATTGTTCTGCCATCCTCACATTCCGGTCACGTAATCTGTACTATCTGCACCCTTTCTCCCCCAAGGTTACAATTACTGTGAAGGTCAGCCTCTCCCCTTACCTGAAGGGGTGGCACAGTGGCTCCGTGGTGGCTCAGTGGTTAGCTCTGTTGCCTCACAGCGCCAGGGACCCAGGTTTGATTCCAGCCTCGGGTAACTGTCTGTGTGGAGTTTGCACATTCTCCCCGTCTCTGCGTGGGTTTCCTCCGGGTGCTCTGGTTTCCTCCCACAGTCCAAAGATATGCAGGTTAGGTGAATTGGCCATGCTCAGTTGCCCATGGTGTTCAGGGATATGTAGGTTAGGTGCATTAGTCAGGGGTCAATGTACAGTAATAGGGTAGGGGAATGGGTCTGGGTGGGATACTCTTCAGAGGGTTAGACTGGTCTTGTTGGACCGAAGGGCCTGTTTCCACATTGTAGGGATTTAATGATGACCCTCAAGTTAAACTACCACCAGTTGTCTCTCTCTAATGAGATAGCAGCCTATGATTTGGTAAGATCATGCACCGTTCTCAAGTGGATGCTGCCTTTTCTCGCAATACAGTCAGGAAGTCTGACTCAGTGAAGCAGGCTCTGCTTTTTAAATAAAAATCCTTTTGAAGCAGGAAATGGTACAAAATTCACCTGGACTGAGGAGTTCTGTAGTCTCACAGTCAAACCCCTTAGAAAAATCGCAGCACCAAGAGAGAACATTATGTTTGGAGTAGGGGTTGTTAACAGAACACATTTAAAAATGATCAACCGACAGAACTCTTTTTCCCTCCCATTCATGCAGCAAATTATTTTCAACAAAAATAATTCAAAATCTACTCCCCTGACTGGGAGTCTGTGCTATTTCTGGATTCTATATGGAATTGATACTTAAATAAATAACTGAGTCTTAGAATCTGGATTTTATATTAATGTGGTGTTTGGATGGAGAACTATGTACAGTGGGAATAAATTGGCTGGAACTTTGTTTATTGGAGCAGATTTGGAACTGCTTCATATTTTAGCAACGACTGATACTGCTGCCGTTTCTGTTGACAACACCAGGAAGCAATGTGAGCTATTGCATTGAGGAATCCAGACTCAGAACAAATTTGTTTCTTTGCTCTGTGCCCAGGGTTGAAAGGAGAATTAATTAAAACATTACAGATGCTGGAGAGCCTAAAGTAAAGCTGCAAGTGCTGGAGAAATTCAGTAGTTTCTGTAGAAAGAGAGAGAGAGAGAGAGAAAAACAATGTGAAAACTTTGAGTCATGATGTGACTTATTCAAGTTTGCACTATTTCAGCCTTTTTTTTGATTTCCACAGTGTGGAAATAGGCCCAACAAGTCCACACTGACCCTCCGAAGAGCAACCCACCCAGACCCATTCCCTTACATTTACCCCTTCACCTAACCCTATGGGCAATTTAGTATGGCGAATTCACCTAACCTGCACATTTTTGGACTGTGGGAGGAAACCCATCCAGATATAGGGAGAATGTGCAAACTCCACACAGACAGTTGCCTGAGGCAGGAATTGAACCTGGGTCCCTGGTGCTGTGAGACAGCAGTGCTAACCACAGTGCTACTGTGCCACCCAGCTTTTGTGGCACCTTTGATTTAAATGCAGCACCAGTCACCTTCACACTGTCCTTGCAGTTGGTCTGCTTTTTCAGGATGGAGGCCACTGTTTTTATTGCCTATTTCCCATGTGTGTGTGTGTGTGTGTGTGGTGGGGGTAGGGGGGGAAGGTGGATGGGGAGGTAGTGTCTAAATGGCAGTGCTAACATCCTGTTGCGTTCAAGGCAGACTGCAATTAAAATTAGTGTTCTGGTTGTCTAGAGCCTTTCTGTAGACATCCCATTTTATTGCAGCTTTTCATCATGTGCTCATCAGGACAATTTGCAAGAATGCCAACTCAAGGTGAGAACCAGCATTGTCCCGATGAGAGCAGGAGAAAATGTAATTGAAAAGCTGGTCTCAGTCAGAATCAAAATGTTGGATTTATATAAAAAATCAAATGATTCACTCGTGTCCTTTACAGAAAGATATCTTCTATCCTTACTCAGTCTGGCCTACACATGACTCCAAACACCGTAACAATATTGTTTAAGGTTTAACTGCCCAGTGAAGACACTTAGTTGAATTGAGTCTTGCGCAGAATACTGAGGTATGTATGGATTGTGGCAGTACAGACAAACCAGCTTCCTGAGGGCAATTAATTCTGGTCTTGCCGGCAACTCCGGTAACCTGAGAGGGTTGGTGTTTTCAATCTTTAGATCTCAATTCTTGTTGATGCTTCTATGATGTTATAAGTTTGACTCTGGGAAGTAGATGAATTGAATTGAATTAGCTTTATTGACACAAGTACTCACATGACTACAGTGCACAGTTTACAAATTGCCTCTTACTGTACCATCTTAGACACAAAGATATCTGGGAAAAGATTCTTGAGTACAAACTCTTAGGAAAACAAAATTAGAAAAATCCAGCATTGCAGAAATTCAAAAGTACAAAGTCACAGTAATCAGAAAGATAAAGAAATAAAAATTTCAGAATAATTAGCAAGGTTATATCTCACGGAATACAGGGAGAACTAGCCATTTGGATACAGAACTGGCTCAAAGGTAGAAGACAGAGGGTAGTGGTGGAGGATTGTTTTTCAGACTGGAGGCCTGTGACCAGTGGAGTGCCACAAGGATCAGTGCTGGGTCCTCTAATTTTTGTCATTTACATAAATGATTTGGATGCGAGCATAAGAGGTACAGTTAGTAAGTTTGCAGATGATACCAAAATTGGAGGTATAGTGGACAGCGAAGAGGGTTAGCTCAGATTACAACAGGATCTTGACCAGATGGGCCAATGGGCTGTGAAGTGGCAGATGGAGTTTAATTTACATAAATGCGAGGTGCTGCATTTTGGGAAAGCAAATCAGGACTTATAGCAGGACTTATACACTTAGTGGTAAGGTCCTAGGGAGTGTTGCTGAACAAAGAGACCTTGGAGTGCAGGTTCATAGCTCCTTGAAAGTGGAGTCGCAGGTAAATAGGATAGTGAAGAAGGTGTTTGGTATACTTTCCTTTATCGGTCAGAGTATTGAGTACAGGAATCAGGAGGTCATGTTGCGGCTGTACAGGACATTGGTTAGGCTACTGTTGGAATATTGCATGCAATTCTGGTCTCCTTCTTATCGGAAAGATGTTGTGAAACCTGAAAGGATTCAGAAAAGATTTACAAGGATGTTACCGGGGTTGGAGGATTTGAGCTACAGGGAGAGGCTAAACAGGCTGGGGCTGTTTCCTTGGAGTGTTGGAGGCTGAGGGATGACCTTATAAAGGTTTATAAAATTATGAGGGGCATGGATAGGGTAAATAGGCAAAGTCTTTTCCCTGGGGTGGGGGAGTCCAGAACTAGAGGACATAGGTTTCGGGTGAGAGGGGAAAGATATAAAAGAACCTACAGGGCAATTTTTTCACTAAGAGGGTGGTACGTGTATGGAATGAGCTGCCAGAGGAAGTGGTGGAGGCTGGTACAATTGCAACATTTAAGAGGCATTTGGATGGGTATATGAATGGGAAGGGTTTGGAGGGATATGGGCCGGGTGCTGGCAGGTGGGACTAAATTGGGTTGGGATATCTGGTCAGCATGATGGAATGAAGGGTCTGTTCCCGTGCTGTACATCTCTATGACTCTATGATGCGCCAACCTTAATATAACAAGAAGAAAAATAAATTGAAAGAGAATTTAAGACAAAGGTCATCACTTCCAAACAAGATCGCTGTGCTCTTAGGATTTGCTTATGCTGTGCTGACTGGAGTTGTACCATGCTGTTGTTATGTTACTGGGTTTGAAGAAAATTTATGATCATTCTCATACTGAAGTATATTTTGTTCTGCTTTAACGCCTGTTTTGTCAGCGTGAATTGGCTAGAACGCGATTCAGGAATTGTGGACGCAGGAATTGTGTTTGGATAACACAAACTTTCTATGGAACGGGTTTAGCGATTTTCTATTAGCAATCTTCTGCTGCGCGATTTTCTAATGCAGTGTTTCATAGTGCAGAGGAACCTAGCTGTCGTGTACTAGCAGAATGACTTGGGATGCACTTCCTGGGAAGGGCTTGACCAGTTTCTGCCTGAAATTTCAGCCAGCACCCAGCAGATGGCAGGCAGGGTTCACTGTCCGTTTACTTCAGTCTTGCGTTGTGTGATGACAGAATCTTTCCCAGAGAATGAATGGTGCCTTTATACACATCCAGGCCTGTTGTCTTTCCCCATTTCATCCAGATTCCGAGAGCCTCAACGCGCTCAAGGTCAGAATTCTTTCTTTCTTTCTAAATGTATTTAAGATGTTGTGGTGAGATTCCAGAGCTCTAAAGGACCTGCTTCCTTGCTTTTCAGCGTTCAAAGAAATGCCTGAATTTCTTGGTATTCTATTCGGCTGATCAAACAGATTTAAAAAATAATATTGCCTGAGCACACTCCTGATGGTCAGATGCGCATGTGTCGATAGGTAGCATTGGCAAAAAGATATCGAAAGAAACAGCTGTGCTGCAATTTCTGTTGTTTTTTCACAGGATGTGAACGTCACTTGTTGCTCATTCCTAACTGCCCACGAACTGAGTAGCTTTCTTGGCCATTTCAGAGGGCAGTTAAGAATCTGTGGTTTGGAGCTCAGAGCCAGACCAGATAAGGACAGCAAATTTACTTCCCAGCAATTTAGAAGGTTAAGAGATGATTCAGAGTCATAGCACAGAAACAGACCCTTCGGTCCAACTTGTCCATTCTGACCAGATATCCGAAATAAATCTAGTCCCATTTGCCATGATTTGGCCTATATCCCTTCAAACCCTTCCTATTCATATGTCCATCCAAATACCTCTTAAATGTTGCAATTGTACCAGCCTCTACCACTTCCTCTGGCAGCTCATTCCATACACACACCATCCTCTGTGTTAAAAAGTTGCCCCTTCGGTCTCTTTTATATCTTTCCCTTCTCACCCTAAACCTATGCCATCTAATTCTGGACTCTCCCGCCCCAGGGAAAAGACCTTGACTATTTACCCCATCCATGTCCCTCATGATTTCATAAATCTCAATAAGGTCACCCCTCAGCCTCCGACGGTCCAGGGAAAACAGCCCCAGCCTGTTCAACCTCTCCCTGTAGCTCAAATCCTCCAACCCTGGCAACATCCTTGTAAATGTTTTCTGAATCCTTTCAAGTTTCACAACATCCTTCCAAAAGGTGGGCGACCAGAATTGCATATAGTATTCCAAAAGTGGCTTAACCGATGTCCTGTACAGTTGCAACATGACCTTCCAACTCCTGTCCTCAATTTTGATCTAATGTAAATGGAAGGAAGCTTTCTCTGGTTGTGGGTGTGAGGAGTGGATCGAGGAGTAGGAGCAGACACTTGCTCATTGGAATTTGCAACACCATTCCACAAATGGCAATTAGTGCTGGTTCAATAAAGTTTCAAAATAAGTTTGACAGAATGTTTTTCACAGAATTATCAGGGCATGTGGACAGTGGTGAGTATCCAGAAATAGGTCACAAATCCTTCATGATCTGCTGGTGGATTAGGCTGGAAGGGTTAAATGACTGACCTTTTCTTGCTGCATGCCTTGTGTGGAAACCTTTGCTGTTTTGCAATGCTGCTTCAGCACTCTGCACTGTCCTGGTTGTTCTTGCTAGGTGTGTCTTTCCTCTGGGTTAAGGTAAAGCTGTGTTGGCTAAGCTCATTGACCAGGTAAGGAGGAACTGCTTTTCCCAGAGAGTAGTGAATCTGTGGAATTCTCTGCCCAAGGAAGCAGTAGAGGCAGTTTCATTAAATATATTCAAGCACAGTTGGTTGGGTTTTTGCATGGTAGGGGAATTAAGGGTTATGGGGATAATGCAGGTAGGAGGAGCTGAGACAATGATCTTAATGCATGGCGGGCAGGCTCGACAGGCCAAATGGCCTACTCCAGCTTCTAATACTATGAAACTATGAAATTCCTGACCAAGAGGAAGGCAGTGTTGAACCATGACCTGATCTGAGGGAAGACAGTGCCGATCTCTCCTGTACGATGGGTTTGACTCTTTTGAAAAAGAATAAGTTGCAGAGTTACAAGAGAAGCCCATTTAGTGAGTTGGCAGAGACACAATGGACTGAGCACTGTCCTAATACTTGGGAATAGTGGGTTTTTTTATGGGGAAATATTTGGACAAACTGAGCTTGTATCCATGAGGATTTCAAAGAGTAAGAGGAGACTTGATTGGAACACTGAAGGTCGTGAGAGATCTTGATGGAGTGAATATGGAGAGTATGTCTCCTATTATAGAAGAATGTAGAACTCAGAGTCACTGTTTAAAAGTTAATGGTCACCCATTTAACACAGATATGGAAGAATAAATGTTCTAACAGAGAGTTGTGAGAGTTTGAAATTGTCTCCCTCAAAAGGAGGTGGAAACAAAGTTCTTGAATATATAGGTCGTTCTGCAATAACACCCCTTTTGTTCGCGTGAATTTGCTATAACACAGTTGACGAATTGGGGACATTGTTTCTAAAGCTCCAAGTTTTGGTTATAACACAGTCATGGCCCCATTAGTTTAAATAGTGCTACTACTACACGATTTTCTTATAACATGGGATTGCACCAGAATGGAACTACTGCATTATCCCAGAACTGATCGGATTTTAAGGCAGAAGTGGTTAGATTCTTGATAAGCAAGGGGGTGAAAGGATCTCAGGGAATAGGGGGAAATGTGAATTTGAGATTAGAATCAGATCGGCCATCATCTTATTGAATGGCAGGGCAGACTCGAGGGGCTGAATGGCCTCCTGCTGCTCCTAAAGTATATGCTCATATATAATTGCAACTGCTTTTGTTGAAATCCATCATTTAATCAGCCTTCATATTCCTGAGAATGATTTGCAAGTGCAGACTGTATGTGTTTTAAGGATATTTTTGAAACAGGGAGCTTAGATTTAGTGGCTGTAGATTCTTTGGTGATAGGAAAATATCATGCAGTTGTGCATGAAAACAACTCTGGGGGAGGTATTGGGTGTATTAGAATATCTGAAGGTGGATAAATCTCCGGATCCTGACCAGATATATCCAAGAACCCTGCAAGAGGCTGGATAGGAAATTGCGGGGGCCCTGGCTGATATTTTTGAATCATCATTAGCCACGGGTGAGGTCCCGGAAGACTGGAGGGTAGCAAATATTGTGACCCTTATTCAAGAAGGGCTGCAAAGAAAAACCTGGGACCTACAGATCAGTAAGCTTAACATCTGTGGTAGGTCAGTTACTTATGAAATTTCTGAGGGATAAGATGTACATACATTTGGAAAGACAGGGTTGACTAGGAATAGTCTGAATGGCACTGTGCGTGGGGGATCATGCCTCAGAAATTTGTTAGAGTTTTTGGATGAAGTGACCAGGAAGGTTGATGAGGGCAGGGTGGTAGATGTACTCTATATGGATTTCAGAATGCCCTTTGATAAAGTTCCACATGATAGGCTGCTCTGGAAAGTTAGATCACACGGTGAGCTGGCACATTGGATACACAGTTGGCTTGATGGCAGTAAACAGAGGGTAATAGTGGAAGGATGCTTGTCAGACTGGAGGCCTGTGACTAGTAGAGTGCCTCAGGGGTCAGTGCTGGCCCCATTACTGTTTGTTATCTATATCAATGATTTGGATGAGAATGTACAAGGCATGATTAGTAAGTTTGTAGATGATGCTGGTGTTGTGGACAGTGAGGACAGTTCAGAAATTGCAGCAGGACCTTGATCAGCTGGGGAAGTAGACCGAGAAATGGCAAATGGAGTTTAATATGGATAATTGTGAGGGTCTTGCATTTTGGAATGTCAAATCAAGGTAGGAGTTTCATGGTGAATGTTAGGACCTTAGGGATTGTAGGGGAACAGAGGGACCTTGGAGTTCAGGTGTACGGTTCTCTGAAAGTGGAGTCCCAGGTAGACAGGGCAGTGAAGGTGGCTTTTGGCACACTGGCCTTCATTGGTCAGGGCACTGAGTATAGAAGCTGGGAAGTTATGCTGCGGTTGTTCAGGACATTAGTGAGGCTGCACTTGGAGTATTGTGTTCAGTTTCGGTCACCTTGCTACAGGAAGGATGTTATTAAACTGGAGAGCGTGCAGAAGAAAGTTACAAGGATGTTGCCAGGACTCAAGGGTTTGAATTATAGGGAGAGGTTGGACAAGCTAGGACTTTATTGTTTAGAGTAGAGGAAAGTGAAGGAGGATCTTACAGAAGCGCATAAGATCATGGGAAGCAGGGATAGGGTGAATGCACTCAGTCTTTTTCCCAGGGTTGGGGAATTGAGGAGTAGGGGGCATCAGTTTAAGGTTAGAGGGTAAAGAATAGAGGGAACCTGAGGGGCACCTTTTTTACACAGAGGGTGGTATGCATTTGGAATTAGCTGCCAGCGGAAGTGGTTGAGGCAGGTACATTAAAAACATTTAAAAGGCATTTGGACAAAATACATGAATAGGAAAGGATTAGAATGATATGGGCCAAGTGCAGGAAAATGGGGTTAGTGTGGATGGACATTTTGGTTGGCACGGACCAGTTTGGGCCGAAGGGCCTGTCTCTGTGCTGTAGGAGTCTGTGACTATATGATATAAACATAGAAACTAAAACAAAGATTGCCATTTTGGGTGTAATGAAGAGAGCACGGAAATGAAGAACCTCTGGGCCAGACAGCTCACGGGTTAGCTCTCCAGGCGACCAAGATAACTACTCAAGAACTGCTTATTTCTTTCAACTGCTTCTTTCATGTGGTAGTTGCAGGAGTACTGAGTAATTAATGAGGAAAGTCTTCTAATATTTCCCTCGTGGGACTGACCACAACCACAGCTCCATCCAAGAATTGAATAGTTTTTTAATTGGTTCCTGGACTGGAGTCTCTGTGAGTGTGCTTGGACTCCTGCGTCCTTCTGGTATTTATTCTGTTTCAGTTAGGCTCTGCTGCACAATGTTTGAATTCGTGATTCTTGTGAAGTCCCTTCACCCCTTTACTATTTTGAAATCTGTTATATATTCCTGTGAGGAGAAAGGAGGTTGCACGTAAAATTTGATTTAAGGAACATCTGTCTGTGGAGGTTAACCTTGCACATTGATCCTTTTGAGCAATTTGACCTTGAACATGTTGCCTGAGTGTGTGGGATTCCTGGCTCATTGAGGTTGAAGGGAAACAGCCTAGATTTCATACAGCCCACACATCCAGTCTCGAGTGCTCACGCATCATCTACCAGAGGACCCCATACAGAATAAAGGCAGACTCTCCAGTCACTGTGTTTAACCATTAAACAGCAGAACTCATCTCATTACATGAAATCTTCAGGACCCATCTTTCAATTATTATCATGTAGAAGTTTTTATTGTCAGGGGTATCTTCTCAGCGGATCATGTTTGCTGTAGTCAGCATTACCCATGTAAATGCAGGAAGAATAGTGATGTTAGTCTAACGCAGGCAAAACAGTTCTTACCTGGTAGCCGCTGGAGATTTCCTGAACATCTACAATCGATTAGCCGCAACCTGCTGAAAAATTACATACCAGAATCTTTTGAAGTGCTTTCTGTCTAAATACTTTAGTGTCACTGGCCACGTTTGATCTCAGGCCAAACTCTCCACTCTCCTTTCGTTCCTCAGAGGATAGTGAATCTGTGGAATTCATCACTACATAAGGTTGTCAAGGCTGGGTCGTTAAGCGTATTCAAGGCTGAGCGAGTCAGATTATTAATCGGTAAGGGAATCGAGCGTTATGGGGATAAGGCAGAAAAGTGGAGTTGGGGATTATCAGATCTGTCATTGGGTAGCAGAAGAGACTCGATGGGCCAAATGGCCCAACTCTGCTCCTATCCCTGATGGTCTTTTGGTGGTTGGGAGGGATCAACATATTTTTGAGGCTTCAGTAACACTTTGCTCCCATGGGAGAATAATCCTACTCAGAATTGGGCCATTCAGCCCATCAAATATTTTGCCAGTTCTTTGCTAGACAAATCAGTCATTCAGTATTTTGCCCTGTGCTCTCATGCAGCCCTGTATCTTCGAACATTTATCAAAACAGATGATGTGTATCCAGGGATGATCTGTGGTCAGGTAATGACCTGAGCAAGAATACCCAAGAGGATTGTTTAAAGGGCAGAAGGTTTAACTGCTCTTGTCAGTGGAAGTGGTTTACCTCCATTACATGTGCTCCTGTTTTCGCAGGAGGACTAATGGTTATTTCTCCTCTTTTTAATAGGCCCACTGATAATGGAGCTGAACAGTCTCCTTCCAAACATTGCTCTCATACTTTGGCAATTTGTAACTGGTTGACTCATTGCTAAATATTTGTGTTTTAACTGGTCTATTTTCCCAGAATGCTGCCCAGCTGGGTCTGGGACCTCCTCGCAGATTATGTTACTACCTACCTTTACATTGTCAAAAGACTTGGAATACTGGAGTACTGCGGGAGAGGGGGGAAGCAAAAGACAAATTTTGTCAAAGCTTCTCATCTTGACCCATGAGGACAATTTGCAAGAGTGCCAATGTAAGGGGAAGTCAAACATTTTCTACAGGTATTTTTTTCAGCAATATGACCATCCAGCAACTATTTCTAAACGTTACATGTGATTCCTTCAACAAAGTCATAAATTGGATTTAGTGAAGGCTCAAACTTTTTACTTTCTGGCACCTTACTGACTCATCCTTGGCTTCCCAGAAACTGGCTTGTTTTATGCACCAAGTGTAGGCCCTTGGATCGTGTTGTAGAACAGAGAGACCTAGTGGTTCAGGTACATAATCTTTGAAGTTTGACACATGTAGACAGAGTGTTTAAAAAGGCATATAGCACACTTGCCTTCATTGCTTGGACCTTGGAATATATTGAGTTGGAATGTTGTGTTGAGGTTGAGGCCTCTTCTGGAATAATCTGTCCTGTTCTGGTCACCCTGTTATAGGAAGGGTATTATTAAGCTGGAGACAGTTTGACAGAGATTTACAAGGATGTTGCTGGGAATGGTGGGTTTAAGTTATAGGGAGAGGCTGGATAGGCTGGGACTTTTCTCATTGGAATGTAGGAGATTGAGGGGTGACCTTATAGAGGCTTTTTAAATCATGAGGGGTATAAATAAGGTAAATGGCAGATGTCTTTTCCCTGCCATTTCAAGACTGGGGGCATATTTTAAAGGTGAGAGGAGAAAGATTTAAAAAAGACATGAGAGGCAATTGTTTTACACAGAATGGTTCATGTGTGGAATGAACTTCCAGAAGAAGTGATGGATGCAGGTGCAGTTACAACGTTTAAAAGGCATTTGGTTAAGTATATGAATAAGAAATGTTTGGAGGGACAGAGGCCAAGCCCAGGCAAGTGGGACAGGTTTAGTTTGGGAATATGATAGGCATGGACTGGTTGGTCTTAAGGGTCTGTTTCAGTGCTTTATGACTCTTAACATGGTTGCTAATCTTGCAAGGCACTTTTTCAAATGTCTTGCAAAACTCCAAACACGTTACATCTACTGATTTTCTCATTTAGTTACACCCACAAGGCTCCATTGGGTTTATCCCTTTTCGTAACTCCATTTCATCTTTACTTAATCATATGATGATTTTCTGTATGCCCTGTCAAGAGCAATAAATTCCTATATTCTCTAGACAACTGATATCAAGTTAACTGGCCTTTAGTTCTCAGTTTTCTCTCCATTCTTTTTAACAGTGATTTTGTCAATTATTTTAACTTTCATACTGGGACCACAGGCAGTGTAGTAATTGCAATACCACTGTCCCATATTGATGCAAAACATCTGTGAAATTCCAGACAATCCTTAAATACCACTTCTACCTGTTATTGAAATATGAATTCTCTTTAATGGAATTATACAGAAGGTAGCAAGAGTAAAGGATAATTCAGTTATTCCCCCTGTGGGAATGGAAACACGATACAACAGAATTAAACCATTTGTCTGGACTCGGGAACAAGTACAGGCAACTTTAGAGGATTGTTAGATAGTTCTCAAGTGGTGAGAAAATAGCCCAAGTTATCAAAGTCGCAATGGGAGCTGCATGTATTATGTGCCCAACCCCGCCCCCACTTCACTTTCTGCATTCATAGAGTCATAAAATTATACAGCAAGGAAACAGACTCTATGGTCCAACTCATCCATGCAGACCAGATATCTTGAATTAATGTAGTCCCATTTGCCAGCATTTGGCCCATATCTTCCTAACCCCTTCCATATCCTTCTATACCCATCCAGATGTCTTTTAAATGTTGTAATTGTACCAGCCTCCTCCACTTCCTCTGGCAACTCATTCCATGCACGTACCACCCTCTGTGTGAAAACGTTGCCCCCTAGTTCCCTTTTAAATCTTTCCCCTCTCACCTTAAACCTATGCCCTCTAGTTCTGGACTCCCCCACCCCAAGAAAAATACCTTGTCTATTTATCTTATCCATGCCCCTCATGATTTAATAAATCTCTGTAAGGTCACCCCTCAGCCTCCGATGCTCCAGGGAAAACAACCCCAGCCTATTCAACCTCTCCCTGTAGCTCAAACACTCCAACCCTGGCAACATCCTTGTAAGTCTTTTCCGAACCCTTTCAAGTTTCACAACATCCTTCCTAGAGTAAGGAGATCAGAATTCAGTAGCGTATTCCAAAAATGGCCTAACTACTGTTCTGTACAGTTGCAAAATGACATCCCGGCTCCTATACTCAATACACTGACCAATAAAGGAAAGCATACCAAGCACCTTCTTCACTATCCTATCTACCTGTGACTCAACTTTCAAGGAACTGTGAACCTGCACTCCAAGGTCTCTTTGTTCAGCAACACTCCCCTGGATCTTACCATTAAGTGTGTAAGTCTTGCCCTGATTTGCTTTTCCAAAATGCAGCACCTCACATTTATCTAAATTAAGCTTCATCTGCTACACCTCAGCCCATTGGCCCATCTGATCAAGGTCACATTTTACTCTGAGATAACTTTGTTCACCATTCACTACACCATCAATTTTGGAATCATCTGCAAACTTACTAACCATTCCTCCTATATTCAAATCCAAATCATTTATATAAATGACAAAAAGCAGTGGACCCAGTACCAATCTTTGTGGTCACAGGCCTCCAGTCCGCTAAACAAGTCTCCACCATCACCCAGGACGTGATCAGGTGTATCCTAGACCTTTGTGAGAACCTAGGGAAGTGATTGCTGGCCCCCTTGCTGAGATATTTGTATCATTGACAGCCATGATTGAGGCGCTGAAGCACTGGAGGGTGGCTCATGTGGTGACACTGTTTAAGAAAGGTTGTAAGGAAAAGCCAGGGAACTATAGTCTGGTGACCCTGACCTCAGTGGTGGGCAAGTTGTTGGAGGGGTTTCTGTGGGACAGGATTTACATGTATTTGGAAAGGCAAGGACTGATTAGGGATCATCAACATGGTTTTGTGTGTGGGAAATCATGTATCGCTAATTTGATTGAGTTTTTTAAAGAAGTGACCACGAAGATTGATGAAGAATGTCATGGACTGCAAAGCATTTGACTAGGTTCTGCATGATAGACTGGTCAGTAAGGTTAGCTTACATGGTATGATAATACAGCATAGAATCAAACTGCACAGAAGGATGTCATTCAGCCCATTGTGCTTATGATAACCCTTTAACAGGGCATGAAGTCCTTCGCCTACTCAACAGGGACCTCTCCTGCCAAATACTCACCTGTGACCAGACTCTCTTGGGGATCCGCAATATTCTGTCAGCTCTGGTTAGCCAGTGACTCTTGGGAGGTGGGTTTTCCATACCCTGGCTCCTTGATCATGAAGAAGGCATCTGGCCCACTATGTGCTGCTTTGGGCCTTCCTAAAAGGACAAGACGTGCAGCTTTCTCAGCTCACGTCCTGGCATCTGAGACCCTATGTTGCCTCCGTTAAATACCATAGTGTGTGTGTTTGTGTCTGCGTATCTGTACGCATGTTTGTAGGTGTATTTTATTCAATTTATTTCTCCATGAAAGAGAATCTCTAGCAGGGTCAGGATTTATTAATTGCCCTTGAACTGAACAGCTTGATCGGGCCATTTCAGAGGGCAGTTCAGTGAGTCTGAAGTCACGTGTATTTAGGGATGGACAGCAATTTCCATCCCTAAATGACATTCATGAATTAGAACAACTTTTCCAGCAATCAGTGAAAATTTCATGGTCACCATTACTGAGACCAGTTTTTTATTCCTGATTTTATTTAATTGAATTTAAATTCCATCATCTCTCGCTCTGAGATATTTGTGTAAAATGATTTTGTGATCGTGTATATGAGAGAGAGAGACCTTGGCGTTTATACAACAGTGAAGTACCTTAGATACTTTGGCAGACTGTTGATGGATGCATGAACTGGCAATTTAAACATTCTCGCTTAGTATTTGAATGCAGTTAGTTTACTCTCCAAAAAAAACTAACATTCAGAAAATTGAACTGGGAGGCAGGGATGTGTTCATGGGAACAATGTTCAGTAGGGCTGGCAGATACTCCAAGCCAGATGTGAGGCATGGGATGTATTAATGTATAGAGTATTGTTTTACCCTTCCCTGGAGGGGATGGTGAAGATTAAGAGCTATTGGAGAGTGAAGGGCCTCACTAGGAGCACCTGTTATTTAATTACAGAGGATTGTGAAGAATTATTCAGATGACATGGCGTATTTCCTGCAATGCTAAGCACTTGAGCAATGGGGGGCTCAGAATTCTTTCACCGGGTTTCAATGGCACTTGTGCAGACTTCAGATCTCTTTCCACAGAGCAGCTGGTGTGAAGAAAAATGCACATTGATCGTAACCCATTAATAATTGTGTTTCTTACAAACGGCTGGAACTTTGTCACCGAAAATCCACAACCGTAGTCTCTCGCAGCCCAAGTCAAAAGTCTACCTGTTGCTTTCTGACTCATTTTTCACTTTGACAAATACTTAGAACTTCGGATCTCAGGGAAAGTCAGATTTGATATATGCTGAAGTTTCCTGTAAGTATCGGGATGGTCAATTGTTTAGATCCATGATAATACGAAGATGGCTGCAGTAGGTGTTAGAGCAGGAATATGCTGGAGTGGACACCTCCAGGTCCGACAGGGCACTTTTGAAACAAATTGACACATTCGTCCTTAGCCAGAGAGAGAGAGAGAGGGATGGAGATGGTCACAAGAGGACAGAGTTTGTGGCGTGGAATGACTATAATAGAGTCAGTCTATCCTTTGTTTAATTGGAGAGAGTTTCTGCTTATCCAACACGGGATATTGGATGAGACAGCTAAACAGTTTGGGGGAAGTGGAGTCATCAAGAGGTGGTGGTGGTCAGTTAGACCTGGGTGTCAACAAAGTACATGTTCTAACTATTTTGTAGATCAGGAGCAGTGTGTAGATGGGATGTAGGATGGGGCCAGGGATCAATCTTTGAGGGACATCGGTAACATTGCAGGAGCGGGAAGCAAAACTGAATTGATAAAAATGGAACCCAATCAGTACAGTCCCATCCAGCTGGTCAACTGACTGTGGCTGACAAAGATAGTCCATTCAAATCTGCAGTTTCCAGAATGACTGAAGGAATTGGGTTTAAACTGAAACAGAATCCCTACAGTGTGGAAGCAGGCCATTCAGCCCATTGAGTCCACACTGCCGAGCATCCCACCCAGACCAACCCCTCCTACCCTATCCCTGTAATCCTGCTTTTCCCAAGGCTAATCCCCCTGCATGCTACAGAGAAACATAGCATGGCCATTTATCCACCTAACCTGCACGTCTTTGGATTGTGGGAGGAGACCCACACAGGGAGAATGTGCAAACTCCACACATACAGTCCCGAGGCTGGAATCGAACCTGGGTCCCTGGTGCTTTGAGGCAGCAGTGCTAACCACTGAGCCACCATGCTGCAAATGGAATACTGACCTTTATTTCAAAGGGAATGCAGTACAAAAGTGGGGAGGTTTTGTTCAAAGTATAGAAGACACTCATCAGCCCCCACCTGGAATACTATGAACCGTTTGGTTCCCTGAACTAAAGCAAGATATACTGGCATGGGAGGCAGTCCAGAGAAGGTTCACTCTGTTGGTCTGGAATATGGGGGGGGTGATTTTCTTATAAGGAGAGGTTGAGTAAGTTGTGCTTGTACTCATTGGAGTTTAGGAAAATGAGGGACAACCTTTTTGAAACATATAAGATTCCTCAGGGCTTGACACAGTAGATATAGAAAGGCTGGTTCCCCTTGTGGAAGGACTTAAGATCAAAAGGCATCATGTCAGAAGAACACGTAATCCATTTAAGACCGAGATGAGGAGAATTTTCCTCACTGAGGGTAGTGAATCTGTGGAATTCTTTGCTGCAGAGGACTGTCGTAAGTATATTCAAAGCTGAGATAGATTTTTAATCATGTATGGGAATCAAGAGTTATGGGGAGAAGGCAGGAAAATAGAGTTGAGGATTATCAAATAGCAATGATCTCAATGAATGATGGAGTAAACTTGATGGGCTGAATGGCCTATTCCTGCTTCCCTGTTATCGGGTTAGCTTAGAGGGTTGTAAAGTCTGGGTCATTAAGTATATTCAAGGCTGAGCTAGACAGATTTTTAAGTAATGAAGAAATCCTAGGCTGTGGGAAAAAGGCAGGAAAGTGAATTTGAGGATTACCAGATCAGTAACAATCTCATTAGTGGTGAAGATTTAATGGACTGAATGGCCTATTCCAATCCGATATCATGGATTTAGAGGGTTATATTAGGGAGAGCTCGATGAGAGAGGGATATATTAATAGAGAAGGAGAAATCGGAGGAGATGTTGGAGAGACACAGACTCAGAGTGAGACCCAAAGCAACATATTCAAGATGCCAGTGGGAAAAGCCACCTGACAACATGTGAACAGTCTGGACCATTTTGATGGGGGCAGAGCTGCTGGAGTTTACTTTTTGATGTGCTGGGGGCAGAGCTTCTGGAGTTTTCTTTTTGCACAAAAGCAAAGCTATTGAGGGGACTTTTCTGTGTTAAAGAGTCATAGAGATGTACAGCACGGAAACAGACCCTTCGGTCCAACCTGTCCATGCTGACCAGAGATCCTAAATTAACCTAGTCCCATTTGCCAGCACTTAGCCCATGTCCCTCTAAACCTTTCCTATTCATATACTCATCCAGCTGCCTTTTAAATGTTGTAATTGTACCAGCCTCCACCACTTCTGCTGGCAGCTCATTCCATACACGTACCACCCTTTGCACCCTTTTAGACTGCATTCCCGTAGTTCCTTTTTAAATCTTTCCCCTCTCACCTTAAACCTATACCCTCTAGTTCTGGACTCCCCCACCCCAGTGAAAAGACCTTGTCTGTTTAACTTATCCATGTCCCTCATGATTTTATAAACCTTGATAAGGTCACCCCTCAGTCTCCGATGCTCCAGGGAAAACAGTTATAAAAAGAAGTTTAAAGTCAGTTCAGTGAGACCCTCAGTGGTGCATGAATTAGTTTTGAAATATTTTGCTATTTTAGCGAGGTTTGATTGGGCAGTTGATTGTTTCCTGATTAACACTAGACTTGGTCTCTGCACATGAAAGATTTGGAAACTGATATTAAAACACAACAGCGCAAAGGCACTTTGAATGATGGGACCTGCAGCTGTATTTGGAAGCAGATGGTGCCTGACTCATGACTCACTTTAGAAACACAGAAAGATTTATTGTCGTGGTGGCTATTCAGTCCATCGTGACTGGGACTGACTTTCTCAGCTACTCCTGTTGTGAGGAGGTAAGCCCTAGAGCAATGCTGGGGCTCTGATTTCAAGTTCCAAAGTGTATCTGTAATGTTCCCGAACACTGGTGTCCATGATGGGAAGTGGTTGAGGGGTAATAGGACCTTGGTGGTTTGCTCTCTCTCTCTCTCTCTCTTTGTCTTTCTCGTGCTCTCTCTTTCTCTCACACGCTGTCTCCTGCATGCACCCTTACACATGTTCTGTCACTCTCCTTTGCAGTCTCACTCTGTCATGCTCCCGATCCACTAGCTCCAGGTACCAAACTCTATGAAGGCATGGTGAGCATGAATTTCCATCGGATTGGTCCATGTTTATGGGCAGTATACTATAGTGGTTTGCCATTGCCTTCTGCAGGATAGCTGACCAGGAAACTCCAACTCCTCACGCCAGCCATATTTGAAGAATTTACAGACTGACAATCATTTTGACTGTTCACAATATAAGCACACTTTCTGTTGTCAAGCAGCCTCAAAGAGAGACTTGAATCCAGAGCACAGGAACAGAGGTAGAGGTATTACCACAGCACCACAAGATCACCTACACTCAGGGGTTCACCTACACTCAGGGGTTCATCCACATCATTCATTGAAGGTTCAGGGGCAGAAAGCTAAAACCCACAGAAAGTGTTCTTGGTTTAATCAGCTTGGAGAATACTAGAATAAAGCAGTAACCATTAACTAATACAGAACACTGTGTCAGTTCACAGTTAGAGACTATGTACACGGTACCCAATTACAGGAAGACCACAAAGCGACTGACGCCGGACAGTGTAGATTCACCAGGACAAGGACTGAAATGGACACACTTGGCATTGTTTCCACTAAAACAGAAAAAAAATTAAGAGAAGGTATAACAGGGTTTATTTTTCAATTTTGAGGTTTTTTTTGGGATAAATAATGGGATGATTTCATCTGCCTGAAATATGGACATGAAACATATTGCAATGAAACTGATATATTGTTTTCACTTTGTTGTGTGCAACTTGTTCTGTAAGCCAGCATCCTGTGAGAATGGTAATATTTAAATAACAGATGTCAAAGGGATTATTATAGTTAACTGTTCTAAACTGCTAGTTACATTCAATTCTGCCTTGCAATCAGGACGAGGTCTTTTCCAAGGATTGTGAAAGGGCACTCGACACAATTCCAGGGTCACTGAAGAGGAGCTTAACGGTGCCAGGCGATGAGATTACAAGATGGTATATAGGTGAAGAAAAGTGGGCACCATGCCAGAATCATGCAGTCTTCTTGGCATTGATCCTATTAAAAACAACTCATCTACACAGGTTCTTTATTGTTGGGACTCAGGGAGGCTTGGATGGTTGGAGCTCAGGAAAAAGTCTAGAGTTGTAGTGAGGCTTGCTGTTTGTGAAAAGGTTGATTATATCTAGGAGTGCAGTTTCTGAGAATCTAGGGAAGTATACTCCCAATAAAGGAGAGTAGATCTCCAGAACACGAGCAGTAGTTGAGGCAATCCATGATGGAGTGGATTTTCAGAGAGATTCGGGGACAGGTCAACAAAAGTGAAGAACTGTATTCCTTCGTGATGTTTGAACATGGTTTGGTGACCACAGTGACACTAAGGTCTGAAGGGAATTGCTTGAGAAATCCATGCGATCCATTTGATCTCATTTGTAATTTGATGTGTTCTGTCAGGTGTTCCACCATCGTTTTGCCTGTTACTCATTTTACCCTAAGTTTTGGAAATTCGAATACAAGTACAGTGGTGCCTCGGAATCCGAATTTAATTTATTCCAGGGGCTGTTCGAATTGCGAAAAGTTCGGATTCCGAAACTATTTTCCCCGTAAGAAATAATGGAAAGTGAATTAATCTTTTTCTGGAGCCAAAAAAACCATTTTCAAGACACTTTTAATAAAAGCAAGAGATAAATGTACTAACATGAAAATAACTTCATTTACCTTAGTGAGGAGTGCTAATGGTGAATGCACTTATTTGCTTCACTGCTCTTCTTGGGTGTAATTGTGAATGCACAAGGGTGATAATTTAAAAAACCAGCACAAATCACAAGGTAAACTAGTGATGGACGCGCGAGAGATACTTTCACGACTACTTCCGGGGATGAACTGAACAAACAATGTGTGACCTAAACAGTACATGGTATTCGGATTCTGAAAATGTGTCCGGATTTTAGGGCAAAATGTTTGCGAAATAATTGTTCGGATTCCGATTTGTTCGAACAATAGGGCATTTGGATTCTAGGGTCACCACTGTAATACCTTTCTTTATGCAGTCTAAACCATTTTTTATTGCAAATAACCCTTATCTATTTGTTTGAGTGAGCTTCATTTGTAATAAATAAGCTATTTGTTGATGAAAGAAACCTGGCTGAAATGTTTCTAAAACTGAACCAGAGGCAGTCCTGTCTAAAAACCGCAAGTACTGCGGATGCAGTAAATCAGAAACAAGACCACAGATTGCTGGAAACGTCCAGCAGGTCTGGCAGCATCTGTGAAGAGAAATCAGAGTTAGCGTTTCAGCTTGTCGACCCAAAACGTTAACTCTGATTCCTCTCCACAGATGCTGCCAGAGCTGAAAATGTGTTGCTGGAAAAGCGCAGCAGGTCAGGCAGCATCCAAGGAACAGGAGAATCGACGTTTCGGGCATAAGCCCTTCTTCAGGCTTATGCCCGAAACGTCGATTCTCCTGTTCCCTGGATGCTGCCTGACCTGCTGCGCTTTTCCAGCAACACATTTTCAGCTCTGATCTCCAGCATCTGCAGACCTCACTTTCTCCTCACAGTTGCTGCCAGACCTGCTGAGCTTTTCCAGCAATTTCTGTTCCTGTAGAAGTCCTGTATATGTTGGTCATGACATCATTCTGGCTGTGTTTAAAGTTTGTTATTATTGGATGTGAACTGGGACTCAAAAGCAATTGGTGCACTCCTCCCAGCTCAGTCGTGACAAAACAAAAAAAAAAGACCATCTTCCAGAGAAGTATTTAGAGTCATAGTGTCGCCGTGGGGAATGTTTGGGGAGAAAATGAGGTGAATACCTTGGCTTTTTTTAAAAGAGAAAATGGAAAAGCTGAGTAGGTGTGTTGGTTTTGGATCATTTCAGCAAAGAGTGGGTTCCTTTTTTATTAAAATGTGGGTGACACTCACAGCTGCATGAGTTATCCATCAATAGTGTCTCTGAAGGTATTTAGGGTTACACTGTGGGACTGGAGTCACATGCAGGCACAACCACGTAAGTGAGGGAAGAATGTCCCATTTCTTTCTTTTAATAATGTTCCACTACTGTTCTTGGCTGTGTTAGCCCAGAATTTGCCATAAATGATTTGAATGCATATCTTGAAAGTTGCTGTCCAGTACCAGAGCCATAGAGTCATTCTGGCACAGAAAGAAGCCACTCAGCCCATCAAATCTGTGCTGACTTATGCTGAGCAGTCTGCTAAATCCCACTCCTTTGCTCAATTCCCATAGCTCTGCAAACTTATTTCCCTCAATTTCTTTTTGAAATCATTGACTGTCTCCACTGCTGTCCACTCACCCCAAGTTTCCAGAGCAAGGAACAGGACAGACAGTATAGAAAGACTCAGGAAGCTAATTGAGGAGTCCTAGTTCAGGATTCTGTTAAGGTTAACATGCAGGTTCAGTTGGCAGTTAGGAAGGCAAATGCAATGTCAGCATTCGTTTGAAAAGAGCTATAATACAAAAGCAGAGATGTACTTCTGATGCTGTTTAAGACTCTGTGTGTGTCTGTGTGTTTTGTATGAGGAGTGGTGAAGGGCTCTGACTCTGCACCTGGTGTGAGTGCTTGACCTGTTCCTTTCCATGGAACCAGTGTGGACATTACTAATGAACTAAATGAGGCGGTAAATGGTATTTTGTTTGGTACCATGTCCATTTGATATAATCCCCCTGACTTTAATGCCGTTGAAACTTTGAAAGCGACAATCACAAGCATCTTGAGTTATGAAGCAGCTTTTGTTCCAGATGATGGGATGAGCCTGTTGCACATGTTAATGTGTCCTCTGCTATTCTCTAATTGGTAAAATGGTTGTTAACTATCTGGCACCAGTTAAAATCCCATTCGTTCTCATTATCCAAAAGAATTTGCAATCATCACACAAGCACTGAACACTGTGACGATCCAAATGAAGATGTTCTGAAGTCTGTTTGTTCACAGTGCAGTGCAGTACTATAAGAGAAATTCTCGACAGTGAATAACTAATGTAATGAGAAGACTGGTAAGGTCAGTCTGCACTGTTACTGGCTGAGCTATTACTGGTGATGAATCTTCAGTAATAAACAATGCAGAGAGGATGCTGGACTGATCGATAATGATCGATGTGAAAATATCTATTCATGCAAACAGTGGTGGAAATCTGAAGCAGTCTCTCTGATGGAGGGAAACTGTTGATTTGGGTGGGGTCAATTGAAACTTACAAAGCTGAGATTTCAGTGAATGTATTGATGATTAGGGTCCAAAGGTGTGAAGGTGGAGTTAATGTAATGATCAGCTTTGATCTAGCTGAATGTTGGAACAGGTTTGAGAGGCCGATTAGCTTCCCACTGTTCCACTCTTCCTAATGGATTCTGATAGGGAAATCTGGAATGTGTTCCTCCATATTTTGTTGTATTCCTTATGTTCATTGTCTCTGTGGAGGATCCACTGCACAAAGAGAGATTAGCACTTGGCCATTTATTTTGCCCAATAGGCTCTGGGAAAAGGCTAACATATGGATTCAAGGGTTCCAGCCTGTGTGCTCTTGCAAGCTACTAGGTTTGGTATTTCATGTTTTTAACATCACATTGTAACAAATTCTGATGGAAGACCTTTGACATATCTGCATAACTCCTACCTGACTTGCCACGCCCATCCAGCATAATGTGTTTTCAGTAGCAGTATATCAATGGCAGAAGGACAGGCAAGACCCATGTTCATAAAACAACACCTTTCACCACCATTGGATCATCCAGGCAACTCCATAACTAGTGAAGCTGGGGCCATCAAACCATGTCTGAGATAAGCTCTGCAAATACGAGCTAATCAAAGTTACCTTTTTGAATGTACGCTGGATTTTCGAATTTCTGATAATAGTTGAAGATAAATCGTGTGACCATGTTGGATTTGGATTGGCAGAATGTACCTGTGAGGAAAGGCAGCTGCCCCCCCTCCCACCGCTACCCCGCCATCTCTCTCTCTCTTTCTCTCTCTCTCTCTCTCTCTCTCTCTCACCGCGCCCCCCCCCACCTCACTCTTTGACATGGGACAATGAATAGAAACGCCTGCTTTTACAAGGATTCAAAGGAGGATGAATGCAAATGAATGTTTCTACAAATCAGTATGTTCTGTTTTTGTAAATTTATCAATATTGTCATGGATTTGTACAAACCCTTCCGTCTAACTCTTCCACGCTGGCCAGATATCATAAACTAATCTAGTCCCATTTGCCAGCATTTGGCCCATAACCCTCCAAACCCTTCCTATTCACATACTCATCCAGATATCTTTTAAATGTAATTGTACCAGCCTCCATCACTTCCTCTGGCAGCTTATTTCCATACACGCACCATCCTCTGAGTGAAAAGGTTGCCCCTTAGGTCCCTTTTAAAATTTTCCACTCTCATTTTAAACCGATGTCCTCTAGTTTTGGACTCCCCTACCCTGGGAAAAAGACTTTGTCCATTCACCCTGTCTATGCCCCTTACGATTTTAAAAACCTCTATAAGGTCACCTCTCAGCCTCCGGTGCTCCAGGGAAAATAGCCCCAGCCTCACTGAGGAGCCTTATTTCAACATTTGCTTCATAGTACAGAACCTGAGTATTACTGAGCAAAGACAAAATTAGTTGAAGTGTTTTGTTTCATGCCAATCAGGATGGTTTACAAGAAAGGGGATCAAATCCCAATGTCTGGGCCATCTCCTGGGTCAGGTTAATAGAGCTGTGAATTTGTCCAAATGTACTGTTACAACTCAGCTGTCAAATGTTCAACCCTAACCCCATCATTCTCAGTTGAAGATTCACTTTGGGATGGCTGAGTGTCTGGTGAAATGGCCAACCCAACTCACTTGTGATGGCCTTAATGTGGTGTGGATCTAACTGGGGGGAGCAAGTCAGCATCTGGTTGCCTGTGCTGTCAGGTGATGTTTAGAAACTTCCAAAGAGGGTTGACTTTAAAGCTTCTCGGCTTGAAACTGGAACCCAGTCCAGGTTCTTGTATGTTTAGAGCAGAGTAGGCAAGCCATTGCTGTACATGGGCATTTAGTTTATATAGGAGAATTATTTTTCTTCATTTCTCTTCATTTCTGTCCATGGGGTGATATGGTAGTATGCACAGGACTGGAAATCCAGAATGCTTAATGTTCTGGGGTCGTCAGTTCAATTCCCAGCACGGCAGGTGGCAAAATTTGAATTCAGTAAAACTCTGGAACTAAAAGCCAGCCTAATAATGATCATGTTGATTGTCATAGATACCCAACTGGCTCATTAACGTATCTTTTAAGGGAAGGAAATCTGTCAAATTTACCTGGTCGGGCCGACAGATTACACACAGCAACTGTTACCTGCTGACACTGCCATTGCAGCACTGAGGTAGTGCTGCACTGTTGGAGGTGGAGTTATTAAAATGAGGTGTTAAACTGGGGCCCAATAGGTCTTTCTGGGGGGCATTAAAAAGATCATTCCACTCTCAATTCATATCCAGCTGTGTATCTTAATAATCTAACACAAACAATTATTAAAGTGGGCTGGAATAAGTTGTTGTATTAGCTATTGATTCCAAGCCTGGGTCGCAGTGTAAGAAATGTCAGTAATTATTCGGCTTCCTCAGATCTATTAGAATTTTATTTTATTAATTGTTTAACACTGCTTTATACCATGGCTGTATAGACCATACATCAATATGTAGCTTACGGTGATACAGTTTACTGCCATACAACAGCAGTTAGGTAACCTGTATAAACTGCTGGTTCAGCCTAGGCTATGGTAAGATTCTGGTCCACAGTTCAGCTTGGATATGAATTCATTAGGGAGGGCGCTGAAGAAGTATACAAGAATGATTTAGGTCCCTGAATAGCTCAGATAGAGAAAGTTGAGAAGAGATTTGATCGAGGTATTCAAAACTATGAACCGTCTGTACAGAGCAGACAGGGAATGACTGATCTGGCAGAAAGGACTGGCCAATGATTTCGGGTGATATGAGGAAAATCGCCTTCACGCAGTGACGTTAGGGTCTGAAATGCACTCACTGAGAGTGCGGTAGAAGCTGGTTCAAATGTGATATTGAACGGAAATTGGTTAATTAATTGATTAATGAATTGGGGTAACTAAAATTGAAGAAAGGTGATGGAGTGGGATTTGCAGCTGAACTGTTCTTGCAAAGGGCCAGTATAATCAGGAGAGGCAGAATGGCCACCTTTCATGCACTGCCTTTATTCCTGATGAAGGGCTTTTGCCCGAAACGTCGATTTCGAAGCTCCTTGGATGTTGCCTGAACTCCTGTGCTCTTCCAGCACCACTAATCCAGAACCTTCCATGCTGTGCCCACTCCTTTAGATGCAGTGTTTATGATGTTTGGCACTTTCTTTGTATTTTATAAGCATGCTCTCCTTGTAGCAGGGTCCAGTTAGACAAATCTGAAGCAAAACCTGTTGGGTGTTGGGGATGGAATTCACATACTTTCAGAAACTGTGGTGCATCCTTGCAGGGTCATGATTAGCAGCACGTAACGCTTGCCAGTTACATGCTGATTTACTAAGTCAGAAAGTGATCAAGGCTGGCTGTTTCAGTGGCTGTACATGTGGCTGATATTCCAACTGTCTGCCGCAGAGATCCCCCAAGTACAGCTGCAGTCTGTTAACGACTTGCCATCGCACCTCACGACAGGATGGTATTTCTTACTTTGTCCTGAAATCGGATGCGTAGATTTATGAGAGATGCCAGCAGGCTCAGTGGGGGTGGTAAAGAGAGTGGGCACTTTGCTCCATTTGCTCAGCTCTCAGTAGGTTTGGTAAGGGGCTACTACAAACTGGAATAACCTGGCAGTCAAGTGACTGCTGTCTCTGTGTCTCTTGGAGAGGAGAGCAGTTCATTGCTGCGTTCTCAGCAGGCTGTGGCTATATTTGAGCTTGAATGCTCAGAATGTATACCCTGAGCACTGCGCATGATAGCACTGCAGCAACCTAAACATTAGGATAGAGCGTGGCTATTTATAATACTGTTACTATCACATATAAATGTGGTTGGAGCATCTTCAAACATGGTGCAGACGTATAGGGCTAGGCTTCATGTAGTTCATTGTGATGTGAAACATGGTGACAAGACCCAGGGGGAGGAAATACCATCATGGGAGTGGCCCCATCCCTGTCAGCTCTATGGGCAGGACTGACCCAGCAGAGTCAGAGTCATAAAGATGTACAGCACAGAAACAGACCCTTCGGTCCAATCCATCCATGCCGACCAGATATCCTCATCTGATCTTGTCCCATTTGTCAGCACTTTGCTCATATCCCTCCAAATCCTTCCTATTCATATACCCATCCAGATGCCTTTTAAATGCTGTAATTGTATCAGCCTCCACCACTTCCTCTGGCAGCTCACTCCATACACACACCACCCTCTGTGTGAAAACGTTGCCCCTTAGGTCCCTTTTATGTCTTTCCCCTCTCACCTTAAATCTATGCCCTCTAGTTCTGGACTCGCCCACCCAGGGAACCTCTATAAAGGTCACCCCTCAGCCTCCAATGCTGCAGGGAAAACAGCCCTACAGCTGTTTCCCCTACAGGAAAACTCGCCCTGTAGCTCAAATCCTCCAATCCTGGCAACATCCTTGTAAACTTTTGTGAACCCTTTCTCGTTTCACAACATCCTTCTGATAGAGCTGGTGGCACATGGTATATGGCCGGGAGAGAGTTGCCCTGGGAGTCTTCATGATATTAGATCAAACATGGGCATACAAATCTCCTGCTGATTACCACATCCCATCCTCCATTGGCTGATGGATCAGTACACCTCCATGTTGAACAAGACTTGGAGGCAGCACTCAGGTTGGCATGGGCACAAATGTACTCTGAGTGATGAATTTCAATATCTACCACCTTGGGATGACTAAGTAATACCATTACAGGGTCAGCTGGTCCAGTCCTAAAGACTGGGTTTACAGCAGGTGGTGAGGGAAAACATGCTTGACCTCATCCTTACCATGACAGTATCAGTGACAGTGACCACCAGAGAGTTCTTCTGGAGACAAAGTCTCACCTTCACATTGCGAATAATCTCCTTCGTGTTGTGTGGCACCATCACCATGCTAAATGGGACAGACTTCGAATAGATCGAGCGACTCCAGACTCAACATCCATGAAGCACTGTTGGCCATCACAGCAACTTTGCCACCAGCAGTCAGTGGGCAGACCTTTGCAATGGGTCTTAAATCATAGGGATGTCTCAATGGGTGGCCATTCAGGTGCCTGAATGGACCTTGAGATTGTGTCAGGCTTCTCCAGACGGAGCTGTCAAGGGTTCCCATTGTTTCAACAAATGGCAAATCGGAATCTTGACCAATGGGTAAGAGCCCACTTGTCCGGACCTTTAGAAGGTGCTGTGTAACGCAGTTACATGAAGCAGATTTGATATTCCTGTCAGAATCCATGTGCAGCTGGTCCTCAATAATCTGCATGTTGCTGAATCAAAACATGTCTTCAATAACGAGAGGAGTTCCGGATTAAACTGTTTGTGCTTTCACGAGCATCTTTGAGGCTGATACGGTGTGCATTTTGTGTAATCATATCTGTGCATTCTTAACTTTGCTGTTTACATATCTAGTGTATTGATCGATACCAACACGTTTCATCTCAGTTTCACTTTGCCAGTATTATTCAAAGAGTGATGATGCAAGGCATCAGGAAAGAACACAAGAAACAGGAACAGGAGGAGACCATTCAGCCCATTGAGCATTCAGTTCTATCTTGGCGGCTATGAGGCTTCAACTCCCCTTTCCTGTCTGCTCTCCACATCACTCGATTCCCTCAAACACCAAATATCTGTCTCTCCCAAATTTAATTATATTCAACCATGGAGACTACAAAATTCACTGCGATAGATAATTCCAAAGATTCACTTTGAGTGCGGACATTTCTCTTCATTTTAGTCTTCAATGATCGGTCCTTTCTCCTCAGATTGTGCTCCCTCTGTTCTCAATTTGCCACTTGGGTGTGGGTGAGGCAGTGAAGGGGTCAAGAGAGTACAATAGATGGAACGTAATGCCCTCCCCCTTGGAAAGGATGGCAGGGTATATGCCACCCCTACCTGTGTATGGTTTGCATGTGAGCTTTGAAAAGGCAGAACTTGATTTTGAGTCACTTAGCGCCTGACCTGAGGGAGCTGGGACTGGGTGAGGGGGTGGGGGTCAGCTGAGGCTCCCACCTCCCCGGACACCCATGACCCCTATTCTGTAACTCCCACCTGCTGTCACTCCGTTGTACCCGAAGACGCAGCGATGATCCTGGATCTCAGGTTGGTACCTTACCCATAGCAACAGCCTCCTCCCCCATTGGATCTGCCATTCAGTAGACCTCCTGCCTTCAGACTGGCTGATAGCTTTCCCTGCCTGGCTCCTTGATCCCAGGAAAGGGTGACCCCTGTCTTCGTCTGTGAAATGCTCAATTCACAGGGCCTTCCCTCACTGAGGTGGAGTTGGCAATCCAACAGCCCACGGGCTTGTCTCACTCCAGCCGTTCTGTCATGGGAAGGTGATGGTTGTGGATGAAGGTATGAACCCAACTTCGGAGATCTGTGTACATACTCCACAGGTTGACACACTGGTGCTGCACTGAGGGAGGGGCTGCACTGAGCGAGGGCTCCATTGAGGGACAGGCTGCATTGAGGGAGGGAGGGGCTGCACTGAGGGACAGGCTGCACTGAGGGATGGGCTGCACTGAGGGATGGGCCGCACTGAGGGAGGGGCCACACTGAGGGACGGGCCACACTGAGGGAGTGGCAGCACTGAGGGATGGGCCACACTGAGGGAGTGGCAACACTGAGGGAGGGGCTGCACTGAGGGAGGGACAGTACTGAGGGATAGACCGCGCTGAGGGACAGGCTGCACTGAGGGAGTGGTTGCACTAAGGGATAGACTGCACTGAGGGAAGGGCAGTACTGAGGCTTAGGCAGAATTGTACAGAGGAAACTCTGTGTTGAAGGACTGTCAACAATGAGGAAGGGGCTCTCCCATAGTAAGGGAGGGTCAAATCCAAAGGAGGGGCATTTCTGTACTGAAAGAACTCTTTGTTGGGGGAGAGTCAACATTGAGGGTGAGGCAATCCTGCACTGAGGGAGGGGCTGTACTGAGGAAAGGGCTGTACTGAGGGAGGGGCTGTATTGAGGGAGGGGCTGCACTGAGTTAGGGGCTGCATTGAGAGATGGGCTGCACTGAGGGACGGGCTGTACTGAGGGAGGGGCTGCATTGAGGGACGGGCTGCACTGAGGGAGGGGCTGCACTGAGGGATGGGCTGCATTGAGGCATGGGGCTGCACTGAGGGAGGGGCTGCATTGTGGGAGAGGCTGCACTGAGGGATGGGCTGCACTGAGGGACGGGCTGTACTGAGGGACGGGCTGTACTGAGGGAGGGACTGCACTGAGGGAGGGACTGCACTGAGGGAGGGGCTGCACTGAGGGCCGGGCTGCACTGAGGGAGGGGCTGCACTGAGGGAGGGGCTGCATTGTAGGAGAGGCTGCACTGAGGGATGGGCTGCATTGAGGGAGGGAGGGGCTGCACTGAGGGACAGGCTGCACTGAGGGATGGGTTGCACTGAGGGAGTGGTTGCCCTGAGGGAGGGGCTGCATTGTGGGAGAGGCTGCACTGAGGTAGGGCTCCATTGAGGGACAGGCTGCATTGAGGGAGGGAGGGGCTGCACTGAGGGACAGGCTGCACTGAGGGATGGGCTGCACTGAGGGAGTGGTTGCACTGAGGGAGGGGCTGCACTGAGGGAGTGGTTGCACTGAGGGATAGACTGTATTGAGGGATGGGCTGCATTGAGGGAGGGGCCACATTGAGGGTGGGGGAGTACTGAGGAAGGAGCTGCACTTAGGGATAGGCTGCATTGAGGGAGGGGCTGCACTGAGGGAGGGACTGCATTGAGGGGCGGGCTGCACTGAGGGAGGGGCTGCATTGAGGGACGGCTGCACTGAGGGAGGGGCTCCATTGAGGAACAGGCTGCACTGAGGGAGAGAGGGGCTCCATTGAGAGACAGGCTGCAACGAGGGAGAGAGGGGCTCCATTGAGAGACAGGCTGCAACGAGGGAGAGAGGGGCTCCATTGAGGGACAGGCTGCAATGAGGGAGGAACTGCATTGAGGGAGGGGCTGCATTGAGGGAGAGACTGCACTGGGGGAGGGGCAGTACTGAGGGATAGGCAGAATTGTATTGAGGAAACTGTGTGAAAAGACGGTTGAGGGGCAGTCCCATAGTTAGGGAGGGTCAAAACCAAGGGAGGGGAAGAAACTCAGTGTTGAGGGAGAGTCAACAGTGAGGGTGAGTCAGTCCTGTACTGAGGGACGGGCTGCACTGGGAGGGGGTCAGTATTAAGGCAGTGCAGAACTATTGGAGGAGCACTACTGGGGGAATGCTGCACTGAGGGTGAAGCAGTGCTTGAGGGAGCACTGCACTAAGGGAAGGAGGCAGTGCTGAAACAGTGCAGAACTGTTGGAGAGACAGTACATGAGGGAGCTCTGCACGAAGGGAGGAGGGAGGGAGTACGGAATTACTGAGGGAGGGGCTGCATTGAGAGACGTGCCTTCGGAAGAAGCTGTCTGCTATGCTGGGTAGGTGCAAAAGTACTCCTGTTGTTATTTAATGAAAACCTGGAGCATTCCCTGGTGTGAGTACCCAACCTTTATCCCTCAATCCAAGCTCACCAAAGAGATTAGCTAAACCATAGCAATTCCCTTCCAAAGGCATTGTATTGAAAGTGAAGTTGGCAAGAACCTGAGGTTCTACTTCTTTAAATGAAAGTTAGTTCTTGATTTAGTGTCTCCAATAAAGTTTGACTGACAGTGCTTGAATCAACCGAAACACAATCTGGTCTATAATATAAGTAGACATGTCCACCGTTATGGCGCACTCTGACCCTGTGATGATTCGGAACCTGCTTGAAAAGCCTGAAAAGGTTACGGACAGTGAGCTTCACAGAGAGTCTTTAAGTTATCCCCTCCATATGGCTGTTAATTATCTCATCACTTCCTGACTTAAGCTGGAGGTTCAGCTCAGGGAAATGTCAACTGCAACGTTCTCTGAATTCCACTTACGTACAGATGCTTTCTTTTAAGGTGGTTGTTTCTCTGAAGGACAAGTTAGTTATTATAAGCACGTGCACAATTTGTTGCAAATCAGACTCTCAGTAGGGCACGCGTTTACCCTTGTCATTAAGCAAGTGGAATCTCATCAGGGTGCATGCTGCAGATTTGTTGTTCCTCTTTCCTGGGATTTAAGTGTCAGTGGCAGGGCCACCATTGGTTGTCCATCCTGAATTGTCCCTGTCCTGAGTGACTTCAGAGGGCAGTACAGAATCAACCACATTGCTGTGTGTCTGGAGTCACTCGTAGGCCAGACTGTGAAAAGATGGCAGATTTCCTTCCCTAAAAGGCAATAGTGAACCAAAAGACTTTCAACAATTGATTTTAGTTTCATGGTAATGATTGCCAAGACTAGCTTTCAATTCCAGATATTATTAATTGGATTTAAATTCCACCAGCTGTCATGGCAGGATTTGAATTCCTGTCCCTTGAGCATTATCCTGGGCCTGGGGATTACTGCTATGTCAACATCTTTCTCCTAACTACACTCTGACTCTTCTGTACTGATCACTTTGCCCATGCCACTGTCAAATTTTCTCTTCCTTGGTTATTTCTTTGCTAACTGTTGACGTCTGTCTTTATCAATCAAACAACACAAAAGCAGCAGACTAAGTTCATTTTGTGCTGGTGCATTTCTCCACGTCAGCCGCTCAGTGTAATTCCGCAATCTCAACCCAATGTTCCCTGTTTAAAATCACACAACACCAGGTTATAGTCCAACAGGTTTAATTGGAAGTACTAGCTTTCGGAGTGCAGCTCCCAACATTCCCTGATCGTCCTCCATCACCAATCCCCACCTGATTTTATTGTAAATAATTTGAAGACTCAGTTTCAACGCTGGCCACAACTACTGCGTTTTTTTCTTTTGTCTTTACTCTTCTAATTTACTCACGGGATGTTGGCTTTACTAGCTGGGCCAACATCAACTGCCCAGTCCACATTGGAAAAGGTGGTACTGAGCTGCCTTGCTAATCTGCTGCAGTCCATGTGCTGGAAGTAGAGTCATAGAGATGTACAGCACGGAAACAGACCCTTTGGTCCAACTCGTCCATGCTGACCAGATACCCTAACTTAATCTAGTCCCATTTGCCAGCACTTGGCCCATATCCCTCTGAACCTTTCCTAATCATATACCCATCCAGATGCCTGTAATTGTACCAGCCTCCACCACTTCCTATGGCAGCTCATTCCATACATGCACCACACTCTGCCTGAAAAAGTCGCCCCTTAGGGCCCTTTCAAACTTTTCCCCTCTCACCCTAAACCCAGCTCATGCCCTCTAGCTCTGGACTCCCCCACCCCAGGGAGAAGACCTTGTCTATTTACCCTATCCATGCCCCTCATGATTTTGTAAACCTCTGTAAGGTCACTCTTCAGCCTCCGATGCTCCAGGAAAAACAGCCCCAGCCTGTTCAGCCTCTCCTTATAGCTCAAATCCTCCAAACCTGGCAACACCCTTGTAAATCTTTTCTGAACCCTTTCAAGTTTCACAATATCTTTCCAATAGGAGGGGGACCAGAATTGCATGTAATATTCCAAAATTGGCCTAACCAATGTCCTGTACAGCTGCAACATGAGCTCCCAACTCCTATACTCAATGCTCTGACCAATAAAGGAAAGCATACCAAATGCCTTCTTCACTATCCTGAGACTCCACTTTCAAGGAGCTATGAACCTGCACTCCAATGTTTCTTTGTTTAGCAACACACCCCAGGACCTTACCATTAATCTACAGTGTTGTTTCGGTCAAAATCCTGGAACTTTTCCCTGTGTCAGTGAAGGAATTACAATTTCCAACTCAAAATAGTGAGTGGTTTGAAGAGATCTTACAGACGGTGGTGTTCCCATGTGCTGTCCGTGTTCAGATGGGTAGAGATTGCAGTTTGGAATGTACTGTTGAAGTTGTGTTAGTGCAGTGCATCTCGTAGATGGTGCCTCTTGCATTGGTGGTGCAGGTGGATGGATGTTGAAGGGACGGATGTGGTTCCAATCAAGCAGGCTGCTTTGTCCTGAATGGTATCAAGCTTCTCAGGTGTTGTTGGAGCTGCACCCATCGAGGCAAATGGAGAGTATTCCATCAAACCCCTCACTTGTGCCTTGTGGATGGGCTTTGGGGAGTCAGGAAGTGAAGATTACTTCACCGCTGACCTGGTGTTGTAGCCCCTGTATTCACACTATTAATCCAGTTCACTCCTCACTGGTAACCTCAGGGACATTGAAGCCTTTTTGTGACCTTTTCCTAAAACTGCCTCACCCACCAGCGACCCCTGACCATTATCCCGGGCCTCTATCTTACTTTGCCTAATCATGTGCAGAGTACATCTCATGCTTTACCAACTTAAGAATGGCCAAAAGCCGCTCAGCCCCTCAAACCTGTTCCATTCTTCAGTCAGTCGTTGGATGGGGGCGAGGGAGGTTCCCTCACCTCAATTTACCTTCTTTGCTCCAAATCCTTCAGTAACCTCAAAGCAAAAAAAAAACCTTTACTGCTGTCAGTGCCCAACAGGCATGCACAGCTTTCTGACAGACAGAGTTTCAGATTTCCTGTCTTTTTTACATGAAGTATTTCCTGACAGCAGCCCTAAATGGTCTAGTTCTCATTTTAAAATGATGCCCACTTGTATGGACACTACCCACCAGAGGAAATAATTTTGCCCTCAAACCCCCGAATCATTTACCTCGTTCGGTACCAATTGTTCAGATTTACTGCAACCAATTCAGCTGCTTCATCGATAACCTTCCATCCATCATAAGGTCAGAAGTGGGCATGATCTCTGCCAACTGCACAATATTCAGCACCATTCATGACTCCTCAGATTCTGAAGCAGACCAAGTGCCAAATGCAGCATGTTCTGGACCCCATCCAAGATTTGAGCTGATAAATGGTAAGTAGCATTTGTTCCACATAAGTGCCAGGAAATAACAATTTTCAATGAGAAAAAAATCTGAACATTCCTCCTTGACATTCAATGGCATTATCATTGCTGTATTTTTAAATTATTTGATTACGGGATGAAGGCATCACTGGCTAGGCTAGCATTTATTGCCCAGAGGACAGTTAAGGGTCAACTGCATTACTGTGGGTCTGGAGTCACATGTGGGCCAGATTGGTTAGAATGGCAGTTTCTTTTGCTCAAGGACATTAGTGAACCAGGTGGGTCTTTCCAACAATGGATTCATGGTCATCTATTAGACTCTTAATTCCAGATTTTTATTGAATTTTAAATGCCACTATCTGCCATGGTGGGATTTGAACCCAGGTCCACAGAACATTACTTGAATTAACAGTCTAGTGATAATATCATTAGCCCGCCGCCTCCCTCTAATCTTTGTATTCCCCAGTTGTCAACATTTTCGGGCTTATCAGTGATCAGAACCTAATGTGGCTGTAAGAGGGTAGGAATTCTCTGCTGAATAACTCACCTTCTGTCCCCGCCCTCCCCTCCTCAGTCTACCATGTACAAGATAGGAGTGTGCTGGAAAACTCTGCACTTGCCTGATGGGTGCAGCTCCCAAAACACTCAAGAAGCTGCAGACAATCCAGGACAAAGCAACGTGCTTGATTGGCACCACATCTGCCACCTTCAACATTCACTCCTTTCACCATTAACAGACAGTGGCAGCAGTGTGCACCAGCCACAAGGTATACTGCAGTAACTCTTCAAAACCCCTTTGACAACACTCTCCCAGCACATGCCTATCACAACCCAAAAGGACAGGCTATGTTATGCCTGACCAATTAATTAGAAGCATTTGTGGAGAAAATTTGATGGAAAATTTGAGGGGAACCATCAAATGTAATTAAATAAAAATTGAAAGATCTGCAGAACTGTAAATATTTGGATTTCTAAAAGGCATTCAGTAGGATGCTGCACATAAAGCTAATTACTAAGATAAAAGCCCATGGTGTTGGAGATCGTATATTAGCACAGAGAGGATTGGCCAGCTAATAGAAAACAGAGAGTTGGGTTAAGGGGTGCATTTTCAGGATGGCAACCTGTAACGAGTGGATTGTTACAGGGATCAATGCTGGAGACACAATTATTTACAATATATATTAATGACTTGGATGATGGAAATGAAGTTTGCTAAGTTTGTAGATGAAGCAAAAATGGATGAGAAGGATGCACAGTGCTTACAGGGGGACATAGACAAGTGAAGTGAATGGTTGAAAACTTTGTAGATGGAATTTAATGTGAGGTAACATAACATTATACACCTTGGCAGGAGGAATAGAAAATTTGAATAATATTTAACTGGAGAAATACTGCAACAAACAGCAGCACTGAAAGATTTGGGATTCCGCATGCATTAACCACAAAATGCTAACATCCAAATTCAGCAGGTAATAGGGAAGCCGTGTAATGTTGGCTGTTATTTCAGAGTGTAAAAGTAGTGAATTCATGCTGAATCTGTACAAGGCTCTAGTCAGACGACACCCACTGGGATACTGTGAAATGTTTTAGTATCCATGTGTAAGAAAAGATATACTGGCATTACAATCTATATGATATAGATTATATCCATAAGATATAGGCCATTTGGTTCATCAAGTCTGCAGCACCATTTTGGCTAATGCATTTCTCAACCTCCTTTTCCTGCCTTCTCCCAGAAAGCCTTGATCCCCTTAGCCAACCGAGAGCCTATCTATCTCTGTATTAAATACACTCAGTCAGAAGTCACACACCAGGTTATAGTCCCAACAGGTTTGTTAGAAATCACAAGCTTTCAGAGCCCTGCTCCTTCGTCAGGTGAAAGAGCAGCGCTCCAAAAGCTTGTGATTTCAAATAAATAACCTGGTGTTGCGTGATTTCTGACTTTGTAAATAGTACACACTGCGCTACTAAGTGTTGGTGGTGGAGGAGGAGGATGCTTGTGGATGTGGTGCTGATCAAGTCCTGGATGGTGTCAAGCTTCTTGAGTGTTTTCGAAGGTGCATTTATTCAGCACCTGGAGAGTATTCCATCAGATGCTGGTGTGCCTGCCACAGGAACGTTGTTAAACTTGAAAAGTTGCAGTAAAAGATTTATAAGGTTGTTGCTGGGACTAGAGGGTTTGATCTATAGGGAGAGGCTGAATAGGCTGGGGCTGTTTTCCCTGGAGCATTGGAGGCTGAGGTGTGACCTTATAGAGGTTTATAAAATCATGAGGGGCATGTTTAGGGTGAATAGCTAAGGTCTGGGGGAGTCCAAAACTAGATTTAAGGTGAGTGGTGAAGGATTTAAAAGAGACCTAAGGGGCAACTTTTTCACGCACAGGGTGGTGTGTGTATGGAATGAGCTGCCAGAGGAAGTGGTGGAGGCTGGTACAATTACAACATTTAAAAGGCATCTGGATGAATATACGAATAGGAAGGGTTTGGAAGGATATGGGCCAAATGCTGGCAAATGGGACTAGGTCAGGTTGGGATGTCTGGTCAGCACATACAAGCTGGACTGAAGAGTCTGCCTCTGTGTTGTATGGCTCTATAAGCACTCCACAATCTCATTCCTAATAATAGACTCTTGAATGCTACCAATGACTGAGGTCAGGTTAACCAGCCTATAATTTCCCATCTTCTACCTCCCTCCCTTCTTAAGCAGAGATGTTTTTCAGTCATTTCAGTTTTTTAGACATTTTCCAGTCATCCGGTACCCTCCCTGACTCCAGTGATTCCCGAATGATCACCACCAAAGCCTCCACAATCTCTTCAGCTATCTCTTTCCAAACCCTGGTGTAGGTCATCAGGTCTGAGTGAGTTATTTGCCTTCAGACCTTTCAGCTTCCCCAGCACCTTCTGTTTGGTGAGGAGACTCTCTTCTTCTGATCTGCTGCTGGTGTCTTCCACTGTGAAAACTAATGCAAAGTACCTATTCAGTTCCTTTCCCATTTATTTGTTCCTCGTTGCTACTTCTCTAGCCTCATTTTCCAATGGTATAAATGTCCACTTTTGCCTCTCTCTTACCCTTTATATATCTTTAAAAAAAACACTTGAAATTTTCTTTTATATTTACAGGGTAGCTTACTGCCATATTTCATCTTCTCCCTTTTAGCTTTTTTTTAGTTATCCTCTGCTGGTTTTTAAAGGCTTCCCAATCATCTGCCTTCCCACTAATCTTTACCTGTATGTTTGTTTTTTGATTTTATGCTGGCCCTGACTTCCCTTGTCAGCCATAGTGCCTCATCTTGCTCTTAATATGTTCCTTTTCCCTTGGGATTAATTTCTGCTGTGCCTCCCGAATTACTCCCAGAAATGTCTGTCATTGCTGCTCCACTGTGTTCCCTGCTTGGCTTCCCTTCTCATCAACTCTGGCCAGCTCTTCTGTCATTTCTTTGAAGTTATATTTACTCAGTTGTAATACTGTTGCATCTGATTCTAATTTCTCCCTCGTAAACTGCGGGGTGAATTCTATCATATTATCGTCACTGTCCCCTTAGGGTTTCCTTCACCTTAAACTCTCTAATCAAGTCTGCCTCATTATAGATCACCAATTTCAGAATTGCCTGTTCACTAGTGGTGTTTACCACAAGCTGCTCCAAAAAAACAATCTCTCAGACAGCCATGAATTCCTTGTCCCAGTACACTTACAAATTGATGTTCCCCCATGATTATTGTAATAATGCCTTTCTTACATACCTTTTCTATCTCCTGATTTATTTTCTGCCCCACATCTTGACTACTTCTAGGAGGCTTGTACATAATTCCCATCATGGGCTTTTCTCCTTTGTGGTTTCTCAACTCTATCCACGCACATTCTATGTCTTCCAAGCTTTTATCACTTCCTACTATCAGTTTAATTTCATTTCATAAGAACAAGGCAACCATATCATCTCTGCCTATCTGCCTGTCCTTTTGATAACATGTATACCTTTGGATATTTATTTCCCAACCCAGGTCTCCTTGCAGTGTCTTCATGATACCCGCAACATCATACCTGCCAATCTCAATCTGCGCTACAAGCTTGTTTCATCCATTGTGCATTTAAATACAACACCCTTCGTCCTGCACTGACTGCCTCCTGCCTTCTTATAGTTGACCCCTTATCTGCTGCACCTGAAGTTAGATTCCTGATGCTTTCTATAATCTCTGTCCTATTACTTGTTCTGGAAACTTCAATAACCTCTCCTAAGCGCTCCCTTCCTTTAACTGGTTTAGAGACCCTATGACCACTCCATTTAGCGTTTTTGCTTGGATCCTGGTCCCAGAATAGTTCAGATAGAGCCCCTCCCAATGGTATAGTTCCTGCTACTGACCCACAAAATGGGGCCCCTCTTCCCACACCGTGGCTTTTGCCACACATTTGCTTTCTTGATTGTCTTATCTCTCTGCCAGTTTGCTTGTGGGTCAAGTATTAATCCAGAGATTATAACTCTTGAAGTCCTATTCTTTAGTTTTGTTCCTAATTCCTGATATTACCTGAATGGGACCTCTTGCCCACTCTTACCACTGTTATTTGTCCTACCATGGACCACAAAAACTGGATCCTCTCCCTTCCCCTCCAATATCCTTTCAAATTGGTTTGAGATTCCCTTACGCAGGCACCGGACAGGCATAACATCACACAAGACTCCCAATTCTGCTTAAAAAGGATGCTGTCTATCCTCCTAATTATGGAATCCCCTATCAAGACCAATTTTATTTGTGCTCCCTTCACTTGAATGGCCTCATGTACCACTGGTCAGTTTGTCCATCTTCCCCACAGTCCTTTTACCCATCCACACAGGGAGCAAACACCTCATACCTGTTGGACAAGGTCAAGAGCTGAGGCTCCTCCAATGCTAAATTCCAGAGAAAGTTTCACTAGGTTGATCCTGGGTATGGAGGGATTTTCTTATGAATAGGTGAGCAGGGCCTGTACTTGTTGGAGTTTGATGACCTTATTCAGCCATTCAAGATTCTACAGGGCTAGTTTGGAGAAATGGTTGTGTCCTCCCTATGGAAGAGTCCAGGATCAGAGCGTATAATCTCAGTGTAGGGGTTGTACATTTAAAAATGAAATTAGGAACGTCCTCTCTGAGGGTAGTGTATCTGTGGAATTCTTTACCACAGAGAGCTTTTGAAGCTAGGGGTCGTTGAGTATGTTAAGAGCTGAGATAGACAGATTTTTAATCAGTAAGGGAATCAAGGGTTTGGAGAAAAGGCAGAAAAGTGCAGTTGAAGATTATCAGATCAACCATAATCTGACTGAATAGCAGAGCAGACTCAGTGGGCTGAATGACCTACTTCCACCTCAACATCTTTTTGTCTTAGGGACAAGGACAGCAGTTACATGGGAATAGCCACCACATCCAAGTTGAATTGCAAGTCCCATGCTATCTCGACTTAGAACTACATCACTGTTCCTTCAATGCTGCTGGTTCAAAGTGCTGGAAGTTCCTTCCTAGCTGTCCGGTGGGTTTCCCAAGAAGGCAGCTCACCACCACCTCCTCCAGGACAATTTTGGATGTGTAATGAGTGCCGACCCAGACAGCGATTCTCACATGTCCTAAATGAATAAAATAAAAACTTATCCATTAAGCTGCATCATGCTTTGAATCCAAATAAGATGATATAGAGATGTGACAAAGAAGGAAAGAAAAGTGATTGTTATTTTGCCAAAAATGGGGGCAGCATAGTGACTCAGTGGTTAGCACTGATGCCTCACAGCGTCAGGGACTCGGGTTCGATTCCAGCCTTGTGCGACTGTCTGTGTGAAGTTTGTACATTCTCCCCATGTCTTCATGGGTTTCCTCCGGGTGCTGTGGTTTCCTCCCACAGTCCAAAGATGCTCAGGGCAGGTGGATTGGCCATGGGAAATTGCCTGTAGTGACCAGGGATGTACTGGCTAGGTGGATTAGCCATGGGAAATGCAGGGTTACAGGGTTTGGGTGGGATGCTCTTTGGAGGATTGTTCAGACTCAATGGGCTGAATGGCCTCTTTCCACACTGTAGCGATTCTATGAGGCAAGTTTTGACCTCCAGATCCCACTTTCCCATGGGATATCCTGCCTCAAAGATCTGCTGGTCAGGTTACAAATACTGTTCAGTCAAACAAAGACCAATGACCCAATGTATCAGATAGACATTATGTTCAAATCAAGTGACAGCTGACAATGGGGCTGGGGTGAATTGAGCAGTGGCCTGCCCTCAAGCTACCATTGATGGATTGTAGCAGTTGAAGATACATCGGTGATCTTGGAGAGTTAGGTCAGGGCTTTGAACCTCTTGTGCCACTGCCACCAGGTCTCAGGGGATTGTCCCTCTCGGATTGAGCTCTGTGGCTATCTGCTCCCACTTCCTTCTGAACTTGCCTCAACATTAAGAAATGTAGGTGAGGGTCATGTGAGGCTCACCAGGTATGGTATTGGTTCCCTGCCGATGGCTGCAGCCAATGAACAGCGCCATTGTTACTAGCAGCATACATTTTAATGAGCAGGTTGTGCTGACTGTATTACAATAAATAGGTGCAGAATAGTTACTCAACATGGACATGAGGTTTGACATTTTGAGAAATGCAGTCCATTTACACTGTCGCTTTCTGTGAATCCCTGTGTTTTGTTAACCTTGCGGTCAATGGGCTCCACTTCTCTCTCTCTTACGTCATTACCTTGTCTATTAGTCTTGGCTTCACTGCACAATAGGGACATTTGCCTTTTAACGGTATATGTTACTTTTACTTTGAACTGAATATTCCTTTGAAGAGTTTCCACTGTTCCTCTAGGTTTGCTAATTAGCAACCCATCCCAATTTACTATCGTTAGTTCATTCTCACTCTTTTGAATTATGATCAGTTTACCTCACATAAATTTACAATCTTGGTGCATGATTCCCACTTTCAAATTCAATCATATAGTGCTTGCTCTTCACCAAATGTTCACATATTTGTTAACTTATTTACGTTTTTGATTCATTCATGGAATGTGGGTATTGATGGCTGGACCAGCATCTATTGCCCATCCCTATTTGCCCTGAAGAAAGTGGTGGGTTGGACCACCCATTGATGAAGGACTGGAGCCATGCATAAGGATTTCTCTCACTAATGGACATTTGGGAATCACTTACCCTTACAACAATCCAACAGTTTCATAGTCACTTTTACTGAGACAAACATTTTACTTAAGTGCAATTCACATTCTTAAATAGCCTTGGTAGGATTTGATGTTTTGTTTTCTTTGTCCATGGGAGGTAGGCATTGCTGGCTGTCCATATCTAGTGACGGCGGTGGTGAGCTGCCTTTTTGTTTTGATGAGTCCATGTGGGGTACAGGGACACTACAGTGTTATTATGGCGGCATTTCCAGGATTTTGGCCTAGCCACAGTGAGGTGTATTTGTTGAAGTCAGGATGGTGAGTGGCTTGGAGAGATAAACTTGCAAATGGTTGTGTTCCCATACACCTGCTGCCCTTGTATCTTTGGATGATAGTGGTGCTGGATTTGGAAGGTGCTGTCGAAAGAATCTGGGTAAATTGCTGCTGTGTATCTTGTAGCCAGGACAGACCACTGCCACTGTGCGTTGGTGGTGGAGGGTGTGAATGTTGAAGGGGATGAATGTGGTATCAGTCATTCGGGCTGTTTCATCCTGGATGGTGTCGAGTTTCTTGTGTGTTGTTGAAGTTGTACCCACCTCGGCATATCAATCCATTCTTGGGATTGGTAAATAGTCGGAAGTGGGTACTGCAGATGCTGGAGATTAGAGTCAAGATTAGAGTGGTGCTGGAAAAACACAGTAGATCAGGCAGCATCCAAGGAGCAGGAAAATCGACATTTCGGGCAATAGCCCTTCATCAGGAATCTCAATAACATTAATCCAGTCTCAATCCCAGTAATGTTAGACCAATATAGCTCAGTACACTCTCAGTCTCAGTTACTCTGGACCAATATAGCTTAGTGCTGCTTTCACGTTTGCAGAAGTACTGTTATTGATAAATAGTCTCAGGCCATGAGATTATTACTGTCATAGGCATTATTGATTACTAAATCTAGTATAACCTAGACAGCTCCAAAACAATTTTTTTTCAAAAAACTGCTAGATAGTGCAATAATAATTGTTACCTTTGCTATCTAGACCATTCATTTCTTTAGAATGAAAAATTAGAATCTCCTATTTTAATTGCACTTTCTGCTGGATGCTTTCCTGATCTACCTAGATACATCACAGTGATCCAGAGAGAGGTCTGGAACACAGCTTTCACCAGTCTGTCATCTCTCCAGGTCTCCGAGTTCCAACTGTTCTAATTCCATTTCCTACTCACCTTGACAGAAATCTGTTCAATCTGTCAATGCACCTTTTCCCCATATTGTCTTGAGCTCCTTTCTAAATGTTTCTATCCTTCCAAAAGATCATACAGCCTAGAATAATTAACTATGAATCAAGTGCAGATTGTAGGCATATCATATTCTTTCAGATGAAAGTGTATTTTAATTCACGTTTTACTATTTATGCTACATTTCCTGTGTTATTTCATCAAAATCTGTCCAAAGATGAGAGATTCCTGTCAGACATAAATCTAACTTTGAGTCATTAATCTTGAACCTAATACCAATTGATCCTAACCTCAACCCAAAACGCTGACCCTCAATTTTCAAATCTACCCTCAACCTTCTACATTCCACTAAAAAACACAAACCATCTTCCAATAAATTTATTGAGCTTAAAACATCTGCAAACGTGAAGGCAGCACTAAGCTATATTGATCCAGAGTAACTGAGACTGAGAGTGTACTGAGCTGTATTGGTCTAACAATGCTGGAACTGATACTGTACTAAACTGTAGTGGACTAATCTTACTGAGATTGAGACTCTGAGCTATACAGGTCTAATGTTACTGAGATTGAGACTGTACTGAACTATGCTGGGATGTGGTCTTATGATTGATTAGATAGATAGATTCCCTACAGTGTGGAAACCTTTGGCCCAACAAGTCCACACCGACCCTCCGAAGAGCAACCCACCCAGACCCATTCCCCTACATTTACCCCTGGTTAATGCACCTAATGCTACGGGCAATTTAGCATGGCCAATTCACCTGATCTGCACATCTTTGGACTGTGGGAGGAAACCGGAGCACCTGGAGGAAATTCACGCAGACATGGGGAGAATGTGCAAACTCCACACAGTTGCCCAAGGCGGGAATTGAACCCGGGTTCCTGGCGTTGTGAGGCAACAGTGCTAACCATTGAGCCACCGTGCCGCTCATCTCTACATCAGGGCGATAGGATGCCAATTTGCGAAGCATTTCAGTGACTATCTCTGGGACACATTCACCAAACAATGTAGCCGATCAATTCAACTCCCTCTCCCATTCCCCCAAGGTCATGTAAGTCCTGGGCCTCCTCCACCACCAAATACAAGCCACCTGACAACTGGAGGAAGAACGCCTTATCTTCTGCCTTGGGATCCTCCAACCACACGGGATCAACATGGACTTCACTGGTTTCCTAATCTCCCCTCCCCCCATCTCATCCCATCTCATCCCAGGTCCAACCCTCTAACTCAGCACCACCCTCTCGATCTGTCCCATCTTCCTTTCCACATATTTGCTCCACCCTCCCTACCGACCTATCACAATTACCCACACCTGCATCCACCTATTGCCTTCCCACCTACCTTCCTTCCAGCCTCTCCCCTCACCCCACCCACCTATTAGTTTCCCAGCCCCACCCCTCAACATTCCTGATGATGGGCTCTTGCCCGAAACGTCGACTCTCCTGCTCCTCGGATGCTGTGTGACCTGATGTGCTTTTCCAACACCACCTTTTCAACTAGGCTGGAATTGTACTGAGCTTTGCTGGGACTGAGCCTGTACTGAACTATACTGGTCTAATGTTACTGAGATGGGGAAGTGAAAGGCATAGATACATTGGAAACACTGCACAGTCCCTTTCCCCAGAACTGCAAGTACCGGTGACTGTGAATCAGTTTTGTGAAGCTGTGTCTGAAATCTGGGGGGAAATGCACCTTGTGCCTTTGTTTGGAGGTGGGCTGTTTCATGGAAGGAATTAACCTGGGATCTGCTCTCTGGATGCTGGTTTAGTGCAGTTTTTGATTGTTACCTGTTTTTACTAAACGCGGTAAGAACTAGATTCATAACTTCAGAATGAAACTGGATGGGTTTCAAGAGATGCACTGGAAAACTTTGAAAAATGTTTGGGCTGAATTTTATTTGTGGAATGATTTTCCTTGCTCTGGATGCACATGTGAATTTCGTTCAGATATTGTAAATCCTGGAGTGGGGCCAGTGATACTTTTTGTGTTTCCTTGCGAGGTATGTGGCAGGGATTGGAATATCTCCGTGTGTTTACAGACAAGACGTTTCTGCATTTGCCCTGTCCCTGTCCCTGAAATGGGTATGGGTGCACACAGTTAGTTTGTGAGTGATCAGACTTTTATTCCTTGCTTGAAGTGACAAAAAAAAAATCTGAAGTTGCCCTGAGTTAGTCAAGAATTTGGTTTAAAGAGAAATCTCCAGGAAGTGTTCCACGCCGTAGTTGAGGGTATGTTCGCTGAGCTGGGAAGTTGATTGGCAGACATTTTGTCCCCTGTCTCGGTGACATCTTCAGTGCTTTGGAGCCTCCTGTGAAGAGCTGCTGTACTGTGTCTTCTGGAATTTATTTGGTTGCGTTCCTGCTTCTTCCGGTTGCTTGTTCTGCTAGTTTATTGTGGTGGCCGATATATTGGGTCTAGGTCTATGTGCTTGTTGATGGAGTCCGTGGATGAGTGCCATGCTTCTAGAAATCCTTTGACTGTCCCCTGTTTGGGCTTGTCCTATGGTCATTGTGTTGTCCCAGTTGAATTTATGGTGCTTGTCATCTGTTTGTGGCCACTTAGGGACAGCTGGTCATGGCGTTTTGTGACTAGTTGGTGTTTGTGCGTGACTAATGAGTTAGGTTGTGGCATATCCTCATCATGTAATTTGTCTGTTAGGCATCTGTGGATGTAGTCACTAGCCACGCCACTTTACATAAAAAATATCTTGGAGCTGACAGCCAGACTTTTTCGACCACTGGGAACGATGACAGCCCATAAACCAACAGCCAAGCTCAGACAACTCACCAGGACAAAAGACCCTGTACCCATCATGTGGAAGGCGAATGTAATTTACCAAGATTCCATGCAAAGACTGCATGCAACCCTATATAGGATAAACAGGCAGACAACACAATGATTATAAGATAAGCAAAACAATACACACAGAGCATTTTCTAGAAGCACGGCACTCATCCACAGACTCCAAAACAAGCGCATAGACCTAGACCCAATATACCGGCCACAAGAATGAACTACCGGAACCAGCAACTGGAAGCAGCAGCAATGGAACCAAATAAATTCCAGAAGAAACAGCACAGCACCACTTCACAGGAGGCTCCAAAGCACTGGAGATGTTACCGAGACAGGGGACAAAATGCCTGCAAATCAACTTCCCAGCTCAGCGAACATACCCACAACCATGCCAACTGGCACCCAAGCTACAGTGGGCGGCACGGTGGCACAGTGGTTAGCACTGCTGCCTCGCAGCGCCAGAGACCCGGGTTCAATTCCCGCCTCAGGCGACTGACTGTGTGGAGTTTGCACATTCTCCCCGTGTCTGCGTGGGTTTCCTCCGGGTGCTCCGGTTTCCTCCCACAGTCCAAAGATGTGCAGGTCTGATGAATTGGCCATGCTAAATTGTCTGTAGTGTTAGGTAAGGGGTAAATGTAGGGGCATGGGTGGGTTGCGCTTCGGCGGGGCGGAGTGGACTTGTTGGGCCGAAGGGCCTGTTTCCACACTGTAAGTAATCTAATCTAAACCTTTACACAAACCTTGAGCTGTTCCATGCATTGGCTGTTCTGACTTGAGCAACTGAACATATCGTGGATGATGGGAACCTGAAACAAACACAAAGTGCTGGTGAAACTCAGCAGGTCTGACAGCATCTGTGGAGAGAGAAAACAATTAACGTTTTGAGTCCAGTATGACTTCTTCAGAACTGCGATTTGATTTGATATATTATAGTCACATGTACTGAGAAACAGTGAAAAGTATTGCTTTGTGTGCTATTCAGGCAAATCTTACCTTACATAAGTACATCTGGGTATTAGAACAAAATGCAGAATAGAGTATTACAGCTACAGAGAAAGATCAATTTCAGTATGAGAGGCCTGTTCAAAAGTCTGATTTCAGTGGGGAGGAAGCTGTTCTTGAATCTGTTGATACATGCTGTTAGACTTTTGTAGCTTCTGCCCGATTGGTGAGGGTGGAAGAGAGTATGACTAGGATGGGATTATGTTGGCTGATTTCCTGAGACTATAGACGGAGTTGATGGAAGGAAGGCTGGTTTTCATGATGGACTGGGCTGAGTTCACCACACTGTCATTCCTTGGGATCCTGAGCAGAGCAGTTGCCATACCACACTGTGATGCATCCGGGTAGGATACTTTCTGTGGTGCATCTATAAATATTGGTGAGAGTCAGAGTCAGAGATGTACTGCATGGAAACAGACCCTTCAGTCCAACCCATCCATACCAACCAGATATCCTAACCCAATCTAGTCCCACCTGCCAGCACTCAGCCTATATCCTTCCAAACCCTTCCTATTCATATACCCATTCAGTGCCTTTTAAATGTTGCAATTGTACCAGCCTCCACCACTTCCTCTGGCAGCTCATTCTATACATGCACCATTCTTTGTGTGAAAAAGTTGCCCCTTAGATCCTTTTTATATCTTTCCCCTCTCACCCTAAACCTATGCCCTCTAGTTCTGGACTCCCCTTACCCAGGGAAAAGACTTTGTCTATTTATCCTATCCATGGCCCTTATGATTTTATAAACCTCTATAAGGTCACCCCTCAACCTCCGCGCCCCAGGGAAAACAGCCCCAGCCCATTCAGCCTCTCCCTATAGCTCAAACCCTCCAACCCTGGCAACATCCTTGTAAATCTTTTCTGAACCCTTTCAAGTTTCACAACATCCTTCCAATAGGAAGGAGACCAGAATTGCATGTAGTGCCGTATTCCAAAAGTGGCTGAACCAATCACTGCGGCCACGCTGAATTTCCTTTGCCTTTGAGGGTGTAGAGGGATCTGTGTGCTTTCTTCACCGTGTGTGCCATTTAAAACAAATTGGACAATCTGTATGCCTTCAATTATTCTCCAATTAATTGCCCTGCCATCAATGTGGTTTGCTTGAAATTACTCAAATGCAACCCCATAATTTTAATATTCTCAGTTCATAGTCGGTGTTAGGTTAACGTTTGTCCCAGAGCAGTGTGTAAGTTCTTAACTGGCATATTAGCAGTCCCTTCTCTCAGTTGACAGAATATTATCACACGTTTGCAGTCCTTATTTTCTCTGGGAGCTGAGTGCTGCTGGGCAGTAACAGGACAGTTAGAGAGAAGATTAAACTGTTCGTCCCTGGAGAGTTCTTTCGCTGATTGGATAGCCGAGCAGAGAGTGGGTGTGCTTGAGACAGGGGTGGAGGTTTGTCGTGGTTGGGTCAGTGTTAGATCCGAGAGGATCTGAGCTCCGGTAGCAACTGCTGGTAATTTAACAGCAGTGCAGCAATGAGAGAGAGAGAAAGCTTGGACAGCTGATCGCTGAGTAAAGAGGTTGAAGGAACATGTGAGCGGTGCACAGAGCCCCTGAAGAGCTGCAGCGGTTGAAATACACAGTGCAGGAGACCCGGGAGCATGAGGAGGGGAAGCCACTGTAAAGTTTAAACAGGGGCCAGCAGGAATTCCAGCATCTAGCAAATGTGTGCTTCGAATAGCTTGATCATGTGGCGTTGCAGGAGCTGCTGATTGTTGAGAGCGTGGATTGGAAGCTCCCAGTACATAGAGAGATAAGAGATTACCCCCCTCCCCCGTGCGTGTCTCTCTCTCTCTCACACACACACACACACACACAGGCTCTCTGACTGACCTCCAGTTTATCCTGCGCTTGTGTCCCTTCATCCTGTGCCGAGCACCGAGACATGTTTGACACTGAATGTGAGATCTGGGAAGAGGGAGAATATGGAGAAATCAAGTAGTGAGGAGTTTTCAATCCACCGGAGCCCCTCTGTGGAGAGCAGAGACTCGGAGGTTGGAAAAGCCTCCACGTCTGGACAGCAGTTTGGTCGTGGATTTACGGCTGGGGCTTTCTATGGCAACTCCGGCAGCCGCAGCAAGGAGCCAGCGGGACCCGGTGTCAACAGGGACAGATACACCGCCCCTAAAGGCAGCAAGTATGTGGTGTTTTACCTCGACCTGTCCTTTGTTTTTCTCCTAGAATTCCAAAAGTGCAACATGGCAAGAGGCTGTTTGTGTTGTCTGAAGTACTTGATGTTTCTTTTCAACCTGATCTTTTGGGTAAGTGATTGATTTCTTTCTTTGAGCGTTGATTGTTTAATTGAAATGTCACTTGGTCGTGAGAAACACAACTGAACTCGGTCGTCCCCATGGTCCCTAATATTAAAGTTAGCTGCCATCAGTCATGATCCGGTGCTCAGTGTAACTTAAGTCTTGGATTTGGCAGAGAGGTCTCCTCACTTACATAAGAACATAGGAGCAGGACGCGTCCTTTCGGCCCATCGGTTCTTCTCTGCTGTTTAACGCAGTCCTGATTTATCTCCTCTCTTTACCCCATGTCCCTGTCCCATTCCTGTATCTTCTCTGCCCTCTCTGATGTTCAAAGATCACTCTGAATATGCTCAAAGCCTGAAGCATCCACTGCTGTCTATCTGGGAGGCCCGAAGATTGGAATAAATTTCTCCACATCTTAACCGACCAACCCCTCTGTCAAGGGAAACATTTTCTCAGTATCCACTCTAAGAGGGTAATAAAAACAGAAGTAGCTGGAGAAGCTCGGCAGATCTGGCAGCATGTGTGGAGAGAGAAGTTTAGTGTCCAACATGACTGTCAGACTGGAAACTGAGTTTCTCCAGCACTTAGTTTTCTTTTAATTCCAGCATCCCAGTATTTTGCTTTTATCCCATTTAAGAGGCTTATGTGTTTCAAGGCAATCATCTCTCTGTTTTTCTAAGCTCCTGGAAGTATTGTCCTATTCTGCTCAATATTTCCACATAGGGCACTGTCCAAATCCCAGGATCCAGTCTGGCTTATGCTAAAGGTGCCCCCGAAAGACAATTATATTACTCCTTTACTGTACTCCAGCTGTGGTCTCGCCATGTCTCTATGTAATTGGAATTAAATTTCATTTGTACACTCCAACTCTTTCTCTTCGAGGCTACAGTGCCTTTTGCTATCCCAATTCTTGCCCATCTCTTAATTTTCTGTGACTTGTGTGCAAGGGTATATAGGTCCCTCTGAATAGCACGATTACTCAGTCTCTCACCAATTTAGAAAAAAAGTTCTATTTTTCCTTCCAAATTGGATGCCTTCACATATCTCCACATTGTGTTCTGTCCACCACACTCTTACTCCTACACAAGCTGTCAGTACCTCACTGCTTACTGGCCCATTTAACGTAGCATCGTCAGCAACCTTTGGATGTCTTACACTCAGAGCTGTTGTCTGAAACTGACATTCTCTGCCCTGTGAAAGCAGTGTAGAGCAATCCTGGGTGTGCACTGCATTAAAAATGGCTTTGTGGCTCCAAGTGAGGCTGGCGGGCAGATTACTGTGTGAAACGAGTTAAGGGTTATCACCATATCCGATGAGGAGTCTGTGCAGTTTGCAGCATTTAACACAGTGAAAAGTACCAATTAAGTAACCCATAATACTCCAGGAATATAACTGGGGATTAAGGTTGGTGTGGTTCTGACCTATCCTGCTCCCCTTCAGCATTTAATACAATTTCTTTAAGCATCAGTGCTTGTTAGATCAGTCATAGCAGAGCTAGATAGTACTGCCTCATCAATGTAATCTGCTGGGATGCACAATCAACTGTAGAACTTTGGCAGTAAAGCCCATTGCATGTTCACTGGTCCAGGATTAGACGCAGCGTGTTCCTATTTTACTGCACCTCCAGTGTTTCTTTTTTTGTGAGTGAAACGTCCGTAATAATTATTCAAAAAGATGGTTTGAGAACGTGGTGCAAATTGGAAATTCATCTTCCGTTCTTGCCAATTTATCAATGTGTCGACACTCCAAGCATTTGAAACTCCATTGTTGATTCTTAATGAGACACACAAGATCCTAAGGGGATTTGATATGGTGAATGCCGGGAGGATGTTCCCTTGTGAGGGAGTCTGGAACTAGGGGGCAGAATTTAAAAATCGGAGGTCTCCCATTTAATATTGAGATGAGGAAGAATTGGTTAATGGTCATTACTCTGTGGAATTCTCTTCCCCAGAGGCTGATTATTGAATATATTCAAAGCTGAGTTAGACGAATGTTTGATTGACAAGCAAGTCACATTATGGGAAGAAAAGACAGAAAGTGAAGTTGACTGGAGACAACAAGAAGGGCTGAATAGCCTCTTCTGCTTTGATTGCATTCTGAGTATTCCATTACTGCTTTGATGCAATCAGTCCTTTTTAGCTTGTAGAACTTTTACTAAGAGATGGCAGTATTCCAGTGTCCTCATGGTAATTAATCCGTTGCTACTGTCCTAGTGCAGCATACAGTATTCTGTACTGTTAGGATCTGGTGTCACTTGGTACAGAATACAGTACAGTGCACTGGGTATATATTTTTCCTTTTAGGGTTGGTCATGTTGAATCATGTGTTATTCACCAGTGGTATATTTATCCACTTGGAGATTAACTGTCGCTGAGCTGCCATCACAGCAGTCCCCTGCTTCCTTGGTCACTTTGTCCTAATCTGTCTGTCTGGCTTCCTATGAAATGTACATTTGCATTGATCTGGATATATGATAATCGGACAAGAGGTCAGCTGATGTGTTGTGGTTTACAAAGATAGGAGAAAGGGGATAGTTTCAGATTGCAAGAAGGTATTGTTAATAGGGACACTGCAAGCAGACTTTGTTAGCAAAGGCAGAATAGTTAATCAGGTATCAGAGACCTTATTTTTCTGTTCCTTTTATATGCGGTTTAGTCCATGCATGGGCACCATTTAAGCCTGAGTGTGTATTGTGTGTGTTAATATTCCTGAGTTTCTGCATAATATTTCTCCATTTGCTACTGTCAGTGTATCTCCATTGCATCTCTGCCATTTTATTTAATTTTGTTATTTGCTGATGGGGTTTTTTTCCAATCTGCAACAGCAACAAACAGGCGTGTAGAGGTTACTGTGACTGCACATTTCATAATGGAACCAGAATGACCGACTGTCCCAGAAGCTCACACCCGATCTTGGGTTTCTCGTTTACCTCAGCAGGGTTTAGGATGAGACCATAAGATGCAAAACTATAAAGTATAGGAGCAGAAGTTGTCCATTCGGCACATAAAGTCTACCCCACCATTCAAAGTCCAATGATGTGTAGGTTGGGTGGATTGGCCATGCTAAATTGCCCTGTAGTTGAGGCTAGGTGGATTAGCCATGGGAAATGGAGAGGTTACGGAGATAGGGTGGGATGCTTTTCGGAGGGTCAGTGCAGACTAGATGGGCCAAACGGCCTCTATCTGCATTGTAGGGAGTCTGTGATTCTGTGAGATCACTGCTGATCTGATAATCCTCAATTCTGCCTTATCCCCATAATCTTAACCCATTCGTGAATCTGGTTCAATAAGCGTTAATGCCGATGCAGAGCAGTAATTTATCATAGAACGACCCAGCACATTCAGACCATCATTCCTGTGCTGGTTCTATGAGCATGCTATTCGATACGTGGCTCTCTTTGCCGAACCCTGCAAATTCTTCTTTCATGTGTTTTCAATTCCCTTTTGAAGGTTATTATTCAATCTGCTGCTACAGTCTGTGCATTCCAGATCACGACAGCAACCATTATTCATACACAGCCTCTTAACATTGTTTAGACATTTTGTTTTAACCAATTCGCAGAAGGGTTATCGAACAGAATATGTGTAAACTGATGTAAGGACAGGTGACCAAAAGCTCGATGGTTGAACAGGATTTGCTGCGGATTATGCAATGAATGGCTCCGTCATTCTATAAAAATCCTTTTTTTTTTCTCCACGTCACCTCTTTAGCCAATTACCTTGATTCCGGGTGCTACTGTCATCGACCATTCTAACAGTGGAAATGGCTTTTCTCAATTTACTTTATCTGTACCAGTCAAGGTGTTGAACAACTCAATGAAATCTCCCCTGCTCCAAAGACGAAAACTGCAGACTCTTCATTTCTGTACCTGCAACTAAAGTTCCTCACCTCTGCCTTTCCAATAAATCTCACTCTTGTGCCCTTTCCAATGGCATGCCAGCCTTCAAAAGTGTGGAATTGAATACAATACTCCAACTGGGCCTTCACCACCTTAGAGGCAAGTGAGGAAAAGATAATGTATTTGTGACTGGAAATTTGTTCAGGTAGGGTTCTCCAAGGATCAGAAATAGGTCCCTTGCTCTTTGAGGTGAAAACTAATAGTTTAGATTTAAATATAGTATAGCGTTCATGATCAATAAGCTTTCAATGCTGCAAATTTAGCCCTGTGGTTGGTGAGGATGAAAGCTGCAAGAAGCTATCAATGGACTAGTCAGATGGGCAGGAAACATGCAAATGGAACTCAGCCCGAGAGAATTGTAAAACAATGTGTTTGAGGAGATCAAACAAGGTAAGGGATAATGAGATGTGTGGAGGAATAGAGAGAGATCTTGGAGTTCATTATTCAAAGATCTCTGAAGATGGCATGACAGGTAGATACTGGTACGTTTGACAGGTACACTCTGGATGTACCTACCCTCCCTGTTCAAGAAGGCATCACCACCTGCTCAAGGGTAATTAGGGATGGACATAAACGCTGGCCAAGGCAATGACCCCCACATTCCGTGAATGAATTTAAAAGGGATAAGTGGATAAGGTGGTTGAGAGGGTATTTGGGATACTTCCTATAATTCACAGAAATAAGGACTGTTTGAAAGAAATAGCTAGGCCACAACAGTGCACTGCATACAATTGTGGTCACTGCAGTCAAAAAGGGTGTGACCACACTAGGGAGAGTACAGAGGAGATTTACTGAGGATGTTACAGGGAATGCAGAATTTCAGGTATGATCAAATAGACAGAGTGCATTCCCTTTGGAACACAGGATGCTGGGGGAGTTTAATTGAGGTGTGCAAAATTAAGGAGCTTAGAAAATTTGTCAAAGGAGGGTTGTTTCCCTCAGCAGAGTCAAGATTAGAGTGGTGCTGGAAAAGCACAGCAGGTCAGGCAGCATCTGAGGAGCAGGAAAATCAATGTTTCGGGCAAAAGCCCTTCATCAGGAATCTGATGATTCCACATGAAGGGCTTTTGCCCGAAACATTGATTTTCCTGCTCCTCAGATGCTGCCTGACCTGCTGTGCTTTTCATGAACCACTCTAATCTTGACTCTGATCTCCAGCATCTGCAGTCCTCACTTTTCCCTCAGCAGATTGGCAATAGCAGTAGATGTAGATTTTAAGTAATTGGCAGAAGGGTTAGAGGGGACTTGAGAGTTTTTTTGTTTCATGCAGAGTGTGGTGAAACTCACTGCCCGAAAGGGTTGTAGAGGCAGAAATACTGACCACATATTGAAGCAAAACACTTGAAGGAGCACTTGAAATGCAAGAACCTAGAGTGCTATAGACGAAGAGTTGGATGAGGCTTGAGGTAACAAAAATGATGGGCTGAATAGTTTACTTCTGTGCAATAAGTGTTAGCCATTCTAGGATAAGTATTTTACAAAACCACCTTGCCTTTGTACTTTTTTTGCCTTTATTGATAATGCCAAGGATTCCACTTGTGTTTTGAACTACCTTTTTGATGTGAAAAGGTCTGAGAATCCTTAGACTTTCAGCTGATCAGAGAGAGCCAGCAGGATTGGTAAAGCGAAGGTCACACCTGATCAATCTTATTTGGAAGAGGTAACTGCAGTCATGGACGGGGCAGTGTTTCTGGATGTTGTTTATATGGACTTCCCGAAGGCACTTGACACGGTTCCACATTAGAGTCTGCCAGCTAAAGCTGAAGTTTGTGGAATTGCAAGTATATTATTAATGAATGTGTTGGGAAATTGGCTGACTAACAAGAAACTGAGATAATAGGCAGGATATGATGAACAGTGTCATGCAGGATTTGACTTAAGATCTCAACCATTCATCATATTTATTAATGGCTGGGGTGATAGGATAGAAGGACATATCCAAACTTGGTAATAATACAAAGATAAGCAATACAACAAACACGTAAAAATAAAATATATTGATAGATTAAATGAATAGACAAACCTGGTGAATGTGGAGATGGTCAGGTAGTGGTAATGTCACTGGTCACGGCCTCTGAATTTCTAGCCTAATGATGTAGATTGAATTTAAATTATACTAGCTGTAGTGGAATATCAGTGAATAAATCTGGAATATAAAGGTGGCCTCAGCAATAGTGACCATAACAACTGTCACTGATTATAGGAAAAAGTCATCTGCTTTACCAATGATCTTTATTGTGAGAAATCTGTTCTAAACCTGGTCTGGCCAATACACAATTGCAGATCCAAAACAATGTAGTTGGCTCTTTACTTCCCTCTGAAATAAAGTCATAGAATCATAGAGGTTTACAGCATGGCTCTTCAGCCCAACTTGTCCATGCTATTGTTTTAACAATTCTGATTTGCCTGTGTTTGGTCCATATCTAGAAGAGAAAATGAGGTCTGCAAATGCTGGAGATCAGAGATGGAAATGTGTTGCTGGAGAAGCGCAGCAGGTCAGGCAGCATCTAGGGAACAGGAGAATCGACGTTTCGGGCATTAGCCCTTCTTCAGGAATGAATGATTCATTCCTGAAGAAGGGCTAATGCCCGAAACGTCGATTCTCCTGTTCCCTAGATGCTGCCTGACCTGCTGCGCTTCTCCAGCAACACATTTCCATCTTTGGTCCATATCTATCCCATTCATGGTCTAGCAAGCCACTCTGTTCAAAGGCAATTAAGAATGGGCATCAAATGCTCACCTTGCCTATGATACCCACATCCCATGAATTTTAAAAAAAAGGGCAACAATTGTGAAGCTGATTTGGACTTTGGAAAGTTAGAACAAAGAACAGTCTGAATGGTACTGCATGAGAAAAAATGGCAGTCCGCAGAGACTTGGAGGTTCAGGTACACAAGTTATTGAAATGTTGTGAACAGATATGGAGAATAATTAAAGAGCCAAAAGGAATATAGGCCTTTATGGCTAGTAGAATAGAAGAGAATGAATGTTCTGAACCTAAATAACTCTGAAACCAAACCTAGTGTTGCTCTCAGTAGTTCTGCCCAGAACACCCTTAGCCTACGAGAGTACCCGAATTAGGTAAAATTACGAGGAGACATTACCCAAGCTAGGGTTTTCCTCCCTGGAATTTGGGGGTGACATTTTCAAGATGTTAAGGAAAACGTGGAAAAATGTCGCTTGAAAGAAAGCTTTTCCATTGGACGAGGGAGCATGACCTGAAGATTAGAGCCAGGCTTTCCGGAATGATATTTGGGAACACATCAGCACCCACATTTGGAACTCTCTTGCACCTATGCTAATTGATGCCAGAACAATGGTTAATATTAAAACCAAGGTTGGCGATTGTTGTTAACCAAAGATACTTAGGGATATTGAGTAAAAATGGATGTATGAAGTTTGTTTTGTAGCAACTGTAATCTCACTTAATGGTGGAACAGGGAGGATTGGTGAAATAGTGGCTTCCTTTGTTGTCCTACCTTTTGTAGACGTGTTTATATTCAATGCAAGGTTTCTCTGCCATCCACCACCTTTAAAATTATACCATTTAATAGATAATTCTTCTCCAAGTTCTTTCTACCAAAGTGATTGCTCCATACCTCTCTGTGGTAAACTTCATTTGCCACATGTCTGACTGTATTTGCCCCTTGGGCGAGACTAGAGTCATAGAGATGTACAGCATTTATCTGAATTAACATCTGTCCATGCCGACCAGATATCCCAACCCAATCTAGTCCCACCTGCCAGCACCCGGCCCATATTCCTCCAAACCCTTCCTATTCATATACCCATCCAAATGCCTCTTAAATGTTGCATTTGTACCAGCCTCCACCACTTCCTCTGGCAGCTCATTCCATACACGTACCACCCTCTGCGAGAAAAAGTTGCCCCTTAGGTCTCTTTTATATCTTTCTCCTCTCACCCTAAACCTATGCCCTCTAGTTTTGGGCTCCCCCACCCCAGGGAAAAGACTTTGCCTATTTACCCTATCTATGCCCCTCATAATTTTGTAAACCTCTATAAAGGTCACCCCTCAGCCTCCAACGCTCCAGGGAAAACAGCCCTAGCCTGTTCAGTCTCTCCCTATAGCTCAAATCTTCCAACCCTGGCAACATCCTTGTAAATCTTTTCTGAACCCTTTCAAGTTTCACAACATCTTTCCAATAGGAAGGAGACCAGAATTGCACGCAATATTCCAACAGTGGCCTAACCAATGTCCTGTACAGCTGCAACATGAGCTCCCAACTCCTGTACTCAATACGCTGACCAATAAACGAAAGCATACCAAATGCTGCCTTCACTATCCTATCTACCTGCGACTCCACTTTCAAGGAGCTATAAACCTGCACTCCAAGGTCTCTTTGTTCAGCAACACTCCCTCGGACCTTACCATTAAGCGTATAAGTCCTGCTATGATTTGCTTTCCCAAAATGCAGCACTTCGCTTTTATCTGAATTAAACTCCATCTGCCACTTCTCAGTCCATTGGCCCATCTGGTCCAGATCCTGTTGTAATCTGAGGTAACCCTCTTTGCTGTGCACTACACCTCCAATTTTGGTGTCATCTGCAAATTTACTAACTGTACCTCTTATGCTCGCATCCAAATCATTTATGTAAATGACAAAAAGTAGAGGACCCAGCACCGATCCTTGTGGCACTCCACTGGTCACAGGCCTCCAGTCTGAAAAACAATCCTCCACCACTACCCTCTGTCTTCTACCTTTTGAGCCAGTTCTGTATCCAAATGGCTAGTTCTCCCTGTATTCCAGGAGATCTAACCTTGCTAATCAGTCTCCCATGGGGAACCTTGCCGAACGTCTTACTGAAGTCCATATAGATCACATCTACCACTCTGCCCTAATCAATCTTCTTTGTTACTTCTTCAAAAAACTCAATGAAGTTTGTGAGACATGATTTCTCACGCACAAAGCCATGTTGACTATCCCGAATCAGTCCTTGCCTTTCCAAATACATGTACATCCTGTCCCTCAGGATTCCCTCCAACAACTTGCCCACTACCGAGGTCAGGCTCACCGGTCTATAGTTCCCTGGTTTGTCTTTATCGCCCTTCTTAAACAGTGGCACCACGTTTGCCAACCTCCAGTCTTCCGGCACCTCACCTGTGACTGTTGATGATACAAATATCTCAACAAGAGGCCCAGCAATCACTTCTCTAGCTTCCCACAGTGTTCTCGGGTACACCTGATCAGGTCCTGGGGATTTATCCACTTTTACCCGTTTCAAGACATCCAGCACTTCCTCCTCTGTAATCTGGACACTTTGCGAGATGTCACCATCTATTTCCCTACAGTCTATGTCTTCCATATCCTTTTCCACAGTAAATACTGATGCAAAATATTCATTTAGTATCTCCCCCATTTTCTGTGGCTCCACACAAAGGCCACCTTGCTGATCTTTGAGGGGCCCTATTCTCTCCCTAGTTACCCATTTGTCCTTAATATATTTGTAAAAACCCTTTGGATTCTCCTTAATTCTATTTGCCAAAGCTATCTCATGTCCCCTTTTTGCCCTCCTGATTTCCCTCTTAAGTATACTCCTACTTCCTTTATACTCTTCTAAGGATTCAATCGATTTATTCTGTCTATACCTGACATATGCTTCCTCCTTTTTCTTAACCAAACCCTCAATTACTTTAGTCATCCAGAATTCCCTTTACCTACCAGCCTTTCTTTTCACTCTGACAGGAATATACTTTCTCTGGATTCTTGTTATCTCATTTCTGAAGGCTTCCCATTTTCCAGCCATCCCTTTACCTGCGAACATCTGCCTCCAATCAGCTTTCAAAAGTTCTTACCTAATACCATCAAAATTGGCCTTTCTCCAATTTAGAACTTCAACTTTTAGATCTGGTCTATCCTTTTCCATCAATATTTTAAAACGAATAGAATTATGGTCGCTGGCCCAAAGTGCTCCCCCCTTGACACTTCAGTCACCTGCCCTGCCTTATTTCCCAAGAGTAGGTCAAGTTTTGCACCTTCTCTATTAGGTACATCCACATACTGAATCAGAAAATTGTCTTGTATGCACTTAAGAAATTCCTCTCCATCTAAACCTTTAACACTATGGCAGTCCCACTCGATGTTTGGAAAGCTAAAATCCCAGGGAACACAACGTACAAATAAAAGGATTGTCCGTTTCAGACCATGATGAGAAAAAAAATTATTTTCTCAGGGTCGTGAATCTAGGTACTCCCTCACGGATGCAGCCAAATGCATTACCATATCAGCTCCTGCCCCCTCACTTGTCTGTGAGTCCCACCTATTATTTGTCCTTAAGAATCTTCTGGTAGTTTTGATATGAGACTTTTTTTTCACTTTTTTTTCTTGCTCCTTTGAGGCTATGTGTATGACGAATAGAACGGATCCAAAAATTGCTGCCTTACAGCACCAGGGACCCAGGTTCAGTTCCAGCCTCGGGCGACTGCCTGTGTGGAATTTGCACATTCTCCCCGTGTCTGCATGGGTTTCTTCCAGGTGCTCTGGTTTCCTACTGCGGTCTAAAATGTACAGATTAGGTAGATTGGCCATGCTAACTTGCCCATAGTGTGAGTTAAGTGGATTAACCACGGTAAATGCAGGGTTATCAGGACAGGTTAGGGAGCTGTTCTGAGGTTCAGTGCAGACCTGATGGGCTGAATGGTCTCTTCCCACACTGTAGTGATTTCAGTATAAAGAGGCAATTTGTCCCATCTTGTCCATGCAAGAGGAAAGGGGCCATATGAGTGTGGACTTTTACAGGGATTTATAAAAATAAAAGGACTGTTTTGAGAACTGTTTCAAGTTAAGTCAGTACATATCCACACTATAGCAAAAGACAAACCCAAAGTGCATGTCCTGAAGTCCATAGTTGCTGACGTACATATTCCAGGTAAGACATTGACCACCCTAACTCTGCGGTCATTTAGAAGCCAGTTGGAATCTACAGTGAGGACATCATGGTGTTTGTGGAAGCATTAATTGGATGGACTGAATAGCCTGTCAGTTTGTACTTTTGAGGAGTTCCAGAGCTCAAGCTAAACACAAAGTCGGAAGCCTTTCAGCTGAAGACCTGTGAGTTCTGCAAAGCAATTATGAGAGTATTTTCAACATTGTGTCTGCATTGCAGTTACTCTAAATAGCTCGGTATATGAACTACTCAATAATCAATTGAACTCCATATGGAATGATTTCCTTTTCTTCCATTTGGATACTGTTACAGCGTCTGTATGAGAGTTACCTGTGGTGTGTGAAATCAGAGAGGAGCACTTTGCAAAGTTTTCCACTCCGTCAAATAACATGCGAGAAAAGGTTCCCCATGAAATGCCCTGAATCCAACCCCAGCAAAACTCATGTTCAAAATGTCTGGATCTAAATAGTGAAAGTACAAGTTCCCTGCCAGCATTAGCTGTTCAACCTAATGGCACTGAGTGAAGAAGCTGAAATATTTATGGAGCACTGTCAGCCACTCGAAATGTGCTGGGAGAGACAGTAAATACTGGTTTCAACTTCCACCGGTTTAATCTGGAGCCTTTTGATGTGATGAACTCAGCAGGTAGCTGCATCCTGAAAGGCTGAAGCCCCAACATCAAATTGTTGTGTCCTATGTGTGTTGGATTACTACTGACTAAGTGACTGCTTCCATTTCAGAACCAGCATGCACTATGTCCGACCGTGGTGTTGAACGCTTGAAAATGAGGTGCTGGAAGTGACCGATCTCATTCGACCATATGCAAATTTACTTTAAATGGCAAATAAGGAATCCCCCATTCATTGGGCTGTGGGATTATAGATCCACTTCGCTGGGCTATGTGGGGTTACAGGTCCCCCCTCGCTGGGCTATGTGGGGTTACAGGTCCCCCTTCGCTGGGCTATGTGGGGTTACAGGTCCCCCATTCATTGGGCAGTGGGATTGAAAATTCCTTTGGTGGGCGGCGTGGGGTTACAGGTCCCCCTTCGCTGGGCGGCGTGGGGTTACAGGTCCCCCTTCGCTGGGCGGCGTTGGGTTACAGGTCCCCCTTCGCTGGGCGGCGTTGGGTTACAGGTCCCCCTTCGCTGGGCGGCGTTGGGTTACAGGTCCCCCTTCGCTGGGCGGCGTGGGGTTACAGGTCCCCCTTTGCTGGGCGGCGTGGGGTTACAGGTCCCCCTTTGCTGGGCGGCGTGGGGTTACAGGTCCCCCTTTGCTGGGCGGCGTGGGGTTACAGGTCCCCCTTTGCTGGGCGGCGTGGGGTTACAGGTCCCGCTTCGCTGGGCGGCGTTGGGTTACAGGTCCCCCTTCGCTGGGCGGCGTGGGCTTACAGGTCCTCCTTCGCTGGGCGGCGTGGGGTTACAGATCCCCCTTCGCTGGGCGGCGTGGTGTTACAGGTCCCCCTTCGCTGGGCGGCGTGAGGTTACAGGTCCCCCTTCGCTGGGCTATGGGGGGTTACAGGTCCCCCTTTGCTGTGCGGCGTGGGGTTACAGGTCCCCCTTCCCTGGGCGGCGTGAGGTTACAGGTCCCCCTTCGCTGGGCGGCATGGGGTTACAGGTCCCCCTTCGCTGGGCTATGGGGGGTTACCGGTCCCCTTCGCTTGGCTATGGGGGGGTTACAGGTCCCCCTTCGCTGTGCGGGGTGGGGTTACAGGTCCCCCTTCGCTGGGCGGCGTGGGGTTACAGATCCCCCTTCGCTGGGCTATGGGGGGTTACAGGTCCCCCTTCGCTGGGCTATGGGGGGTTACAGGTCCCCTTCGCTGGGCTATGGGGGGGTTACAGGTCCCCCTTTGCTGGGCGGTGTGGGGTTACAGATCCCCCTTCGCTGGGCTATGGGGGGTTACAGGTCCCCCTTCGCTGGGCTATGGGGGGGTTACAGGTCCCCCTTCGCTGGGCGGCGTGGCGTTACAGGTCCCCCTTCGCTGTGCGGGGTGGGGTTACAGGTCCACCTTCGCTGGGCGGCGTGGGGTTACAGTTCCCCCTTCGCTGGGCTATGGGGGGTTACAGGTCCCCCTTCGCTGGGCTATGGGGGGTTACAGGTCCCCTTCGCTGGGCTATGGGGGGGTTACAGGTCCCCCTTCGCTGTGCGGGGTAGGGTTACAGGTCCCCCTTCGCTGGGCGGCGTGGGGTTACAGATCCCCCTTCGCTGGGCTATGGGGGGGTTACAGGTCCCCCTTCGCTGGGTGGCGTGGGGTTACAGGTTCCCCCTTCGCTGGGCGGCGTGGGGTTACAGGTCCCCCTTCGCTGGGCGGCGTGGGGTTACAGGTCCCCCTTCGCTGGGCGGCGTGGGGTTACAGGTCCCCCTTCGCTGGGCGGCGTGGGGTTACAGGTCCCCCCTCGCTGGGCGGCGTGGGGTTATAGGTCCCCCTTCGCTGGGTGGCGTGGGGTTACAGGTCCCCCTTCGCTGGGTGGCGTGGGGTTACATGTCCCCCTTCGCTGGGCGACGTGGGCTTACAGGTCCCCCTTCGCGGGGCTATGGCGGGGTTACAGGTCCCCCTTCGCTGTGCGGGGTGGGCTTACAGGTCCCCCTTCGCTGGGCGGCGTGGGGTTACAGGTCCCCCTTCGCTGGGCGGCGTGGGGTTACAGGTCCCCCTTCGCTGGGCTATGGGGGGTTACAGGTCCCCCTTCGCTGGGCGGCATGGCGTTACAGGTCCCCCTTCGCTGGGTGGCGTGAGGTTACAGGTCCCCCTTCGCTGGGCTATGGGGGCTTACAGGTCCCCCTTCGCTGGGCGGCGTGGGTTTACAGGTCCCCCTTCGCTGGGTGGCGTGAGGTTACAGGTCCCCCTTCGCTGGGCGGCGTGGGCTTACAGGTCCCCCTTTGCTGGGTGGCGTGAGGTTACAGGTCCCCCTTCGCGGGGATATGGGGGGTTACAGGTCCCCCTTCGCTGGGCGGCGTGGCGTTACAGGTCCCCCTTCGCTGGGCGGCGTGGGGTTACAGGTCCCCCTTCGCTGGTCGGCGTGGGGTTACAGGTCCCCTTCATTGAAGGGTGAGAGGTGGATGGGACAGTTGTGCTTATTTGGAGGTGAAATAGTTTTGATTAATGTTGAATGTCACAGTGTTGAATGTAAATTGCTGATGATATTGCTGTTGTCAATGATCTGGTATTTTCTGTCCATTTACACTATTGAGCAGCATCCCCTGAGCTCGTGAGAGTGAGTGTCAAAGCCCTGGTACATATCTGACTCTAGAGTGAGATCCCTTCAGTACTCTGTGATGATTCCTTGGTTTCAGATACACTAAGCATCCTTTCCTACAGTCCAGGAGATTAATGAAACAACAGCTTCAGTCTCTGTAACACTCAATATAAGCCTTAACCAGAATGTAACGTGGTCTGTTTTAACAGTATTGTTATCTCCCCATCTTAGATAGCTTGATAGCTATGTCGCAGTGAAGAGAAGTATTTTCTAAATTGTAAATGTGTTCACGGTTTGTGCTTTTTATACCTATGCCATGTTGTTCAGGGCTAATTGATTGAACATCTTGCTTTATTTCACTTATTTTGGAAGAGGAGAAGGCCATTCAGCCCATCTCACTTCTTCCACACTCTATTGGATCATCACCAATCTGTGCCATCTCCTCATTTAACCCACGTTCCTTTATCTCCCTTGGCACTCTTACACAACAAATGTCTCAAAAGCTTAGTTTTGTAGATTTCAGCTGACCCTGAACATTCTGTGAGGTGGAGGTGGAGGTGGAGGTGCCGGTGTTGGACTTGTGTGGACAAAGTCAGAAGTCTCACAACACCAGGTTATCGTCCAAAGGTTTATTTGAAATCACAAGCTTTCGGAGCGCTGCTCTTCCACCTGATGAAGGGGCAGCGCTCTGGAAGTTTGTGATTTCTAGCAAATTGGTCTATACCTATGTTGTGTGGTTTCAGACTATTTCCAGTTCCAGCTGTGACGTGAACCTAGGCCTCCTGGCTCAGGAGTAAGGACACTACCAATGCACTACAAGAATCCATTCCTGCTTTCAGTACATTGTAAAGTTGTTTACTGGATCATGGTTTTTAGGAGTTCAGAGTCAGTTCCCCTCACTTTTAAACACCATCATGATGTTGCTTCTAGGAAAACATTTCATAGCGACTGAAGTTACTGAACCTTAACCTGAGCAAGGAGAGTTGGCAATGCTGCTCCTCCTGTTCCAGGGGGCTGTTCTCCACAAACAAACAGAATCTCTCCAAGCCTTGAGCCTTTTCTGAATTACTCGAACTCAGAGACCCTAGAGCAAGCACCCTGTAGTTCAATCCATGAATGGGCAAGAGCATTGCAGATGGAGTATAATGCAGGAAATTGAGAGAATGTAGAAGAACAAGTGTACAGAGTATTTCTTAAATGGTAAGAAGTTGGAAAGTGCAGTTGTACAGAGAAAGTCCTTGTCAATAAGTCACTGAAGGGCAACAGGCTATTTAGAAAGTGAATGGAATGTTAGCCTTTATTGTGTGAGGACTTGAATGCATGAGTACTGGAGTCTCGCTCCATTGTTTGAGCTTGGTTAGACCTTACCCTGAAGTATTGTGGGCAAAATCTTATCTCACAAACGATACTGCCACCAAGTGAGTTCATCTGAATTGTTTGGAATTCACTACCACAGGGAATTTCGGAGGCACAGTCTTTGAGTATTTTTAAGATAGAGATTGGTAGATTGCTGATTACAGGGTTTTGGGAATGGAGTGAGTAAAAGACTTTGAGGTGTTCAACCAGCCATGATTGTATTGAATAGTGGGGCAGATTCATTGAGCTGAGTGGAGAGTGTGGTGCTAGAAAAGCACAGCAGGTCAGGCAGCATCCAAGGAGCAGGAGAATTGACGTTTCAGGCAAAAGCCCTTTATCATTTCCTGAAACGTGTATTCTCCTGCTCCTTGGATGCTGCCTGACCTGCTGTGCGTTTCCAGCACCACACTCTTGACTCTGATCTCCAGCATCTGCAGTCCTCACTTTCGCCTCAGTGGGCTGAATGACCTATTCCTGTTCCTATGCAACATGTCTCACTTTTCAGCAGGATGCAATGTTAATAATTCATGATGTTTAATCATTCAAAGGTGAAAGGAGCATCCAATCATTGTGTTTTCAATCTTGCTGCTGCTTGAGAAAAGAAAGGGTTTTGGAATGGTGTATATGAAAGGTAGGACAGCCTGGATTGAACTGGCAGCCCAGAATTTAGATTCCCCCGTGACAGGTTGTGAAACTGCAGTCCATAAATTTGATAATTTGTGGGTTGACACGAAGAAAATTACCTCGAAAGCTTCTGGATTGTCAAATCAACCCAACTGCTTCAATTAACTTTGATATTGGGAGATGATTTGAAGCCTGAATCACTTGCCTTCACTGTCAATGAATGTAAGTAAGTGACTGGTCCATGATAATCCAAAGTCTACATTGCCCTCTGTGTCAGCAGAGAATTCCTGCTCCCTATATACATACGATTACTACCCGCACACTCCCAGTGACTCTTCCCCACCCTTGCAAGCAACTCGCTGTTCAAAACAGGGGCTTTTAATTTAGTCCATAAGACATAGGAGCAGAAATTAGGCCATTAACCCTTTCCGCTTCGCCATTCACTCAGTCACAGGATGTGGGTATCACTGGTAAGGCCCACCTGTAGAAATTTTCTAATCAGCCTGTTCAGAAATGTCATTTCACATCTCTGGAGCAGGTGGGACTTGAACCTGGGCCTCCTGTTTCAGAGGTAGAGGGCACTGCCACTATGCTACAAGACCCAATAATGCTAGGAAATATAGGAACATAAAAGCAGGATTTGGCCATTCAGCTTATTGTGCTTGTTCTGCCATTCAGTCAGATCATTATCTATATACCAGAGGAACTTCTATTATTCAGCACTCGATTATCTGCAAGGTCCTGATGATTTGTTAAACTATGTTATCCAGCATTCGATTATCTGAACAAAATACTCCCCACCCGTGTCCTTGGGATAATCGAGGTTCCTCTGTAATACTTATATTATCCATCCTAATGCTGGTAACCAAGGGAGGGCAGTTCAGGTTTCTGTGATCTGTGGTTATATGTAGGCCAGGCTGGTTAAGGACTGCAGATCTCTTTCCCAAAAGGATAGTGAACCAAATAGGTTTTTAACAATGATCCAATAGTTTCATGGTCACCATGAATGATCCCAACTTTTTCACTTTGTTTTGTCCAGATTTATTTACTAATGCAATCGTGCTACCCAACGGCAGCTCATTACCACCTTCGCCAGGGCAACTAGGGATAGACAATAAATGCTGGCGAAGCCCACTCCCTATGAATGAATTTGAAAATAAAATAATCTTGGTTTTGAACTCTATCATTAAGCCTGGTCTCTGGATTATTTGATCAATAACAATCTCTAATGACTGCTCTCATATCATCCGGTTCATTCACAACCCATTGATGCCATTTGAATCATTTCAAGATGTTTAAATTTAAGGATGTGCCGTGGGTTATTGAGAAATACTGTTCTCACTGCTCCTTACACCTGCAGATCACGTAGACCATGTCTGTGTAATAGAGAGAGAGAGAGAGCCTTCTGAGCGTGAGGAAGATGTACAGCCCTGGACAGCTTTAACAGGGTAGCGTTCAGGCTGGGTATGATGCAGTGAGTGGAATGCCTTGGGGACAGTATTTTTCATACACTCCACGATTTCTGCATCTCGCTGCCGTTCTGGAGGATTGCTTGGAGTGACCCAATGTTCAGTGACAGCTTGTCGAGCTGATTAATATCAGTTCAACATTTCGGCTCCAGTGCTGTCTGATTGATTTGATTTTCTGATGTAAATCACAGAATTAATTTGCATTCTGAGCATTAATCAGAGTGAAGCATCATTGAAGTTTGCAGCTCAGTGATTTAACAACGCTATAACATTCTCCCAGAAATTTTTCAAAGTGGAATCAGCAGTTTCTGCCTCGACACAAATGAAATATTGTGGAATGTGAATTATTTTCCAATTCTAATCATTATTATGCACTGATCTGATGATTTTCAAAATGCAAAACTGCACTGCAGTTGTCAAAACAAGGCTTTACTGAATTTAGTCCTTTTACACAGCTTCTTTTAGGCACCGGTCTGTCTCAAACAATATTGGTTTGTTGGAATGCATCACAACAAGGAGGTGTGAGGGTCAACAGAATGTAGCCCGTTCATCCAGGATAAAGAGGTTTGGTTTGTTCAATGTAACCAATTATTTCCTGCAGCTCACATTTGAGGATAAATTCAGAAGTCACACGACACCAGGTTATAGTCCAACAGGTTTATCTGAAATCAGATGATGAAGGAGCAGCGCTCTGAAAGCTTGTGATTCCATATAAACCTGTTGGATTATAACCTGGTGTCCTGTGACTTCTGAGTTTGGCTACCCCAGTCCAACACCGGCACCTCCACATTACGGTTACCACATTTGAGGAGAAATTTATTCGTTCCATTGGCAAATCCGCAACCTCAGTCATTGACGTGAAAGCACCCAAAAATTAATTGAAACTGGATGCCTAGTCTAAGGGCTGCTGGTGAACATCTACATCTGATATCCTTGAGAATGGGAGAGTATCCACTCAGAGTTATCATATCCCCCAGTTCGAAGCATTGGCCAGACTGTGGCCAAGGATGATCCCTCGCTAAATACCAGTAAAAAAAATTACACAGTATGGAAGAGGCCCTTCAGTCCATCGAGTCTGCTCTGACCTGTGTTGGCCATTGACCCAGATTGACCTGTGATGCGTATCACAGTCCACCTCTCACCTTTGGTCATTTGAACGATGTTAAAGAAGTGTCTGACACCATTGATACCATTGCGCCATGTTTTCCGGGCTGTTTCACTGGTTGACTTCAGTGGGGTGCTTCATTATCATCGCTACAGCATTGTGATGTCTGTATACAGTTACTGTTCTGATGGCCGTTTACAAACTGACTGAAACACGTTGGAATTGGTGCCCATCAGCAAGGTGAAATTGTGTAAAATATTCACTATATCTGATTTTGAGCTGCAACAAACACCGAAAATAACCAGATTATTTGGGGTGAAAATAAATATCCATAAAACAGGTGAGAGTCTGATTCATCCCAGCTGGGCTAGGAATGTCATCCAGTTCGGATAACCAGCTCCAGGCTATATCGCTTGGTAACTGCTTTGCATGTACACATTCATCTTCTTTAACATGAAGATTTCAGAGCAAATGAAACGCAGCAACTGATGGAGCCCTGACTTACTTTCTATAATTGCAAAAGAGGAAGCCAGTTAATGAAAATTGTACTTTGGAAAGATAACACTTCTTAGAACATAATGAACCTATTAAACAATTATTGCTCAACTTATAAAGTGAATCTGATTCCTGTCTAATTTGGGACAGTGAGAGGATCAGACAGTGACATATTGCTAATGCCACTGGACTAGTATTCCAAAGGTGCAGGGTAAAGCTTTTGGGACATTGGTTCAAATCCCACGATGAAGGCGGATAGAATTTGACTTCTGTTCACAAAATCTGGAATGCGAAGTCAGCCACAGTGAAGGCAACCATAAAGCTATCATCAGTTGGTTGCAAAAATTTAACTGATTCAATAATGAAGCAAAACATACCTCGCACAACTGGCCCACATGTGACTCCAGGCCCCCAGTAATGTGGTTGATTCTTAACTACCCGTTAGGCATAGACAATAAACACTGGTCTCACCAGCAACGCCCACACCCCATGAAAGCATAAGACAAAAGCAAAATTCCACAAAACCTTCAAACAGTCACAACAAGTCATTACACAACAGCTGAAGACAACTTGTCACTAAAGGGCACCCTGATTTCTGCCTCTGATTGGCCACTGTCCTTACTGTGGTGAGATGGCCATCACCTTGTACACAAGGGATGGAGGCTAACCCCTGTCTCCCTCATAGTGACCAAAAAGAAGACCGCCACCACTGGAAAAACAATTGCTTCGCCTCTTTACAGGGTCTTGCTGTGCGCCAATAGATTGCTAAATTTCCTGCATTACAATAGTAACAACCCTTCATAAAGTACTTAATTGGTTGCAAAATGCTTTGGGATGTTGAGAGGTCAGAAGAAATGCTATATTCATGCAACCATTTTGGCCCTTTACGTTTTAGCTAGTGATAGAATATGGACTGTCAATTTTCAACTTTCGTCATCTATTTTTAATATCTATGACCTTTATGGACTAAAACAATGTTAAAAGGCAGGAGCATGGACCTAAAAATTGCTGCAGCAATCACCTGACCACAGACTGAGGCAAGTTCAAGGAATCGATATTGACCTAAACAAATTTGTCTCAACTGGAATTAGCATTTTGTCTAAAGACATTAAAACTAGTCACTGAGTCAGGCATTAACAGGTTCTCATCTCATGGTTTAGTTTACACAAGGATTATAAGTTCAATGTATTGGACATGAAAAGTTGCCTGCAAGTATCCACTTTGGAAAGACAATCAAAACAACAAAAGAGAAGTGCAGCACAGGAACAGGCCCTTTGACGCTCCAAGACTGTGCTGATCATCATGCCCTAACTAAACTAAAAAACAAACCTTATTCGGTCCATATCCCTCCATTTTCTCCCTATTCATGTCACCATCCAGATATCTCTTAAATATCGCCAATGTGCTTGCTTCCACCACCTCTTCCGACAGTGGTAGGAGCCTGGAATGCACTATGTGCGTGTGAAAAACTTCCCTTACATATCTCCCTTAAACTTTCCCCATCTCACGTTGAGCCTGTGGCCCCTTGAAATTGAAACTTCAACCCTGGGAAAAAGCTTCTGACTTTCCACCCCCAAGACTCTCAGCCTCATTCCTGATGAAGGGCTTTTGCCTGAAACGTTGATTTTCCCACTTTTCGGATGCTGCCTGACCTGCTGTGCTTTTCCAGCACTACTCTAATCTCCAGTATCTGCAGTACCCACTTTCGCCTCTGACTATCCACCCTATCGATGTCTGGACAGTGATGCCAGACTTGGGAGTGTGCAAGTATTTATTTCAGGAGCTGCTTGAAGGAGCATTAATGTAAGAGAAAGGAAAATGGATTGGTAACACCAGGGATTGGATCTCCCTGTCTTCCCTGTTTCCTTCCCATCATCTTGAAATCCAGTATCAGTAAGAACGCATATCCGAGAAATATCTGTTCATCAATTCAAGGATTCTACAAGTTTACTATAGTTGAGGATACATCAACTAAATAGCTGTGGTCTCAGGTTCATCTGTAGCAACTCAAGGGCTCTAAGAATTTTTCAAACTGTATCCTTTCTCTTCCCATTGTACTGGACCCTCTCCCCTCGATATACCTGTGTTTGTGCATGTGTTTTCCATGTTCGTAGATAATATTTCTTTTCCTTTTCACTTAAGACAACTTTGTAATTAACAGTCAGCTCCATATTTCTGATCCAATGATTATTCTACAATTGCAATGTGATATTGCTGCACACTACAAATAATTAAGAATCTTTGTTGGTGGTTGACCAAGAGTAGAGTTAACTAGGAAGCCAATCCACCCCGTTTCACTTGGCCGCAGTGATTCTTCGTGTGAGTTAGGTGTTAGCTCCTTAGTTACCTTTCAGTATTCGATATGTAATGCCGTATCCTGAATGTCTTTTGCCGGGCGGGATTTTCCCCACAGTGTAATTAATATGTTCTGCTCTTCAGGATGACGTTATCAGGGAATTGGCTGCAATCCCACACCAGACATTGTTGGATGGATGGGTTTGATAGCTGCATGTCGGTCTCCTAATTGTATTCTAATTACATCTCGTGACACCAGGAGATTAAAAATAGCTTCCAAACAGCTGACTGTAGATTCAGGAGAAGCCGAAGATACTAGAGCTGATGGAAAGGTGAAATGAACCACCATAAAACTGTTGTTTCAGCCATCTAACAATTTCTTTGCCACGTTGGGGGTAGGCTAACAGATGTCCCACTGTATTGTAAGTTTTCAGAATCCATTACAATTACAGGAGCACAATGATCTATTATCTCAATACTATCACTTTTTATTATATTTCAGCCGCCTGCAATGTGGGATCATTGCGGGTGACTTTGTTTGTCAAATTTCAATCCTTGTGGAATCACTTGTGGAGTCAAAACGAAGTTTCATTGTAAACGCTACTGTGATCTGGTGCTCTCTGTAATGACCCCGTTCAACTTACAACTCAGAGTTAGGGCCACAGAATTGGAAATATGTTTCTGAGTAAGTAAAAGTGAACATTCTGGACAATGAGCAAGCAGACAGGAGCGAGGTTCCTTGTGAAAGTTTAGCACATCTCAGTAATGGATTTGACGAGAATATTGATTGCCATCAGCTATAAATCTATTGGGTGCAACTGCCGATTATGAATGCAGACTGGTCCTTTTTCCTTTGTTGCCTTTCGGTAGGCTCTGTGAAGTGTTTGGGGGTTAAAGTTGGGGAGGGGGGTGCTGCATTAAGACAAAAAAGCTTTGATAACGTGCCTCTCCTTTTGACAGTGGTGACTGGGGGATTCTGTAGTCAGTCTGAGTATGGGAGGGCGCACTGACAACCAGTTCTGCCAGTTTCAACATGAGACCAGTATGATATACCCTTGTCACCCTGGTGCAACAGTAAAGGAGAAGGTGCAGAAAAATCTCAGGGGAAAGGGGAAGATACAGGAATCCAGTTCATGGAATTGGATAAAGGAGCTGTGATGTCTTAGTTTAAAAATCTGCGAGTAAGTTACAAATCTGGACCTCGAGCCAGGTAATCTCTGGATTCCTCCCTGTCTCGCATAGGGGTGGGTTTGAAAGTGCAGCGGGAAATGGCAGGTTATTGTTGGCCACAATTGTGTTAAACAATGGAGGATGACGGATGCCTGCAAATTTGACACCAATTCTATTGGGGGGATCTGTTCAAGCCAATGGGTTGGAACAGAACAGACATGGGACCAATATACCTAGATTGTTAGGTTAGCTAGCACAATGGGTAAGTGATGGGAAGAGATGGGCAGCAGGACAAAGTATATCAATTTCAGAACTAAGGTCCTCGGAGTACTGGGAATGGCAGAGAGAGAGAAATAACATACAGTTGTTTGTGGTGACGAAGAGCTCTTAGTTCTGTTGTGTCTGTGTGTAAATGTAGAAAGTATGGTTCAAAGATGGTGAGTTACTGTGGCATATAGCCTCCTGGGAATGTAACATGTTGGTAGTAACAGAGACCTGGCTCAAAAATCATGGAGGATTGGATGCTCAGTATTCCTAGGTACAAGGTGTTCAGGAAACATCATCATCTTGAGTGATCTGCCTGAAGGCAGGTCCCTGCCTCATTATCCGCTGATGGCCCATCTAGAGACATTTCTCTGGCAATGTGTGTCAATGCTGATTTGTCATTATCATCCACTCTTGGGGACTGGCTGGGAGGCATGTCCCAGGTTTACCCCTGTTGTCGTTTTAATTCATAACGCCACCCTAATCATGCAGGCAACCATTGAATCGGTGCATAGTGAGGAAAGGTTGGGAAAAAGAAAAGGAAGCTGATTTGATCAAAAAATACATCCTAGGGCTAGACAAAGAGGCAGGCTGCCCTTTAGGATCCAGAGGCAAGATCTACTTGGAGTCAGAGGATAAGCAGTGACTGAAGTGCAAGAGCTATGGAAGAATTAAAAGAGGAAGCATTAACCACCCAGTGTTAAATGTGGCACTGTGTTTTATTGAAGGCAGAGAGGATGATAGTAACAGACCTCTGAGGTGTCCCTCTACTCCCAGATTGACCAGAGGAAACCTTTCAAAGCTACCCCAAATGCCCACCTGATGAGGATTTGGCTTTGGCCTGGAGCCAGGAAGAGAGTACACTGGACCATCCATCATGGTAAGCTCTGCTTCACTGAGGGGTTAGAGTCTAGGCAGATGACAAACACCGAAGATCCGAGAGCCGGGGAAAGCTCAAGAAGGCAAATAACCCCTTCATTGACCAGGGATTGTCAACAGACTGACTGACTGACTGATTAATCACTCACTGCCGATATGGAATGCAGGCTTTATTTAATATGGTTTCTCCTTATGTCTTTTACTGTACATTTTGCATCTCCTTTACCTTTCACCAACTCTTGTCACTTACAGACTCTCCTCCTGGTTTCTTTTCCATTTTCGTTTTTTTTGCTCTCTCCTGTCTCCCTCTCTTTTTTTCTAGGACGCTGTGGCTAATATCCCTTACATTCTTTGTAGTCTCTCAGAACTTAACAGCCTGGTGGAACAGGCAAACGCAAGGCAGATGGAAATGTAATGTAAAATAAAGTGTGATGTGATAAAGCTTTGGTTGGAAGAATGGGATGGAGGAGGGCAGACAATCCATGTTAAATGGTGCAATTTTATAGAAGATTTCCAGATCTTTGAACACGACACGATAGATTAACGAGGCAGGATCCTGCACTTTATGAACAAGATTATTTCAGGACAACAGCCAAGATTAAACTATAGAAGCCACTGGTTGAGCCACAGTTGGAGAATCACGTCCAACTCTGGGCACTGTGGTTTAGGAAGAATGTGAAGGTTTGGAAAGAGTACAGAAGAGATTTAATAGACTAGTTCCAGGGATTAAGGATCACAGTTTTCTGAATGAAGTGGAGTAACTGAGACTGCTCTCACCAGAAGAGAAATTAAAGAGGGAATGTGATGGAGATGTTTCAGCTTGGAGACAGCAATAAAGAGCAACTTGCTAGTAGTGAAGGGTCAGTAACCTGGGGTACAGGTTCAAAATAATCAATGAAAGAATCAGAGACAGTGTGAGGAAAGCTCTTTTTATTTAATTGACAAGAAAATAAATACTTTTTTTTATAGAATCCCCACATTGTGGAAACAGGCAATTCAGCCCAACAAGTCCACTCCAACCCTCCGAAGAGAATCCCACCCAGACCCATTCCCTACCTAATCCCTGTAATCCTACATTTCCCTTGACTAATGTACCTAACCTACACTTTCCTGAACACTATGGATAACTTAGTGTGGCCAATCCACCTCACCAGCACATCTTTGGATTGTGGGAGGAAACCAGAGCATTAGGAGGAAACACATGCAGATATAGGGAGAATGTGTAAACTCCACACAGACAGTCACCAGAGGTTGAGATCGAGTGGGTCCCTGGCGCTATGAATCAGCTGTGCTAACCACTGAGCCATGATATAAAGGAGATGTAATTGCTGAATATGGGACAAGAGCCAGTGAATTATATTCAGCGGGTAGCTCTTCAAAAGAGCCAGCACAGACTCAATGGGCCAAATTCCGTAGAGTCCTCTTGATTGAAGTAGAGAATGGAGTAACAGACTAACAGCTACCACACCACATGGCACTCTGAATCAGTGTGCCAACTCACTTTGACTTATTACTGGCAGTGAGGTGATTTTATTTGGATCATTGGTCCAGAGAGATGAATACTTTCAGTAATCTTTAAGATCCCACTGGTTGTGCTAGTTGGCTTGGCATGGCAAGCTGTTCATTGGATTGAAGTGTGGTCCCTGATGTGTGTCAGAGGAGATGAATCAGCATCTACTTAAGATTGATCGTAATGCTCTCTAGATTTTTTTTTCTTCCTCCGAAACTTACTTTCTTCAGTTTTTAAATTGAATTCCTGGCTGCTTGAAGATAAAATTATTTTTAATTCAGTCAGTTGGTGGTACAGAACTGGAATGTTTCTGAAACACGGCATGCTGTCCTAACACTCATCAGGACCAGATTACAAGAATACTAGAACTTAAGGGGAACAGCAGTTTATATTACATGAGAAAAAGATGCTGATTAGTTGGGAAATGGATTCTGATTAGTAAAGATGGTGGCATCTTTAACTGACAAGCTTTTATTTATTTAAATTCTGACCAGGCCATTTAACTCTGATCAAGGCATTGCCCGTGGGGAATTTTGTTTTAATTCATTCATGGGGTGTGAACATCCAGGCTAGGCCACCATTTATTATCTATCACTGTTTAGGCAGTTATGAGTCAACCACATTGCTGTGGGTGTAGAGTCACATATAGACCAGACCAGGTTAGGATGGCAGATTTCCTTCCCTGAAGGACATTAATGAACAATGGTTAGTTTTTATTCCAGGTTTTTATTGAATTCAAATTTCACCTGTGACAGTGTGGTAGTTTTTAAGAGGTTATTTTGGCCTGGTTTGTTTTTGGGAGAGAGACTCTAAGGCGGAGTTGCTGAGCTGACAACTGAAGACCACTTAAGAGTTTGAGAAGCCTTGTTTTTTTTTTAAATGCAGCCAGCTTTCTCAGATCAGGATTTCTGCTGGTGTCTGAACAGAGTTGGAAACTTCAGTGAGTGTCTCCTGGCTGCTATGCTTTGAGTTTTCTCTTGATGTTTTTTTTCCTCCAGAATTGGAGAACTGCATGAGAATCTGTGTTTGAATTTTCCTTTTGGCCAAGGGGTGTGTTGCTATATTGGAATGAATAATTAGTAATAGTTACTTAATCTATTATTCAGTGTCATTTTCTAGTAGAGTTGTTATTCTAAATTCCTCTTTCTTTGCATGTATTTTAACTACGGTGTTTTTTAAAAAAAACGTGTTTTGCTTAATGCCAAGAAGTTTGACCAGTCGTATTGCATCTGGAACAGGCACTTTACATTTGGCTTTAAAGTAAGAAAAAGTTAGGGTCTAGGCTACCTTCTTAAAATATTTTGAGATTTGGTCCATACTACAATATGCCTTCTGTCTTGTGAATTAGTCTGATGAATGCAAAACAGAAATCTTTGACAAAATGCGTCTTTTATTGTTAGCAACACCTTTTTTTAAAAAAAAACTTGATCACAGGATGTAGGTATCGCTGGCTGGCTAGTATTTATTGCTCATTCCTAGTTGCCCTTGAGAAGGGCAGTTCATGTGGCATTAACTCTGTACTGTGAGACATCATTTGCCTTTTACCCATACTTACACAGTGAAGCGCTGTAAAATTAACATCTAAAGTATGAAACTTGTGGAATAGTTATTTTGTTCACTGTGCAAATAGCAATCGAGCTCCCTGATGCAAAAATACTCCATTATAGCAATATATTTAGTTGTAGTGAAATTGGAGTATGATTCTGCTATTTGGGGGTAGATCAGTGTGAGTCCTTGTGTACGTTTGTCATACTTTGTTAGCATGCTTCAGTAGGGACACGTTTCTTGCAGGCTAATGTGCAAGTAACCTCGGACAAACCTTACTTGCCTGCAATTATGGATAATTTAACACACGAGTCACCAAGTCTGTACCATACAACTGTAAAAATAACCTCTGTGATCACGTGCTTTGAAGGCAAACTCTGAAGAAACCCAGACAATTGATCCTGCTCCCTGGATCTTCAGCCTGGTGCCAATTTAAAATAGGACTGACCTGAAACTGACCAGCACATTCCAAGCCATCGCTAGTACCCCACACAGATAACATTGAAACTCTGAGCTCTATTTTAAGAATGAAGTCTTCAGCCCAAAGAGGAATAGAGTTCAGAGACGGGGACCTGGATTTTACAAGGTCCACGTACCCTGCCTTATCCCATCAGTACCATTCCCAATTAAAAGTCAGTCCAGTTCCCGAACTTGAGGAGCTCATGGAGGCTATATCTCAGTCACATCTGAGGCATTATGTGCAGGTTAGGTGAATTGACCATGCTAAATTGCCCGTAGTGTTAGGTGAAGGGGTAAATGTAGGGGAATGTGTCTGGGTGGGTTGCGCTTCGGCGGGTTGGTGTGGACTTGTTAGGCTGAAGGGCCTGTTTCCACACTGTAAGTAATCTTAAAAAAAACAATTGGCTTCTTAAAGGCTTCAGTGGGCCATAGGCCATGCTGTCCAACATCTGTGGACAGGGAGGCAGTGAGCTGTGCGTACCTTCTAAACATGTGCCATCTGTGTGTGTGTACCTCTTGGTGTGTGCTGTGTGCCTCCTGTGTGTGTGTATCTGCCATGTACTTTTATAGCATGTACATCTGCCACAGACCTACTGTGGGCCATCTGGCACATGCTGTCTATGTGTGCTAAGCATGTACCGTCTGTGAGTTTTGCGACGTGTGCTGTTTGCAGTGACTCACTAATAGCAACGCAATGCAGAATTGGACAAGGTCACCTTCAGCTCATTTACACTTTCAGAGAGATTGCAGTCAGTTAGTGGTGCTGCACTGATCTGTGAGGGACCTTGGGGAATCGCAGCCATTTCCAACTCTCACACGGAGGAGTATTTCTTTCCCAGAATCGAGAGGGGTGGCATAATTCCAGGTGTGAATGCTCTGTAAAGATTGGTATTTAGGAGCCCTTGATCATTTTTCCCCACAGAAGATTCATTTCAGAAATATCCCAACAGGATTTTAATGCTCGACCTGTGGTTGACAGCTCTCATTGTATGTTTTACTGGAGATTTATCATGTGACCTGCCATCACATGACCAGCAGTCCCCTCACCCATGAAAAATAGCCATTTTTGGCCATTTCCAATACATTGAAATAAGGTACAGAAAAAAAGAAACTGTTGCATGCTCTTGTCAACAGATTCATGTGCTGTTTAGTTCCGAGATGAACTTCTTACCAATGTCCAACAGTCATTGAGGCGTTATGGCACAGAAAGAGAACCATCACCCCATTGAATCTATGCTTGCTATTTGTAGAACAATCCTTTCAGTTCAATTCCTCTGTGTTAGATCTCATATTTTCCAGTGAGAGTCCGAGTCCGGTTGTAGATTCAGGTCCAACTTTATTTCGGTCCAACTTTGTTACAGCTTCAGATTTTCTTCACCGTAAGGCACACACAAACTTCAGATTGTATGCAGTTAAAACTTAGTGCTCACCCCCCCCCCCCCCCCCCAATTTTTGATCCTATTGGTCAGCAATGCTGAGATGTTCCTTTGTAATTCGCGCTCTCATACAGCCTCTTAAAGAGATGGACAGCCTGGTGGTCCAGCCCCTGGTCATGACGTTTCACAGACTTTCTTATCTTTCTTCTTGAAGCTTTTCACAATGGATAATAGTTGCCAGCTGCACATTCTAGCACATTTAAGACATGGCTGCAATTGTTCTACTTGCAGAGACTATATCAAGCAAGTATTTTCCCATATGCTCTAACTGCTGTAGCAATGGGCAGCTGTCGGCCATTTTGTGCTATTTAGGGCAGTCCTAACACACTACCTCCATACCTCTGCAGGGGCATTTTGATCAAGGACCAATCCACTTTCACAATCATTCATCACCTCTGCTTCCACCGTCCATGTAACCACTAAACTCCGGGATTACCACTTCCTGAGTAAGCAAGATCTCAACACCATCCTCAGCGCCATCTCCTGCCCAAAGCTTTAAATCTGTGTGTAAATGTCCTTACATAATCCCCCAATCAGAACAGCCTTTCCTTGTCTACCTTATCAATAGCTATCATCATTTATACACTTCCATCAAATCTTGCTTCGAAGAATGAGGGAGGATCTCATAAAAATTCTAACAAGATTAGATCTTGTAAACACAGTAAGGATGTTCCTGATGGTGGGGGAGTCCAGAACCAGGGGTCATAATTGAAGAATGAGGGGGGGAATCCTTTTTAAGCTGTGGTTGAGAGAAATTTCTTTCGCCAGAGAGTGGTCAGCGTGTGAAAGTCACTGCCACAAAAATTGATCGAGGCCAAAACATTGTGATTTCAAGAAAGAAGTAGATATAGCTCTTGTGGATCAAGGGATGTGGGGGTAGGCTGGGATTAGGGAATTGGGTTGCTGATTAGTCATGACCATGATGAATGACGGAGCAGGCTGGAGCGGCTTCTACTCTGTATGTCTCCTTCAATCCCCGACACTTCAAAGACAAAAAGCCCTATTTCACTGCCCTAACTTTGGAGCTAAAATCTTTCATCCCTGGAAGCATTCTGACAAAAGTCCCCTTGACGAGCACCCTCCCATCCTTCCTAAAGTGTGACGACCAGAACTGGGTATAATACTCCAGTTGTGGCTGAATCAGAACCGCTGTCTTGAACTGTTTTCATCAGCTTGGAGGGCAACTTGTAGATGATGATGTTCCTGTGTATCTGCTGTCCTTGGAGAAAGCGAGGACTGCAGGTGCTGGAGATCAGAGCTGAAAAATGTGTTGCTGGAAAAGCACAGCAGGTCAGGCAACATCCAAGGAGCAAGAGAATCAACGTTTCTTCAGGATTCCTGAAGAAGGGCTTATGCCCGAAACGTTGATTCTCCTGTTCCTTGGATGCTGCCAGACCTGTTGCACTTTTCCAGCAACACATTTTTTAGTATCTGCTGTCCTTGTCCTTCTGCATAGTGGAGATCATGAGTTTGCAAAATGCTATGTCTAAGGAAGAGAGAAGACAATACAAGTTGGCAAGGGAATGTAGAATGGTTAAGTGAGTGAGCAGATAGAATATAATAGACTGGTTAAGTGAGTGAGCAGATAGGATATAATGTAAAGTTTAGGGGTACCATTGGCATATTTGATAATGTCAGTGATCCAGATTAATGCTGGGAGGACACCGGTTCAAATCCCACGATGACAGTTGGTGAAATTTAAATTCAAGTAATTAAGTAAGTCTGGAATTGAAGGCTAGTCTCAGTAGTAGGGACCATGAATTAACTAATGTAAAAACCCATTTGGTCCACTAATGTTCTCTAAGAAAGGAAATCTGCTGTCAATTTAGCCTGCATGCCACTCCAGATTCATAACAATATGGTTGACTCTTAAATGCCCTCTGAAATGGCTTGGAGAACTACACATTTCAGGGGCAATTAGGGATTGACAATAAATACTGGTCATAAAGTGACGCCCACAACCATAAGAGATTAGGACCAGTTGTGCCAAGCCCACCTGGTGTTACTATGTTGGCTGGAAGATTGCCGTCTGGATAGCTGGTGGGTACCTGGCAGTCCTAGCCTCAGGGTAAAGAACCAGCCATTTAGGACTGAGATGAGGAAGAGGAGGAGCTTTTTCAAAGTATTATGAATCTTTGGAATTTTGGAACCCAATGATGACTACTCTGTTGATGAATACATTGCGAGGGTAAGATTTTGGGAATTGAAAGGTATGGGGATAGGGCAGAAAAATGAACTTGAGGAAAGGTTCAAGGGATCATGTGGCCTGTTTCTGCACCTATTTCTTACATTCTGCAAAAAAATATTTAATACCTTTTTACGATTGCCTATGCTGCATTTCTGCAGGCTAATCTATTTCATGGTTATTCTTTTAATCTGAAGGTACTGATTCTGTATTTTAATATCCTAGAGTTAATTGTGGAATCAGCAATTCACAAGTGGCTTCTAAGAAGGCACGAGGTGAAGCAAAGCTATTTAAATAGCCGTGCCACTATGAGGTGAATGTTGTCCTGTTCAGGCCAATTTGAGAATATCTTGTGTCTTCAGTTCCACCTGGGATTACTTGCACATGAGGAGCCCTGCAGAGTGTGCACCTGCAAAAGGGGTTGGGTCTAACCTCCATGTTTTGAATGGAATTGCATTTTTGGAAAGGAGGTTTGACATTGTGGAATGGGGAATCCAAATATGCACAGCTTTAGTCTCCTTCAGGAAGGATATGATTGCATTAGAAGCTGTACATAGAAGATTCACTCAAGTGATTCCTGCGTTGGAAGGAAGTGGTTTATGAGGATAGGATGAATCTGTGTACAGTGAAGTTCAGATGAATGAGAGATTACCTTTTTGGGACAGATAAGATGCAGAGGGATGTTGAAAGGTTGTGATTCCTCTTGTGGGAGAGACCAGAACTAGGGGGGACTGAGTTTCCACAGCTCCTGTGGTGGACAATTCCAAACATTCACAACCCTCTCATGTAAAACAATTTTCGCACCATCTTGGACATAAATGGCATTCCCCCTTAATTTTTAAACTGTGCTTCCTAGTTATGGTCTCGCCAACAGGGGAGACATCTTAACCTACATAATTATTGCTCCTTGAATAAATTGGGCGGCATGATGGCTCAGTGGTTAGCACTGTTGCCTCACAGCACGAGGGTTCCAAGATCGTTTCCAGCCTCGGGCAACTGTCTGTGCGGAGTTTGCACATTCTCCCCGCGTCTGAGTTGGTTTCCTCCGGTGCTCCGGTTTCCTCCCACAATCCAAAGATGTGCAGGTCAGGTGGACGGGCCATGCTAAATTGCCCGTAGTGTTAGGTGTACTGGTCAGAGGGAAATAGGACTGGGCAGATTCCTCTTTGGTGGGTCGGTGTGGACTTGTTGGGCCGAAGGGCCTGTTCCCACAATGTTGGGAATATAATCTAATCAAAGTTATAGGCGTTAAAAACAACCCAGTGTGGGTTTGGGTCAGAGTGCTGTGTTTGGTTAAGAGGTGAGTGCAGCCAGTTGTGGGACATGTCAGATCCTGAACGAGTTGAGTGAGTAGAGTGATATTTTGACGGGTAAAAGGGAAAGTGGCAACCCGTTAATCAGGCTGAAGGAAATGATGTGCCAGAAGCTAATGGTACTCTAGGCTCCTGGGTGCGAAGTTTATCTAGTCCCTAATGATTATATTTCTTGGTTTTATTGTCTGTGACAGAGTGCTGGAGAACTGCTGAGTTGGAAACCAAATAAACTGGAGAGAGATTGTGACGGGAGTTGTGAGGCCACTGTGTAGAGTGCTGGAACAGCTTTGTGCTTGTGTAAGCTTCAGACTCACCTTCTGATGCTTAAAGGGGCACAATTTTCTGAGGATTAGACCTCAATCTGATGAAGTTTACTGTTTTTAAATGAGCAACAGAAGCTAGAGTTATTCAACAGTATAAAATAGTGTGGTTACACGTTTGGGAATAACTGGTTTCATACCAGTTAATTATACAGTGCTGCGGTTAGGACAAAGACTTCCATATTTGCACATCTCCTTTCACATCCGTGGTTGCCTTTGTTATGCTCAAGAATGTTGCAAGCTTGATGTTTAAAGAGGTGTTGAATGTAGGAACATGTGACTGAAAGTAGAAGTTATAGCAGCGGACAGCAACCCATTCCCCCCCCCCCCCCCCCCCGATTCTCCCTACCCCACTAATGGCCACCAGTTTGCACTTGCCCTAGTTCCCTTTCCCTGCTCATGCCTCAATCAACTCCCACCCCTTCCTCATTGTGGAATAGTACCACATCCCAGAGCTCCGCAACACAATCCAGGTGCTGAGCTGCCATAACTTGACTCATTCAGAATAGTTTATCTGCATGCAGCCAGATGATGGGTTCCATTTGTCCCTCTCGCAGCAGTTTAACACCATTGCTGCTTATCCTTTGAAGGGAGAAGGACATTAGCCGTGGAATACAGCCAATGGTCAGACCATTGTGTGAACATGTTCGATGTAGGGAGGCTGTTTGTGCTGTAAAGTACCTTGCAGTGCTGCCGGACCAGGGAGTCCTGCCACAGTTACCTCCTGCCACCAATGCTAGGATTAAAAAATGACAGCCAGCCTGTTTAGCCAGGTTATCTGTAAGGATCAAGTACTCATAGAATCCCGACAGTGTGGAAACAGGCCATTTGGCCCAACAAGTCCACAGCAACCCTCTGAAGAGGGTCCCACCCAGACCCATTCCCCTATTACTCTACATTTTACCCCTGACTAATGCACCTAACCTACACACCCCTGAACACTATGGGCAATGTAGCATGGCCAACTCACCTAACCTGCAAAACTTTGGACTATGGGAGGAAACCGGAGCACCTGGAGGAAACTCACGCAGACATAGGGAAAAAGTGCAAATTCCACACAGACAGTCATCGAGACTGGAATCGAATCTGGGTCCCTGGCGCTGTGTGACAGTGGTGCCAGCCACCGTACAACTCCAGTACTGGCATGGGTCTTGTACCCAGATCTTCTGGCCCCAGACATGGAGACATTACCCACTGCACCACGAGACTTCCACTGCTCGTGCGAGTGATAGGAGGGGTGAAAAAGAAACTTCCAAATGATTGCCAGCAGTCAGTGAATATTAAACATGCGTCGCCCAGTGTTGGCTCTGCTTTGAGTACTTCACTGAGTGCTCACAGATAGGTACATGAATAGGAAAGATCTGGAGGTCTAGGAGCCAGGAGCGGGCAGTAGAGACTAGTTTAGTTTAGGATTGTAGTTCGGCATGGACCGGTTGGACCGAAGGGTCTTTTTCGGTGCTGTATGACTGTGTGACACAGACCAGTTGTGTGCCAGGGTAAGGATGTAACACCATTGCAAAAAGACGCAGCTACCGGCATCGTACAGACTGCATCACTGCCCAGAGTCAGCAACAAAGTGGACCGAACCACCTCTGATTTGAACTAATTCACGACCCTATAGATTCACTTTCACAGAGCTCAATCTTGGCTTTGAATTGGAGAGGAAGTGTCTTTGTCTCCCCTAGCCTCCCCATCACGCTGAAAGGTCGCTCTGACTTGAATACTCAGTTTCTTTGGTTCCAATTTGTTACCATCGGTTGAAAAGATTTTTAAAAATCTTTTTACAATGCAGGGTCATTGACTGGGCTGGAATTAGGAGCCAGGTGGTGGTGGTGGAGGGGTGGGGCATCGTTCTTGCATTTGCTTCGTACAAAATTGAACATTGCTGAAAGAAACGTAGAACGTAAAACATAGAACAATACTGTGCAGTACAGGCCCTTCGGCCCTAGATGTTGCACCGAACTGTGAAACTGATCTGAAGCCCAAGGAGAGGCATGTCGCTGAAGTTTTTCATCTTGCACTCATCAGGATGGACACAAGAATGTCACATTTCAAGCGCAATTCTAAACAATCCTGAGTGTGCCTGTAATGATGCTGAAAGGCAATTTTAGATCATCTGTCACACTCAAAATGGGGCTCATTTATGTTATCTGGAAGTGATGTACAATCACATGCAGTGGCTTAATTTTTGCAAACAAATGGAACATGTTCATGCCACAGGCAGGGTGTTCGAGATTCCCATCACCTTTATGGGTGAAATGGTTTCTCCTCGCATCTTCTCTAACCTTTCTGCCCCTTACCTTAAATCAATGTACCCCCTCCTGTTATTGATTGCTCCTTCAAGGGGAAAATTCTTCCTGGCTGCCCTATCTTACCCCCTCATAAATTTGTGCGTCTCAGTCATGTTCCCTCTCACTTTCGTCTGCTGTAAGGAAAATGACCCCAGTGTGTCCAATCTTTCTTCAGCTCAGGCAACATCCTGGTAAATCTCCTCTGCACCCTCTGTAGTGCAATTACGTCCCTCCTATAATGTGGACTCCAGAACTGTACACAATTCATGTGACCTAACCAATGTTTTATACATTTTCAGTATAACCCTCCTGCCTTTAAAGTGACTTGCCTTGATTAATAAAAGTAAGCATACCATGTGCAATATGTGTGGAGTTTGCATGTTCTCCCCATGTCTGCACATTCTCCCCACGTCTGGGTGCGTTTCCTCTAGGTGCTCTGATTTCCTCCCACAGTCCAAAGATGTGCATGGACTGGCCATGCTAAATTGTCCATAGTGTCCAGGGATGTGCAGGTGAGGTGGATCAGTTGTAGGAAGTGCAGGGCTACAGAGGAGGGGGTGGTGGGTTTGGGTGGGATGCTCTTCAGAGGGACGGTCTGGACTTGATGGGCTGAACAGTCTGCTTCCACACTATAGGGATTGTATTCCATGCTATGCCTACTTAACCACTTTATCCACCAGTCCTGATACCTTAGGGGACCAGTGGACGTGCACGCCGTGGACCCTCTGATCTGAAGCTCCTACTGCCCATCATGTATCTCCTCGCCTTGTTTGTTCTGTTCAAGTATATCACCTCTCATTTATCTGAATTAATTCCATTTGCCACTGACTAGCCTATCTGTATCCTTCCGTACTGTCAGGCTGTTCTCCTCACTATTTGCCCTCCCGCAAATGTTTTTAGTATCTGTGCACTTACTGATCAAGTTTCCCACATTCAAGTCTAAACCATTTATATAAACTACAAACATCGAGAGTCTCAACATTGACCCCTGCGGGACCCCATTGGACACCTTCAGCTTCCTGCCACTCAGCCAATTGTGGATCCAATCTGCAAGATCAAAACTTTTCGCTACATAGTTCTCTTTTCAACATGATTAACATAACCTGTACCAATGAGGGGATGGTGGAATGTTTGTACTGTTACCTGTAATTCAGTGACCTGGACTCGGAGACTAAAGACATGAGTTCAAACCCCACGTTCAATGTAACCAAGGAATAAATCTGGAATAAAACACCAGTCTTTATTAACAATGATTATGAAACTCCTAGATTGTCTTAAATATCCATTTGGTTCAATAATGTCCTTTTGGGGAAGGCTGTCTGCTGTCTTTACCTGGTCTGTCTTCCATGTCACTCCAGACTCTCACCAATGTCCCCTGCTTTTAACTGCCCTATGCAATGACCAAGCAATCTTCTCTGTGCTTAAGCCAAGGACAACAAATGCTGGCCTCATCAGTAACGCTCGCATTCCTTTCAAAGAAAATCACACAAGTGGAATTCGGACACATGGATAAATGAAATGTCAGTGATTAAACTCATCAGCTCGGTTGAATTCCCTCTGACTGACAGTTTTCAGGAATCTCACTGACTGCCCTTATTCACCCTCAGGATAGAAACGGTAGACCTCTGCCTCATCTCGCTCCTCTCCAAATCCCATTTGCTCATTAGTGCCCTGAGCCAGGATGCCTGGGTTTAAGGTCCGCCTACTCCAGAGGTGTTCCTTAACATCTCTGAACAGGCTCATTAAAAATATCTATGGATTTAAAACATTTCAATCGATTATTGCTGAAGCTAATTGAAGAATGATCCTGCCCCCCCCCTCCCCATTGAAAAGAGCCATTTGCCATAGTACCTGCTGTGGCTTTTGCAAGTGAATATAATTCCATCCATGAGGGTACTTGTGGGGCAGTGGTAGTGTCTGTATCTCTGAGCGCAGAGGCCTGGGTTCGAGTCCCACTTGTTCCAGAGGTGTGTGAAGAAATCTCTGATTCATCAGAATATATCCATCTACTCAAACCTGAGGGAGTCTACTCCCCAGCCTCAGCACCAGCACAGTTTTTGGATTCACACAAGCTTCTAATGGGAAGATTGTCCAAAACGCTGCAATTGATGACACATTTGGGCTTTGTCTGTGAATTGAAACTATCAATCAAATGGTCCACCGCATGCTGGATTCTAGAAGGTCTGCTGATGAAGAAGCCAATCTTTACGCACTTTTTTTACAAGCATTTTCTAACAGGGACATATAGTACAAGCAAGTACCTCTCTGGCAAGCAATAAAAGTGTTTGTTTTATGTAGTGAACCCCCAGTTAATGTCACCACCTTGTGCTCAATTCAACAAACTTAATACACAATGAACACACTTGTTTATGAAGGGTAGTGGGATGTTGTTGGAGGGTTAGATTCCAGGGATGAAAGTGCTGTTGTACGAGGAGCGGTTGAATAACATGCAGGAGTTTGGAAGAATGGGGGGACGATCTGATTGAGGGATACAAAATGTTAAAGGGGGTCGCTAAGGTGGACCGTTGTACAGATGGTCCCCCTTGTGGGACAGCCTCTAACTAGAGGTCAGAGATACAGAGTGTGAGGAGGTTGGTTCAAAACTGAGGTGAGGAGAAAGTACTTCTGTCAGAGGGTTGTGAATCTGTGGGACTCACCGCCCCAGAGTGCGGTGGAGGCAGAGTTGATTCAAGAAAGAAATGGATAGGTTTCTGATGAAATGTGAGGTAAAGGGCCATGGGAAGCAGACAGGAAAGCGGTGTCGAGACCAGGATAAGATCAGGCGTGATCGTGTTAAGTGGTGGAGCGAGCTCACAGGGCTGGACTCCCTACTCCTGCAATTACTCCTATGTTCCTATGAGGGTGCTCAGTTTCTCTGCTCATTTGCTGATCTGGTAGCATCATTCTCACTAGAATAAGCAGAAGGTTCAGGCAAGTTCATTCCTGAGTCAGTATGTTCTCCCATCACCCACCTGCAGATATGGCTGTGAGATGCTGCTGAGTCCTGATGCTTTTAAACATGTTGAGCAATATTTGCTCTTTCTGTTTCTGTGCACCAAATACATCCTTCAAACTTGAATCAACCTGATTTAATGATTTGGAGATGCCGGTGTTGGACTGGGGTGTACAAAGTTTAAAAACCACACAACACCAGGTTATAGTCCAACAGGTTTAATTGGAAGCACTAGCTTTCGGAGCAGTGCTGACACAACCACCTGATGAAGGAACGACGCTCCGAAAGCTGGTGCTTCCAATTAAACCTGTTGGACTATAACCTGGTGTTGTGTGGTTTTTAACTCTTTTTATCTGGTTTAAGATTTACTTTATTTCAAGACACCATATAAGGAACTTACTTGACAGTTTAAGATTGATTTCAGCCTAGTGGTTAAAGTAAAATCACAGTCTGGAATAATTACCTTCCTCCAATAGCCTGCTTTTAACTGGAGATATTTGATTGACAATGATGTCACCCTTGTCCTGTGCACATTATTCCTAATTGTTGGCTATTTTATTATCAGTCTAATAAAACTGCATTGGCTTTGTATTTTTTTAAAAAATCTTCAGTTCAGGACGGTCTTTCCTCCCTGTTTTGGTTTTGGCTGTGATGAACTGTCAGACCCTGCCTAGTGGAGCACTCGGAGCTGTGTGTATCTGGGCCCCTGTCACCATTCATTCACTGCTGTCAGCATGGCTTAACATGTTACGTGGACATTGATAGAAATTCACGCCCGAAGAGGCTGGGAGAGCTGAAAAATCAAGCTGATTCCAGCTTTGACCCATATCTAAAGTCCATCAAAGCGTTAACTCTGAAAAATGGAGCCAGAGTGCATCAGCACGGTCAACAAATATAGTCATCACTTATATTTACATGGTGCCTTTAGTGTTATGAAATGTCCCAAGATGCTTCACAGCATAAAGCAAAACTTGACACCGAGCCACTTAAGGCAATATTGGGGCAGATCGCCAATGGGTTGGCCAACGAGGTCACTTTTCAGGTAGAGAGGAGTTGTAGGGAGGGAACTCCAGAGCTTGGAGCCTAGGCTGTTTGAAGGCACGCCCGCCCAATGGTGTAGCATTTAAAAACAGGGATACACTAGTGGCTGGAATTTGAGGAATGCAGAGATCTCGGAGGGTTGTGTTTTAAAATATACCCTGGCCTCTGTGCACCAGCACTCCGTCGTACCTTCATTCCTCCACACCCACCCCTTCACCTTCATTCCCTCGTTCCCCCACCGCCACCTCAACAGTGGGTTCCCCACTTGGAGATTGATGCTGCCGTGTCTCATTTCTCTGGGTTCAGTTGCAGCCGCAGGTCTATGTCGGGGTCCGTGCATTTTGTGCTAAGTTCTCCTGTCGGTGGACGTTGAATTGATTTCCCAGCTGCAGTGCTGAACCTTTATAAATAGAACTGTTGTGATTCGCTGATGGTGCTCTCGATAAGAGAGAGAGACGATCAATGTGGCCGAGAATAAACAGACTGAGGACAGCTCAGTGCACAGACACAATGCGTAGGAACAGAAGGAGTCCACTCAGTATCTTGAGCTTGCACACCTTACAGTCAGATTGTGGATCTGAGCATTTTCCTGCCTTTTCCTTTGTATCCTTTGTTACCCTTTCCCCAAACCTGGCCATCAATCACAGTCTGGTAAAGTCTCCCGTGACCTCTAGCACCAACAGCTTATTTGGCAGAAAGAATTCCAGTTGTTCCCAACCCAAGAGACATATTTCTATCGTATGGAATTGAGGGAAATGAGGAGTAGGCAACAACATGGAACCCAAGACCAGCCATGACCGTGTTGAATGATGGAGCAGGCACAAAGGTTCTGCTGCTGTCTCTATTCCTTTTGTTCTTTAAGTGGAATGAAACCCTTCATTATTGCCCCTGGAACAGCCTGTCTCAAACTATCCCCTTTGTTCATGTCTGCTGCCCACACCATCCCCTTCCCTGCGAAGATGGTCTCTCTAGATCAAACCCGTTGTGTCCTTTAGTTGTACTAAACACCTCAATTAGGGCATGCTACAGTCCTCAAAACGCTCAGGAATGCAAGCCAAGTTTCTGCATCCTCTCCTAATTTAACCCTTTTAGTCACAGAGTCATTTTGGTGATCCTGTGATGTGGCTTCCTCTCCCCCCCCCCCCCCCATTTCCCACTTCGAGGCCAGAATTGAAGGCTCCAGAAAATGTCACAATCTGATTCCTATCTGCGTTGTCTTCAATGGTTTGGGCACAGCTGCCTGGTGTAGAGTTTCCTGGAATACTTTGGATATTTCACGACTTAATTTCCTGCGTTTGAACAGGTTTGGGAAGCAGTTGGTGTCTCCTATCAGCTCTCCTGATGTGGGACAGCTGTGATAGCAGAGAGCTTTTATATTCACACGTGGGATAAGTAATACAATGTGACGAATTGCAGCTTTCTTGTCCCTGACTATTTCACTGGAGCTTGGGAGAACTTCTCTACTTCAGCTTCTATCTTTCTGAATGAATTTCCCACTTGAAACAGTTGTTCATAATCACTGAATTCATGGAGATAGAGTGTTACTGGTAGGGGTGTGTGGGTGAGTGTGGTGGTTAGGAGAGTCTGTATGTGCATATGTTAATCTCTGTGTACGTGTGTATGTGAGAAGAAGTCTTTGTGTGTGTATCAATCTCTAACAGATACTGACACTTAGAGATTGGCACAGACTCAGTTTGAGCTGAAAATGTGTTGCTGGAAAAGCGCAGCAGGTCAGGCAGCATCCAAGGAACAGGAGAATCGACGTTTCGGGCATAAGCCCTTCTTCAGGAATGAGGACCTGCTGCGCTTTTTCAGCAGACAGACTCAGTTTGGGTGAGAGTTTGTTGTGTTTATGTAGAAGTTATAGAATCGCTACCGTGTGGAAACAGGCCATTTGGCCCAACAAGTCCACACTGACCCTCCAAAGAGTAACCCACCCAGACCTATTTCCCTACTCTATTACTCTACATTTTCCCTGATTAATGCACCTAACCTGAGCACTATGGGGAAATTCAGCTTGGCTATTTCACCTAATCCTGCACATCATTGGATTGTGGGAGGAAACCCACGCAGTTACGGGGAGAATGTGCAAACCCCACACAAACAGTCACTCGAGGCTGGAATCGAACTGGGTCCCTGGTGCTGTGAGGCAGCAGTGCTAACCACTGAGCCACCATGCTGCCTTTATGTACTTTATGTACATATACAAAATATTTTGCAACCAAGGTGTACAATGTTCAGATATTAATTTGCACCTCTCCATATTTGCAAATACCTACTAAATTCAAACTGATGGCTTCCTCTGTCTGATCTGAATTCAGATCCCCTTCAGGCCAATTTCTCTTGAATTCCAGCCTTTCTGTAATTTATTTTTGTAGATAATGCTTTTCTTCCCTGTAATTTTCCCAGACTCCTTTCACATACAAACCAACTGCATGAATGCATCACCATCAGCTTGCCTTGTTCCCTTCTCATTTTCAGCTCCGTCTGTGGGTGTGAAGTTGCTTTTGAGGATTAGCTCTTCCTCCCTTAACACATGAAATGCGATGATTCAGATCAGACAGCAGGGCTAGGGATCTCTTCCTCTGAGGTAATAGAAACTGAATCTTTGGATATGTTATCCAGATTCTTGGGAAGCAAGGGAATGAAAGGTTAATTGGGGTAAGTGGGAATTTTTTTTCCCCTGATTTACTCATGGGATGTGGACGTCACTGGCTGGGCCAGTATTTATTGCCCGTCCCGAGTTGCCCTCGAGAAGGTGTAAGTGAGCTGCCTTCTTGAAAAACTGCAGCCCCTGTTCTGTAGGTTGACCCATAATGCCATTAGGGAGGGAATGCCAGGATTTTGACCCAGCAACAGTGAAGGGACGATGAGGAGAACTCGCAGGTGGTGGCGTTCCCCATGTAACTGCTGTCCTTCCAAATGGAAGTGGTCATGGGTTTGGAAGATCCTGTGTAAGGATCTTTAGTGAATACCTGCAGTGTGTGAATTCATCAGCTCAGCTGTGATCTTGATGAATGGTGGAGCGGGCTTAAGGGGACGGACTCCGACTCTTGTTGGGGCAGAACTGTTCCACTGGTTTCTGAACTCCCCTTCGCCCGTCACGCTCTGCGCTCGCTGAACTATATCGGTTCTCCCTCTGGCGATGCCTCAGGGTTCTAAACCTTCATGTCGTAAGTCCAGCCGTGAGCTTCATCCTTCCCTATCCCCGGAATCCTCTTCAGCCTGACCAGTGCTCGCTATCCTGTATCCAATGCCCTCAGTCGCCATTGTTGAGTCTGTAGGCTGCTCTTTACATCTGCTGCAGGAGTGATGCAAACCAAGGCCTCCACTAACTCCCGCCATATCTCCGTTGTCTCAGCGTGTCCAGCCAAGACTCGAGTGGCCACTTGTTGGATGTCTGGTGGGAAGGAGGTGAATTTGAGACCAGAGAGGGTACAAACGTGTGTGCTCCATGCCCAATTGGGATGGTAGGCCAGGTTGTCACGGGGCAGAGGGGTAAGACTATGAAGACAGTGTCAGTCATAGAGATGCACAGCACGGAAACAGACCCTTCGGTCCAACCCGTCCATGCCGACCAGATATCCCAACCCAATCTAGTCCCACCTGCCAGCACCTGGCCCATATCTCTCCAAACCCTTCCTATTCATATACCCATCTAAATGCCTCTTAAATGTTGTAATTGTACCAGCCTCCACCACATCCTCTGGCAGCTCATTCCATACACATATCACTCTCTGTGAAAAATTTGCCCCTTTGTCTCTTTTATATCTTTCCCCTTTCACCCTAAACCTATGCCCTCTGGACTCCCCCACCCCAGGGAAAAGACTTTGCCTATTTACCCTATCCATGCCCCCATGGCTACAAGGACTCATGCTTTCTGAACATCTATTTTTTTGTTTTGCTGAAGGCTTAAAAATGTTAGGGTAATGTTAAAACATTCATTCCGATCCTGCAACCTTCCCCGGCTGCAGCTGCTGGTCCTAGTGACCGGGCCTTGTCTTCCACCATTTTACTGTCTCATCACAGCTCCTGTAATATATTTAATAAAGGCTAACACCCAGTACATACAGTAGGCAAGGAAAGGTTTAAGATGGGTGGTGGTGGAGGGTTCCTTTTCACACTGGAGGCCTGTGACCAGCAGTGTGCCACAAGGATTGATGCTGGGTCCATTGTTTTTCGTCATTTATATAAATGATTTGGATGTGAACATATGCGATACAGTTCGTAAGTTTGCAGATGACACCAAAATTGGAGGTGTAGTGGACAACAAAAAGAGGTTACCTCAAATTACAATGACATCTTGATCAGATGGGCCAATGGGCTGAGGAATGGCAGATGGAGTTTAATTTAGATAAATGGAAGGTGCTGTATTTTGGAAAAGCAAATCTTAGCAGAACTTATACATTTAATGGTAAGGTTCTGGGGAGTGTTGCTGAACAAAGAAACCTTGGAGTGCAGGTTCATAGCTCCTTGAAAGTGGAGTCGCAGGTAGATAGGATAGTGAAGAAGGCATTTGGTATGCTTTCCTTTATTGGTCAGAGTATAGAGCATAGCAGTTGAGAGGTCATGTAGTGGCTTTACAGGACCACTTTGGAATATTGCGTGCAATTTTGGGCTTCCTCCTTGTGAAACCTGAAAGTGTTCAGAAAAGATTTAGAAGGATGTTGCCAGGGTTGGAGGATTTGAGCTATAGGGAGAGACTGAATAGGCTGGGGTTGTTTTTCCTGGAGTATCGGAGGCTGAGGGGTGACGTTATAGAGGTTTATAAAATCATGAGGTTTATAAAATCATAGGGTGAATAGACAAGGTCTTTTCCCCAGGGTAGAGGAGTCCAGAACTAGATGTTTAGGTTGAGAGGGGGAAAATTTAAAAGGGACCTAAGGGGCAACTTTTTCACAGAGAGGGTAGTGTGTGTATGCTGCCAGAGGAAGTGGTGGAGGCTGATACAAATACTCATCCAGATGCCTTTTAAAGATTGTAAATGAAGACAAAGAGTTTAATGGATATGGGCCAAGTGCTGGCAAATGGGACTAGATTAGATTAGGATATCTGGTTGGCATGGACGAGTTGGACCGAAGGGTCTGTTCACAAACTTTACGTCTCGATGATCATGTTATTAACGAGCTCATTTACTGAGGGATTCCAGAAATGGCGAGCTGCCAATTTCCCAGGCTGTTTGCCTTCTGTAATTTGGGAGACTGGAGTGTTCCGTGGGGTGGGGGCGGAGGAGTAGGAGACACCTTATTGTAAATGCATTTCCCATTCGAAAGCACTCACCTGCCTATCATGATTATTTCTCACTAGCTATTTCCCTCTTCTCAATTCCCTCGTCTGAACATGATGTAAGTTCGAAGTGTTGTTGCATTATCATAGAGTTTGGACTGACTCCTGCTGCTCCTGGATGGATGAAGTGGGAGGTGATGTTGCAAGATGAAAAAAATGAGGCTGCATCTATTAAGCTCTCAGTTGAGAGATAAATCGATGTTTTGTTCACTGCTGGTGCTGTATATTAAGCCTCCCCTTCCAATTACTTCAGCATTTACAGTCTCAAGGTGCTGAGATGCATGAATTGAAATGTTGGTTCGACACACACTCATTAATAAACTTCCAGGAAATGAGGAGGTAATACTGATGTGTCACAAGCTGTTAATCTGAAAGCAGCTACAAAAACTGGGAATTCAAGGCCCGTGTTAACGTGTCAGTCATAGCTCACAGTGCCAAAAGATTGTTAGTCTCATATCACCGATATCAGCTTCAAAATCTGGGGCAATATTTCCACTGGAATACCGAGGGGGCGCTGCACTGTCGGAGGGTCAGAACCGAGGGAGCGCTGCACTGTCGGAGAGTCAGAACCGAGGGAGCGCTGCACTGTCGGAGAGTCAGAACCGAGGGAGCGCTGCACTGTCGGAGGGTCAGAACCGAGGGGGCGCTGCACTGTCGGAGGGTCAGAACCAAGGGAGCGCTGCACTGTCGGAGGGTCAGAACCGAGGGAGCGCTGCACTGTCGGAGGGTCAGAACCGAGGGAGCGCTGCACTGTCGGAGAGTCGGTACCAAGGGAGCGCTGCACTGTCGGAGAGTCGGTACCAAGGGAGCGCTGCACTGTCGGAGAGTCGGTACCAAGGGAGCGCTGCACTGTCGGAGAGTCAGAACCGAGGGAGCGCTGCACTGTCGGAGAGTCAGAACCGAGGGAGCGCTGCACTGTCGGAGAGTCAGAACCGAGGGAGCGCTGCACTGTCGGAGAGTCAGAACCGAGGGAGCGCTGCACTGTCGGAGGGTCAGAACCGAGGGAGCGCTGCACTGTCGGAGAGTCGGTACCAAGGGCGCACCACACTGATGGAGGGTTATTACTGAGGGAGCGACATACTGTCGGACGGTCAGTACCAAGGGAGCGCCACACTGACAGAGGGTCAGTGCTGAGGGACAGTAAAACTGTAAAGTCCTTCTGGTAGTCTAAGGAAGTGATACATGATGCATTAATGGAAGTGTTTCTGTTTTTGGTTAACTATCAACAAATAAAGTGTGCGCAGTGTTTTCTACACTAATCACTGACTGGATGGACAATGGTTTTCCTCATGTCACCTCTGGCTATTTTACCATACACCCACAATTGATCTCTTATTTGGAAAATCTATTGCCACTGGCCTGTGGGTTGTTAGTTCGATGGCTCACGTTCATATTTAGGGCGAAAAGAGCAAAGGGAGCAGTTTGGGAAATTAGTTAATACAAATCCGTTCCAAGACATGAAAGTCAAATCATCTACAAGTTTCCCTGCATTAACTCGCCATGCCTCCTCCAACAGTATCTTCGATACCTACAACTATGACCACCTGGAATGGCAGTCGCAGCTGCTACATGGGTATGTCACCATAGAGCCATAAAGATGTACGTTGTCGGTCTAACTTGTCCACGCCGACCAGATATCCCAACTCAATCTAGTCCCACCTGCCAGCACCCGGCCCATATCCCTCCAAACTCTTCCTATTCATAAACCCAATCAGGTGCCTTTTAAATGTTGCAATTGTACTACTTGCAGGTTCCTCTCTCAACCACTCACCACTCTGACTTGGAAATATATTGTTGTTCCTTCACTGTCACTGATTCAAAGTTCTCTCCCTCACAGTACTGTGGGTGGCCTTCCCCAATATGGACTGCAGCAGTTGAAGAGGCAGCTCACCACCACCTTGTCAGGAAGAATTGGACTGGATAATAAATGCTGGCCTTGCACCATTGAAATCCTGAAGATGTGTTCTCCCTGACGACACACTCCAGCCAGCGGAAACCACATATTGGTGTTGACCCTGTCGAGCCCTCTTAGAATTGTGGTGGCACGGTGACACAGTGGTTAGCACTGCTGCCTCACAGCGCCAGAGACCCGGGTTCAATTCCCACCTCAGGCGACTGACTGTGTGGAGTTTGCACATTCTCCCCGTGTCTGCGTGGGTTTCCTCCGGGTGCTCCGGTTTCCTCCTACAGTCCAAAGAATGTGCAGGGTCAGGTGAATTGGCCATGCTAAATTGCCCATAGTGTTAGGTGAAGGGGTAAATGGAGGGGAATGAGTCTGGGTGGGTTGCTGTTCGGAGGGTCAGTGTGGACTTGTTAGGCCAAAGGGCCTGTTTCCACACTGTAAGTAATCTAATCTTGTATATTTCAGTGAAACTTCAGAGAGTACAGGTGCAATTTACTCAGCCTCATTTGGGATAACTCAGTCTTCCTAAGGATAAACCACTGCCCCTTTGACCCCTTTGTCCTTGTAAGGTGAGTGCATTTTTCCTTGGGAACAGAAACAAAATTCCAGAGTGTGGTGCTGGAAAAGCACAGCAAGTCAGGCAGCATCCAAGGAGAGAAATATCGATTCTCCTGCTTCTCAGATGCTGCCTGACCTGCTGTGATTTTCCAGCACCACACTCTCGACTCTGATCTCCAGCATCTGCAGTGCCCACTTTCTCCTAATAGAAACAAAACTGTATACAATGCCCAGGTCTTGCTCAAACCCTGAACAACTGCAGTAAGAGTTCCTTACTCTCATCCGCCAGCCCCCTGGTAATGTAGGTCAGCACTTGGCCAAGTTCCCTTCTGTAACTGGTTGTACTTTCACTGCGAAGACATCCATGTCCCTCTGAAAGATCACCATTTCATCTCACCGTTTCAAAGTTGTTTTGTTTTTGTGTCCCTGTGGGCGGCACGGTGCCACAGTGATTAGCACTGCTGCCTCACAGCGCCAGAGACCCGGGTTCATTTCCCACCTCAGGCGACTGACTGTGTGGAGTTTGCACGTTCTCCCCGTGTCTGCGTGGGTTTCCTCCGGGTGCTCTGGTTTCCTCCCACAATCCAAAAGATGTGCAGGTCAGGTGAATTGGCCATGCTAAACTGCCCGTAGTGTTAGGTAAGGGGTAAATGTAGGGGTATGGGTGGGTTGCGCTTTGGCGGGGCAGTGTGGACTTGTTGGGCCGAAGGGCCTGTTTCCACACTGTAAGTAATCTAATCTAATCTAATCTAATCTGTCGAAGTCGGGTCCCCACATTGTATTCCACCTGTCATTTTTCCTTCACACGTAGGCAACCTATCCACAATCCCTTTATAGACTATTTGTAGCAGAAATTAATGCTTGGCCTTGAGCTGGGTCTGGTGGCATTTCACCTTGTTGGGATTTTGCTGCCTTCCCACTCCTAGTGAGGTCTGTGCTGGGAAGGTTTGGTGGAGTGTTACGAGCAGTTGACATTCGCTCTGCAATGGTGCGACTTAACAATGAACAGATGCCAGTTGTTCATAGTCTGGCAGTTCTCGAGGATGGGATTTCTGCCCCCATCGTCCTTGAACTGCTGAAAGTTAAATGCCTGGGTGGTACTTAGCTTGAGCCTGCCCAAAAATGGGAAACACAGGGCTGCTACCAACCTCCCACGTTAAATATCAACCTTTGTGTCTTTCTCATGGCTTCCTTTATCACCCAGCTTCATTCTTTGTCTGCTTGTCTGAATGAGAATTACAAGAATGTGCTTTACTGTCTCATGCATTCACGTGGGTACCATGAAAAGTTTATAAGTCGCCACATACGGCACCATCTTTGGTATCTAGATACAAGTTCTTAAGCACAAATGATTAGGGAAAATGATACATCTCAATTGTAAAACAAAAAAAAACTACCCCAGCAGGGAAGGAAGGATCCAGCATCACTTGGAATATATCTCCTGCCTCCACTCTTTTCCTGTAGCACTACCATTTCTTTATGCGTGCTTAATTATCTACACAATGCACTCTCTCCATCTGTATATATATTAATGCAGTTAATCTACTCGTCCCTGACTCCATCAGCAGCAGCTTGCCAACCTGAAACTGTTCATTTATTCCTCTTTTCTGTTTCTTGTCCTTCACCTAGTCCATTATGATTCTGTTCTCTAACCCCAAACCCATAAGCCCTGAGATAATACTGCCACTGTATTGAATGCAGTTTGAAAACCCTAAAATATCATGCTTTCTGGTTCCCATTCATGTACTCTGCTAGTTAAATCCTCAAATCCTGGAGTAGATTTGTTAGTTATGATTTTCCTTTTGTAAAACCATTCAACTCTCCCTAATCAGTTTCAGCTGTTCTAAGTCCCCAGTGGCCAACTGCATAATAAGGGATTCCAATATATTTCATTCATTGACGTCAGGCTGATTAGCTTGTAGTCCCCATACAATTTTGGTTCCCTTGTTTATTGTGGGAGGACTGTGTGTAACACTTTCTGTCAATCCAGTTCTCAGGGGCTCTCTGTGCAGTGGTAGTGTCTGGGCCAGTGGGTACAGGTTCAAGTCCTACCTGCACTGGAGGTGTGTCATAACGTGTCCAAGCAGATTATTTAAAAATAATTTAATGCAATTCTCTGTCCATCTACTGCTGCTTAAATCAACTTAATCTCTTTGCAGTCTGGTCACATAATTGGTTAATTTTAGCACTCAGTCAGGTGCTTTTATTTAAGCATGCACTAGAATGAAATTAAAGTTTTTTTTCCGGTTTTCTGTTTATGTGGGTCAGCTGCTAAAACAGTGAGACATTTCTGCTGTTTGCTGTGGTTTTTTTAATGTTTTCCCTTGCTGCAAATGATGTATGGCACAGTATAAAGGGTTTTGTTATTGATGAAGACACTTGGCCTGAATTACTGCAGTTCTCTGGTTATCACGCACCAGGGATGTATCCTTCCTTTGCAAGGCCAGTAGTATTTCTTTTTGATTATCCTTTCCAATAAATTTTCTCTAAATACATGAGAACAGGGCAAGCTATGAAACTTACTCCACTGGCAGAGCACAGCAAGCTTGGTGTTTTGCACAGTCCACATTGATTTTTTTGTCAAGATTAGAGTGGTGCTGGAAAAGCACAGCAGGTCAGGCAGCATCCGAGGAGCAGGAAAATCAATGTTTTGGGCAAAAGCCCTTCATCAGGAATTAGCATTCCTGATGAAGGGCTTTTGCCCGAAACGTCAATTTTCCTGCTCCTCGGATGCTGCCTGACCTGCTGTGCTTTTCCAGCACCACTCTAATCTTGCCTCTGATCTCCAACATCTGCAATCCTCACTTTCACCTAATTGTGTTTTTTTGCTCATTGCCAGGTTGTGGGCATTGCTGGCTGGGTCAGTTTTTACTGCCCACCTCTAACTGCCCCAGAGAACTCCCAGCCTTACACCACTGCACACCACTTTTCAGCAGTGGCTTGATGCAACTGAGTGAGCTTGCTAGACCATTTCAGAGGTCATTCTCCATGATCACTCCACCCCACATCTTACTCCACATGTCTCTTCCATATCAGGCCCAGCCACCCAACCATTATTCAGAATGGACAGATCTTAGAATGTCTTTGGAATGGACATTGATAAACTGATAATCTAATAGAGCAGAAAATGTGTTGCTGGAAAAGCACAGCAGGTCAGGCAGCATCCAAGGAGCAGGAGAATCGACGTTTCGGGCATGAGCCCTTCTTCAGGAATGAGGAAAGTGTGCCAAGCAGGCTAAGATAAAAGGTAGGGAGGAGGGACTTGGGGAGAGGTGTTGGAAATGCGATAGGTGGGTGCAGTGAGAGAGGGACTCACTGAAATCCTTGTAGAGGGAGGAAGAGAGCTTCTTCAAGGAAGGCATCCTTGTAAGAGAATTCGCAGTAGGTTAAAATCTTCTAGGAGAAAGTGAGGACTGCAGATGCTGGAGATCAGAGATGAAAATGTGTTGCTGGAAAAGCGCAGCAGGTCAGGCAGCATCCAAGGAGCAGGAGAATCGACGTTTCGGGCATGAGCCCATCTTCAGGAATGAGGAAATTGTGCCAAGCAGGCTAAGATAAAAAGTAGGGAGGAGGGTCTTGAGGGAGGGGCTTTGGAAATGCGATTGGAGGGTGCAGTGAGAAAGGGACTCGCTGAAATCCTTGTAGAGGGAGGAAGAGAGCTTCTTCAAAGAAGGCATCGTTGTAAGAGGATTCGCAGTAGGTTAAAATCTTCGAGGAGAAAGTGAGGACTGCAGATGCTGGAGATCAGAGCACTCATTCAAACAGCAACACGCCTTCAAATTGACCATTGAAAAACATTTGAACCTTAACTGATCTGTCTTCAGTAGCAACAGATAAATATCTATTTCTCTGAACATTTCAAAACAGCTAATCCTTTAATAAAACAGGAAATAAAACTCAGGTTAAGAGTCAGCCACATCACGGTGGGTCTGAGTCACATTAAGGCCAGACTGGGTAAGGATGGCAGATTTCCTTCCCTAAAAGACAAGAGTGAACCAGATGGGTTTCCACAAGTTTCAAGATCATTATTACTGAGATTTAAAATCTTGAGGATATGGCATTAACCAGTGATTCAAACAACTGGCCTCATAGTCGAGATACAGTACACCACTCTTAGATGGCACCAGGATTTTAATCCAGGCGATACAGTTCCAAGTCCAGCACAGTTTCTGATTTCCGAAAAGTGTCTTAGAATGACACACTCTTGTTTAAACTAACACTCACCCTTGCTCCTTTACTTGTGCACACGCTCTGTCACTCAAACTGATCAGTAGGGTCTGATTTTCCTGGAGGAAGTGGGCAGATCAAGTCAGGACAGCAGACCTGTTTCCTCAAAAGATGCCTTACCTTTTGTATTTTCCTTCCAGGGAGGGAGAGAGTCAGGATGGAGGTGGACACCTGCCCTCTCTCCAACCCCATCCTCCAAAGACAGGACCATGATGGCAAGGAGAGTAGGCCTAGACTGTCTATCTCCACCGCCTGGAATATTAGTGTTCGATGTCAGGGTCTGTCACTCTGCACAATCGCTCCATCCCACCACTTATTCCACACGCCTCTTCCGTGTATCCATCCCAGCTACCCACCCATTATCGACAATGGACAGACCTTAGAATGTCTTTGGAATGGACATTGTTCACCACTCATAGAAACAGCAACATGCCTTCGAAATGACCATTGAAAATCATTTAAACCTGAAGTGATCTCTTTTCAGTAGCAGCAAATGAATACAGAGGAACCTCGATTATCTGGCATTTGATTATCCAAATTTCGGATTATCTGGTAAGATCACAAGGTCCAGATGCTTGGCTAAACTATGTTATCTGGCATTCGATTATTTGGAATTCGATTAATTGAACAAAGTACTGTCTGCCCACATCCTTCAGATAATCGAGGTTCCTTTGTACCTATTTCTCTAAACATTTCAAAACAGCTGATCCTTTAATAATCTCTTTAAATTGTCCGTCAAATAGTTGAGCTGAGATGAGTAGTTCTTGAGTATTTGAGACTCAGCTCAGCATTTATAACAGGCTCAGTTGTCATAATGACCCATTCCAACTCATAGATAATGAAGCCTGTTTGAAATTTTAAAACAAAATGGTTTTTCTCTTTTCTAAATTACACCAAGTGACCTGTTAATCATTGTTCTAGAAGCAGGTGTCTGTTTTTATTTCTCAGACTGAAAGCTGCTGAAGTTTTATTTTTCATTTTTAAAGGGTTGGGATAGAAATCATATCATTCAGAAATTCCAAATAATGATCCCTTGACCATATATGACCACTGGGAATTGTCCTCTAATGTACCTCAGTACTTACAGAATGCCGGTGGATGTCATGATCACTACACTCTTCAGACCGAGCCTTATAATCAACTCATTTCCAAGGAAGCGTCACTGGACGCAAGATGTTAACTCTGATTTCTCTCCATAGATGCTGCCAGACCTGCTGAGCTTTTCTAGCAATTTCTGTCTTTGTCCCTGTAACCCAGCACAACAGTAAAAATACCTTATAATATTTCATTAAAATATTCAAATTGAAAGGTTCCTGGGTACATGAATAGGAAGGGTTTAAAGGGACATGGGCTAAATACTGGCAAATGGGACTCGATTAATTTAGATATCTGGTCAGCGTGGACAAATTAGAAGGAAGGGTCTGTTTCTGTGCTGCACATCTCTATGACTCTATAAACCAACTCTTTTTTGTATTTCAAAGCATGTCAACGAAAGAATTCTAGGAACAGTTGGTGGGTTTTTTTTTCTCCTCATTCCCCACATGGGGGCTACCCCATGATTCATGGCTCCTCTCAGGTGCTGTGAGCCACGTATACTTAACCCCCTACGCCCTCCAAATTGCAGTGAGGGAAGGGGTATCTGGCATAGCATGTCCCACTCTGACAAGAACAGCTCTATAACTGGAGAGGTGCCTGTGGATGGGCAACACCCATTCTTATCCTGTAGCAGCAGAATGGGAATCCCAGAACCACATCCTGCCTGTCATTTGTAAAGGACTGCTGAGTCAGGTGAACATCTGACCGTGCTGTTTCAGTCTTACATTTTCCTGTTTTATTTTCTGCCTCTTTCCTGCTCTCTTACTGTTCATTGTTCACGCTGTTTTAACTATGTTTTGTAGTTTTTCTCTCTCACCCTCTGTATTTCTGTCTACTCGTGTTCCCCTCTTTCTTTTAAATGTAATTTTCCCTCTGCTTCTGGTTTATTCTCTTTCTTTTGCAACAGAAGTTTTGCTCTTGCTTTATTCTATCTTTTTGCTCAGATTAAAGCTTCAAACCAATACCATGGTGACCTTCCCTCTAACGTAGATGGACATCAGCAGTGGGACAGTGCTTGGGAAACGTGGATGAAGGAGGCAGTGAGGTGGAACAAGCTGTGCCCCATAGTCAGTGACATAGAAACACTGAAACATAGAAAATAGGAGCTGGAGTAGGCCATTCCGCCCTTTGAGCCTACTATGCAGTTTAGAATGATCAAGGTTGATCATCCAACTCAATATCCTGTTCCCAATTTCTCCCCGTGTCCTTTCATCCCTTTGGCCACAAGGACTATATCTAACTCGTTCTTGAAAACATGCAATGTTTTAGCCTCAATCACTGGGGCAGCACGGTGGCTCAGTGGTTAGCACTGCTGCCTCACAGCACCAGGAACCGAGTTCAATCCCAGTCTTGGGTGACTGTCTGTGTGAGGGTTTGCACATTCTCCCCGTGTCTGCATAGATTTCCTTTGGGTGCTCTGGTTTCCTCCCACAGTCTAAAGATGTGCAGATCAGGTGAATTGGCCATGCTAAATTGCCCATAGTGTTAGGTGCGTTAGTCAGAGGGAAGTAAGTCTGGGCGGGTTACTTTTCGGAGGGTCAATGTGGACTTGTTGGGCTGAAGGGCCTGTTCCTACACTGTAGGGAATCAAATCTAACACTTTCTGCAGCAGAGAATTCCCCAGGCTCACAATTCTCTGGTGAAGAAATTTCTTCTCATCTCAATCCTGCTGATCACTCGTCATCTCAGATATGATCATCACCGAGGGATTTACAATGAGGTTTAGCCCTGACATGTAATAAAGAATCAAATCAAATTAACAGATTAAAACTGGGTGTGATTGCTGGGGAAGTTTTTACTTTTGAAAATGTAAACTTTCACAGTGGTCTGCCTATTTCAGTTATTTCAGAGAATCATGGTTTAAGTGTTTAATTTGTAGAACATTGCTGGTGGACCACAGCCATACATCAGTTTGATATTTGCTGTTTGTCATTTTTAGATTGTCTCAGGCTTCATAAATATTGCATATAAATGTGACCCAAATGCATTTCCAAGCAGGTTTCCTCAGATTCACTTCAAATAATCCGAATAAATAGGACACCAGTTAAGGGGAATGATCATCATCATAGTTAAAACGTAAATCCTGGGGCTAGACTTCTGTTTCTGTTTCTCGGGAGGAATCATGCAATGGGGACCCACACACCCGGCTGATAAGGAGCAACGTTACATGGCTGCCTTTGTCCACCTCCTGCTGGAGGGCAGGCTACAGAGGCTGGGGAGAAAATAGAAGGTCGTCGATTCTGCTGTAACACGTGTTTCTTCAACATGAATTGGTTTTCAGCCGATTGAAGAATTTAGACTGTTATTTGCGGAGCACAAACCTTCCTTACCTGTATTGGCTATAATTAGATTCCAGGCCCATTAGTTCAGATGGCATGGTTATTGCGCAATTTTCTTCCAATGCGAGATTGCACAAGAACAGAAGTATATGTTAAATCTGAACTGGCAGTATGCTGTCTGGAGTGGGAGTTGCCATATACGCAGGAGAGAGGGAGCATGTCTCGGGGGGGGGGGGGGTTTATACAAATCACCCGAACAGTCAAGCTGTCATCGTGGGGAAGCCCCCTCCAGTCGATGGCCACTGCAGCTGAAGGGTGGGAGAAGGCTGCCTCCTGGACTCTACACTCTCACCATTGTCAAACACCCGCTGTATTTTGACCTCAGCAAGGCCCTGTCTGCAGAGGAGCTGTAGTAGGGCAGGTAGACATTCCTGAAGAAGGGCTTATGCCCGAAACGTCGATTCTCCTTTTCCTTGGATGATGCCTGACCTGCTGCGCTTTTCCAGTAACACATTTTCAGCTCTGATCTCCAGCATCTGCAGTCCTCACTTTCTCCAGGTAGACATCACTGTCCTGTCCACTCCCCCAATTCCCTGCATGAAAATTGCCTCAAGATGGGGCACTGACTGACACGCAGGTTGGGGCAGAGGGAGGACTCAGTGCCATCATTCCTTCCTTCACTGTCAAATGCAAATCCTGCCCCTGTGTTATTTTGAGAGTGATATGGTTTGTTTTTATTCGCCTGTGGAAGGTGGGCGTCGCTGGCTGGTCAGCACTGATTGCCCGTCCCTAACCGCCCCTGAGAAGGTGATGGTTAGCTGCCTTCTTGAACAGCCCCAGTCCTTGTGCTTTGGGTTGACTCTCAATGTTTCCTGTTACCTGATTACTCTCGCTTCCTAGAACCAGAATGTGTTTGTCATCATGAGGGACTTTGGAGTCTTGTTGTGTAGCCGTCTGGGCTAAAACAGCCTGATTCGTTTTCAGAATAGGAAAGTGTGGTGCTGGAAAAGCACAGCAGGTCAGGCAGCATCCGAGGAGAAGGAGACATTTCGGGCATAAGCCCTTCATCAGCTTTTCCAGCACCATACTTTCTGACTCTGATCTCCAGCATCTGCAGTCCTCACGTTCTCCTGATTCTTTTTTCAACTCTAGTACGGCCAGGGGAAGCAGATTAAAAGCAGATGGCAGAGGTGAAAGGACAGTTTCAGACCTTATCCTTCTGACGGAGCAATGTGAATTATATCACTGCATTTCTCATCATATTGAGCCTAGATAAAATCTTACGCCACATGTCTTTAATAAACCCCTTCATCACTCTAAACTTCCATCCCTTGTCATCACCCGAAGAAAATATTCCCTCCACTATCGTTACTCAGTAGCAGGAGTGTGCATCATCTACAGTATACACTACAGATATTCACCAAGGGTCCTTAGACAGCACCTTCCAAACCAACCTCTATCTTGCAGTTACCTGTAACAAGTGCATGGGAACACCACCCTCTGCCATTTGTACCTGCAATTCCTTTCTCTATGCCACAAGGACTGCAGTGGCTCAGGAAGTTGCCTCACTATCACCACATAGTTAGCAATAAATTTTAGTGTATCCATCCAATTTAAAGGGGACCTAAGGGGCACCTTTTTCACACAGAGGGTTGTGCATGTATGGAATGAGCTGCCAAGGAAGTGGAGGCTGATACAATTACAGCATTTAAAAGGCATCTGGATGGGTATATGGATAGGAAGGGTTTGGAGGGATACGGGCCAAGTGCTGGCAAATGGGACTAGATTAAGTTACGACATCTGGTTGGCGTGGACGATTTGGACTGAAGGGTCTGTTTCCGTGCTGTACATCTCTGACTGTATGCTCAGTCACACAGCAGACCCCACTCACTGGTTTGAGCATTAACTCACTCCCAGGCCCCTTAGCCAGCATCTGACACACCCACGACTTCCACCAACCAGAACGGTACAAGTAGCAGATATGTGGCGCATCTGCAGGTTTCCCTCCAAGCCATTCACCATCCAGACTTCATAACATAACACCATTCCTTCAGTGTCGCTGGGTCAAAATCCTGGAACTCTCTCCTGTATGGAACCCCCATGGATGTATCTAACCCTGTGGACTTGAGAGGGTCAGGAAGAGGGTCCTTGATCACCTTCTAAAGAGGTAACTAGAACGACAAGAAAGAAACACCTTTAAGGCTTCCTGACCAAGTAGTGAGGAGGGACAGGGTGATGTTGTGCCGCAGTCTGAGGGCCCCAAATCCCTAACGTGCTCCTTCAGTTTTTGTGCCATCATGCTGATTAATTGTCCACATTTTGATTCCAAGCCATCATGCTGATTAATTGTCCACATTTTGATTCCAAGCAGCAACTTGTGGTAAGCATTAATCGGCTGGTTTTCTGAATAGCAACACTTAAGATAGGATTCATTATATTTAAATTCAAGGAGCGAGAGAAAGATTCATCTGTATCCCATTCTGTAGACTGCTAGGGAGAAGATTTTGAACATTGGTAGTGAACGTAGCTTCACAAAGAAGAGAATAAATTTTATAGAAGTATTGCAATTTCACACGCAATAGAAACTGACAGGTTTGGTATAGCTGGATAATTGTTTAGAATCAGTAGAGATATTTGTGACTGAAATGATGTTCAGCCTTGCTGGCAGAACCAGGTGAGTGATCCAATTGGCAGCTTCCTATCAGCTCTCTCGATGCTGATCCAGGGAAAAACTGTATAAAATCTCTCTTTACGAGCTCCATAAATTCCTGGGCTCTGTTTTTTTTCGTTGAACTATTTTTCTAATCCACCTGTTCGGAGATGTCATTCCACATTTCTGGAGCAGGTGGGATTTGAACCTGGGCCTCCTAGTTCACGGGTAGGGACATGACCAGCACATCACAGGAGGGCCGTCTGGCTGTAAGAGTAATTTGTATCAGCTGCGGGTCTGCCTAACACACGAAGCAAAGTCTACCTTCATCACAAGATGAAGTGTATTGTGGATGTGTGCGATCTGGTCTGGTTGAAGAATTTGAAGATGCAAGACAAAACCATTCCTCTGACACGTCACATCCTGTGCGTGGCCAGCTCATTTGTGATATTTTAAAAATTAATTCACAGGAAGTGGGAATCACTGGCTAGATCAGCATTTATTGCCCATCTCTAATTGCCCAGATGGCTGTTAAGAGTCAACCACATTGCTGTGGGTCTGGAGTCACATGTAGACCATTCCAGGTTAAGGATGGCAGTTTTCTATCCTAAAGGACTTTAGTGAGCTGAAGGGGTATTGCCCCAACACTTGGCAACAAATTCTAGATTTTGTTTTTAATTGCATTTCCATAGTGGGATTCAAACCCAGGTCCCAGAATATTACCAGGGCCTCTGGACTATTAGTCTAGTAATAATACTATTAGGCTATTGCCTCTCCTATCCCTGGGACTGGTTGCTGGACACATACAGTAGTTTGAGGCAGAGTTCCCAATTCCCACATACTAGGGTCTGTGGGGAGGAGCTAGCAGAGGGACCCCTCCCTGACCAACCTGATGTGATTTTGCCATGGCGCACACATTCCTGTTGGCAATGTACTGCTCACCCAGAGGGAATGTGTGGCTCATGCAATCTGCGGGCTATTGTCCCAGTGACGATGGACACAGAATGAATAAAATCTTTCCCTTTGATTGGAATTGCTGAGATTTTTATCCTCTGAATGTTTGTTTCAACACGGGAGACAGCTTAGACTGCTTGAGCACTGAACCAGCTCCTGTGTTGAGTGGAGAGTTTACGGTAGGATTCTGCAGTCATGTGCTACCCATGACTTGTATCCAGTATCAGGGGTCAGGCAGGGTCTCCTGTTGAGATTTCTGAAGGGTCTCCTGTTGGAAATTGGAGGATCTAGTCTTGGGATCTCGGAGATACAGTTCTTGGTGTCTACTTTTGGGGGTGACTGGATGGGTTCATTGTTGAGACCCAGGAGGGACCAGAATTGGGGTCTGTAATAGAGAACAATATTTTACTGGTTTGTGCAGAAAACATTGGTCTTAAACTCTGAGACACTTTCATGACATCTCTACCTCACATTCCTCCTTTGAGACACTTTAAGTCCTAACATTTTAACCAAGCTCTTGGTCAATTGACCTACCATCTCCTTGGGCTCAGTGTCATATTTTCAAAGAAAAGAATCATAGAATCCCTACAGTGTGGAAAAAAGGCCCTTCAGTCCAGCAGGTCCACACTGACCATCTGAAGAGTCAACCACCCAGACTACATTTACCCAGACTAATGCACCTAACCTACACATCCCTGAACACTGTGCGCAATTTAGCATGGCCAATTCACCTAACCTGCATATCTTTGGATTGTGGGAGGAAACCGGAGCACCCGGAGGGAACCTGGGCAGACACGGAGAACGTGCAAACTCCTGACAGACAGTTGCCCGAGATGGGAATCGAACCTGGGTCCCTGGTGCTGTGAGGCAAAAGTGCTAACCAGTCAGCCACCATGCCACCCCTTTGGTTGATAATTCCCTTGTAAAGTGCTTTTATTATTTAAAAGCACCAGATAAAGGTAAGTTGTTGTATACCGTTCAGTATCGCACTTGGCCACAAAGGCACTTGAGAGAAATGTTTGACTTTTGTTTCTGTAACTGAGATTTTGTGTAGCACTGGGAACACTGACTACTCCCATTTATGATGGTTCCAGGACAGAAGGACTCCTTCTGTATATGGTATGTGATAGAGCAATTCAAAAAATAATCCCTTACCCTCAGCTTTTCCCCCAAAACACTTTTATCTTGCCCACTTCAAATATTTGCATAATTATCTTCAAGAGATATAAAAGTCCCTGCATCCGCCACTACCTGTGACAAAGCATTCTGTATGCCAGCAACCTTTCGTATAAAGTGTTTTGGTTCTGTGGAGACCAATAATATTTAAAAAGGGAATTCAAGCTTCCAGTTTTCACCCATTTTGAAAAATTTACTGTGACAAGTAACCACTCAGTACTGACTATAGCTCTTTGTTAGAGACAAAATAAACCTGCAGATGCTGGAATCCAAGGTAGACAAGCAGGAGGCTGGATGAACGCACCACGCCAGGCAGTATCAGGAGGTGCAGAAGTTGACGTTTCGGGTATAATCCTTCTTCAGGACTGGGGGTGGGTGTAAAGGGGGGAGCTGCAGATAAAGCGGGTGGTGGGGACTAGTAATCCTGACTTCTCCTCCCTCCCCACCTTACCCCAGTTCCAACCTTCCAGCTCAGCACTGTCCTCATGGCCTGTCCTACCTGCCAATCTCCCTTCCCACCTATCCACTCCACCCTCCCCTCTGACCTATCACCTCCATCCCCACCCCCATTCACCTACTGTACTCTTTGCTACCTTCTCCCCATCCCCCTCCCATTTATCTCTCCACCACGGAGGCTCCCAGCCTTCATTCCTGATGAAGGGCTTTTGCATGAAACATCGATTTTCCTGCTCCTCAGATGCTGCTTGACCTACTGTGCTTTTCCAGTACCACTCTAATCTACAGTTCTTTATTGGCAGCTTACACACCCTCCTCATTCCTGAAGAAGGGCTTATGCACCTGCTCCTTTGATGCTGCCTGACCTGCTGCGCTTTTCCAGCAACACATTTTTAAGCTTACACTTTGAACAGTGTAATGAAATTGGCCTCATTATGCTTAATCCGGCTGCAGGAATGTACTTCACGGGTACACTGCCCTTTACAGAAATATTCCCCAGAATCAATCCAAAGTGATTTTTAACTCCCAAAGGTTTATTCCTGTTCTTTGTTATTTTCATCCTGGTGACCTATAATCTTAGAACTGACTTTCCCCAGGAGGTTTTTTTTCCTCTGGAGACTATTCCTCCAGTTAGGTGACTCATTTCAACTCCCCGTCAATGCTTTCTTTTCAACCCGAGCACAATGTCCACCTGCATTCCTGCACAGTAACCCATGGAGACCCTTTGGTCTGCAGCCGCTCCCCCATTCCTGGTTCCAGGGAGAATCCAAACCTTCTGTGATATTCTGTGTTATCCTAGGAACGCCTTTAACCAGATCTTTAGAAAAGATCTTTTTCCATCTGGAAGGACAAGGGCAGCAGTTACATGGGAACACCACAGCATACAAATTTCTTTCTGAGCCACTCACCATCCTGACTTGGAAACATATCACCGTTCCTTCACTGTCGCTGGGTCAAAGTGCTGGATACCCTCCCTAAGGGCCAACCTACAGCACATTGACTGCAGCAGTTCAAGAAGGAAGCTTACCATCACCCTCTACCATGGTGGGTGCCTGGAAAACGTTGCCAGCAGAGATGGTAGAGGCGGGCACGATAGCATAATTTAAGATGTATCCAGACAGATACATGGATGGGCAGGGAGCAGAGGGATACACATCCTTAGAAAATAGGCGACAGGTTTAGATAGAGGATCCAGATTGACGGAGGCTTGTTTGTTCTTTTTCCCAAGGGCAACTATGGACAGGTAATAAATGCTGGCCCAGCCCAGGTTTTGTGAGCAAATATTAAAAAAAAGCAGGTTGAGCAGAACAGGACATGAGTAGGTTCCAACTTAAAGGAGCCGTGTTATGAAGGTGGGTTGCATGGGACAAATCTGGCATCTCCTTTGCATTCTGGGTATTAAAATTAAACTATTTTAAAAGACTAATGTAAACTGGGAAAACTGGGGAATCATAGACACGAACCTTTGAAGAAGACAGGATAAGTTGTGGAAGTTGTCCCCAAGTTGTACCTGGGAGTACGTTAACACAAATATCCTGACACTGGATGTCCCCGTACAGTCCCCACTTATTCGGTGCAGACACATTCTCTTTGTATAAGAGAATCAGCGACTAACTGTCTATGTACGATGAAAAGGGCTACTCCTCAGGAGGAGGAATGTCATTCATTGGGTTGACATGTGGATGGATGGATGCCAAGCTCTCCCATTCAAAATTCAAATGGATCCCTTCCGCTTGACCTGTGTTCACAGTTCAAAGGTCATTCTCACAGGGGACTCACTGGCCTGTTCCAGAGGTTTTCTCTTCAGTGTGAGTCAAACAGTAAGAACAGTACTCAATATGCAGAGACGATCGATTGTGGGAATCTGGCAAGCTCACAGTTTTGTGGCTCAGCCTTGCTTCGTGGCCCCTCAGGGTTCAGAGAACGAGATGACCCCAACGCTAAACCTGACCCTAACCCTTCCACCTCCTGCTGTTGACCATACTCGTGCTTTTGTAATTTCATCAGAGAATGTATTTTGAAGTTGATGGAAGTTGTCGCACCCTCGCTTGCACATCTTGAAGAGGTAGCAGTAAGAATGGGCCTCTAGGTTTCTGTGCTGATTGGTTCACGACTGTGTGGATACACATGGCCTGCACTTCTCATGGTGCTCAGGATCAGGATTTAGTCACGTGTGACACTGGAGGAATTAGTTTCCCTCAGACGTGGTGCATGAGTGTTGAACAGATGGAGTATTCTGAACGTCATAATCCCCCTAGAACAGACATCTTGCCAGCATCAGTGGAAGAGCTCAGTGAAGTGAAACAGGACATTGCACCTGCAGACAGTAACAACTTGCTCAGGCTGTGCCGTACCTCTTTGTCCTGGCAATTTTAATTATGATTATGAAATTATTTATCATTTCAAATGTAATTCCACTTGTAACTTCTTAGGATTTTGTCAAAGTAAAGGTTTTTTAAAAAAAAAAGCATCATCCACTGGGCAGAATCAGTTTTCCAAGGCTGGATTCTTGATAAGCCTTTCAGTGGCCACAATACTAGGCCCTTAAATCCTGACCAGCTTGGGGTACTGCTGCTTCTCTGGCCAGTGTGGAGATTTCCCGAGCTCCCGCCAACTTCCACAAACAGAAGGTACACCAGCCTGTGCCCAGTGGAATTACTGGCTGACGTCAGTGCCAGATCTCCTGCTGAATCTCTGAGCAGGCAGAGATTGTCCTTCAGAGGAATCTGCTTCAGCCTCACATCTCTGTCGACTTTCTAGATTAAAAGCAGAGGTTAATGGTATTTCAGTCAGCATTGTTGCCTCACAGCACCAGGGACCCGGGTTCGATTCCAGCCTCAGGTGACTGTCTGTGTGGAATTTGCACATTCTCCCTGTGTCTGCTTGGGTTTCCTCCCACAGTCCAAAGATGTGCAGGTTAGGTGAATTGGCCATGCTAAATTGCCCATTGTGTTCAGGGATGTGTAGGTTAGGTGCGTTAGTCTGGGTTAAATGTAGAGTAATAGGGTAGGGGAATGGGTCTGGGTTACCCTTTGGAGGGTCGGTTTGGACCTTTTGGGCCAAATGGCCTGTTTCCACTCTATAGTGATGCTATGATTCTATGAAATGGGTGAGAATTCACCAAGTTACATTCTCACCCTGTGCTCTTGCTTCTAATCTTGCCCTTCCCCTTTCTTGCCTCCACCTGCAATCTCCTCCAGCCCTGCAACTCTTCAGTGTATCCACTGCAGGAAAAGCGCAGCAGGAGAGGCAGCATCCACGGAGCAGGATCAGCTCTGATCTCCAGCATCTGCAGTCCTCACTTTCTCCTAGTGTACCCGCTGCACCCTTCCAGCTTGGACCTTTGAGCGTCCCAGATTTTCATCGCTCTGTCGTTGGTAACCAGACATCCAGCTGACCAAACCTTGAGCTGTGCACTTCCCTCCTTCGCTGCTGTCTGGCTTTCTTTCCCCCTCTGATGCCCGCTGGAAAATCGACCTCCACCTGAGCGTGTTTTCGATCACTAGACCAAATATTCTCTCCTCTGGTCCGGTGCGGTAATTTAATTTAGCTGTGTGAAACACCTTGGGAGGTCATGTATTAAATCAATGGCTCTACTTCAAGGTCAGCTGTTGTCAACAGGACTGCGAGATTGGCTAACTCCTTCAGTCAAGGTCCACCCTGTAAAGGAGCTCCTTTCCAAACAGGTGCCTTTATGATTGGGATCTTACTGTGTAGAAGCATACAGCACTTTACCAGGGCTCTCTATATCATTCTGCCACCTCTCTGGCTGTGTGCATTGAGAAACACATCAGCCATGATTGAATGATAGAGCAGGCTTGATGGGCTGAATTACCTAATTCTGTTCCTATATCTTATGGTTTCATAGTCTTTATACCCACTGGATTGTTCAGTCCATAAACACATCCTCTCAACAGCTGATTAGATTGATTAGTGTCAGAAGCAACCAGCTCTCTCCCTTGACTTCAGACTAGCATCAATGTCTCAGGCCTAACACTATCAATGACTTGCTTACCAATTACAAGAATATTTACTTGTAGTCATATAGTGTCATTACTCTCGTAACACAATCCAGCATCATCTGACTCATTTAGACACACACCCAGATATGGAAACATTAGGCAGGAGGGAGATTAGTTTCTGAGGAGTGTTGAGAGGGAGAGAGAGAGAATTGGAGAGACATGGATGTTTAGGGAAAGAATTCCAGAGCTTAAAGCCTACATAGGCAGGCTCATCAATAGTGGAGTGTTGGATGAGCAAGGACTGAGAACTGAGTTTTTGGAGGGTTTCAGGATGGAGGTACAAATACTTCCTAATGCTTGCTAGTCCCTCCTCATTGGCTGTTGAATTCAGTGTTTGCAGATTCGGCAGCATCCAGGGAACAGGAGATTCGACGTTTCGGGCACAGGCCCTTCTTCAGGGCCTGTGCCCGAAACGTCGAATCTCCTGTTCCCTGGATGCTGCCTGACCTGCTGTGCTGTTCCAGCAATAAAGTTTCAACTTTGATCTCCAGCATCTGCAGACCTCACTTTCTCCTCGTTTGCAGATTGCCAATCATGAGGGGCAAAGGAAAGACAAATCACCTGTTGAGAGGATGTGTTTATGGACTGAACAATCCAGTGGGTGTAAAGACTATGAAACCATAAGATATAGGAACAGAATTAGGTAATTCAGCCCATCAAGCCTGCTCTATCATTCAATCATGGCTGATGTGTTTCTCAACCATGTATCTCCTACCTTCTCCCAGTAATCATTGATCCCCTTACTAATTAAGAACCTGTGTATCTTTGTCGTAAATACACTCAATGACTTGGCCTCTGCAACATTCTGTAGCAATGAAATTCACCAACCTTTGGCTAAAGAAATTCCTCCTGATTTCAGTTCTGAACGGTTATCTCTTTTACTGTAAAGCTATACTCCACTCTATCCAGGTCTCTCAGTATTCTGTAAATTTCAGTCAGATTCCACCTCCCCATCCCTCTCAATACCATAGATGTCACACCCAGAGTCTTCAACCACTCCTCATGTGACAAGCCTTTCATCCCTGAGATCATTGTAGTGAACCTCCTCTGAATCCCCTCCCAGATCAGCCCATCCTTCCTTAGATACAACCCCCAAAACTGCTCACAATATTCCAAATGCAGTCTGACCAGAGCCTTATACAGTCTCAGCAGTACATCTCTGCCCTTGTATTCTAGTCCTCTCAAAATGAATGCTAATATTGCATTGACCTTCCTAACTGCCAACAGAACCTGGATGTTAACTTTAAGGGAATCCTGAACTCGGACTCCCAAGTCCCCTTGTGCTTCAGATTTCCAAAGCCTTGACCCATTTAGAGAATATACTATGCCATTATTCTTCTTACCTCACATTTTATTCCAGCTGCCACTTCTCTGCCCACTCTACTTGCCTGGCCATGTCCTTCTGCAGCTTCCTCGCCTCTTCAACGCTACCTGACCCTCCACCTATCTTTCTATCATATGCAAACTTAGCAACAATGCTCTCAGCTTTGTGCAGATCATTTTTGTATAAGGTGAATTGTTGTGATTGCAAAACTGACTCCTGTGAAACACCACCAGTCACACACTGCCATCCTGATAAAGACCCCTTTATTTCCACTCTCTGCCTGCTGCCAGTCAGCTAGTCTTCTGTCCGTACCAGTATCTTGGCATTGACACCATGGGCTCTTATTTAGCAGCCTACCGTGTAGCATCTTGTCATAGGTCTTCAGGAAATCCAAATGGATCTCATCTACTGGCTCCTCCTTTGCCTAATTTGCTTGGTACCTCCTCAAAGAATCCTAACAGATTTGCCAGGCATGACTTGCCCTTGACAAAGCCGTGCTGCCTCTGCCCTCTGCAAACTCATCCTTAATAATGGACTCTCAAATCTTACTGAGGTCAGGCTAACTGGCCTATAGTTTCCTGTCTTCTGTCTCCTTCCCTTCTTAAACAGGGGTGTTACCTTAGCCATTTTCCTTTCCTCTGGGACCCTCCCTGACTCCAGTGATGCCTGGATAATCACCAGCAATGGCTCCGCAACAGCCTCAGCTATCACCTTCAGAACTCTGGGGTGTAATCCATTCAATATGGGCATTTCAACCACTTTCAGACCCTTCAGCTTCCCCAGCACCTTCTTAGTGATGATCACTACACTCACCTCTGCTCCCTGACTCGCGTGAAGTTCCAGTGTGCTTCTGCTGTCATTCACCATGAAGCCTGACATAAAGTACCTATTCCGTTCCTCCACCATTTTGATTAGATTAGATTAGATTAGATTCCCTACAGTGTGAAAAACAGGCCCTTCAGCCCAACCAGTCCTTCAAAGAGTAACCCACCCAGACCCATTTCCCTCTGACTAATGCACCTAACACTACGGACAATTTAGCATGGCTAATTCACCTGACCTGCACATCATTGGACTGTGGGAGGAAACCGGAGCACCCAGAGGAAACCCACGCAGACACGAGGAGAACGTGCAAACTCCACACAGACAGTCACCTGAGGCTGGAATCGAACCTAGGACCCTGGCTGTGAGGCAGCAGTGCCAATCACTGAGCCACCATGCTGCCCCTTTTTGATCTGCAACTCAAGTTCCTCATTCTGTTTAATATCCCTATCTAACATAAATTTATTTGCCTCAGTTTTAAAGGTCCAGTTACCTCTAATCACTGAGCACCTTCTTCCCCATGACTACTTCTCCAGCCTCATTTTCCAGTGGTCTCATGTCTCTCTTACCTCTAACTAAAACATTCCTGCCCCCAATCCTTGTTTTATATTACTAGCTAGGTTACCCACATTCTTCATCTTCTCCCCTTCTGATTGTTTTTTTTTTAGTTATCCTCTGCTGGTACTTAAAGGTTTCCCAATCCCCTGGCTTCCCACTAATCCTTACCACACACTGTGGATGGGGGTAATACTGTATATGTAACAGGTCTTTCATCTCTCAGGAATCACATGCTAAAGGGATGATGTGGAGGTAATGGTGTTGGACTGGGGTGGACAAAGTTAAAAATCAACTAGGTAATTAGGATAGAATCAGGATGGTATTGGACCTCAAGAAAGAGACTTTGTGGAGTGCCTCCGAGATGGATTCTTAGAACAGCTGGTGCTGGAGCCTCCCAGGGAGAAGGCAATTCTGGATCTGGTATTGTGCAACAAACCAGAATTGATCAGGGACCTCGAAGTGAAGGAGCCATTGGGAAGTAGTGACCATAATACAATAAGCTACAATCTGCAATTTGAGAGGAGAGGGTACAATCGGAAGTGACAATATTCCAGTTGAATAAAGGGAACTATGGAGGTATGAGGGACGAGCTGGCCAATGTTCAATAGTGCAATACCTTAGCAGGGATGACCGCGGAGGAACAATGGCGGATATTTCTGTGTATAATGCAGAAGATGCAGGATCAGTTCATTCCAAAAAGGAAGAAAGATCCCAGGAGGAGGCATAGGTGGCCATGGCTGACGAGGGAAGTAAAGAAACATAAAAAGTTAAAAGAGAAAAAGTATAACATAGCAAAGATAAGTGGGAAAACGGAGGACTGGGAAGCCTTTAAAGAACAACAGAGGAAATACGCAGAGAAAAAATGAGGAACGAAGGTAAACTCGGCAAAAATATAAAGAAGGATAGTAAAAGCTTTTTTAGGTATGTGAAAGGCAAAAAAATGGTTAAGACTAAAATTGGGCCCTTGAAGACAGAAACACGGGAATATATTACGGGGAACAAAGAAATGGCAGAAGAATTGAATGGGTACTTCAGATCTGTGTTCACTGGGGAAGACACAAGCCAATCTCCCTGAGGTAACAGTGGCTGAAGGACCTGAACTGAAGGGAATTTATATTTGCCAGGAATTGGTGTTGGAGAGACTGTTAGCTCTGAAGGTTGATAAGTCCTTGGGGCCTGATGGTCTACATCCCAGGGTACTGAAGGAAGTGGCTCGAGAAATCGTGGATGCGTCGGTGATTATTTTCCAGAGTTCGATAGACTCGGGATCAGTTCCTGCGGATTGGAGGGTGGTTAATGTTGTACCACTTTTTAAGAAATGTGGGAGGGAGAAAGCTGGAAATTATAGACCAGTTAGTCTGACCTCAGTGGTGGGAAAAATGCTGGCGTCTATTATAAAGCATGAAATTACGACACATCTGGATAGTAGAAACAGAATAGGTCAGAGTCAGCATGGATTTATGAAGGGGAAATCATGCTAGACTAATCTTCTGGAATGTTTTGAGGATGTAACTCTGAAGATAGATGAGGGAGATCCAGTAGATGTAGTGTACCTGGACTTTCAGAAAGCTTTTGATATAGTCCCACATAGGAGATTAGTGAGCAAAATTAGGGTGCATGGTATTGGGGGCAAAGTACTAACTTGGATTGAAAGTTGGTTGGCTGACAGGAAACAAAGAGTAGTGATAAACGGCTCCATTTCGGAATGGCAGGCAGTGACCAGTGGGGTACCGCAGGGATCAGGGCTAGGACCGCAGCTTTTTACAATATATATTACTGATATAGAAGATGGTATTAGTAATAACATTAGCTGATGATACTAAGCTGGGTGGCAGGGTGAAATGTGAGGAGGATGTTAGGAGATTACAGGGTGACCTGGACAGGTTAGGTGAGTGGGCAGATGCATGGCAGATGCAGTTTAATGTGGATAAATGTATGGTTATCCACTTTGGTGGCAAGAACAGGAAGGCAGATTACTACCTAAATGGAATCAATTTAGGTAAAGGGACAGTACAAAGAGATCTGGGTGTTCTTGTACACCAGTCAATGAAGGTAAGCATGCAGGTACAGCAGGTAGTGAAGAAAGCTAATAGCATGCTGGCCTTCATAACAAGAGGGATTGAGTATAGAAGCAAAGAGGTTCTTCTGCAGCTGTACAGGGCCCTGGTGAGACCACACCTGGAGTATTGTGTGCAGTTCTGGTCTCCAAATTTGAGGAAAGACATTCTGGCTATAGAGGGAGTGCAGCGTAGGTTCACAAGGTCAATTCCTGGAATGGCGGGACTACCTTAAGCTGAAAGACTGGAGCGACTGGGCTTGTATACCCTTGAATTTAGAAGACTGAGAGGGGATCTGATTGAGACATATAAGATTATTAAAGGCTTGGACACTCTGGAGGCAGGAAACATGTTTCCGCTGATGGGTGAGTGCCAAACCAGAGGACACAGCTTAAAAATACGGGGTAGACCATTTAGGACAGAGATGAGGAGAAACCTCTTCACCCAGAGAGTGGTGGCTGTGTGGAATGCTCTGCCCCAGAGGGCAGTGGAGGCCCAGTCTCTAGATTCATTTAAGAAAGAGTTGGATAGAGCTCTCAAGGATAGTGGAATCAAGGGTTATGGAGATAAGGCAGGAACAGGATACTGATTAAGGATGATCAGCCATGATCATATTGAATGGTGGTGCAGGCTCGAAGGGCAGAATGGCCTACTCCTGCATCTATTGTCTATTGTAAAAACAAGGACTGCAGAGGCTGGAAATCAGAGTCTAGATTAGAGTGGTGCTGGAAAAGCACAGCAGGTCAGGCAGCATCCGAGGAGCAGGAAAATCACTGTTTCGGGCAAAAGCCCTTAATCGGGAATAGAGGCAGGGTGCCTGCAGAGTAGAGAGATAAATGAGAGGGGGGTGGGGGTGGGGAGAAAGTAGCATAGAGTACAATAGGTGAATGGGGGTGGGGATGGAATTGATAGGTCAGAGAGGAGGGTGGGGGAAGGTAGCAGAGTACAATGAGTGAATGGGGGTGGGGATGAAGGTGATAGGTCAGAGAGAAGGTTGGAGTGGATAGGTGGAAAGGAAGATAGGCAGGTAGGACAGGTCATGAGGACGGTGCTGAGCTGGAAGGTTGGAGCTGGGGTGAGGTGGGGGAAGGGGAAATGAGGAAACTGTTGAAGTCCACATTGATGCCCTGGGGTTGAATTGTTCCGAGGCGGAAGATGAGGCGTTCTTCCTCCAGGCGTCTGGTGGTGAGGGAGCGGCGGTGGAGGAGGCCCAGGACCTGCATGCCCTCGGCAGAGTGGGAGGGGGAGTTGAAATGTTGGGCCACAGGGCGGTGGGGTTGATTGGTGCGGGTGTCCCGGAGATGTTCCCTAAAGCGCTCTGCTAGGAGGAATCCTGTCTCCCCAATGTAGAGGAGACCGCATCGGGAGCAATGGATACTATAAATGATATTGGTGGATGTGCAGGTAAAACTTTGATGGATGTGGAAGGCTCCTTTGGGGCCTTGGATGAAGGTGAGGGAGGAGGTGCGGGCGCAGGTTTTGCAATTCCTGCAGTGGCAGGGGAAGGTGCCAGGACAGGAGGGTGCGTTCTAGGGGGGGCGTGGACCTGACCAGGTAGTCACGGAGGGAACAGTCTTTGCAGAAAGCGGAAATAGGTGGGGAGGGAAATATATCCCTGGTGGTGGGGGTACAGTGTCATGCAACTGAAACAATATATTGAACGAACCTAGGTTGTTGTTCAATATATCGTTTCAGTATGACACTGTAATCTTTTGGTATAAATTCTGTGTCTTATGATGCTACTCCACAGCTACCTAATAAAGGAGCAGAGCTAGTGCTTCCAGTAAACCTGTTGGATTATAACCTGGTGTTGTGTGTATTTTAATTATGGTAAAGGCAGTGAGCAGCAAAGTATCACTGAAGCCCAAGATCAGCTATGATCATGTTGAATGACAGAGCAGACTCAATGGGCCGAATGGCCTATACCCATTCCTATTTCGAACTTTGCATCAAACTGTCTTCTGGAAGCCAACTGGCTGTTGTCCCCTTGCTTTACTGAGCCGCATTCTGCAGTGGTGACATTATTGTCTCCTACTGGGATCTTCCTTTGTAAATTTCCCTCCAATTCTACTAGGAATGAGAACATGTATCAATGATTCATTAATCTCTTTATCTGCAGTAATGTTGAAGAAGTTTATGAAAGTGGTTATGACTGAAGAAACCTTTCAAACCCATTTATAACATCACACACCCCACTCCAAGCTTTTTTTCCATAATCAGTACGATACATTTTTGTTCTACAATTACATTTGCCATCTTTCCCAAGTCTGGAATTTAAAAATTCACATGATCTGGAAGTTTCAAGATTCTTCCAGAATCTATTCTCTTTCAGACTTGGAAATGTAGTACTTTCGTTAGTTGAAGACCGTTGTCAGGAGCAGAATGGAAGATAGTCAAGGTCTGTCAGTCCCTTTAAAACTAGAGAACCTTCAGTCACTTGGATTTCCATCACTGAGGTTTAACAGAAGTGAGGATACAGAAAAGGTTTAACTGAGCAATGTGAGGCGTGAGGGAAAGATGAGAGACTCTGAGGGTTTTGTCCTTGGAGAAGAGAAGGTTTGATGGAGATAATCAAAATCGAGAGGGCTGTGGACAGAGTAGGTCGAGAGAAACTGCTCCCACTGCTGGAAGAATCAAGAATCAGAGAACACAGATTTACATTGATTGGCAAAAGGACGAAAGATGGTATAAGGAAAATCTTTATAATACAGCAAGTGGTTAGAATCTGAAAACAGCTGCCTGTGAGTACGGTGGAAGTAGACCTGATTGAGGCTGTCAAGAGGGAATTATTGAGCATGAGAGGGCAACCAATTTGGAGGGCTACGGGAGAGATTAGATGAGTTCAGCGCCATTGTGAAAACAATGGACCAAAAAGCCTCCTTCTGTGGAGTCACCATTCTGTGGCTCAGCAAAGCAAGGGGACAACAGCCAGTTGGCTTCCAGAAGACAGTTTGATGCAAAGCTAGAAATAGGAGTGGGTATAGACCATTCGGCCCATTGAGTCTGCTGTGTCATTCAACATGATCATAGCTGATCTTGGGCTTTAGTGACACTTTCCTGCTCACTCCCTTTATCACGTGCTTCCCGAGAGATGAAAGATCTGCGTATCCCAGCCTTAAACGTATTCAATGATGAAGAATCCTCCGTGGCAGAGGACCTTTTGAGTGAATTAATTTTTCCTTACCTTTAGTTGTAATTGTTCAGCCCTTTTATTCTTGATACTGAGAATTACATTAATTAATTAATTGAGCTTCTTGCTGAACCCTCTTTGCTGGGTTTAAGGTGATGTTGGACGGGGAGACTAGGACCCGTGGGCACAGCCTTAGAATTAGAGAGGGTCAAGTTAGAACGGAAATTAGGAGATATTTCTTCAGCCAGAGAGTGGTGGGCCTGTGGAATTCATTGCCACGGAGTGCAGTGGAGGCAGGGACATTAAATGTCTTCAGGGCAGAGGTTGATAAATTCTTGATCTCACAAGGAATTAAGGGATACGGGGAGAGTGCGGGTAAGTGGAATTGAAGTGCCCATCAGCCATGATTAACTGGCGGAGTGGACTAATTGGGCCATATGGCCTTACTTCCACTCCTATGTCTTATGGTCTTATGATCAAGCGTCCTTTGGACAAAACCTTTAGTTAGTGGTGCCCACATCCTGTGACTGAATAAAATAAAATTGGTCTGTGCCATAAACCTCACATAACCAAACTGCATTAGATGTTTTAAAGGTGCTTAAAACGTTAGTTAATTTAAAGTTCATGAAATTTGATCCTGGCTAAATATTCACTACCCTGTTTAATTATTTTTTTTGAAGCCAATCAAACCAAATTAAAAGAGCTTTAAAAGACCACTGTAATTTAAGATTGAATTATAATTTTGTTTTGGACAGAGATTAAAAACAATCCAGGCTTCCTGGTGTCCAGTGATCATGAAAGCCGTGGAGTGTGCTAATGACCATTGCAGGCTCCTTCTTCAAGGACAGCTGGAATATCTCCTGTTTATAGATTCTCTTCTTATGTCGGCTAATCAGAACTAAAGACACCCGTTCAAGTCTTCGAGCCTGATATCTTGCGATTAAATCAGCGTTAATCTGTATCCTAATCCCATTTACCCTTAACATCCTTTACCTCATAGAAATCTGACAGTCTCAGTCCTGAACATTTTAATTGATCAGTCTTTTGGAGAGGGGAGAGGTTTCACAGGTAGATTTCCATCCGAGACAACATTTTTAAATGTGTCTAATCTGATGTAATTTAGCATGTTTCGATGATGCAAGAACCGGAATTTTAAAATGATTTCATTTTGAAGAAGTTAATGCAAGTGCACGCAACATTGTGACAGTGCAGTTCGATTCTGCAGGGAAGTGATTGCGATTTAAATATTCCATTCCTAACTGAAGGCAAAACTAAACCTTCACTTGGTGCCACGATGTTCATTCACCCAGGTCCAACTAAAATAGTTCACAAGTTTTCAGTTGCAGTGGATTGACAGAATGTGGTTGTGAAATTCTGCTTTGCCCTTTGGTTTCATCCCTATACCCCAATTACTGCTGCTTACCTGCTGTTCATTCATTTGATCACCAGTGTCAGGGGAGGCTGCCTTTGAGTTGAAGTATTCAGTGACACTTGCGAATGCAGAAGGTTGTGGGTTTGAGTCCCACTGAATGGCTGTGAGCACAGAAATCTAAGTTTCCTCTTACAGCGCAGGACTAGAGGGTGTGCTGCACTGTTGGTGTTAAGCTGAGGCCCCACCTCTTCTCTCAGTGAGCATAAAAGTTGCTCCGACGAAAGGCGAGAGAGGTGGCACTCCTGACCTAACCTCTGAATTCAAAACCAATATTCTTGACATTGTGACTTGCACCTTGTGGGAGCTTGCTGTGCACAGTCGGCCGCTGGGGTTTCTACACAGTAACATTGACTCTGACTGGCTGGGGCATGGCAGGGAGGGGTTGCTGGTTCCTCGAAAGGTGCTATGTAAGTGGAAGCTTTTGTTTTCTCATGTGTTCACTCTGCGTTTCCTACACGTGATTAATGCTGATTTGTCTCTTCCAGCTCTGTGGCTGTGGACTCCTGGGAGTGGGAATATGGCTGTCAGCTACACAAGGCAGCTTCGCCACCTTAGCACCGAGTCTGCCTTCGCTCTCAGCTGCCAACCTGCTCATTGCCATTGGGACCATTGTGATGGTGGTCGGATTTCTGGGGTGTCTCGGTGCCATCAAGGAAAGCAAGTGCCTCCTTTTAAGTGTGAGTGACTATTAATACCCAGCAGGCGTGGCTGAGGCTGTGGTTGAAGCAGCCAGTAAGACGTGCATTACATAGAGAACTGTGGCTGACTGATTGCTGTCGGTGAGGACAGCATTATGTGTGTATCAGTGGGGTGTGTGTGTGTGTGTGTGTGTGTGTGTGTGTGTGTGTGTGTGTGTGTGTGTGTGTGTGTGTGTGTGTGTGTGTGTGTGTGTGTGTGTGTGTGTGTGTGTGTGTGTGTGTGAGTGTGTGTGTGTGTGTGTGTGTGTGTGTGTGTGTGTGTGTGTGTGTGTGTGTGTGTGTGTGTATACCTCACCATTCTACAACGAAAACAATTATGCCAGGGTATACCGTTAAGGCCTGATTCAGCATCCAATATGATTATTGCCTTCAACTGATAGTCTGAGAGACCAGCAATCTGTCTTGAAATGTATTCAGTTATGTAAAAAAAAGTGTCCTTAAATTTATTCAATAATGAAGCGTCAATAAAATTCTGTAGCACATAAGTCGGAAGATCCTGAATTGTTTAAGGGTGGCACGGTGACTCAGTGGTTAGCACTGCTGCCTCACAGTGCCAGGGTCCCAGGTTCGATTGCAGCCTCTGGTGGGTGTTGTATGGAGTTTGCATGTTCTCCCCGTGTCTGCGTGGGTTTCCTCCAGGTGCTCTGGTTTCCGTCCACAATCCAAAGGATGAGCAGGTCAGGTGAATTGGTCATGCTAAATTGCCCATGGCGTTAGGTGCATTAGTCAGGGCTAAATATGGGGAATGGGACTGGGTGGGTGACTCTTCGGAGGGTTGGCGTGGACTTGTTGGGCCGAAGGGCCTGTTTCCACACTGTAGGGAATCTAATCTCATTTCGGGGAAAATATCTGTCCTCATTCCAGTCCTAAACAATTCATCACTTTTCCCGAGTCTCTGTGTCTTACATTCCCCATCCAGGGAGACTCAATACTCAATGTCTTCCCTGTCAACTCCCTGAGAATCTTTCCTGTTTCAATAAGATCATCTCTCATTTGTTTAATCTCCAAACATTACCAATACAATTTACTCAATTGGGGCAGCATGGTGGCTCAGTGGTTCGGACTACTGCCTCACAGCGCCAGGGACCTGGGTTCAACTCCAGCCTCGGGCGATTGTCTGTGTGGAATTTGCATTTTCTCCCTGTGTCTGCGTGGGTTTCCTCCCACAACCCAGCAGGTCAGGTGACTTGGCCATGCTAAATTGCCCATAGTATTCAGGGATGTGTAGGTTAGGTGCATTAGTTAGGGGTAAATATAGGGGAATGGATCTGTGTGGGTTACTCTTCGGAGGGTCAGTGTGGACTTCTTGGGCCAAATGGCCTGTTTCCACACTGTAGGGATTCTATGATTCCATCTCCCAATGTAAAACAGCCCTCACTCCAGGAGTTGATCTGACACAATTCCAGTGCCAGTATATTCTTCCATAAATATGGAAATCAAAATTGCGCACTGTACTCTGAGTGCAGATACATAGTTGCTTGAAAATGCTATCACAGATAGACAGGGTGGTGAAGGAGGCATTTGGCATGCATGCTTTCAGTCAGAGCATTGAGTACAGGAGTTGGGACGTCATGTTACAGCTGTACAAGACCTTGCTAAGGCCACATTTGGAATACTGCAAACAATTCTGGTCGTCCTGCTATAAGAAGGATGCTATTAAACTGTAAAGGGTGCAGAAATGGTTTACAAGGATGTTACCGAGTCTGGAACATTTGAATTAGGCTGGGACATATTTCCATGACGTATAAGACATTGAGGGGTTACCTTATAGAGGTCCATAAAGTCATGAGGGACATAGATAAGGTGAATAGCCACGGTCTTTTCCCCAGGGTAGGGGAGTCCAAAATTAAAGGGCATAGGCTTAAGGTGAGAGAGGTACGATTTAAAAGTGACCTGAGGGGCAACTTTTTCACACAGAGGATGGTGCATATATGCCAGAGAAAGTGGTAGAGGTGAGTACAATTACAACATTTAAAAGATAGGTCCATGGTTTGGAAAGGTTTGGAGGAATATGGGCCACATGCAGGCAAAGTTCTGCCTGGTTGGCATGGACAAGTTGGGCCGAGGGATCTGTTTCCATGCTGTATGACTCCGACTCCAGAGATGTCTCACCAATTCCCTGTAACATTTATAGCTGTACCTGTTTTATTCCTGTACAGCGATCCCTTTGCAGTGAAGGTCAACATGCCATTTGACTTCTGAATTGCTTGCTGTACCTGCATGCTGACTTAGCATTCCTTGCACTAGTGCAGCTAAACCTCTCTGAAAGTCAACATAAGCCAGCTAAATCCCTTCCTCCTTCTCTTCTTACTACCAAAGTGAATAACCTCACACTTTCCCCACGTTGTACTCCACCTGCTAACTTGTTGCCCTCTCATTAACCTGTCTGCATCCATTTCCATCTTTTTTTCATTCTTGCTACATTACTCTGTCTCTTTGTCTCAGTCGATGACATAGATAGTAGCTAGGCCAAGAGTCAAAATAATTTTTTCTTTCGAGAATGTCTCTTGAGATTTACCCAATGACTTCCTTTTGATTTTTGGAAGTGCTTTGTTATTCACAGAGTACAGCACAGAAACAGACCCCTCAGTCCAACTTGCCCATGCCCACCAGATATCCTAAATTAATCTAGTCCCATTTGCCAGCACTTGGCCCATATCCCTCTAAACTCTTCCTACTCATAAACCCAACCACATGCCTTTTGAAATGTTGTCATTGTACCAGCCTCCACCACTTCCTCTGGCAGCTCATTCCATACACACACCACTTTTTGTATGAAAATATTGCCCTTGGGTCCCTTTTAAATCTTTCCCCTCTCACCTTAAATCTATGCCTCTAGTTTTGGACTCGTCCACCCCAGGGAAAAAAGCCTTTATTTTTCAACCTATCCATGCCCCTTATGATTTTATAAAGTTCTATAAGTTGTCCCCCTCAGCCTCCGACACTCCAGGAAAAATAGCACCAATGATGGTATTTGCGGTAATAGAGCAACACTATTTTCTGTATTTGTGCTGAATTTTTGAGAGTCCCTCTTTTACTTGGATAAGATATCACAAATAGCCTGTAATTCTGCTTTTCGGACATAGCCCAACACAAGGGGGATCTGCACCAACCTCTCCCACACCCACTGCCCTGGACTGACATGAGTGTCACAGTATGCAATTTACTTATTCATTCTTGGCCAATTTCCAAACAGAAGGTGTCTTAACCAGTGATCAGTGATTGCTTCCATGGTAATTAATTCTTCTCTGCCTAATTGGAAAGAGTCCACATCCCATTGGCCTCTTGCATAGTTACGGATTATACGATTATCTCAGTCATTCACTGCTCCCTCTGTGTACAACATCAAGTGAGGAACTCAAAACTGGATGCAACAGAGAGAAGCGACGGCCTAATGGTACCACTGCCGGACTGTTAATCCAGGATGCATTCTGGGGACCCAGGTTCAAATCCTGCCAAGGCAGATTGTGGAATTTGAATTCAACAAAATCTGGAATTGAGTCTCATTGTTGATTGTCAGAAAAAATCCATCTGACTCACTAATGTCCTTTAGGGGAGGAAGCTGCCATCCTTGCATGTGACACCAGACCCACAGTCCACTCTGCAAGTTCCCTGCCTCTATTCCTGATCGAGGGCTTTTGCCCAAAACGTCAATTTTCCTGCTCCTCGGATGCTGCCTGACCTGCTGTGCTTTTCCAGCACCACTCTAATCTAGAATCTGGTTTCCAGCATCTGCAGTCCTTGTTTTTACCACAGTAATATGGTTTAATCTTAACAGCCCCAATGGGCAAGTTGTGATGGGCATTAAATGCTGCTCCTGCCAATGAATGAATTTTTAAAAATCTAGTTGTAGCCTAACATTTGCGTTATCCCTGAGCTTGTTTGCTCTATATCCTCATTTAAATAATTACTGTCTATTTGCTATTTTTCCTTATTGAAAACCCATGCATTACCCTTAAAGCTGCCTTCAATTGCTTCCCAGAACTGAATCACGATCCCAATACGGTAACACACTCCTCACTCTAATCCAACTTGGGCACTGTGCACAGTAAAACTATCCATTTCTCAGGGTGTCTTTTCTCCTTTAATCTTCTCTCCTTGTGATGTGGGCCCAGATATGTTACTCCCCACCGATTGCCCCTGGAGAAGGTGGTATTGAGCTGCTGTGGTCCTTGTGCTGTAGGTAGACCCATGGTGCTCTTAGGGAGCCAGCTCCGGGATTTTGACCCAGCAACGCTGAAGAAAGGGTGATAGATTTTCCAAATCGGATGGCGAGTGGCTTGGAGGGGAACTTGGAGACGATGGCCCTCGTCATTTTGCAGTTCTTGTCCAGCCCAGGAGGAGGTAGTGGTGTCAGTGTTTGTTGTGCCTCCTGCCCAGGTACTACTGAAAGGAGAATAGCTACATCTTAAGTTTCATTTGAGGGATCTTCCTGTGAACAGACTTTAGTGTCAAAAAGTGTGGTGCTGGAAAAGCACAGCCGGTCAGGCAGCATCTGAGGAGCAGGAGACTCAACATTTTGAGCCCTTGTTCAGGAATATGGACAGACTTTGCCAACTGAATGACTAACTGCACCTCCTGGAGATGCCATTGGTGTGATGTATGCTCTGTAGGATGCTACGCGAATGTAACTGCTATATTTAAGCTGTCTGAATGTCAGGAAGGCGATTGGTGTTTCCTGCCATGTTTGAGTTATGGTATTCCGAATTCCCACCTGCTTTAATAATGTGCTCTTCTCTTTCTGTTCCAGTTTTTCATTGTCCTGCTGATCATTTTCTTTATGGAGCTGATCCTCGTCATTCTGTTCTTCGTGTACAGGACAGAGGTAGGTGTTTGGCCTCACTTTCATGTTGCAACAAAACATTGGAAACTTTGATCAGCAAGTCAGAATATAGCAGACTGCTGCATTCCTCATCAATTCACATTAGGGAACAGCTCAGAGGAGCTGCTATGGATAATTTAATAGGTCCTTGACCAGAGGTGATAAACTCTCCAAAGCTAGGTGAGAGCGTTGATTATTTTCCTGCCTTACCTGCTCTGCTAAAGCAAGGTCCAGGGAGGAGGAAGGACAGATACTACACAACGTCCAGGAGGTGAAGCAGTTGGTGAGTGACACGGTGGCTCAGTGGTTAGACACTGCTGTCTCACAGCGTCAGGGACCTGGGTTTAATTCCAGCTTTGGCGACTGTCTATGTGGAATTTGCACATCTTCCCTCCATCTGGGTGGGTTTGCTCCGGTTTCCTCCCACAGTCCAAAGATGTGCAGGTTAGGTGGATTGGCTATGGGAAATTACCCATGCAGGTTAGATGGGTTAGCTGTGAGAAATACAGGGTTATAAGGGGAGGTGGGGGGGGGGGGCGGGCAGTGAGTCTGGATGGGATACTCTTCAGATGGCTGGTGTGGACTTGATGGACTAAATGGCTTGCTTCCATACTGTAGGGATTCTATGAGTGGGTAGTGGAATTAGTTTAGGATCCACAGCAATGTAGTTGAATCCTGGGATGGGTAATAGTGAGTGCCAGAAACACTCATTCCATGAACAAATGTAAATCAAATGTTACTCTGGCATCAGTAGAGAGCAGCACAGAGCAGAGAGACACTTTAAAGAGTTAGTTACTTGAGTGCACAGTAACCTGTAAATATACAAAGAATAGATAGTGTTACAATACTGAAGAGTATAAATAATTGCTTGCTGGAAATGAAACATTGCAAAGAGGGGACAAGAGGCAAAGCCTTTCATCTTGCACTCATCAAAATTAGGAGGCCAATAATAACCTGGCAGAAAGGGACATCATTTTACTCAGCAAGAGAAGAGGGTGCTGATTGGTTAGGCCATCGTTGCCATGAGGATGCTACTGAACAGTTAACTGTCAACCCTAATTCTCAGACCAGGCAGGGAGATTCTGATTGGCTAGAGTGTTGTCATGGTAATACAACAGTATTACAGTAGGGGCACCGAGGATCATGGGGAAAGGGCAGGAAAGTGGACATGAGGATTCTTGGAGCAAGCTTGAAGGGGTGAACGGCCAACTCCTGTTCCATTTCTTACGGTCTTATTGGCTGCCTCCATAACTCCGTTTTTTATGCTATAACGTGCATTTCATCAATGTGAATTGGCTATATCGTGATTGATGAATTGTGGACATTGTTTGGATAATGCAAGCTTTCTGCTGAATGGGTATAGCTATTTTCTATAGCGGCAGGTTACAGAGGGACAAGACTGTCACTTATAGCAGAATAACCTATATGTAGACTAATTCCTTTACCCTTCATAAAACTGTGTCCTATGCATTAATATAGGTAGCACCTAGTACAAGCAAATGCATCACACTGGGAGTTGGACTGATGGTCTAATTCTCAGCACAGTCTAGATTATCTCACGAATAGTTTCCAATAGCAGAATCACATTTAATGATGGATGTACTTTTCTGACTCCGTGAGACCTTATCCTGTATATCAATGTTTTGTGTGGCACCTAATTAAATACATTATGGAAATCCGAAAAAACCTTTACTATTTCCCTTTTGTGTACCTGAATAGTTGTACCTTCAGAAAAGTCTAATGAATTTGATGAATGCTTTCTCCCTTTTGTAAACTACGTCGGCTCTGTCTGATCAAGTTATGATTTTTGAAGTGTACTGTTAGGACTTTGTTACAAGATTTCCTAACTACTGTCCTCAGGCTAACTAGCTTGCAGTTCCCTGTTTGCACTCTTTCGCTCTCCTTTTATTTTCATTAATGTTGCTCCATGGTTAACATAAGAAGATCAGGCAGCCCCCGAGAGCGACTGGGATCCAGCTCTTAGTCAGGCACTGGCCAGTGACACCCTCTTCGAAGTTTGAGTGGTTTGAATTTCCTGTGTCTGTGCTGTTCAAACCCATTCCCACCCATTCTTGGACAATGAGCCTTTGGCAGATTCCCACTCCCCCCATATTTAAAACCAAGGGCTCAGGGGAATGGTTATTTTAAAGAGGGAACTTGAGGGAAAGGTCATTTAGAGCAGACACCTTGTCACTGCTGATCAATAACTGTTTATTAAGGAAACCTGACCTGAAGCTCGCTAAAGACTCTAGGGCCAAATGTAGTTGTTGGCAGCTCAGCTGCTGGGAAAGGGATGGTTCAATTAACATTTGATCCTGGCCCCATTCTTGTTCCTTCAGTCACCACAGCAAGACACCATAGCTGTGTGTTAATTGGTTCCTCAAATGTATTGCACATGGTACCAGGATATGGCTGTCAGATTTGGTGAATTAAATAAAAGATGAAAGTTCACCTTATTACAACCTCCTCTCATTACACCCTCCCCTCATTACAGCACTCTCCCCTTGTTGCACAGGTACAGAATTCTCCTCTCATTAGGACACCCTGACCCCTTCACAGTTCACTCCTCTCACTCCAGCATGCCTCCCACCTTATAGGATGCCCCCTCTATACAGTACCTTCCTGTATTATAGCACCTTCCCTTCATTATGGCAACTACCTCTCATTACAGTGCTGTCCCTTCACTACAGGATCCTCCCCTGGTTACAGTACCTTCCCTTCATGACGGCACGCATCCCGCTTGCAGCATCTCTCCTTTCATTGGAAAGTCTGATCAGTCCTCCATCTACTCCTTCAGTCTTCCTGTCCTTTGTCCGATGGAACAGTTTGCCTGGGGGCCATCTACTCTTCATTGTAACTCGGATGTTACAGTCTGTTGGATAATTTATCCACGTATCACCTAAGTACCTTGTGCTGAGCCAGGAGATCTGAATTCAAGTCCCACCACCTCTAATGGTGTGTAATAACGTCTCTGAGCATGTTGATTAAAAATAATTTAAAATGCCTTGTGGAGTTATCAGGAATTGTGTTGACAATGAAAGCATACATTAACTGGAATAGTCGCAGGATATCATGTGGAAGGCCATTTTAAAAAGAGTACAAGATCATTTACCATTCTCCCTTCTGCCTGTGGAGTTTCTTTAAAGAGGGATGGGGTAAAGAATGGACTGGTCAGTGTTCCAGACTCAAACCCACTCTGGAGGAGTGTTAGTGTAACACCAGGGTGGCCTAACATAATAAAATAATGCAACTAATTCATATTTAATTTCAGATTCTGTACTTATGGAAAATCATGTTCAGTTAGGTTTGATGTATTTGTTATAGAAAAGCTCTAATTGCCTTTGTACTGAGTGGCCTGACATGGAAGGCATTAGTCAAGATTAGAGTGGTGCTGGAAAAGCACAGCAGGTCAGGCAGCATCCGAGGAGCAGGAAAATCGGCGTTTCATGCAAAAGCCCTTCATCAGGAATGAAGGCAGGGAGCCTCCGGGGTGGAGAGATAAATGAGAGGGGGTGGGATTGGGGAGAAGGTAGCTAAGAGTGCAATAGATGGATGGAGGTGGGGAGGAAGGTGATAGGTCAGAGAGGAGGGTGGAGTAGGTAGATGAGAAGGGAGATTGGCAGGTAGGACAGATCATGAGGATGGTGCTGACCTGGAAGATTGGAACTGGGGTAAGGTGGGGGGAGGGGAAATGAGGAAACTGGTGAAATCCACTCTCTCCCATTTATCTCTCCACCCCGGAGGCTCCCAGTCTCATTCCTGATGAAGGGCTCCTGCCCAAAAAGTCGATTTTCCTGCTCCTCGGATGCTGCCTGACCTGCTGTGCTTTTCCAGCACCACTCTAATCTTGACTCTGATCTCCAGCATCTGAAGCCCTCACTTTTGCCATGGAGGCCATTAAGCTGTGGGACAGGGCCAGGATGGTAGGTTTTCTTCCCTGAACGAAATGTGTTTTTGCAACAATGGACAGTAGTTGCTATGGTCACTTGAGACTTGCTTTCAATTCCACAATTATCAATTTGAATTTAAATTCCATGAGCTACCACAGTGGGATTCGAACCCTGTGTCATCAGGATATCAATCTGAACTTCTGCATTACAGGCCCTATCTTTGCCCCAAACAATGACAAACTGATGTGATTTCTTTGCAGGGCAAACTAAAACAGAGTAGTAATTGGAAAATCAACTCAACTAAAACAGTTTTTAATGGTATATATTCGGATGAGATCCTTTTTGTTATATCAATGTGTATTGACAATGCAGGCATTCGGTGAGTATTGTCACATTCAGGGTACAGAGAGTTCTGAGGGATTGTCATATGGCTGATTTGCTACATTTCAATGGACCATAATACAACTTTCCATCCAGTTTTGCCTCGGAACATGAGTGGGAATCTGCAAAGTCTTCCAGATTCCCACTCCCAAGTTCAGTTGAAACCGTTCAGGGTTGGCGAAGAGCAGTTCCTGGGTCATAGTCAGTTGGAGATGAAGACCGATTCAAGCAGAAAAGAACTGTTAAGCCATATTGTGGGGGGAAAAAAACCAGATGAATTGCATTGAGTCCGCAGAGTTAGGGACTCAGTGAGAAGTCTGGAACAGCTGAATGGTCCTGTGCTGTTCAAACCTCAACAGAAGGTCTAGGAATAGCGAGACAGGTAAGTGATGGGAGTCAGAGCTCCAGAAATGTCCTGGGAGCTGATGATTTGGAGATGCCGGTGTTGAGCTGGGGTGAACAAAGTTAAAAATCACACAACGCCAGGTTATAGTCCAACAGGTTTATTTGGAAGCACTAGCTTTCGGAGCGCCGATCCTTCATCAGGTGGTTGTGCGAGCTGAGAGGACTCCAGGAAAGCCATGTGTGTTTGTAAGCAAGAATGAAGGAAACCCACAGGCAGTACTTGTTTTGTGTAACTGAGTGAGACTAGAATTCAGGAAAAATCTGACGGGTACTGACATGGTGAAGCTTACCTTTTGTAAGGATTATACCCTGCAGTGCTGTTTCCATGGATCCAGGTCAACATTGTCCCAAGAAAGGAAGGTACACCACAGGTAGCAGGTGGTGGTGTAGTGGTAATGACACTGGACTAGCAATCCAGAACTCCAGGCCAACATTCTGGGTTCAAATCACACCAGGGCAGATCTTGAAATCTGGAAAAGCAAACTCAGCTAATGGTAACCACCTAACTACTGTCAATTGTCATAAAATATCACCCAGTTTGCTAAGAAAGGAAATCTGTCCTTACTTGGTCTGACCTACTCCAGATCCATGGCAATGGAGTTGCACCTTAACTGCCTTCTGGGCAAATAGGAATAAATCCTGGTTGAACCACTGATACCTGCCGCCTCTGAACAAATACAGACTGTTCAGTGGGTTTCAAGGTCTGGCCATCAAGTGAAATCCTTTGGAACTCCTAATGAGATTGTGTCACTAAAATTTGAGGGGGAGATAGCTGTTAGATGTGTTCTGCAAATATCTGCAAGAACAGCAGGACCTTCATCAGATGGACCGAGGACTGGCACATAGTGTTTAATTTAGATAAATGTGAGGCGCTGCAGTTTGGTAAGGCAAATCAGGGCAGGACTTAGACAGTTAACAATAAAGTCCTTTAGAGTGTTCGAAACAAAGAGACCTTGGACATTCATAGTTCCTTGAAAGTAGAGTCACAGATGACAGGATAGTGAAGAAGGCATTGGTACACTTGCTTTTCTTTGTCATTGCATTGAGTATAGGAGTTGGAGTGTCACTTTGTGGATGTACAGAACATTGGTTAGGCCACTTTTGAAATACTGTGTTCAGTTCTGGTCTCCCTGCTATCAGAAGGACACTTTTTTTTAGATTACTTACAGTGTGGAAACAGGCTCCTTCGGCCCAACAAGTCCACACCGACCCTCCGAAGAGCAACCCACCCAGACCCATTCCCCTACATTTACCCCTTCACTTAACACTATGGGCAATTTAGCATGGCCAATTCACCAAACCTGCACATCATTGGACTGTGGGAGGAAACCGGAGCACCCGGAAGAAACCCACGCAGACACGAGGAGAACGTGCAAACTCCACACAGACAATTGCCTGAGGCGGGAATTTAACCCAGGTCTCTGGCACTGTGAGGCAGCAGTGCTAACCACTGTGCCACCGTGCTGCCCACTTGAAAAGGTTTAGAAAAGATTTTACAAGGGAGTTGCCAGGGTTGAAGGATTCGAGCTTTAGGGAGAGGCTGAATAGGCTGGGGAAATTTTTCTTGGAGGGTCGGAGGCTGAGGGGTGACCTTATAGAGGTTTATAAAATCATGAGGGGCATGGATAGGGTGAATAGACAAAGTCATTTCCCTGGGGTAGGAGAGTTCAAAACTAGAGGGCATAGATTTAGGGTAAGAGAAGAAAGATTTAAAAGGGACCTAAGGGGCTACTTTTTCACATAGAGGATGGGACATGTATTGAATGAGCTTCCAGAGGAAGTGGTGGAGGCTGGTACAATTACAACATTTAAAAGGAATCTGGATGGGTCTATGAATAGGAAGGGTCTAGAGGGATATGGGCCAAATGCTGGCAAATGGGACTAGATTAGATTAGAATATCTGGTTGGCATGGACGAGTTGGACCGAAGGGTCTGTTTCCGTGCTGTACATCTCTATGACTGTATGACTGGCTGAATTGCCCTAAATACTGGACTTGATTCAGCCTAAGACCTATATTAGCGAGTTTTGAGAAGATTTGTAGCTCAGGTTGAGGTTTTGTATGGAGGTTTGCTCACTGAGCTGAAAGGTTCATTTCCAGACGTTTCATTACCTTACTAGGTAACATCTTCAGTGGACCTCATATGAAGCAATGTTGAAAAGACTAGTATCTCTCACTAGTATCCTCACATACGGATGAGGAAAGACACCACTTCGACTGGGACAGCACATCCATCCCAGGACAAACCAAACAGAGACACTCACGAGAATTCCTAGAAGCATGGCATTCCAACCAGAACTCTATCAACAAACACATCGAGTTAGACCCCATCTACCACCCCCTGAGAAAAGGAACAGGAATTGACTTCACCACAGGAAATACCATTACCACAGGAAATGACATCACCAACCCAAAGAAACCCAAACATATAAATAGAAAGCAGGAATTTTCAGCATTGCTTCACATGAGGTCCACTGAAGATGTTACCTAGTAAGGGAACAAAACGTCTGGAAATGAACTTTACAGCTCAGCGAGCAAACCTACACCTAAGACCTATATAATTGGTCGCATCAGCAACCTGGTTAAGTAAAATATTAGTGATGGCCAATGGAGGAGTGGGAATATAAAGGAATGAGTGTATTGCTCCGACCTCAGTTGTTACAATTTGCTCCCTTCATAATGAATATGTGACACAATGAGGAAAATTCTTTGCACCTTTTATTATATTTCTCTTGTTTTCCATTTATTTACAAATCTGACTTAACCACTCGTTTCCCAAGGTCACCTTCAAAACTTGGGGAAAGACCTGTCACAGCCTGAGACGGAGGATTTGTCTCTCAAAAGGACAGAATTTATGTGTATGTCAGGATAAACTGTACGTCAGGTTTCTTCTCACACATACAGATATGCACATGACCACAAGAGGGTGCTGTGACAGTAATAGTCTGCGTATTGATGGGCTAAGAGTTGGGGGAGTAGATGTGAATATCAGTCATCTCTCTGTTGTGAATGGGTTCCGTTCCTGAGTCCATTCATAAGTCAATTTGTACACAGGTTGGAACATAGTGCACGACAATATCAAATAGCCATTCATAAGTACAAGGAAACATTCGCAGGTTGAAGCTTTACACTTAATATTAATACACCCCTGTATGGGACTGTACTCATAAATACAAGCACTTGTTAGTCAGGCAATTTATCGATCGGAGACCCGTTTGTATGTTCATTTTACACATGTGGATTATGCCTTATTCCTGTCTGGCTCTTAAACACAGTTTCTTATTTCCTCACAGGTAGCAGAGTATGCACGTGGGGATCTGAAGTTGGGCCTGAGACTATACGAATCAGAGGGAAATATTGGACTGACTAACGCATGGAACATCATTCAGACAGAGGTGTGTTTTACACTACAGAGGAAGATGCCATCTGACTCACTAATCTCTAGCTTGTCCCCCCTGCCAAACCTCACCCCATGCCTGACCTTCCCTTCATGACCTGGGACATAGTCCTACGTCTGGAACATCGTTTCAAGATGATAATGGATTTTCGTGTAAAACTGTGGTGTTTGATTCATTTTAAACAATTTGTAATCCACACTTGATACATTACTTGCCAAATTGAAGGAAATATGAAATTTACATGTTAACAGACCAATCAGAACATGGATTTTGGACAGTCTCTCATATCCTCCGCTTACAACACAACTTTATAAAATCTGCTCATATTAATACAGCCCCCTGTCCCTGTGTCTCTCTGTCTCACACACACACATACACACTGGTGTCCAACTCTCCCTCCTTTCACACATGGATATTATGTCTCCATCTGTCTCTCTCTCCCCCTTTTCGATCTGTTTTGGTTTCTTTTTCAGTCTCTTATTCTCATTCTCTCTCTCTTACTCACTCTCTATCTGTCTCTCTCTCTGTCTCTCTCTGTCTCTCTCCCTCCCTCCGTCCCTCTCCCCACCCCCACCTCTACCCTTCCCCCATCTCACACCCACTCCCTTCCCCCATCTCTCGCCCACCCCCTCCTGCCTCTCCCTCCTCCCTCTCTCCCTCTTTCTCTCCATCCCTCCCCCGCCCCACCTCGCAGTTCAGTACATTACAGTAATGTGTACACCTCTCTTTCTTTCTTGCAGTATGAGTGCTGCGGTGTTGACAATGCAACAGATTGGCATAACATACTGGGTGGTAACAAAGTCCCTGATTCCTGCTGTCAGGAATACAGCAGAGGGTGTGGAGAGGTCAATCCCAGCAAGTGGTTTGTGCAGGTATGTGCTTGGCATTCCAGTCTGCTAGCATCCCCCCCCACACTAATAGTTTGCTCAATGTTGTGTGAGGCTAATACCTCCTCCCTCTCTCTCTCTCTGTTTTAGGGTTGCTATGACACGATTGAGACGTTGCTTGAGAAGCAAACAGCTGTGATTGGCTCGATAGTGATGTCCATTGTGGTGATTCAGGTACAGTGTCTTTCCAATGGCTCTGACCGACTGAAACACGGCCTGTAAGACTTGCAAACCTCCAGTCCTCTGGCACAACAATGACTGGAAGATTGTGACTAGAATTTGTTTCCTTCAGTACAGACCATCATGTCTGGTCTGGGTGAATTCTCTACCTCAACCATTGCCAAACTTCCATATCTGCTTTTATCTCATCTAATATGGCAGAACACTTCTCATTTGTGTTAGTTTGGCAATATCCTTTTCTGTAATGAAGACAGATACAAAGTGTTCATTCAGCCCCTCAATAAAAATCCTTTTGTGGTTTGGATCTCACTACTGTCTAAACTTGGGTCTCGACTGCACGATAAGGCTAACAATTTTCAATGGCTTCCACTTTCAAGTTGCATTTTAATTTCTACATCTTTAATAGGAACAGAAGTAGGCCATTCAGCCCTTTGGGTCTGTTCCATCAACACATGAAGATCACGTTTGGCCTGGTTGTGGTCTCAGTTGCACTTTCCCATCTGCCCCTTAACTCTCTTGTCCATCAAAAATCTACCTCACTCAGCCTTGAATAGATGCAAAGAGCTAGCCTCCAACTACCTTCAGAGAATTCCACACTCAAGTAACCTTCCGAAAGAGAAAAAAGATCTCCATCTCTACCTTAAAAAGGAGAGCTCATTCTTAAATAGTGTGCCTTGTTTTAATCTCCCCAGAAGAGGAAACATCCTCTGGGCATCCATCCTATCATGTACCCTCAAGATCTTATATGTTTCAGTAAGATAGGTTGTCTCTCATTGGAGATGATCATCGATAAAGATTGTTAATAGTTCAGGACCAGAAACTGATCCCTGTGGCGTTTCACTAGTTACAATTTACCAACCCCAAAATGACCAAACTATCCCTAATCTTCGCTTCATGTCTGCTAAATAATCCGTTATCCATTGGTGAGTCCTAGACCACATCTTTGGTTGTGCAGCCACCTTTTAATGGGCAGGACGGGGTGTGCCTTATCGAACACCTTCTGGAAATCCAGATACATCACATCTTTCCGTTCCATTCCATCCACCAGGAATGTTACTTCATCAAAATATAAACTCCCAATAGATTGGTTAAACATAATTTCCCTTTCACAAAGTCAAGCTGATTCTACCTGAGATTTTTAATCGTCTTGTTGTAATCTTCGTGACAATGGATTCTAGAACCTTCCCCATAATCGATGTTAGGTTAAGTAGGCTGCAGTTTCCTGCTGGGTTACTTTGAAGTTGTAACTAGTGGAGTGCCACAGGGATCAGTGCTAAGACCTCAATTATATATGCAGCTAATAAGTTTTGATCGAGTTAAGTAAAAGTTCAGTTGACCCCATTAATACAGTGGGGACTCCTCACTGCAGTATGCCTGACTCTTGGCCAGATTTCCATTTCTGTACCCAGAGCGAGGACCCCTTGAGGCCCAGGACCCCGTGCAGAAGGCTTGGAGATGTGTTTGAAGACCCCCTCTTACAGAAGATTAACTCTATTTACATTGTTTAGTTTTATTCTTTTTGAACTCCAAGCAGACCGCAATGCGGCAACAAAACAATTTTCACTGTCTCTTTCTAGATACGGGTGACAAGAAATAATTCCTCACTCGTAAATGCAGTCTCCATTAAACGCTCATATGCACAAAGTTTGGAGGCAAGGGGACACCTCACGTTGAGGGATGCCTGACAGAATCAATCCATACCACCCCCCAACCCCACTCCCTCATCAATCATGAAATCCCAGGGTTTTACCTTCTTTGGAGCAACTAAGATCTTCCTTCTGCACTGCCACTAGTGTCCACTAATGAGCTCTGGTGCTGTTGGGCATGATGGAGCTGCTGGCCAATCAGGTTGGCCAGTAGCACCTGAGGGCGGGGCGTCCTCCCACATGGAGGTCCTCCAACTCATTGCTGGAGTGAGCCAGGTTGACCAGCGCACAGCAGGTGATGACTGCAGGCCCAGGCCACAAGCACCGTCCGACTCTCCCTCCATGGGGTTAAAACGTCCACTTCCACTGTAACAATCTGCCTGCCCTGTGCCTTCTCTCTCATCCTCAGTGTTTCAGTCATGGGTTTCCATTGGTATGGTCCATGCTAATGAGCAAAGTTTGGCATTTTCTTCAGCATGAGGGCTGACCAGGAGATTATCATTTCCTTACCCAATAAAGGGAAGGGTTACTTGACCTGAAACATTAACTCTGATTTGTCTCCACAGCTGCTGCCAGACCTGTTGAGCTTTTTCAGCAATTTCTGTTTTTTTTATTTACAACATCCGCAATTCCTTCAGTTCTCTTTCTTTTACTACCCGATGTCGAGTGTTTTGGAAGAATGCGCACGTTGACAATGGCAGTTTTATAATCATCTGTGGTCAGTAAGCCAGCAGACCTATAGCTTCTGTCCCACCATACCACAGGACCTCCTGAGAGAGGGACTGATCAAATTTTCTTGAATACGTTTCAGGGATTCCTGCGTTTCTTCATCCTTTACACTGTGACTATCCTGGTCTTTATCTGGGCAATTCAGGCCCCCTGTTATCAGTTTGATTTAATTCCTGCATCTGTCTGCAATTTCCATATCTCTGCTTCTGTGTCTCTTTTCCACAGTTTGGTGATCCATAATATAATATATCCTTTGGGTGGGGGGGGGGTAACAGCATTCTTTAACGGTAACCAGACTGATTCTGCCTCTGACGCCTTCACATGCAACATCTTGTTGAATCTTCAGTTTCTTTGATCAATCCTGACACCTTAACCTGTTTCTGTGAAATATCTCTAGTTAGCGTGATTCAATCAGCATGGCGGCTGCTGTCCTGTCCTTTAAATTGATCGAAGCAAAATGTGCTTTGTGAGACCGATTTCCAAACTTCAAAGCACCATCAGGAGGACGGATTCCCATTTTTATAACAACCAGCTGCTGTCTAGTCAGAGCGGGCAGAATGACCCTCCCTTGTTGACCCATTGGTCATGGGTCAGATGGCAGCAGTGCCCATCCCTCCCCTACATGTCCATTTCCAGGAAGGTATCTGTAATCTTCACTTCACTTGGAACCTCCAACGTTTGGGCATTGCTGTGTCCATTGGGGAGTTATAGAACATAGAAAAGTACAGCACACAACAGGCCCTTTGGCCCACGATTTTGTGCCGAGGATTATTCCTAAATTAAAATAAAATAAAATATTCCCAAATTAAAATAAAATAAAATAAAATCCATGTCCATGTCCAGCAGTTGCTTAAATGTCCCTAATGACTCTGCTTCCACCACCACCACTGGCAACGCATTCCATGCATTCACAACTCTCTGTGTAAAGAACCTACCCCTTGCGTCTCCACTATACCTACCTGAAGATGGTGGTGTGGACCCTATGCTACAAAGGGGTAATTCCAACATGAGTGGCGCTTTGTAATGGCTGTGAAGGACAGAGAGGTTGGGAGCTCGTCTCTGCAGTGGGTTAACACCATTGAAGATGTCTCCGATGTCTGACTGCACCGACATAAAATTAAATTCGAACCTTTGCACAAATACTCCGTCACTCCAGTGCAGTGACAGGGGGCCTTCAGCCTTTGGAAAGATGGCGATTTATTTGGAAAGTGGCAGCAGGAAGGTTGGGGAGGATTGAGTTTAGTCAGACATTCCCAAGGATGGGCTTGATTTGGGAGGAAAGAGGTGATAGTGGCAGTTTTCATTGGCGAGGGTGTGAGGAGGGAGGGTCATTGCCTATCATAGCTCACCTGAGAGGCTGCTGGGAGAGTCTTGTGGCCATTGGTTTTGCTGAGGATTGGTCAAGGAAGTAGAGGGTGGATCTTGTAGGAAAGATGATCTCTTGGGCGTTGTAAGGAAGAGAAAGAAATGGGATGAGAAATGTTCACAGCACAAAGACTGATGAAGTTCACCTTGGAACCAAACAGGAGAATTGGTCAAGCTGTTCAAAAAAATGAAATATTTTGATGGAGAAAGTTGTTCCCAGTGTCAGGAGGAATGGTAACTGGAGGACACAGGTTTATGATGATCAGCAAAAGGAACACAGCAGAGCTGAAAATTTCATTGGGTGTCAAAGTCAGTTGTGACTTTCAAGACAGAATTGGATGCATATCTAGAAAACAAAGGTTTGGAGGATTGTGGGGCTTGAGCAAAGCTGTGGGATAGCCTTTTCAAGATTCGCTGAATGGTCACATCCTTCCTGATCCAAGAGTTGACAGCTGTTTGTACAAGAGTTGAAATCTCTTGATGTCAAACCTAGCTTCCATTTGTACGAGCGTTCCCGACCCATCACTCTCAACTGACCTGTCTGAACGGCCACATGGACGATGGTGCAGTGGTGGCAAATCCAATCAATGTATAATGCAGAGGCCCACGCTGATCCCCTCAGAACGTTGTTCAAATCCTATCGTGGTGGTGGAGTCATTTAAAGGTGGTTAATAAAAACCTGAATTTGAAAGCTGTTCTCCATGATGGTGACCATAGAACAATCATTGATTGCTATTAAATCCCAGTGCCCTTTAGGGAAGGAAATCTGCCGTCCTTATTTGCTGTGGTCTACATGCGACTCCAGACCCCCAGCAACATGACTGGCTTTTAAATACCCTCTAAAATGGGCTGAGCAAGACACTGTGTTCAAAAGGCCTTGGCAACGCCTATATCCCATGAAAGAGTAAAGAAAAAATATGTGGTGAATTCACTTTGACTTTTTTAAAGCACTTCAATTAAACTTTTGCCAATCAAGATAATTTTCAATTTCAGATGTTCCGGATAATTTATGGGCCACACCCTTCAGGCAACTCTGATCATCGCGTGTGAACGCTTTCTGATGCCTGCCCTTCTGTTGCAGTTTCCAACTCTTGACAAATATTTATACTCCCAGTGCATGCACGCTGTTCCCATTGGTGCTGAGAGGGTTCGGACTGGGAAGCCAGAATTTTGATAACGGAAACATGAATTCCAGTGTAAACTCCTGACTTTGTGCAGCTTCTCTCAACTTATTCAGTTCTGTTCCATTCTCTTTCAGATCCTTGGAATGGCTTTCTCAATGACGTTGTTCCATCAGATCTCCAGAACTGGTAAAAAGTACAAAGCCTAATCTTGGTTGGATGATGATTCGATGCCCTCACAATATCACGAAGCATTCTTCTGAAGCTCGGAGCTTTGTCTGCCAGGCACAGTTCTAGTCATCCTCTGAACTGGGAAACCTGCTCCGATGGCTCCTTAATCTTTTGCCAAAGAATTATAAAGCGCTAAACACCGTCAGTTTCTCTCTGGCAACTCTGCTCACCCATCTCTCCACTTTGTCCCCTACTCTCCTACTCCGAAAGATGTAGTGCTGATTCAGAACCTCCGTTCTTCATCACAAAAGAGCAGACAAGTACAAAACTCCATGTTCAACAGGCCACAGCTCTGTTGGTACAGGAATGTCACTTTGAAAAGGATTCCAAAGTTATTCCCACGTGTCGGAGCACAGACACAGTTTTGTTGCCCCGATCTCTGGCTTGACACCTGGAAAGTTGATTTTTAACCATTTCATTCTTTGTATGGGAAAGTTTTACTGACGTCTGTCTTGAGTTGCGTTAGGAGATCACTTGTCTATATCGGGTCTGCAAGGGAAGGGGGAGTTTCTCAGGACTTTGCTCATCTGTCTGAACTGTTCTCTCGGCAAACAGTGCTCCCCAGTGACAGTAACAGTCTACAAGATAGCAGTCAGAAGAATTTATATCCTTCATGCAGGTACCTTTTTTTATAAAACAGGAATTCTGTAAGTCAGGGTTGACTGTCAGTACTTGCCTGGTGCAGCTCACTACTAACCAACAGATGCCATCTGAGGGGCTAATATTTCTCAACAACCTCTCTGAGGTGTAACAGAAAACAATGACCTAGTCCCTGTGTTGCTGCAACTCACCCTGAACTGCTCAACACAAGCTATAGTGAGGAAGCTGCTGCGAGGGTATTGCTGCTTTATTTCATGAGCCAGAGTTGAGGTCTGACCATCAGCATGTATTCACTTACTCTTTGCAAATACAAATGGAACTTTTTTTTAATGTAGTTTAGGAATTGTATCTTTAAAGTAAATAATGGAGCATTTTTTTGTACTGTTTGTACTGTTTTATATGGGCTCTTTCTGCTTTAATGTCACTGCACAAACCACTGTGTGATCTTTAAAAGCCAAAAATGCTCAGTGATGATATCTCGTTTGTTGTGAGGACATTTGCACAGACTAAAGGATCGAGATCTGTGTCGAAGGAAGAGCAGAAATTCAGCAGATGTTGGGGATAGCCAAGACTGCCCAGCAATAGGAAACAGAGTTAATGTTTTCAGTCAATGACCTTTCATCTGAACTGGGAAGAGTTTACAAAGGAACAGGTTTGAACTGGGTGAAAAAATAGGAAAAATTTGGGATGGACTGGAAGACAGCAGCGGTTAAAGCAACAAGAGGTTTCAAAGCCAGAAGGAATGGTGATGTGGAAAATAATGGGAAAGTTCTGTTTCTCTCCTTGTCACATTGCAATTCCCTTTGGAATCCCACCCCCTTATCATTCAGGCTTGTTGGTTTTGTACCCCATCCCAAACCTTCCCTTCTGTTCATGTTCCACTCCCATTCCCCCAACTTCACCCCAACGTTTTCACCTTCAATCATTTATAACTTTCCCCGTTCTGATGAAAGGCCAGCTTGTTTATTGGTTTTGTTCAGAAAGTTGGTGAAGATTGAGAGTGAAGAGAATGGCTGGATTTGAGTGGAGCGGCCATATTGCAAGCAATCTGTCAGTGGTTTAGCACACACATGTCTAACTGGCTAGTGAATATAGAAGAACAGTACATACTCAATTCAACAGCTGGTCTCTTGGTGGGGTGGCACGGTGGCTCAGTGGTTAGCACTGCTGCCTTACAGCACTCAAGTCCCAGGTTCGATTCCAGCCTGGGATGACTGTCTGTGTGGAGTTTTCACATTCTCCCCGTGTCTGTGTGGGTTTCCTCCGGGTGCTCCAGTTTCCTCCCATAGTCCAAAGATGTGCAGGTCAGGTGAATTGGCCAAGCTAAGTTGCCCATAGTGTTAGGTGCATTAATCAGATGGAAATGGGTCTGGGTGGGTTGCTCTTCAGAGGGTCAGTTTGGACTGAAGGGCCTGGTTCCACACTGTAGGGAATCTAATCTGTTACTGTTTACGACGGCAACAGTTTTTAACTTCCATCTGTGGTTTCCAAACTGTGAATGATGGTACATTGCATGGTGCTGCAGTGCACATAGTTCGCTTGTTACTAAGCTCCTGTCTTGCAGGACTCAATATCAGGAACATGTTGGTACTGTCGTGGTTATACACAGTGAGAAATTGAGTTGCTGCTGATTTTGTGTGAACGTTTGTGTGGCTCCCAAATTATTGGGGGATCTTTGCCGAGGAGCTTGAGAGCTGAAAATAATTTTCCAGAATCCAGTAAGACAGGCGTGTTCATACTAACATTTTGAATCTGGCTGAGGAACAATAACCTCAGGAGATAAAGGATTTATTTCTGGGTTTTGAAGTTGTGACTGCTGCAACTGCAATCCGCCTCACTGGAGCTCACTGTTGCAATCAGGGTTGTCATTACCACGCGTGGAATCTCTAAGGATTTGACTCAGTACATTTCAGACCTCGGCTCCATCTGTCTTTATTAAATAGAAGTGCAGGCTGGAGTGGAATGCAAGTGGCAAGGTCTTTACCTCAGGAAATATTTAACCAAAAGTGAATGAAAACCAATCGTCCAATGTTAGAGCTAAAACAGTTCCTGTTAATAGAAATTCTTCATAGGAAGGAGAACATGCAAATTTTAATTAATCTTTTTTTAGGAACAGAAATAGATATTTTATACATAGGATTATTTATTTCTCTCTCATCCTGTCCTTTTCTCTTACCCCCATCCTCAACTCCCACCTTCCCTCTATCCTTCTTGTCCTGAAGTCTTTATTATGTTCAGTTACAGGTCAGTAGTGGTTAGTGTTACACTGTGTTAATTAGCAGTTAGTGTTAGACTGTTAGTTACAGGTCAGTCACAGTTAGTGCTACACTGTCAGATACAGGTCAGTAGCAGTGTTTCACTGCATTAATTACAAATCAGTAACAGTGGTTTACTGTATTAGTTACAGGTCAGTAACAGTTAGTGTTAGACTGTTAGTTACAGGTCAGTCACAGTTAGTGCTACATTGTGTTAGTTACAGGTCAGTAAGTGTTTCACTGTATTACTTACAGGTCAGTAACAGTGCTACATTGTTAATTACAGATCAGTAGCAGTTCGTGTTTCACTGCATTAAATATAGGTCAGTAGCAGTTATTGTTACATAGTGTTAGTTACAGGTTAGTATGAGCTAGTGTTGCACTGTTTTATTTAGCAGTCTGTACCACTCAATATTGTTTTACTGCATTTGTTGCACATCAGTAGCAGTCGAGAATACTTTTTACATGTTGCTTCTATCACCTTTAGCTTCTTTGCCTTGGATCTCTTCAGTGTAAAATGTAAAGAGTGCAGAAATGTTTAATGGTATGACTTTACCTGATTGTCTTTGAGCTCATATATAATACTTCCTTGAAGTAGAAAGGGAGGGATGGGGGTCAGTGTTTGCTGGCAAAAGGGACCATAACGTTTTTTAGTGACGTGAGTTCAAAATAATGCTGAGGTTAAGGGAGGTTGATCTGGGTGGAGGAACAGACTCTGACACTGACCCTGTCCGCTGTTAAGTTACATTGTTTTAACACATGGAGAGTAGTGAGGGTGTAAAAATATAAACACAGACACTTGAACTTATTGGACTGCCTATTTGTCTTCATGGAGATCATTTTAGTGGACTGGGTAAAACAGAGCTTAACATACCAGAGACATCACTGGTCAGTTCATGAGCTTCAAAGGTCACACAGTTTTTTTCCCCCCTGCTTTTATTCCTTTCTAAACATAGCTGATTTTTAATCAGTTTTCACCCTGTGCTTTGCAATAGTTTCCTTCCCCTTACTGAACATGACATGGCTTTTGACATCAATGATTTATTTACAGCATGCTTTGAATCCATTCATAATCTAGAAATGTTAATGAGCATTGTAAGAATATATGAAAATGCTAAGTTTATTTATGTATAGCACTTAGATACGGAATAACAATCTTTTCAATTGTATTAAAGTACAAGGTGATGAAGCCGTTTCACACAGTGTATACTTTGTTTTATGTCTGAAAATGAGGAGAGGGGGAACAATTTTGTTCACTATTTTCAGGTCTATTACTCCAAAAAGCTGCGAGCTTTCAACTCACTGACAGTAAAAGAAAAAAAGAGACCCAAACCATCTGCCCACACTCTGAGGAAAACATATGAATAAAAGAACTCAGTAACTATTAATACAAAGATTGACAGTTTATTACCAGCTTGAAAGTGAATTAAAGCATTTGGCTGGTGTATGTTTGAGCTAATCTGTAAAATGTTACCTTAAAATAGATTTGTCTTTTAATCTTAAAGTATAATGTTAATTCTATTGATTTTTAAACTCTTCTGGCCAGTTCCACAAACCAATCAGCTGATTCTGTGAGCTCACCCGTCAAATTGTTGTTAATTTCAGAACCTGTTGATTATAACTGCAGATAACTTTCCATCAACATTTCTGACATTAGAAAACTCTGAGACTTCCCACCATTTCCCCAAGATTTATTTCCTATTTTAGCCTGAGTGTTTAACATAAATATACTTTCTGATGCAGGAAATATTTGACCGATTCCTCTAAGGTTCTCTCCTTCAATGCAAACCTGACAGTGAGGCACTTGCTCAGTACAGACCCTCTGACAGTGCAGAACTCTCTCAGTACTGACCCTCAGTACAGCTGTCTCCGAGCACTGACCCTCCAGTAATGCAGCGCTCCCTCAGTACTGACCCTCTGACAGTGCAGTACTCCCTCAGTACTGACCCTCTGACAGTGCAGATCTCTCTGTACTGACCCTCAGTACAGCTGTCTCCTAGCACTGACCCTCCAGTAATGCAGCGCTCCCTCAGTACTGACCCTGTGACAGTGCGGCATTCCGTCAGCACTGACCCTCTGACAGTGCAGAACTCTCTCAGTACTGACCCTCTGACAGTGCGGCACTCCCTCAGTACTGACCCTCTGACAGTGCAGAACTCTCTCAGTACTGACCCTCTGACAGTGCGGTACTCCCTCAGCACATACCCTCCGACAGTGTAGCACTCCCTCTGTACTGACCCTCTGACAGTGCAGTACTCCCTCAGTACTGACCCTCTGACAGTGCAGAACTCTCTCAGTACTGACCCTCACTACAGCTGTCTCCTAGCACTGACCCTCCAGTAATGCAGCGCTCCCTCATACTGACCCTCTGACAGTGCGGCACTCCCTCAGTACTGACCCTCTGACAGTGCGGCACTCCCTCAGCACTGACCCTCCGACAGTGCGGTACTCCCTCAGCACTGACCCTCCGACAGTGCGGCACTCCCTCAGTACTGACCCTCCGACAGTGCGGCTCTCCCTCAGCACTGACCCTCTGACAGTGCGGCACTCCCTCAGCACTGACCCTCCGACAGTGCAGTACTCCCTCAGTACTGACCCTCTGACAGTGCAGAACTCTCTCAGTACTGACCCTCACTACAGCTGTCTCCTAGCACTGACCCTCCAGTAATGCAGCGCTCCCTCAGCACTGACCATCTGACAGTGTGGCACTCCCTCAGTACTGACCCTGTGACAGTGCGGCATTCCGTCAGCACTGACCCTCTGACAGTGCAGAACTCTCTCAGTACTGACCCTCTGACAGTGCGGCACTCCCTCAGTACTGACCCTCTGACAGTGCAGAACTCTCTCAGTACTGACCCTCTGACAGTGCGGTACTCCCTCAGCACATACCCTCCGACAGTGTAGCACTCCCTCTGTACTGACCCTCTGACAGTGCAGTACTCCCTCAGTACTGACCCTCTGACAGTGCAGAACTCTCTCAGTACTGACCCTCACTACAGCTGTCTCCTAGCACTGACCCTCCAGTAATGCAGCGCTCCCTCATACTGACCCTCTGACAGTGCGGCACTCCCTCAGTACTGACCCTCTGACAGTGCGGCACTCCCTCAGCACTGACCCTCCGACAGTGCGGTACTCCCTCAGCACTGACCCTCCGACAGTGCGGCTCTCCCTCAGCACTGACCCTCTGACAGTGCGGCACTCCCTCAGCACTGACCCTCCGACAGTGCAGTACTCCCTCAGTACTGACCCTCTGACAGTGCAGAACTCTCTCAGTACTGACCCTCACTACAGCTGTCTCCTAGCACTGACCCTCCAGTAATGCAGCGCTCCCTCAGCACTGACCATCTGACAGTGTGGCACTCCCTCAGTACTGACCCTGTGACAGTGCGGCATTCCGTCAGCACTGACCCTCTGACAGTGCAGAACTCTCTCAGTACTGACCCTCTGACAGTGCGGTACTCCCTCAGCACTGACCCTCCGACAGTGCAGCACTCCCTCTGTACTGACCCTCTGACAGTGCAGTACTCCCTCAGTACTGACCCTCTGACAGTGCAGAACTCTCTCAGTACTGACCCTCACCACAGCTGTCTCCTAGCACTGACCCTCCAGTAATGCAGCGCTCCCTCATACTGACCCTCTGACAGTGCGGCACTCCCTCAGTACTGACCCTCTGACAGTGCGGCACTCCCTCAGTACTGACCCTCTGATAGTGCGGCACTCCCTCAGTACTGACCCTCCGACAGTGCGGCTCTCCCTCAGCACTGACCCTCTGACAGTGCGGCACTCCCTCAGCACTGACCCTCCGACAGTGCAGTACTCCCTCAGTACTGACCCTCTGACAGTGCAGAACTCTCTCAGTACTGACCCTCACTACAGCTGTCTCCTAGCACTGACCCTCCAGTAATGCAGCGCTCCCTCAGCACTGACCATCTGACAGTGTGGCACTCCCTCAGTACTGACCCTCTGACAGTGCGGCACTCCCTCAGCACTGACCCTCCGACAGTGTGGTACTCCCTCAGCACTGACCCTCCGACAGTGCGGCACTCCCTCAGTACTGACCCTCTGACAGTGCGGCACTCCCTCAGCACTGACCCTCCGACAGTGCGGTACTCCCTCAGCACTGACCCTCCGAAAGTGCGGCACTCCCTCAGTCCTGACCCTCCGACAGTGCGGCACTCCCTCAGTACTGACCTTCCGACAGTGCGGCACTCCCTCAGCACTGACCCTCCGACAGTGCGGTACTCCCTCAGCACTGACCCTCCGACAGTGCGGCACTCCCTCAGTACTGACCTTCCGACAGTGCGGCACTCCCTCAGCACTGACCCTCTGACAGTGCGTTTCTCCCTCAGTACTGACCCTATGACAGTGCGGCACTCCCTCAGCACTGACCCTCTGACAGTGCGGCACTCCCTCAGCACTGACCCTCCGACAGTGCAGTACTCCCTCAGTACTGACCCTCTGACAGTGCAGAACTCTCTCAGTACTGACCCTCACTACAGCTGTCTCCTAGCACTGACCCTCCAGTAATGCAGCGCTCCCTCAGCACTGACCATCTGACAGTGTGGCACTCCCTCAGTACTGACCCTCTGACAGTGCGGCACTCCCTCAGCACTGACCCTCCGACAGTGTGGTACTCCCTCAGCACTGACCCTCCGACAGTGCGGCACTCCCTCAGTACTGACCCTCTGACAGTGCGGCACTCCCTCAGCACTGACCCTCCGACAGTGCGGTACTCCCTCAGCACTGACCCTCCGAAAGTGCGGCACTCCCTCAGTCCTGACCCTCCGACAGTGCGGCACTCCCTCAGTATTGACCCTCCGACAGTGCGGCACTCCCTCAGCACTGACCCTTTGACAGTGCGGCACTTCCTCAGCACTGACCCTCTGACAGTGCGGCACTCTCTCAGTATTGACCCTCTGACAGTGTGGCACTCCCTCAGCACTGACCCTCTGACAGTGCGGCACTCCCTAAGCACTGACCCTCTGACAGTGTGGCTCTCCCTCAGCACTGACCCTCTGATAGTGCGGCACTCTCTCAGTACTGACCCTCGGACAGTGCGGCACTCCCTAAGCACTGACCCTCTGACAGTGCGGCTCTCCCTCAGCACTGACCCTCTGACAGTGCGGCACTCTCTCAGTATTGACCCTCTGACAGTGTGGCACTCCCTCAGCACTGACCCTCTGACAGTGCGGCACTCCCTAAGCACTGACCCTCTGACAGTGCGGCGCTCCCTCAGCACTGACCCTCTGACAGCGCGGCACTCCCTCAGCACTGACCCTCTGACAGCGCGGCACTCCCTCAGCACTGACCCTCTGACAGCGCGGCACTCCCTCAGCACTGACCCTCTGACAGTGCGGCACTCCCTCAGCACTGACCCTCTGACAGTGCGGCACTCCCTCAGCACTGACCCTCTGACAGTGCGGCACTCCCTCAGCACTGACCCTCTGACAGTGCGGCACTCCCTCAGCACTGACCCTCTGACAGTGCGGCACTCCCTCAGCACTGACCCTCTGACAGTGCGGCTCTCCCTCAGCACTGACCCTCTGACAGTGCGGCTCTCCCTCAGCACTGACCCTCCGACAGTGTGGCCTTGATCTGTCTGAGCAGCTGGTCTGGATGAATCCTGCTCCTCTTTGTTGTGGTCTGGTTGCTGTCTTTGAATCGTATGTCACCTACATTATGCAAGAGTTTGCGTCACTGGTGAATTGAAGGAATCTGATTGATGAATATCCTCAACGTGTTGGTGTATCAGAATGCCTGCTGAATTTTTTTTCTCCATCCTCCCCTCTTATTACAAATGAGTATCCAACAGTTGTGCTCCCGTTATAAGTGAAATAGTTCAATGTGAAGGGCATTATGAAGCATGATCCTTTCTCAGACCTCCCTGGGATATCTGCATTGCCTTGGCTGGTTGTTTATAGCAAGTTGTCACCTTTTGCAACATTATGAACGTTGTAACACAGGGTGGCATGTTCCTGAGGCTTTTGGCCTTGGCCAATCAATGTTGACTTGTCAACCCAACAGCATCCTTTCTTCTGCTGTAATGGATTTAAATTTGATATTCTTGCATTTGTCCTGAGGGATACGGCTGAGAAACTTTAACAATTGGTCTCTCTGTTCGGCAATATTCAAGCTCTTGACTAATGAACAATGCTATTAATTGTTGTGTTTCTGGTTAGGAAGAGTCACTGCATGTTGCAAAGGGGAGAAGGGCTTTGATAATGAAAGGGATTTAGGATTGTTCATGTTTGGAAATAGGTGCAGGCAGTAATTTTACGGGCAGCTGTATCATTAAAAAAAAACCCTAATCTTATTCTAATGAAGTCCTGGTTCAGTTGGGGCTATTCTCCTTGGAGAGAAAAGGAGAACTTATTAAGGTTTTCAAAATCATGAGCAACGTGGCTAAAGTAGATCGGCAGAATCGGTTCCTGCTTGTAAAAAGGTCAAGAGCTCGAGGACACTGATAGAAAACAATTTGCAACATGTGAGGTGAGGGGGAGGGCGAAAACCCTTTGCACTCTGAGTTAGGTACGCACTGTCTGAAAGTGTGTTGGAGGTAGGTTCAGTTGAGACATACTTTGTTGCTATCCAAATAATCCAATTGTTCCAAAAATGTGCAAGGGTATGGGGGAGAGAGTGAGAGGTTTTCTCCTGGTAAAGCTCATCTGAAGAGCTGGAGGAGCCCTGATAGGCTGAATGGTCTACTGCACCACAACAATTCTGCGAATTAAACAGTGGCGTGCACAAATGAACAAGCTTATTCCAAACTTTGTTCCCTCTCCAATTTAAATCACCAATACCACACTCAGCATCTAGCTAGTTTTGGTCAGACAGGTTAGAAAAGCAACGGCCTTGAGTCATTGGATTTTGTTTTGTGTGGGGGGAGGGGACATGTACCTGTACAGATTCTCCCCCCCAACCCAACCCTCTCGCCTTTTTACTTGCAGTTCCAGGTTCAGACCATTAACAGAGGTGGGGAGTAGAGCTGACTATAGTGGCTGAGGATTGCACATACCCCCTTCCTCCAAACTACCAAAAACCTGCGATAGAACCGGCAACATCCCTGGGAAGATGTGAGTGGGCGGTGGGGGTTGGTGTATGCTGAGCACTGCAGCTCTGCAAGATGCCAATTCCACGTCCACAGCAGCTCCAGCCTCTCCTGGTTTAGTCTGACTCTGTGACTGACCAAGGGCAGCTTTTGGCAACTGGTCCTGTGACAAGTCAATGAACACCTGATGCATTCTGGTCCCTCAAGTGAGCAGTGAACATGAGAAGACAAGGCGTCCAGGGAAGTGGGGTGGGTGGGAGGTGGGAAGAGAAGGTGTTGGTAAAAGAAAATTACTTCCTGAAAATATGAAAGAATAACATGAGGAAATGTTTCTTGTTTGATTCTGTTTATGGGAGGGCAGATAAAGCAATGAGTAACTGTCCCAAGTAATAAGGGTATCTGTCAATCACTTCAATTTGATTGAAAGGGAACTGGAATATGTGTTTGGAAAGTACTGTTTCGGACACCACAAGTACCACAGACCCGACAACAGCAGCCAAGCAGTTGTATTTCCGGGTCTTTCTATACCAAGCCATTGCCCTCCAAGTCATGAGGAGTGCTGTGGTGATGTAGATAATCGCGGCAGGACCCCGTAGCCCACGCAGTTTGGGAGTCATGAAATGATAAATCACAATCACTATGAAGCAAGCCAAACACGCCAGCAGGAAATTGTCATTCTTGAGTTTGAAGGCCAAAGCGTAAAAGCAGTAGGCGATGCTGAAACAGATGATCCCAATTATGACATATTGATGTTTGAAAAGAAGGCACAGGTCACCTGCAAGGTTAAAAAAAAAACAAGGATTTGCAACTACATTCTGTTATTTTCAGGGACTCTGAAATATCTCAGAAGTCCTTCACACCCACCAGGAAATTTCCACACTGCAAGCTCCCACAAACACCAATGTGATAACATTTCATCATCATTTGGGCAACTGATTGAGGGATGTCTGCTGAGCTGGGCATTGGGGAATAGCTCCTTTGTGGAAACTTTCACATCCATCTGAACAGAGTCATAGAGATGTACAGCATGGAAACAGACCCTTCGGTCTAACTGGTCCATGCCGACCAGATATCCCAACCCAATCTAGTCCCACTGGTCTGCTAAACGCTTCCTATTCATAAACATCTAGATGCATTTTAAATACTGCAATTGTACCAGCTTCCATCACTTCCTCTGGCAGCTCATTCCATTCACTCATCGCTCGCTGCCTGAATAAGTTGTCCCTTAGGTCCCTTTTAAATCTTTCCCCTCCTACCTTAAACTTATGCCCTTTAGTTCTGAACTCCCCCACCCAGGGAAAAGACCTTGTCTATTTACCCTATCTATGCCCCTCATGATTTTTATAAACCTCAATAAGGTCACCCCTCAGCCTCCGACGTTCCAAGGAAAACAGCCCCAGCCTGTTCAGCCTCTCCCTGTAGCTCAAATCCTCCAATCCTGGTAACGTCCTTGTAAATCATTTCTGAACCCTTTCAAGTTTCACAACATCTTTCCGAAAGGATGGAGACCAGAATTGCATGAATACAGGGGAACCTCAATTATCTGAATGTAAAGGGCAGGCACTATTTTATTTGGATAATCGATTATTCGGAAAATCGATTAATGCCTTTCCTCTGGGGCTTGGGGTTTTTTAAAGTCTGCTCCTTGTTCAAGATACTGCAGCGGGACACAGCACGTGAGGCTACACCACCCACTGCCCCCAACCCCATACAACACAACCCCCACCCCCAACACCCCCCACCTACAACACCGCACCCCCGCCCCCAACACTCTCCCACCCCCAACAACCCCCACCCCCAACACTGCACCCCCGCCCCCAACCCCATCCAATACCGCCCCAACACTCCCCCACCCCAACCCCATCCAACACTACCACCAACACCACCCCCCAACTCCATACAACACCACCCCCAACACCGCTCCCAACCCCATACAACATCACCCCCACCCCCAACACCCCCCACCTCCAACACCGCACCCCCGCCCCCAACCCCATCCAACACCGCCCCCAACACTCCCCCACCCCCAACAACCCCCACCTCCAACACTGCACCCCCGCCCCCAACCCCATCCAATACTGCCCCAACACTCCCCCACCCCAACCTCATCCAACACTACCACCAACACCAACCCCCCAACTCCATACAACATCACCCCCAACACTGCAACCCCACCCCCAACCCCATCCAACACCGCTCCCAACACCCCCCCCTGTTCCCAACCCCATGCAACACCACCTCCCACCCCAAACCCTGTCCAATACCACCCCCTCTCTGGGGCAGCTGGACTGGACACCAACAACAAGACTGCTGCTGCAGCTGCCTTCATAGCGTACGACACACACAGACACACACACAGCCATATACACACAGACACACACACAGCCACACACACACAGTCACACACACGCACAGCCACACACACACAGACACACACACACAGCCACACACAGACACATACACACAGACACACACACACAAACACACACAGCCACACACACACAGATAGACACACACACAGCTACACACACAGACACACACACACACAGCCACACACAGACACACATACAGTCACACACACACAGCTACACACACACAGCCACACACACACAGATAGACACACACACAGCTACACACACAGACACACACACACACAGCCACACACAGACACACACACAGCTACACACACACACAGCTACACACACACAGCCACACACACACAGCTACACACACACACACACACACAGACAGACACACACACACACAGCTACACACACACACACACACGCAGCCACACACACAACTTTTTACTGCAACTTTTTGCCAGGTTCTACCTTTGCCCTGTGCGCGACAATGTTGGAGAGATTATCTGGGGAACTCCAGGGAAAGTGTGGGGACAGAGAGAGGGCGGGCAGTCAGTCATTTGGAGACGGTGCCTGTTTAATCACTATAAACAAAAGACGCGATCACTGTTGGAAACCCGTTTTTGATGTAATGTTTCCATCAGAACCTCGAGATCTCCTTCAGATAATCCGATTTTCGGATAATTGGTATGCGGATAATCAAGATTCCTCTGTACTCCAAAGTGGCCTAACATGACCTCCCAAATCCTACACTCAATACACTGACCAATAAAGGAAAGCATACCAAACACCGCCTTCACTATCCTATCTACCTGCAATTCTACTTTCAAGGAACAATGAACCTGCACTCCAAGGTCTCTGTTCACCAACACTCCCCAGGACCTTACCATCAAGTGTATAAGTCCTGCTCTGATTTGCTTTTCCAAAATGCAGCACCTCACATTTATCTAAATGCATGGGCAGGATCTCCATTTATTATCTCATTAGAAAAGGATTCCACAAACAGTGCAGCATTCCTTCAGCACAGCGTGAGGTTTGTGCTGCTAGCTCTGGAGTGGGACTTAAGGTCCTATGTTTGTGAGTCAAGGATAACACTGTGACCAGCTGAGCCACAACAGAATTACCATCAAGCATTGCAACACCATTCAGTCACTCAAAATGGCTCATTTGATTTGACCCTGTTATAGAAAGACTTGCAATTATGTAGCCCCTGTCACCAAGACATTCCAAAGTGCTTTACAATCAAGGAAGGCCGTTGCTGTGGAGTCACTGTTGTGAATGTGGAAGGAGCATCGGTGAGTTTGTGTGCAGCAAGCTCCCAGAGTTGGGTACCTTGGACTATGATTACAATATGCAACCAGTCACCCAGAAGCTTATAGTATAGGTCCAGAAATCAGAGTTTGAAGTCTCAACACCAGCTAGGGAGCTAGTAATGAATTAAATACATCTGGAGCAATAAACTAATGGTAAGTGTAGAACTCATCTTCACCCTTTAGGGAGAGAAATCTGTCATTCTTTCTTAAGGTGACACCAGACCCATAGCAATGTAATTGACTTTTAATCACCAGCCCAGCCAAGATGCTCAGTTGCGTGGGGATAGATATTAAATGTTGATTGTATCCCTCTGAGATTGTAATGGTCTCTCAGTCCTCTTAGATTAGATTACTTGCAGTGTGGAAACAGGCCCTTCGGCCCAACAAGTCCACACTGACCCGCCGAAGCGTAACCCACCCATTCTCCCACATTTATCCCTTCACCTAACACTACGGGCAATTTAGCGTGGCCAATTCACCTAATCTGCACATTTTTTTTTGGATGGTGGGAGGAAACCAGAGCACCCGGAGGGTGCCCACGCAGACACGGGGAGAACGTGCAAACTCCACACAGAGAGTCGCCTGAGGCTGGAATTGAACCCAGGTCTCTAGCGCTGCGAGGCAGCAGTGCTAACCACTGTGCCACTGTGCCGCACTTTATTCTTTGTTATTAATTCACAGATGTGGGCATTACTGGCTAGGCCAGCATTTGTTCATCCTTTAGTACTTCCCCACTGAGAGTATAGTGCTTTCTCAGTATCTAACTTCAAATTGTTTAGCACTGTTCATTCCTCACTCTCTGACAATAAAGGGTTTCCTCAGTTGTGATACTCCAACGATTTGCAGATTCCTCAGTACTGACCCTTCAACACTGCAGCATTCCCCCGTCCTAGCTTCTGACTGTCTGATGCTCCCTCAGCACTGACCCTCTATCAATTCAGCACTCCCTCAGTACTGACTCTCTATCAGTGCAGCATTCCCTCAGTACTGACCCTCCAACAGTGCAGCACTCCCTCAGTACTGATTCTCTATCAGTGCGGTGCTCCCTCAGCACTGACCCTCCAACAGTGCAGCATTCCCTCAGTACTGACCCTCCAACAGTGCAGCACTCCCTCAGTTCTGACTCTCTATCAGTGCGGTGCTCCCTCAGCACTGACCCTCCAACAGTGCAGCATTCCCTCAGTACTGACCCTCCAACAGTGCAGCACTCCCTCAGTTCTGACTCTCTATCAGTGCGGTGCTCCCTCAGTACTGATCCTCCAACAGTGTGGCACTTCCTCAGTACTGATCCTCCAACAGAGCGGAACTCCCTCAGTACTGACCCTCCAACAGTGTGGCAGTCCCTCAGTACTGACCCTCCAACAGTGCGGCACTCCCTCAGCACTGACCCTCCAACAGTGTGGCACTCCCTCAGTACTGACCCTCCAACAGTGCGGCACTCCCTCAGTACTGACCCTCCAACAGTGCGGCACTCCCTCAGTACTGACCCTCCAACAGTGTGGCACTCCCTCAGTACTGACCCTCCAACAGTGTGGCACTCCCTCAGTACTGATCCTCCAACAGTGTGGCACTCCCTCAGTACTGACCCTCCAACAGTGTGGCACTCCCTCAGTACTGACCCTCCAACAGTGCGGCACTCCCTCAGTACTGACCCTCCAACAGTGCGGCAGTCCCTCAGTACTGACCCTCCAACAGTATGGCACTCCCTCAGTACTGACCCTCCGACAATGCAGCACTTCCTCAGTACTGACCTTCCAACAGTGCGCACTCCCTCAGTACTGACCCTCCAACAGTGTGGCACTCCCTCAGTACTGACCCTCCAACAGTTCGGCACTCCCTCAGTACTGACCCTCCAACAGTGCGGCACTCCCACAGTACTGACCCTCCAACAGTGCGGCACTCCCTCAGTACTGACCCTCCAACAGTGTGGCACTCCCTCAGTACTGACCCTCCAACAGTGCGGCACTCCCTCAGTACTGACCCTCCAACAGTATGGCACTCCCTCAGTACTGACCCTCCAACAGTGCGGCACTCCCTCAGTACTGACCCTCCAAAAGTATGGCACTCCCTCAGTACTGACCCTCCGACAGTGTGGCACTCCCTCAGTACTGACCCTCCGACAATGCAGCACTTCCTCAGTACTGACCCTCCGACAGTATGGCACTCCCTCAGTACTGACCCTCCAACGGTGCGGCACTCCCTCAGTACTGACCCTCCAAAAGTATGGCACTCCCTCAGTACTGACCCTCCGACAGTGTGGCACTCCCTCAGTACTGACCCTCCGACAATGCAGCACTTCCTCAGTACTGACCCTCCGACAGTATGGCACTCCCTCAGTACTGACCCTCCGACAGTGTGGCACTCCCTCAGTACTGACCCTCCGACAATGCAGCACTCCCTCAGTACTGACCCTCCGACAGTGCGGCACTCCCTCAGTACTGACCCTCCGACAATGCAGCACTCCCTCAGTACTGACCCTCCGACAATGCTCAGTACTGACCCTCCAACAGTGCGGCACTCCCTCAGTACTGACCCTCAAACAGTGTGGCACTCCCTCAGTACTGACCCTCCAACAGTGCAGCACTCCCTCAGTACTGACCCTCCAACAGTGCGGCACTCCCTCAGTACTGACCCTCCAACAGTGCGGTACTCCCACAGTACTGACCCTCCAACAGTGTGGCACTCCCTCAGTACTGACCCTCCAACAGCGCGGCACTCCCTCAGTACTGACCCTCCAAAAGTATGGCACTCCCTCAGTACTGACCCTCCGACAGTGTGGCACTCCCTCAGTACTGACCCTCCAACAGTGCGGCACTCCCTCAGTACTGACCCTCCAAAAGTATGGCACTCCCTCAGAACTGACCCTCCGACAGTGTGGCACTCCCTCAGTACTGACCCTCCGACAATGCAGCACTTCCTCAGTACTGACCCTCCAACAGTGCGGCACTCCCTCAGTACTGACCCTCCAACAGTGCGGCACTCCCTCAGTACTGACCCTCCAACAGTATGGCACTCCCTCAGTACTGACCCTCCGACAGTGCGGCACTCCCTCAGTACTGACCCTCCGACAATGCAGCACTCCCTCAGTACTGACCCTCCGACAGTGCGGCACTCCCTCAGTACTGACCCTCCAACAGTGTGGCACTCCCTCAGTACTGACCCTCCAACAGTGCGGCACTCCCTCAGTACTGACCCTCCAACAGTGCGGCACTCCCTCAGTACTGACCCTCCGACAGTGCGGCACTCCCTCAGTACTGACCCTCCGACAATGCAGCACTCCCTCAGTACTGACCCTCCGACAATGCTCAGTACTGACCCTCCAACAGTGCGGCACTCCCTCAGTACTGACCCTCAAACAGTGTGGCACTCCCTCAGTACTGACCCTCCAACAGTGCAGCACTCCCTCAGTACTGACCCTCCAACAGTGCGGCACTCCCTCAGTACTGACCCTCCAACAGTGCGGTACTCCCACAGTACTGACCCTCCAACAGTGTGGCACTCCCTCAGTACTGACCCTCCAACAGTGCGGCACTCCCTCAGTACTGACCCTCCAACAGTGCGGCACTCCCTCAGTACTGACCCTCCAACAGTGTGGCACTCCCTCAGTACTGACCCTCCAAAAGTGCGGCACTCCCGCAGTACTGACCCTCCAACAGTGCGGCACTCCCTCAGTACTGACCCTCCAACAGTGCGGCACTCCTTCAGTACTGACCCTCCAACAGTGTGGCACTCCCTCAGTACTGACCCTCCAACAGTATGGCACTCCCTCAGTACTGACCCTCCGACAGTGTGGCACTCCCTCAGTACTGACCCTCCGACAATGCAGCACTTCCTCAGTACTGACCCTCCAACAGTGCGGCACTCCCTCAGTACTGACCCTTCAACAGTGCGGCACTCCCTCATTACTGACCCTCCAACAGTATGGCACTCCCTCAGTACTGACCCTCCGACAATGCAGCACTTCCTCAGTACTGACACTCCAACAGTGCGGCACTCCCTCAGTACTGACCCTCCAACAATGCGGCACTCCCTCAGTACTGACCCTCCAACAGTATGGCACTCCCTCAGTACAGACCCTCCGACAGTGTGGCACTCCCTCAGTACTGACCCTCCGACAATGTAGCACTACCTCAGTACTGACCCTCCAACAGTGCGGCACTCCCTCAGTACTGACCCTCCAACAGTGCGGCACTCCCTCAGTACTGACCCTCCAACAGTGTGGCACTCCCTCAGTACTGACCCTCCAACTGTGGGGCACTCCCTCAGTACTGACCCTCCAACAGTGCGGCACTCCCTCAGTACTGACCCTCCAACAGTGCGGCACTCCCTCAGTACTGACCCTCCAACAGTGCGGCACTTCCTCAGTACTGACCCTCCGACAATGCGGCACTCCCTCAGTACTGACCCTCCAACAGTGTGGCACTCCCTCAGTACTGACCCTCCAACAGTGAGGCACTCCCTCAGTACTGACCCTCCAACAGTGCGGCACTCCCTCAGTACTGACCCTCCAACAGTGCGGCACTCCCTCCGTACTGACCCTCCAACAGTATGGCACTCCTTCAGTACTGACCCTCCAACAGTGAGGCACTCCCTCCGTACTGACCCTCCAACAGTGCGGCACTCCCTCAGTACTGACCCCCCAACAGTGCGGCACTCCCTCAGTACTGACCCTCCAACAGTGTGGCACTCCCTCAGTACTGACCCTCCAACAGTGCGGCACTCCCTCAGTACTGACCCTCCAACAGTGCAGCACTTCCTCAGTACTGACCCTCTGACAGTTCAGCGCTTTTTCAGTACTGACCCTCCGACAATGCAGCACTTGCTCAGCACTGACCCTTCAGCAGCACAACATTAGAAATATCAGCCTGGATTCTGTGCACAATTTCTGTGCACCACCCCACTGGAGGTTGAATCCTCTGATCTGAGCTCTAATTATTTTGGCAAATCAAAAAATGATAGGTTCATGTTTGAGTCATTACTCAAAGTCTTTTCAGTTAAAATTGGAACAATAATGGGATTTGTTCCTATTACAGGCAAACCAGATAACAAAACCTTTGGGTAATTGAGTGGGCTTGATGGAATCTCATGATACAGCGGAATGAACAGTGAAAATGTATTGGGCATTAAATTTCCTAAGATCTGCGACTTTGACGGAAGATTTAAATCTTGGAAACACAGACACTATCAATGACACTTTTAAATACAAAGATACTGCAATCAAATCAGATCAGCTCCCTTCTGCCAAAATGCTGTCATAGGTACAATAGGCAAAATGGCCTTCTTTGTAGCTACCTTGCTCCCCTTGTGAAAATATTGGTGAGTCTCTAAAGCCAAACCTTCAGCGTATGGTTCAGTGAGGGAAACACATGAGATTTTGGGATGTAGGACGGGAGAGATGGAGGCTTGTTCGTAGGAGAGGGTAATGAACCTGTAGACGGGTAATGTCTCCAGGGTCTTGCCAGATCACAGGGCTGCTCACTTATAAGAGAGAGAAAACTAGTGATGGTTTAAGGTGAGGGTCAGCATGCCTCAGGATAGAGGGTAAGGAGAATCCTGCAGGAATCGAACTCACGTTGTTCATGTGCATTACAAGCCAGGTGTCCAGCCCAAACCAACCCCCAATTAACCTGTACTCTCACACCTTGAGACTTGGTAATAGAGTCTCCAGGCCCGTGATCTGTGTTTGCCTCTTGAGCTGTAACTAGAGCGTTCATTACCAGCTGCCACCATGTGGCGTGTCTCACCTGCAGCCGAGAAGCTGAGCCCTGCAGACAGGAGGAGGGAGAATTCGTTTCCACGGTGTCTCTCCTGCACTGCAGCTATGAGAACGATAATCGGCAAAACTCGGAGCAATGCCCTCGTTGGATTCGGACGTGTTTCTGGTAACCCAAACTCGAACCGCAGCAGCAGAGCCAGAGCAAAGGGAATCACAAACTGAAGTCAAAGAGGAGACCATTCAGTCCACAACTCAACATATCGAACACCACCGGCTCATATCAGCATTTGACTTGGTGCTTTGGGTGTATGTATCTAGAGTTTGCATTCAAGATTTGAACAGAGACAGACTTTAACCTCACACCTTTAATGCATTGCCTGAGCTGAGATAGCATCTTTTGATGGAAAACCTGAAGTTATCTTGAGAATGTCACTGAAAAGAAGTTCTGGGGTTTGAAATGAGCAAACCCATTCTAAAAGATGACTTAATCTCGGTTTATCATTTCAGTTGCATGACATTATAGTCTTTTGCTATAAATTCTGTCTCTTATGGTCCTGCTTCACAAACACCTGAAGTAGCAGTCCTCCGAAAGCTAGTGCTTCCAAATAAGCCTGTTGGACTATAACCTGGGGTTGTGTGATTTTTAACTTTGTCCACCCCAGTCCAACACTGGTTTCTTCAAATCATGACTCTGCACACAAGTTCAGTTCCCAGTGCCAACTACTCAGACGTTTCCAGGAAACGGGTGAATGAAAGTCATTAGGACAGCCTGACAAAAAAAAACAGGGACTGCTTGTACCAGCCTGAGGGGAGGTTCAATAAGGGTTTCTATATTAACTATATTATGCTGACTGGCATAACATACAGAGTGGGGATAAAAGCATCTTTTCAGAATGGCAGTGGATGTCCACAACTACTCACATTATACATTAAAAATCTGGACAAAGGAACATTGTTCATAAGCTTGCAGGTGACACAAAGATAGGTGGAGGGACAAGTAGTGCTGAGGAAGTGGGGAAGCTGCAGAAGGATTTGGGCAAGGTAGGTGAGTAGGCAAAGAAATGGGAGATGGAATACAATGGAGGGGTCTTGTGCGGTTATGCACTTTATTAGGGAGAATAGAGGCATAGAATATTTTCTTCAGAGAAAAGGCTTTGGAAATGTGAAGTGCAAAGGCACTTAGGAGTCCTAGTTCAGGATTCTCTTAAGGTTAACATGCAGTGTTAGCATTCATTTCAAAGGGGCTAGAATGTAAGAGTGGAGATATACTGCTGAGGCTCTATAAGTCTCTGGTCAGACTGTATTTGGAATATTGTGAGCAGTTTTGGGCCCTGTATCTAAGGAAGGATGTGCTGCCAATGGAGGAGTTCCAAAGGAGGTTTACAGGGGTGATTCCAAGGATGAAGGGTTTGTCAGATGGGGAGCAGTTGAGGACTTTGGTTCTGTACTCACTAGAGTGTAGAAGGATGAGGGGAGATCTGACTGCAGCATACAAAGAGCATTGGACATACAGGAGATGTTTCCATTAGTAGGAGAGACTAGGATCCATGGGTACAGCCTCAGGTTGAAGGGACAACCCTTTAAAACTGAGATGAAGAGGAATGTCTTCAGCAGATGGTGGTTAGTCTATGGAACTTATTGCTGCAGAGGACTGTCGTGGCTAAGTTATTGAGTGTATTTAAGAGGCTGTTGATTGGTAAGGGGATCAAGGGTTTGGATTAGATTTCCTACACTGTGGAAAAAGGCCCTTCAGCCCAACAAGTCCACACCGATCCTCCGAAAAGCAACCCACCCAGACCCATTCCCCTACATTTACCCCTGACTAATGCACCTAACATTATGGGCAATTTAGCATGGGCAATTTACCTGACCTGCACATCTTTGAAGTGTGGGAGGAAACCCACGCAGACACGGGGAGAATGTGCAAACTCCACACAGACAGTCACCCAAGGCTGGAATTGAACCTGGGACCCTGCTCCTGTGAGGCAGCAGTGCTAACCACTGAGCCACCGTGGATTATTGGGAGAAGGCGGGAGAATGGAGTTGAGAAACATATCAGTCATGATCAAATGGCAGAGCAGACTTGATGGGCTAATTCTGCTTCCATGTCTTATGGCATTATGATTATCTATACGTTAGCCTATGCAACCAACACCACAATTTGGGTTCATGTTGAGTAGGGTAGAAGTTTATTAACAACTGACTTTGGATGCTAATATCACACTCACATATACAGCCTAGCTTATAGGCATTTTTAATCAATATGTTCAGAGATGTTATGGTGCACTGCTAGAATCAGTAGGACTTGATCCCATTTCAAAGGTCACACTACCACTGCATCACAAGAGCCTCTTTAATCTGCTATATGGACTTGGATTATTATGTCACCTGAATGACTGAAAGTAAGATAGAGTCTCCATAGTAGAGTGTCACATGTAATGATGCTGGATCAGTGGTGCTGGAAGAGCACAGCAATTCAGGCAGCATCCGACGAGCACCAAATGGACGTTTCGGGCAAAAGCCCTTTATCAGGAATAAAGGCAGAGAGCCTGAAGCGTGGAGAGATAAGCTAGAGGAGGGTGGGGAGTTGCAGTGGGAGAGGGACTCCCTGAGATTCTTGTAGAGAGAGGAGGAAAACTTCTTCAAGGCAGGCATCCTTGTAATGATGCCACCTAGCTGACTGTAAAGTGTTTTATTGACATCTGTGCAATTACGCAACAAAAAGACGTGGCTGAGGAATTGATTTTGAGTTATTCTCCCAATAATCCACGGTGGCTCAGTGGTTAGCACTGCTGCCTCACAGGAGCAGGGTCCCAGGTTCAATTCCAGCCTCAGGCGACTGTCTGTGTGGAATTTGCACATTCTCCCCGTGTCTGCATGGGGTTCCTCCAGGTGCTCCGGTTTCTTCCCGCACTTCAAAGATGTGCAGGTCAGGTAAATTGGCCATGCTAAATTGCCCATAATGTTAGGTGCATTAGTTACATTACTTACAGTGTGGAAATAGGTCCAACAAGTCCACACCAACCCTCCGAAGCGCAACCCACCTAGTCCCATTCCCCTACATTTACCCCTTGACCTAACACTACAGACAATTTAGCATGGCCAATTCACCTAACATGTAAATTTGTTTTGGATTGTGGGAGGAAACTGGAGCACCCGGAGGAAATCCACGCAGACACAGGGAGAATGTGCAAACTCCACACAGGCTGGAATTGAACTCAGGTCTCAGGCGCTGTGAGGTGGCAGGGCTAACCACTGTGCCACCGTGCTGCCCTTTGTGCTACATGGGCTGATTGTATTTCTACAAATTGTAAAACAACTTTATAGCCTTTAGTGAAACCCCTATGACTTGCTTCATGTGAGTTATCCAGTTCTGATGCCAAGTCACAGAAGGAGATATTAGTATTGGTGAACAGTGAGCAAAGAGGTGGAATTAAGGACTATTTTAAAGGAGGAGAGTAAGGCATTGGGAATTTGGAAGAGCTTAGGACACAAACAACTGAAGGCGGGGGCTGCCAAAGGTGAAAGGTTGAAAATCAGGGATGCTTATAAGCATGGAGTTGGGAGGAGGTATGAATGTGACAGTATGTGTTGAGAGGCTATCAGTAATTTAAGTAGATGGTCTTCTCTGGCTGTGATGCAGGAAATGTGACTGGTCCCTGGGAGCATCCTTGCCAACATCATAGCTCCCAGTTCTACTGCTGGGCCTGAACTGCCAGTTCACCATCTTCTCGGGTGAGTGTGGAAGCTCCAATGTTTTCCAGGTCACTACTCCTCCTTGATGGAGCTACTGAAGAGGCCTAATTGAGGTGGCCAAGACAGCAAAAGGTTTGGCAAAGGTAGACAAGGAAAAAGGGGGTGGGTGTTGATTGTGGGGTGGGAGTCAGCTGTGAGAAAGAATTTCCTTGTGCAGTCACTGCTTAATGGAACTCCCTGCTGATGAGTGTGAATGGTTTCAAAAGGAGCTGAGAGTGACACTGGTGGGCTTTCTCTGCCCCCAGCTGTCACAGACTCCATGTGACAAAACGACCACCTCTGTGGTTGCTATAAACATACAAAGTTATGAATTAAGGGCACGGAATAGGCCACTCGGTCCACTGTTCAATCTCATTTGGCTGCACCTCCCGGATCATCTTTCATTCAAGCACGACAGTATCTCCCTCTGATTCAGATCATTTATCACCGTTGGTTATGGGATCTCCTTGTACCCAAGTGATAATTCCTCAAACACGAATGACGGCCTGAAATCCACTGTGATGCCATTCTTACACACCCCGGTTTATGTTTAAGAGCTAACTGAGATCAAGCAATGCAGAAATTTTAAAAACTGTTTTATCCCCATTTTTTAAGCAACACCTCGCACTCCCCAGTACCCAAGTCTGTCACCCAACGGGAATATAATTACCCATTTACATTTCAGTGTTAAATGATCAGAAAAAAAAACACTGCTGCTGCTGCGATTGTATCTTGCATCCTGGCTGGGAATGAACCCTTATTGTGGCAGGGAATGTTTCACATTCTTGTTGAATACAGGGTAATACCAGCAGGCAAGTCGCGACAATGTTTCCGGGTGTAACTGGAAGTCAGTGATTGAACAAGCGCCCAACGCCCGGAGTTCACAGTTACCTTGAAAATTTCCATGAGATTTCAGGTTCCAACTCTCACCTCGAACTGCAGACTTATCCGAGTTCATTGCTCGAAAATACTTGCCATAGTAACCGTAGCAAATGGGAAGTGTTGGTCAACCATTGCTTGTTTATGACCTTTGATGTTAGATTTTGAATGAATTAAAACGTAACCCGCTCATTATTTTATCAACAATGTGCGTATTTATCTCATCGTTGCGTCAGTGGATGGACTCACACTTGTTAGAAGGAGGTCCAGCATGACGAGGAAGGACCAAAGCAGCATTCTGCAGAAGGGATTAACTCAATTGGTTTAGGAAACATGCAGCTGCTGTAAGCACACCAGTGCAGCAGAGGACCAATGTAGTTATAGAAAGGAGCACAGCTGTTGTTACAGGAACGAGCAGTGCAGTTTATTATGGGCAGGACTAGTGCAGCATGTTCTCGGAAGGATCAATGCAGTTGTCAAGGGAAGGTCCAATGTAATTATTACGATAAAAGCCAATGCAGTTGCTGCAAACAAGATCAGTGCAGCTGATGGCAGGAAAGATCAATGCTGTTATTACTAGAAGAACCAACGCAGCTTGTTATTTAAAAACCCGGGAAAAAAACCTGCAGGTGCTGTAAATCAGAAACAGAAATTGCTGATACTGCCAGACCTGCTGAGCTTTATCTTTACAGAGAAATCAGAGTTAATGTTTCTGGGAAATGTTAACACTGCTTTCTCAGTGCTTGGGAGCCTCCCGTGAAGCGCTTCTGTGATCTTTCCTCCGGCATTTGTAGTGGTTTGAATCTGCCGCCTCCGGTTGTCAGTTCCAGCTGTCCGTTGCAGTGGCCTGTATATTGGGTCCAGGTCGATGTGCTTATTGATTGAATCTGTGGATGAGTTCCATGCCTCTAGGAATTCCCTGGCTGTTCGGTTTGGCTTGTCCTATAATAGTAGTGTTGTCCCAGTCGAATTCATGTTGCTTGTCATCTGCGTGTGTGGCTACTAAGGATACCTGGTCGTGTCGTTTCGTGGCTAGTTGGTGTTCATGGATGCGGATCGTTAGCTGTCTTCCTGTTTGTCTTATGTAGTGTTTTGTGCAGTCCTTGCATGGGATTTTGCATACTACATTGGTTTTGCTCATGCTGAGTATTGGGTCCTTCGTTCTGGTGAGTTGTTGTCCGAGAGTGGCTGTTGGTTTGTGTGCTGTTAGGAGTCCTAGTGGTCGCAATAGTCTGGCTGTCAGTTCAGAAATGTTTTTGATGTATGGTAGTGTGGCTAGTCCTTTGGGTTGCAGCATGTCCTCGTTCCATTGTCTTTCCCTTAGGCATCTGTTGATGAAATTGCGCAGATATCTTTTTTTGGCGAATACATTGTATAGGTGTTCTTCTTCTTCCTCTTTTTGCAGTTCTGGTGTACTGCAGTGTGTTGTGGCCCTTTTGAATAGTGTCTTGATGCAACTTCTTTTGTGTGTGTTGGGGTGGTTGCTTTCATAGTTCAGGACTTGGTCTGTGTGTGTGGCTTTCCTGTATACCTTTGTGGTGAATTCTCCGTTCGGTGTTCTCTGTACCAACACGTCTAGGAATGGGAGTTGGTTGTCCTTTTCTTCCTCTCTAGTGAATCGGATTCCTGAGAGTGTGGCGTTGATGATCCGATGTGTGTTCCCTATTTCTGTGTTTTTAATGATTACAAAGGTGTTCATCCACATATCTGACCCAGAGTTTGGGTTGAATTTGCGGTAAGACTTTTTGTTCTAATCTTTGCATTACCACTTCTGCTATGAGTCCAGAGATGGGTGAGCCCATGGGTGTGCCGTTGATTTGTTTATATATTTGGTTGTTGAATGTGAAGTGTGTTGTGAGGCACAGGTCCAGTAGTTTGAGTATGCAGTCTTTGTAGGTTTGACAAAACCCTAGCCAGAGAAACAAAAGTCAACCTGCTGGACATACAGAACAGACAACAGGACGTTGAACCTATCAACAAAGACTGCATACTCAAACTACTGGACCTGTGCCTCACAACACACTTCCTAAACATAAAACATACTCTATGTGTACACCTGCAACCCATAGATCACTCTACAATCTAAAGACAACTGTAAGCTTATTTTCTGCAAGCCATTTCTTAAATGTTTCGACCTGGCTTATCCACTTCACCATGTACAAGGTACAAAGAACACACAGACCTCCTTATCACTGTGGATGAGACGGCTAGGATTTCATGCACCTGTTCCCATTCTCAACTCTCCAGGAATGGCCCGAGAATCATTTGTGATGCTTCACTTCCCACTCCTGCATCATTACTGAAGTGTCCACAAGGATCTATCCTTAGCTCCCTCTTATTTGTCATCTTGATGCCATTCATTTGTAAGTTGCTTTGTCAGCAACACCCCCCCACCTCAATCACCATGTCTGAAATGAATTCCAGTCAGCCATTCTGCCAAAATATCAGTTAATATGTCATTTTCAGTTTCTTAATTTGAATAGCTCAATTGCTGGGTAGACTTTCAGATGCCTGGGTCCTAAGCTCTGAAAATCTCCCCACAACCTTCCCAGTTTGTCAGCTGCACCAATTACCCCACGTCACCCCTGTCAAGTTTAGTTCTACAACATACCTGAGATTCTTTGGGAAATTTTACAATGTTAAAGCAGCTCTGTTGCCATCACACACACAGTAAACCAGGGCCTGCAATCTCCAAGAAATAGAGGTGCTCTCACTGAAACCTCCAACATACGTAAGGAGTTAGACAGCATAAAATGTTTCCTCTTGTTGGGGATTGTAGAACCAGGAGCAAGAACCAGGAGGGGGAGCCATTTGGATCTGAGATTAGCAGAATTTATTTTGTCATAGGCTTGTGAATCCTTAGAATTTCCTATCAGGGTTGTTTTTGAGAAAGTTTAAGGCAGAGATTGATAGATTTCTGATTACCAATGGTGTACAGGGTTATGGGATGGGGTGGCTAAAATGCATTGAAGAGTTTGACCAGCCATGACAGTACTGAATAGCAGGGCAGACTTGATAGGCTGAATGGCCTTTTTCTATTACTGCGGTTCAACTCTAGAGGTTCTCTAGAGTTCTCCTCCGAGGGTTTTGTTACATGCCTGAGGTATTTCTGGACGAAACAGAAACAGAATCAGGAATAGCCTTACATCCCATTGAGCTTTTTCAGACTTTCAATTAAATCGCTGTTGACCATCAATCTCAACATCGTTTTCCACACTATCTCCATAACCCTTGATGTTTTAAATATCTAGAAATCTACCCAGCTGTCTTGAACATGCTCAATGATTGAGCCTTCACAGCTCTCTCTATGGTAGATATTTCCAATCACCCCTGAGTGAAGTAATTCTTTCTTTCTTCAGTTTTAAGTAGCCTATCCCTTTTGTTCAGATTGTATACCCTGGTGTTAGACACACTGTCCAGGGCAAAACAGTTTCTCTATATTCACACTGTAAGAATTTAGTAAGTTTTAATGAGGTCTCCCTCCATTCTTAAAGCTCATGCAGACCCAGTCTCCTTAAACGACACAAATACAGGAAGCCATACAGTCCATTATGTCTGTGCTGGCTATTTGAATGAACAGTCCATTTAGTCAGGCTCCCCCCACCCCCCACCTCAGTCCAGCAAATGTCTCAACAACAAATTAGTAAAGGATTGAAAGTGACAGGAAGAATAAACTTCATGCAGCAAGTGGCGAGGATCTGGAATGCAATGCCTAAACGTGTGGAGAAGACTGGTTTAATCAAGACATCCAAAACAGAGTCATCTGGAAAGAAATAATGTATAGGATTAAACAGAGAGGCAGGACACAATGGCATTGCATACGTTGCTCATTCAATAAGCGGATACTGTAACATCAGGTGCCTTCACTTTACCAATGCCCTTCGCCTCCCTGAGCTTCTCAACTGTCCATTTTCTTTGAAACAATAATCTCCACTGTCCCTGCTGATTTTTTTCAGGAAGAAAAATGTAAAATGTGATTATAAAGGTGTGGATATGATGGTAATGTACTAACCATAACAACCCTGAATGTATTCCCTCTCAATACATCAAACTGGGAAACCAGTTTGTGTCCAAAAGAGAAAATGCTGGAAAATCTCAGCAGGTCTGGCAGCATCTGTAAGGAGAGAAAAGAGCTGACGTTTCGAGTCTAACTGACCCTTTGTTAAAGCTCTGACCAGCTTTGACAAAGGGTCAGTTAGACTCTAAACGTCAGCTCTTTTCTCTCCTTACATATGCTGCCAGACCTGCTGAGATTTTCCAGCATTTTCTCTTTTGGTTTCAGATTCCAGCATCTGCAGTAATTTGCTTTTAACCAGTTTGTGTCCACTGTCAGTGAATGGAGTTCTATTTACACTGATGGTAACTCCCCATGGATCAGGGATTCTTTACAAACCTTTGTGCAACCATCTTACAATTAGATCCAATAATGGGAAGCCACAAAAATAAACTGCACAACTAGAAGCAACATTCAATTTATTACACAAATGAGACAGGATACCTGCTCAGTAATTTTATATAATGTAATAAGATATTAAAAAGAATCAGTTGGCATCGTCTTTCCTTGAAATGATCAATGCTATTTGATCAGAGATACTGGGAGGTTGTAGGGAGCTGACTGTCTTCTTCAGCCTATGATTCCATGACACTTTCTGTCGTGCTGCTAGTCACAGAGCCAGTGACTGTTGACCTCCAGGGTGTAGCTACCTGCAATCTTTCACGAGATCCAAAGGCCGTGTTCACTAGAAGTCAACATTGTAACACAAACAAAGAAATTAGGAACTGAACGTCAGAGCATCTGTAGGTATGGGAACAAACAAACACTTTCCACAAACTTAGCAAGGCTTACAAACAAAGAAAGCAGATATGATATGGCAGCAGTGTGATAAGGTCACAAAATTCTATTCTGGAAGTTCTTCAAGGTAGCCCATGCTATAAGTAAGGGAGAGACAGTGTGTAGTGGTAATATCACTGGACTAGTAATCCAGAGCTGCAGGCTTATGATCCAGGGACAAGGATTGAAATCCCACGATGGTGGAATCTGAATTCATTACATTCTGCATGTAAAAAAGAACTTGTTCTAATTCTTTAGACTGTAAGAAAAAAATTCAACTGATACATTAATGTCCTTTAGGGAAGGAAATTTGCCATCCTTACCTGATCTAGCCTAGATGTGACTCCAGATTCTCAGCAATGTGACTGACTCTTAATTGTCCTCTAAAACAGCCTAAAGAGCCACTCAGCTCAACAAACAAAACTCTGAAGATGGGTCATATCGAACTCAAAATGTGAACTCAGTTTCTCTCCACACAGATGTTGCCAGGTCTGCTGATTCTCTCCAGAATACGCTGGTTTTAGAACCAATTGCCAGCATCCACAATATTCTGCTTTTATTGAAGTGAAGAGGAACATTCTGCCACCTGAGGGTGCCCATTCTTGAGAAGGACCAAACACAGAAGCCAGAGTGCTGCCAACTAAAGCCAAGACTAACATGAGGCTGGATAAACTATTGGATAGGATAAGATAGCCTTTGTACGAACATAAATACAACTACCTTCCAAATTACAGTGAACACATCAGCACAGCACTAGTACAGAGCATCAGCTGCTCTCTGCGTTTCAATGTTCAATGTCTAAAATCTAAAATTCTGGGGGAATCTGGAATTGTCCTTGAATAATATCCAAACTCTCACACATAGCAATCAAAATGCTCAAGTTTTCAAAGACATTACACTGTGAAGGAACTGCTTCACACACAATAGTGACAATGCAACATCCTTCCAATCACTGTCAACTGAACAAGCACTGCATTCAATATCACACAATAATTAAATGATTCAGCACAGAAGGATGTTCAGCCCATGGAGCCTGTGTCGATTATTTGGCAGCATTATCTATTTAATTCCACACCATCGCTCTTTCTTCACAGTCCTGTAACATTTCTCCACGAGTATTTATTCAATTCCTTTTTGAAAGTTACAATTCAACCGGCTTCAATGCTCTTTTCGAACACCACATTCCAGGTCACAACCGGCACCAATAAAATAGTTATTATTCAGTGCTTTTTTTGTGCCGGTTACCTTAAATCCTCTGGTTACTGACTCCTCTGCTTTATAAACTGCTTTATCGTATTTAGTACCAACACCAGTCCCAGCTGAAGGAGGTTACCTCATCTGTTACCAAAAATATCAAATAAACATCCCGAGTATACTCTATGAGACACCAACTCCTGCAAGTTCCCTCCTAAGCCCCACACGTCATCCTGACTTGGAAATATATTACTGCTCCTTCTCAGTCGTTGGGTCAAAAACATGGAACTTTTTAACAACATTGTGGGTGTCGCTATACCCCAAGGACTGCAGCAGCTCACCAAGAGCTGGTAGTGATGGGCAATAAGACCAGCAATACCCACCAAGATTTTAAAATGTTTGCTACTTCTTAATAAAATGATCTATTCAGCCAAAGTTTATGATGTAATAGATGTCCATTCAGTCTACTGTGTTTGTGCTGCCTCTCTGCTGGGACAATTGAAATGTGACCTCGCCATTCACCTACACTCATGTCTTCCCCCAGTTCAACTAATTCTACAAATTCCCCTTCAAACAAACAGCAACCTCTGCCTAAATCACTATCTGTGGTAAAAGATTCAGTGTTGCAACAACCCTACACATTTCTTAACCTCTCTCTACACACACTGACTATTTAAAATAATGTCACATTGTCACTGATCCCCCAGTTGCAGAAATAACTTTCAAATCTTTGTCTGATTGATCGAGTAAGAACATTCTGCACAATCGTTCTCAGTTTATGCAAGTGAGATGCTAGAAAGCAGAGGTGATCAGTGCCAGCCATTACCTGCAGAGATGCTGCTGATGTCCCACATGCGTAGACCTCCCTTCTGACCTCCGAAACAGTAGAGAAATGGAGAGTCTGGAGAACAAGCTGCACAAAACACCACACCCTGCAAACAGACAAGGGCACTGTCACAGGTCTGAACCTACCGTGCAAGTTCGTTCAATAACTCAAACTTATCCATGAAATCACCCTGCACCCTCCCCATCAAGTCGATCATTCTGCGTCACCTCCCACATCTCGTCCCACCAAAACCTGGTCCAGCACTATCTCTGAACCTGTGCAAGAACAGAGTTTGCTGCCCCACCATCACTGCAAGTTCCACCAAGAGCAGAGATTGGGATTTTATTGTACTGGAGCTGACAGACACATTAATATCAAACTGTAAAGTTTGAAATAACTCCCTCTGTCATGAAAACAAACTGCAAAATACATACACAGTTCACCAGCTGATTAACAGCTTTAACCTGGAGTTGCAGCGACACAGAGACACACAGAATCAGTTAATGTGCCCAAGCAACAGGCACTGCCATCAGTGGCATCCTTCACAGCAGTTCAAATGTTGTGCGAATCGAGTGTATATACGTGCACGCTCTATTTGTAAGAGTAACTGATACTAACCAGAGAAAGGTTTGGGCAGGGGTTCTTTTGGCACAGTGGTAGTGTTCCTACTTCTGGACTAGAAGGTCTGGGTTCAAGCCCTACCTCAGGAAGTGATGGGTGGTGCATCATAAAATGTCCAAACAGGTTGATTAAAACAAGAACAACCAGTTTTGCCCTGAGAGAGGACCATTCTGCAGAAGGGAATACCAGCCTGAATTTACATAGCACTGAGGGCTGCAAATAGTTCCCTTACCATTCAGATATTGACCTGATTAACACGTTGCTGGTTCTTCCCTTCAAGCCTATTCTCTCAGCTTTTCAGTCACTTACCATTTTCATATCCCTGGAATGCACCAAGCTGGGCTTGTTCCCCAAAATGTCCCAAACCTTCACATGTTTATCAGCCGATGATGTTACCAGGCAGCCTTGGATTTGGCTACTGAGCTCCAAACCTGAAGAAACAAATTGAATTTGAAATTAAAGTGGTTAATCAACGCTGTTGCTAGCAATCAGCTCTTGGAGTAACGATTAGGAATCCACAGAGGGAAATGAAATACACAGGAACAGGTCTAGAACCCATTTTGTTATTCAGTGTGAGCATAGCTACTCTGCACCTTAGTTTTATTTACCTGCCTGAGCTCCAGAGTGGAAATGGATAATTCATAAAAATATAGACAGTGAAGGAGGATTTCAACTTCAAAGATAATTCAAATACATACTTTACCAAATAGAATTAAAGAGAGGCTTTAACATCAATAAAACCTTGCCTATCTCATCAGATCCAAAGGAACTGATGCACAGTAGCAATAACACGGCAAAGCCTAGAGACATAGGGCCGCAGCCAGGGTTGGGCACCAAACCTGTTCATATAAACTAAACATCCATCAATACTAGGGTTTCTGACAGGCTACAGCTTAAGACTTTGAGCAGGAAATTTATTCAAGCTATTTTATTGCAACTGTTTTTTGTTGCTTTTTACTGTGGGCACCTTCATTCCAAATCGGCTTTGCCGATGGGCACAACAGCACTGTGGCTGGTACTGACAAGTCCCTGTTGTGAAGGAGAGTCAGTGGGAGTGGCAGGGTGCCTGATCCAAACCTACTACAACCATTACAATATATGAATGGTTACAATTTCCCAAATGTTACTGACTTCTGTCACACTTGTTCTTTGCTCTGTACATGTGTAAATCTGTGCCTGGTGAGAAGCCAAGTCACAAAACACAGAAACATGGGAAATAGGTGCAGGATAGACCATTCGGCCCTTTGAGTCTGAACCACCATTCAACGTGGTCATGATTGATCATGCAATCTCAGTATCCCATTCCTGCCCTCTCCCCATACCCCTTGATCCCTTTAACCACATGGACCATATCCAGCTCCCTCTTAAAAGTCCAACATCTACTGATTCACCATTGTCTCCTGTACTGGTCACATCCTCAAAAATTTCCAGAAGATTTATCAAGCATGATTTCCCTTTAGTGAATCCATGCTGACTAGGACCTACATTTTAACAAACTGTTGGACATGGGCATCAAATCTCAATCATTTACATCACACTGAGAGGACCAGGCTTGGACTGACACTATATCAATAACATTGCTCTGTTAGGAGGAGTGATGCTGAAGCATTAGATGGAACCTTAACAATCCGTCCTCTTCTCTCTCCCATTGTGTGAATCTGTCTGTGACGTAGGTTAGTGGTGTAAAATTGCACAGAAACCAGAAGAGCAAGATTCGCCAGTGCCTTAACCAATTGGTCTTGATCAACACCGTCTTTACTTGCTTTTTGAATTACTGGGCTCTAATTCAAGACTAGATTCAGCTATGCAACAGTGACTCTGACTTAAAAGTTGCTCACAATAGAACGGAGAAGACTAAAGAAAAGGAAGAAAATTTCATGGAGATGTCCTTTTATTTCATTCAGGGGTGTAGGTGCTGCTAGCCAGGCCAGTATTTATTGATATAATTGAGAAGAGCTTTGGGAAGTGCTGCGTTGTCGAACTGCTGCAGTACATTTGCTGTTGGTATTCCGTATGCTATTAAGGAGGAAGTCCTAGGATTTTGACCACGCATCACTGAGGGAACATTAGTATATTACCGAGTCAGAATAGTGTGTGACTTGGAGGGGACCTTGCAAGTGGTGGTGTTCCCTGTACCTGCTGCCTCCATCCTTCCAAACAGCCCAAGGTTTGGACGATGCTGTCCAAGGAGCTTTGATGAATTTCTACAGAGCATTGTGCAGATGGTACACACTGTTGCTACTGAGCATTGGCAATCAAGGGAGTGAATATTTGAGAATGTAAAGCCCATGAAGCAGGCTGCTTTGTCCTGGATGGCATCCAGCTTCTTGTATACTGTTGGAACTGGTTTGTGTTTTGTAGATGGTGGACAGGTTATAGATGGGGAAATCAAGTGTCATTAGGAAAGGGTGGGAAAGCGGATGTTAGGAGTGTCAGATCAGCCATGATCCGACCAAATGGCAGAGAGGCCAAATGGCCTATTCCTGTTCCTATTTCTTATGGTATGTTATATTTCAGGCGCAGATTCAGGTTCCCCTTAAATGAGGTGAAATTTCTGCTTGAACCAAAGTGGGCTATGAATTCCAGACAGCCATCACCTTCTGCATGAAATTGATCTTCACATCCCCTCTAATCCTTCTATCAACCACCTTAACTCTGTTGTCTCTGGTAACTGATCTCTCTGCTGGAAGAAAAACAGATTTTCCCTATCCATTCTGTCCAAACCCCTCATTATATTGTACATCTCCATTAAGTCACCCATCAGACTCCTCTATTCTAAGAAAAACAACCCTAGCTTATCCAATCTTTCCTCAGATCTGCAATCAAGTCTTGGCAATATTCTTGTAAATCTCTCTGGACCAGTTATGTCCTTCCTGTAACAAGGTGACCAAAACTGGATGCAAATCTCCCAACGTGGCCTCACCTGTGTCACATATAGATTAATCAATCCAGATTGAGACATGTCTGATTAATGATTGGACTACAGCTAATCAGTGCCAAGTGATGAGTACTGCTATCAAATTTGGATAGCTTGCGCCAAAATGTTCACATTGAGTTTGAGAGTAGGGCTCCAGAGGCCAATGATACACACCATCATCAATTTAGAAAAAAGAGTGTCTACTCAAGTTCAAAATATCAATTAAAAGATGAAATCGGCCAAGAACAAACTCTGTCACACTGCTCAGAAGCTGGAGCCAATACAGAGAAGAAACAGATCATTTGGTTTCTAAACTACAATCAGTTAATAAGGCATTTCTTACCTGTTACTTCGCCATCATGAGCTCTCAGTGTGAAAAGTGGTTTCTCTGAACGTGCATCTAAACAGTACACAAAACCATCCTCTGTGCTGGCCTGAAAGATCCACAGTTAGTGTTAACCTTTAATTGGAGGAGATTAAAGTTCCTTAAATATTCCTTTCTGGAATTCAGCAGTAAACTCAATAACCAAACTATCAACTCTGATCTGTAAAGTCCCAATAGCGCTTTTGCTTTCAAAAGCAGTGCTCCTTCAGAAACCAAGTCATTGTGCTAGGGACACAGGAGGTCACTGAGCACCTCAAACCTGGTCTGCCATCCAGTTAAATCAGGACTGATCTGGGACCTAACTCCATGTATCCAGCTTTGCTTCTTATCCACCTAAACTTTTGCATAACTGAGATTGATCAATCTCAGGTTTAAAATTAACAATTGATGCAGCAGCAATTGCTATATGCGGAGAAGTTGCAAACTTCTATCTCTGTGTAGAAACATTTCCTAGTTGTACTTCCAAATGGTCAGGTTTAATTTTTACACAGTGCCTTCCAGTCTTAAATTTCCCCAACCAGCAGAAGAGTTTCTCTACATCTATCCTGTCAGTACCTCTTAATGTTTTGAAAACTCTGAAGAATCCACCCTTAAATGTTTCTGAATTCCAGGGACTACAACCAGAACATGTGCAATCTCTCCTGGTAAGTTATCCTTTGGAGTGGAGGCATCATTCCAGTATCAAATCCATTTCACTGATCCATAGCTTTCCTAAGCTGTGATGACCAGACCTGCTTGTCAAACTTCAGCTGTGGTCTAGCAGGAACGGGTACACGATCCACAAATCTCTTTGGACCTCCGCTGTTTCTATTTTCTTACCACTTGGAAAGTACCCAGGATTCATTTTGAAATCCAAACTGGATGACCCACATTTGCCTGCAACAAAATCCATTTGCCATAATTTTGGCATCCCTATCAATATCTCAATTTTATGTTTCCAGCGACACTGCTCACGCTGCTGTCTCTATCCTGATGGGAGTGGTAAAAATAGATATGCAGCTCTTCACTCCCCATCACAATCATCAATACAGTGAATAGTTGAGGCTCCTTGTAGAAACCACTTGCCACATCCCATGAATTTGAGAGTCTGCCCATCCTTGTTTCCTGTAACTGGACTTCCGAGATCCATACACAGCAGCATCCGCAGAACCAGATGTCAATGCTTGGCACACTGATCGGCATGCATGGAAAGTCCGAACAGCAGCTACGGAAGAATGCTGCTGCCTGTTATCCCAACTCTCCTTTTCCTGTCACTCAATTACCAAACCCAGACAAAATTTTGTCTTTAATTCCATGATCGTCAGCTTTTGATAATAGCTTCTTTTCAGGGTATTTATTAAACGCCTCCTCGAAATCCAAATGAACAAGACGTCAGACAATCCCCCCGTCCACTACTTTGGCTAGTTGGTTAAAAAGATTACAGCCGATTTGTTGAGGTTTCGCCCTGTCTTGCAATCCAGCAGCTGATTCCCAATACTCTCCATAACTGGATTGCTTTCACCCTCTTCTATTGTTGACAGCCAGTTCCCACATGGATCACAATCCCCTCCACTATCATTCACCCTGGCTCCAGGAAAGCAACAAACCACAAGGGCCTCTCGATCTTGCTGACACAGGATGCTGACATCCTGCTCATCACTACATCCCAGAAAATATCAGGTGATACTTGATACTTGTTCCTCCTCTTCCTGCTATCGACAGCCTCCTGCTGTCATGGAGTCATGGTCTGCAATCTAGCTACACCTTTCCTCATCTGTATCCCACCATCCAGCACATCAAATCATAATTTCTTGAAAGTGGAGTCGCAGCTCGACAGGATAGTGAAGGTGGTGACTGGTATAGAACATAGAACAATACAGCACAGAACAGGCCCTTCGGCCTTCAATGCTGCACCGACCTGTGAACTAATCTAAGCCCATCCCCCTACACTATCCCATCATCATTCATATCCTTTTCCAATGACTGTTTAAAGGCCCCGAAACAAGACTGTTTAATGTGGCTGAGTTGACTACATTAGCAGGCAGGGCATTCCACGCCCTTACCACTCCCTGAGTAAAGAACCTGCCTCTGACATCTGTCTTAAATCTATCACTCCTCAATTTGCAGCTTTGCCCCCTCGTACAAGCCAACATCATCATCCTAGGAAAAAGACTCTCACTGTCCACCCTATCTAATCCTCTGATCATCTTGTACGTCTCTATCAAATCCCCTCTTAGTCGCTTTCTCTCCAATGAGAACAGACCCAAGTCCCTCAGCCTTTCCTCTAAGACCTTCCCTCCAGACCAGGCAACATCCTGGTAAATCTCCTCTGCACCTTTTCCAATGCTTCCACATCCTTCCTGTAATGGGGCGACCAGAACTGTACACAATATTCCAAGTGAGGCCACACTAGCATTTTGTACAGTTACAGCATGACATTACAGCTCCGGAACTCAATCCCTCTACCAATAAAACCTAACGCACCATATGGCTTCTTAACAGCACTATCAACCTGGATGGTAACTTTTAGGGATCTATGTTTATGGTCATCAAGATCCCTCTGCACATCCACACTACCAAGAATCTTTCCATTGACCCAGTATTCTGCCTTCCTGTTATTCTTCCCAAAGTGAATCACCTCACAATTATCTGCATTGAACTCCTGCATTTGCCACCTCTCAGCCCAATTCTGCATTTTATCCAAGTCCCCCTGCAACATTCTTCCACACTGTCCACCACTCCACTGACTTTAGTGTCATCTGAAAACTTACTAACTCATACACCTATGCTTGCTTCCAAGTCATTTATAAAAAATGACAAACAGCAGTGGTCCCAAAACAGATCCTTGTAGCACACCACTAGTAGCCGGACTCCAGGCTGAATATTTTCCATCAACCACCACTCGTTGCCTACTTACAGAAAGCCAATTTCTAATCCAAACTGCTAAATAACCGTCAATTTCATGTCTCCACATTTTCTCCAAAAGCCTACCATGTGGAACCTTATCAAAGGCTTTACTGAAGTCCATGTACACCACGTCAACCGCCCTACCCTTATCCACATGCTTGGTCACCTTCTCAAAAAACTAAAAGATTAGTGAGATATGACCTGCCCTTGACAAAATCATGTTGGCCATCTCCAATCAAATTGTTGCTTGCTAGATGATTATAAATCCTATCCAAAAAACCTTTCCTAAAACAGACGCAAGGCTCATTGGTCTATAATTACCTGGGTCATCTCTACTGCCCTTCTTGAACAAAGGCACAACATTTGCAAAACTCCAGTCCTCTGGTACTAAATCTGTACACAATGATGACTCAAAGATCAAAGCCAAACGCTCGGCTATTTCCTCCCTACCTTCCCAGAGAATCCGCAGATAAATCTCATCCGACCCAGAGAACTTATCTGCTTTCACACCTTCTAGAATTGATTACATCTCCTAACTAACCTCAATCCTTTCTAGTCTAATATCTCATACTTCTCCTCTACAATATTATCCTTTTCCTGAGTGAAAACAGATGAGAAATATTCGTTTAGCACTTCTCCGATTTTCACAGGGTCCACACAACTTCCCACTTCTGTCTTTGACTGGCCCTATTCCTACTCTAGTCATCCTTTTATTCCTCACATACCTATAGAAAGCTTTAGGTTTCTCCTTTAGTCTATTTGCTAAAGACTGCTCATGTCCCCTCCTTGCTCTTCTTAACTCACTCTTTAAATCCTTCCTAGCTGATCTGTAACTCTCCATCGCCTCATCTGAACCATCTTGTCTCACGCCACATAAGCCTCCTTTCTCCACTTATTTTATCACTTCCTCCCTGCCTGACAGGGACATACCTATCAAGGACATGCAATATCTGTTCCTTAAACCAGCTCCACATTTTGATTGTCCCCATCCCCTGCATTTTGCTACCCCATTCAATGCCTCCTAAGTCTCACCTAATCGCATTATAATTGCCCTTCCCCCATCTATAACTGTTGCCCTGTGGTATGTACCTATCCCTTTCCATCGATGAACTAAATGTAAACGAATTATAGTCACTCTCTCCAAAGTGCTCACTTACCACTAAATCAAACACTTGGCCGGGCTCATTACCTTAATGCTTGCCGTTATTGGCCAGTACATTGAGTAAAGGAGTTGTGCTGTCATGTTGCGACATTGATTAGACCGTTTTTCGAATACTGCATTCGATTCTGGTCTCCCTGCTACGGGGAAGATGTTGTGAAACTTTAAGGGCTCAGAAAAGATTTACACGGATGCTGCCAGGATTGGACGGTTTGAGCTATCAGGACAGGCCAAAGAGGCTGGGGCTATTTTGCTTGGAGCATTGAAGACTGAGGGGTGACCTTATAGAGATTTATAAAATCACAAGTTGCACGGATAGGGTAAATAGCCAAGGCCTTTTTCTCATGGTAGAGGAGTCCAAAACTAGAGGGCATAGGTTTAGGGTGAGAGGAGAAAGATGTGAAAGATTTAAAAGGGACGTAAAGGGTAACTTTTTCACACAGAGGGTGGTGAGCTGCCAGAGGAAGTGGTGGAGGTGGTACAATTACAACATTTAAAAGGCATCTGGATGGGTAAATTAATGAGGAGGATTTAGAGGGGTATGGCCAAATGCTGGTAGAAGGAACTTGCTTAATTTAGGATATGTGGTTGGTAAAAACAAGTTGGACGAAGGGTCTGTTTCCATGCTGTACATCTCTATGACTCTATCAATCTGTTAGGAGGGAATTACAGTTTCTGTTCTCTGTGACAAACAACCCAGCCTCCACCCAGAATTAAACTTACCAGGAAGTTACATGGTGAAAAATGATTCCACTTCACTCGCTCAACCTCCCCACTGAACCTCCAGGTGCGACAGTTCTCCTTTGGACTCCGGCAGTCATAGAGTCTGGCTGACCTGTAAGTATCCAGGATGTTACAGTCAATACCATCAGATTAAAGGAAAGTTTCAGTCTTGACTTCACATGATATCAATCAGCCCTAAACTTTCACAGAGATGGGCGGCACGGTGGCACAGTGGTTAGCATTGCTGCCTCACAGCGCCAGAGACCCAGGTTCAATTCCCACCTCAGGTGACTGACTGTGTGGAGTTTGCACGTTCTCCCCGTGTCTGCGTGGGTTTCCTCCGGGTGCTCCAGTTTCCTCCCACAGTCCAAAAATGTGCAGGTTAGGCGAATTGGCCATGCTAAATTGCCCGTAGTGTTAGGTGAGGGGTAAATGTAGGAGTACAGGTGGGTTGCGCTTCGGCGGGTCGGTGTGGACTTGTTGGGCCGAAGGGCCCGTTTCCACACTTAAGTAATCTAACTAGATTACCAAGACCATTCAGACTGCCAGTGATTCACAACACACCCAGCACCATACACCTCTCCATGGGCCAGGTGGGGGGAGTGAGGAATGAGTAAACACTTATTATGGGCCTCAGAAGAAGCTGCATTATTTTGAAAATTAATTCATAGGATTTAGGCATCACTCGCTTGGCTAGCATTTATTGCCCATCCCTAACTGGTTTGTTCTGCTATTTTGCAGTACGGTCAACCACATCGCTGTGGGTCTATAGTCACACATGGGCTAGACCATACAAGGATGATAGATCTAATTCTGAATCAGATTGCATTTCTTGACAACCAAGAGTGTTTACACATTGGTCATTAGGCCAGATTTCAATTCCAGACTTTATTCAAATTTCACCATCTGCCAGGAGACAGGTCGGTTCTATAATACACGATACAGACAACACGTGATCTATAATAGGCCATACAACCAGTATTGGTCTGGAGGAAGATACATAGAGGGTACCTCCACCATGAAACAGGATGAACATGGGAACAAGACTACAAACATGAGCTGATGCTTGTCTTGGTAGGTTAGACATATTCGCTCTAGGGGAATGGGGACAATTTAGGAAACTGAAGCAGATGCCAAGATCTCACTTGTCAAATGATCCAGAGAGAAGTGTCTGCGCTTCAAATGGATGCCAGCAGACAGTCTGTACCTGTAAGGAACAAAATGCATAAGAATCACAATTACACAATCAAGCTGAGTTTAAAACCATAGATAACCTGTGCAAACGACCCTGTAAACCTGCATCAGATTGCTATGCACAGACACCCTGAAATATGGCATCAAATTACCATTTACCTACACTCTATTAACCTGCATCAGATTACTGTGTGCATAGACCCTGCAAAAATCTCAATGTGAAGATGGGAAGGGGCTGTCTCTTCTCAAACCGCTGCAATTCATGTTTCCACAGTGCTGTTTGAGAGGCTGTTCCAGTATCCCAGAACCACTGCAGTCATTCAAGAAGGAAGATGACCAATGCCACCTACTCAGGAGGCAATATTTCACACAGGCAGAAACCTTAAAATAGATTCAACAAGCTGGCTTCAGTGATTTGTAAAAAAAATGAGATTGTCAATTACAATTCCTTTCTTTTCTCTGTTGAAGAATGACATTTGGAATATGGAGGGATGTCTTTCAAACTAGAATTGAAATCAAATCAATAATAAAGGCAGCCCATCAGTTGAGGCCATTACTGGATTCATGACTGACTGAAAACAGTAAGTCCTCACTTTAAGTTGTTCCACTTAATTTTGCTTCAACAGCACTTTTTTACATTACATTTACAATCCTGGTTTATAGTCATTTCCTCCTACCAGCACAGTTTCACATTCCAGTGTGCTGACCCTCCCAACCCCTGCCTGGTCTGGCTTCCTCCCCATTCTCGCCTTTGGCTCCTCCGTTCATTATGAAACTGGTTCCTTTTCAACTGGTTCTGAACTTTACTGATGCCCTCCACCTAGTGGCAGATGCAGGGACTCTGCAGTTCCTTCCACCATTTAACTTCTGCCTGATCAATTTAAAATACCAGCTGAGTTTTTTTATTAAAAAAAGAGAAATGTATTCCACCGTACATGCATGAAAAGTATTTAGTACAGAAAGGTTGGGTGAGTGAGCAGTAACTTGGCCCATAGAATATAATGTGGAAAAGTGTACGGTTATACACTTTGGAAGGAAAAACAAAAAAGCGATATATTATTTATCTGGGTGCTCTCATGAATGAATCACAAAAAGCTAACATCCTAAATCAGCAGGTATTAGGGCAGGCAAATGACTGTTGGTCTTTACAGAAAAGGAAACTGAGTATAAAAATACAGAAGCATTACTAAAACCACACAAGGCACTAGTTGGACCACAGCTGGTTAATGTGGTGCCATTATTTAAGAAAGGCTGTAAGGAAAAACCAAGGAACTATAGACCAATGAGCCTTATGTCAGTGGTGGGTAAGTTGTTGGAGACAGGATTTACATGCATTGGGAAAGGCATGGATTGATTATGGATAATCAATGTGGCTTTGTGTGCAGGAAATCGTGTCTCACTAACTTGGAGGCCTTTAAAAAGATGACAAAGAAGATTGATGAAGGTAGAGCGGTAGATATCTATATGGACTTCAGCAAAGCGTTCAACGAGGTTCTGTACGGTAGACTGGTTAGTAAGGTTAGATCACATGGGATCCAGTTTGAGTTATCCGACTGGATACAAAATTGGCTTGAAGGAGGAGACAAAAGGTGGTAGTGGAAGGTTGTTTTTCAGACTGGAGGCCTGGTGACCATGGGTGTGCCACAAGGATCAGTGCTGGGTCCACTGCCTTTTGTCATTTACATACAAGTGATTTGGATGCAAATATAGGAGGAACGGTTAGTCAATTTGCAGATGATACCAAAATTGGAGGAGTAGTGGACAGCGAAGGTTACCTCAGAGTAAAAATTGACCTTCATCAGATGGGCCAATGGGCTAAGTAGTGGCAGATGGAGTTTAATTTAGATAAATGAGAGATGTTACATTTTGGTAAGGCAAACCAGGGTAGGACTTATACACAATGGTAAGACTGGGGAGTTTTGCTGACCAAAAAGATGGAGCTGAAAAATGTGTTGCTGGAGAAGCGCAGCAGGTCAGGCAGCATCCAAGGAGCAGGAGAGTCGACGTTTTGGGTATAAGCCTTTCCAGCAACACATTTTTCAGCTCTGATCTCCAGCATCTGCAGTTCTCACTTTCTCCTATTTGAACAAAAAGACAGAGGAGTGCAGGTGCATAGTTCCTTGAAAGTGGAGTCGAAGGTAGACAGGGTGGTGAAGGTGTTTCGCATGCTTGCTTTCATTGGTCAGAACATTAAGTACAGGAGTTGGGATGTCATGTTGTGGCTGTACAGGGCATTGGCGAGGCCACTTTTGGAATACTGCGTACAATTCTGGTTGCTCTTCTATAGGAAAGATGTTGTTAACTTGAAAGGTTGCAGAAAATATTTACAAGGATGTTGACAGGACTGGCGGGTTTGAACTATAGGGAGGGGGAATAAGGTGGGGCTGTTTTCCCAGAGCATTGGAGACTGAGGGGTGACCTTGCAGAGGTTTATAAAATCATGAGGGCATGGATCAGGTGAACAGCCATGGTCTTTTTCCAAGGTTAGGGGAGCCCAAAACTAGAGGGCATAGGTTTAAGGAGAGGGGTAAAAGATTTAAAAAAGGACCTAAGGAGCAACTTTTTCCATACAGAGCATGGTGTGTGTATGGAACGAGCTTCCAGAGGTAGAGGAGATGGGTACAACTAAAAGGCATCTGGATGGGTGGAATGTAAGTTCAATTAAAAAAATTAGAATAAAGAGTCTAATGATGGGTATGACAATTGTCAAAAAAAAGCCATCTGGAAGGAAACTGCCATCTTCTACTGTTCTGGCCTGTATGTGACTCCAGAGCCGTAGTGATGTGGTTGACTCTTAACTGCCATCTGGGCAATTAGGGGTGGGTAATAAGTGATGCCCTCGTCCTGTGAATGAATAAAACTAAAAACATACTCTAACCGTTGCAAATAAAGGGCAGAAGCTTAAAAAGGAACAGAAACAAATCTGAACTCTGAGCGAGGTATAAAAGAAGATTAGTGATTAGTATTTAAAGTACATCTCACTGTACAAAACAGTAATCTTGGTCATGCAACAGAGTGAAAACTTGATAATGTTTTAGCTTGGTCCCAATGTTCTATAAACTGAACTTTATTTTCATGTATTAAAACATGGACACATAGAAATAATGTTCTGATCCTGTTTGTTCAGACCCTTATCTCCTACCACTAAGCTATTGTTCCTGATCTCCACATGCTGTGAAAATTGATTAGCCTCAACGAGGATAAACAGAATGGGAAAACGTACTCACTCCACAGCCTTATCCAGCTTCAATCTGCTGCCCCCCACCTCCCCCAAACATCTGCACATAAAGCATTATACCCAGTTATGCTCCCTGGAGATAAGCAGCTAAATAGGATGTGTCAGGGCCAACTGAGAGTTCTTTTCTATTCATTTTCACTGCCAAACTGTTTTGCTCCCCACTCCTAAAGCACTTATCTGTCCTGTGGGCAGGGCTCATTCTTCAGAATTACACCCAAGCATCCATTATTCAGAGGCAAACCTCCTAAGGTCAACACCTGCAGTTTCTTTGGCTGCAAAGGAACATTGTAGGTGGACCCATACTCATTCTCCATTGATGCCTGTAAATTCCAAGACATTGCTATCCACTGATCTCCGCCACATACAGTAACAAGAAACCTTAGTGTTTCTACTCCTCCCTAACCAAGAGAGCTGCTGAGGTCAGACACCTAGTCAGAAACCATAGAAAAGTTATGGCAGAGAAAGAGGCCAATCAGTCCATCAAGTCTGTGCCAGCTATCCATTCTAAATCCCATTTCCAGCATCTAGTCTGTCACCTTGCAGGTTCAAGTTCTTCAGGTACAGATGTAGGTCCCTTTTAAATGGTTAGAGTGTTTCATCTTTAATCCCAAACTGGACAGCGAATTCTAGATACCCACAACCCACTGGTGAAGGAGATTTCCATGGCTCCTCTAATCCTTCTACAATTAAATTCAATCTGTGTTCCCTGATAAGTGACCTCTCAACTTCAGGAGAAACAGGCATTCCACGTCCACCCTATCAAAGCCTCTCATTTTGTCACCCCCTCAGCATCCTATGCTCTAGCTATCCAGATTTCCTCAGAGCTGAATATTCAAGCCCTGCCAACAATTTTATAAACACAGCAACCAAAAAAGATCTTTATTTTAAAGAAGGAAAATTGCCCATGAAATGATGATGAGAAAGATCTCTCAGGGCTTTTAAATTCCTGGCAATGCAGAATTATTAATATGGTATGTTCTTGTGACACATTGCAGCATCTGAACTCCAACATTACAACTGCGCCGAGATGGAAAATACAACATTACAATTGCACGGGGATGGAAAATACAACATTGCCACCAGCTGCAGCAGGGAAACACAGGAAGGATCCGGCTTTATTGAAGGTTTATCCAATGCTTAATCGAATGGCAGAGCAGACTCAATGGACTGAAGGGCTTCATTCTGCTCCTTTATGTTATGGCTTGCTCTTGTAGCCACTATTTATCCGTCTAGTCCAGTTTAGTTTCTGGTCAATGGCAACCTTGAAGAGTGTGATAGGGTAGGATTCAATGATGGTGATGTCACTGAACGTAAAGGGGCGATGCCTAAATTCTCTCTTGTTGAACGTGGTCATTACATGGCACCTGCGTTATTTGTACCATACCAGGTAAATATCGAACAGAACTGCCGAGTTCTTTAAATAGTGCTGAGGGATTCTTTTACATTAACTAGGTTAAATTGACAAATTCTGTGCCATTCGTTTTCAGGGTTTTCTTGAATATCCCATAAATTCCAAGCAAACCAAAATAAATTTTCTTCATCAGGACCTTTCACTAATTGAACATTTAAATATAGCAATTGTTAATGCTGTGGTGGAATACCAGTTTGAATCCAGATCGAACAAATTAATCATAGAACATAGAACATAGAAGAATACAGCGCAGTACAGGCCCTTTGGCCCTCGATGTTGCGCCGATCCAAGCCCACCTAACCTATACTAACCCACTATCCTCCATATACCTATCCAATGCCCGCTTAAATGCCCATAAAGAGGGAGAGTCCACCACTGCTACTGGCAGGGCATTCCATGAACTTACGACTCGCTGAGTGAAGAACCTACCCCTAACTTCAGTCCTATATCTACCCCCCCTTAATTTAAAGCTATGCCCCCTTGTAATACCCGACTCCATACGCGGGAAAAGGTTCACACTGTCAACCCTATCTAACCCCCTAATCATCTTGTACACCTCAATCAAGTCACCCCTAAACCTTCTTTTCTCTAATGAAAACAGCCCCAAGTGTCTCAGTCTTTCCTCATACGATCTTCCTTCCATACCAGGCAACATCCTGGTAAACCTCCTCTGCACCCGTTCCAGTGCCTCCACATCCTTCCTATAGTATGGCGACCAAAACTGCACACAATATTCCAGATGCGGCCGCACCAGAGTCTTATACAACTGCATCATGACCTCAGGACTCCGGAACTCAATTCCTCTACCAATAAAAGCCAGTACGCCATATGCCTTCCTCACCGCACTATTTACCTGGGTGGCAACTTTCAGAGATCTGTGTACATGGACACCAAGATCCCTCTGCTCATCCACACTACCAAGTATCCGACCATTAGCCCAGTACCCCATCTTTTTGTTATTCTTCCCAAAGTGAATCACCTCACACTTAGCTACATTGAATTCCATTTGCCACCTTTCTGCCCAGCTCTGCAGCTTCTCTATATCCTGCTGTAACCTGCCACATCCTTCCTCACTGTCAACAACTCCTCCGACTTTCGTATCATCCGCAAACTTGCTCACCCAACCTTCTAACCCCTCTTCCAGGTCATTTATAAAAATTTCCAGTGCGAGCAGCAGCGAAGGTAAGACCGTTTGGTTTTAAAAGTGCTTACCGGTAGCGGGCAGCGGTGTTTTTTTTTCTCTTTCACTCTCTCTTCACAGAAAGAGCGGGAGCACCAGGGGGAAGTGACGACGACCAGAGGGGCAGCCGGGAAGGAAAGCGGTGAGTATTTATACTCACCCTTCGAAGCGGTCGGTCATTTCCAGTGCGAGCAGCAGCGAAGGTAAGACCGTTTGGTTTTAAAAGTGCTTACCGGTAGCGGGCAGCGGTGTTTTTTTTTCTCTTTCACTCTCTCTTCACAGAAAGAGCGGGAGCACCAGGGGGAAGTGACGACGACCAGAGGGGCAGCCGAGACCCGGAAGCAGTTAGTGTAAGCTTACCTGGGTAGGTTTTTTCCCCCTTTAAAAGCGCGAAGGAGAGGAACCCGAGGCACTACACGGGTAGTGCCTCCCACCCGCCCTCCTCCTCTAACCTAATAATAACATCTGTTGTGGTAAGTAGGTAAGTGCTGAATTTTGCTTGTTGTATTCTTTAGACCCAGTTTTTTTTTAAACAAAAGTTAGCTTTAGAGGGATGGCAGTGAAGGCAGTGCAATGTTCCTCCTGCAACATGTATGAGGTGAGGGATGCCATCGACGTCCCTGCCGATTACACTTGCAGGAAGTGCACCCATCTCCAGCTCCTCCAAGACCGTGTTAGGGAACTGGAGCTGGAGTTGGATGAACTTCGGATCATTCGGGAGGCAGAGGGGGTCATAGATCAGAGTTATAGGGAAGTAGTAACTCCAAAGATGGCAGATAGATGGGTGACAGTGAGGGGGACTGGGAGGAAGCAGCCAGTGCAGGGACCCCCTGCGGCCGTTCCCCTCAAGAACGAGTATACCGTTTTGGATACTTGTGGGGGGGATGACTTACCAGGGGTAAGTAACGGGGCTCAGGTCTCTGGCACGGAGCCTGTCCCCGTTACTCAGAAGGGAAGGGTGAAGAAGAGCAGAGCAGTAGTAATTGGGGACTCGATAGTTAGGGGCACAGATAGGCGGTTTTGTGGGAACGAGAGAGACTCACGTTTGGTATGTTGCCTCCCAGGTGCAAGGGTACGTGATGTCTCTGATCGTGTTTTCCGGGTCTTGGAGGGGGAGGGGGAGCAGCCCGAAGTCGTGGTCCATATTGGCACCAACGACATAGGTAGGAGGAGTGCTGAGGATGTTAGACAGGCTTTCAGGGAGCTAGGTTGGAAGCTCAGAGTTAGAACGAACAGAGTTGTTGTCTCTGGTTTGTTACCCGTGCCACGTGATAGAGATTCGAGGAATAGGGAAAGAGAACACTTAAATGCGTGGCTACAGGGATGGTGCAGGAGGGAGGGATTCCGGTTTTTGGATAACTGGGGTTCTTTCTGGGGACGGTGGGACCTCTATAAACAGGATGGTCTACACCTGAACCTGAGGGGATCCAGTATCCTTGGGGGGAGGTTTGCTAGTGCTCTTGGAGGGGGTTTAAACTAACTCTGCAGGGGCATGGGAACCCAGATTGTAGCTTCAGGGTGCAGGGCCTGGAGTGTAGGGAGGTTAGGAACATGGCATCAATTTCCAAGGAGGGTGTCTGTAAACAGGAAAGTGGCTTGAAGTGTGTATACTTCAATGCAAGAAGTATACGAAATAAGGTAGGTGAACTTGCAGCGTGGGTTGGTACCTGGGACTTCGATGTTGTGGCTATTACGGAGACATGGCTAGAACAGGGACAGGATTGGCTGTTGCAGGTTCCAGGATTTAAATGTTTTAGTAGGGTCAGAGGTGGGGGTAAAAGAGGGGGAGGTGTGGCATTGCTTGTCAAAGATAGTATTACAGTGGTGGAAAGGATGATGGATGAGGACTTGCCATCTGAGGTAGTTTGGGCTGTTAGGAATAGGAAAGGTGAGGTCACCCTGTTAGGAGTCTTTTACAGGCCTCCTAATAGTCCTAGAATCATTGAAGAAAGGATAGGGAAGGTGATTCAGGAGATGAGTGACAGTAATAAGGTGGTTGTTATGGGGGACTTTAACTTTCCTGATATTGATTGGGAAAGCTATAGCTCAAGTTCGTTAGATGGGTCAGTGTTTGTTGAATGTGTGCAGGAGAGTTTCCTGACACAATATGTAGACAGGCCAACAAGAGGTGAGGCCATACTGGATTTGGTTCTGGGTAACGAACCAGGCCAGGTGTTAGAATTAGAGGTAGGTGAGCACTTTGGGGATAGTGACCATAATTCGGTGATTTTTACTCTCGTGATGGAGAGGGATAAGTGTGTACTACAGGGCAAGAGTTATAGCTGGGGTCAGGGAAATTATGATGCGGTGAGGCATGACTTAGGATGTGTGGCTTGGAAAAGTAGACTCCAAGGCAAGAGTGTAAATGATATGTGGAGCTTGTTCAAGGAGCAACTATTGAGTGTCCTTGATAATTATGTACCTGTCAGGCAGGGAGGAAAGGGTCGTGCGAGGGAGCCGTGGTTTAATAAGGAATTGGAATCCCTTGTTAAATGGAAGAGGGCGGCCTATCTCAAGATGAGACGTGAAGGTTCAATTGGGGCGATTGAGAGTTATAGGGTAGCCAGGAAGGACCTGAAGAGAGAGCTAAGAGCAGCAAGGAGGGGACATGAAAGGTCCTTAGTCGGTAGGATTAGGGAAAACCCTAAGGCTTTCTATAGGTATGTTAGGAATAAAAGAATGACTAGAGTAGGAATAGGTCCAGTCAAGGATAGTAGTGGGAAGTTGCGTGTGGAGGCGGAAGAGATTGGGGAGACACTGAATGAATACTTTTCTTCAATATTTACTCAGGAACAGGGCATTGTCGTCGATGTGAATACTGAGTCACAAATAAGTAGAATGGATGGTTTTGAGGTATGTAGAGAAGAGGTGTTGGAAATCCTGGAAAAGGTGAAAATAGATAAGTCCCCTGGGCCTGATGGCATTTATCCTAGGATTCTCTGGGAAGCAAGGGAGGAGATTGCAGAGCCATTGGCCTTGATTTTTATGTCCTCTTTGTCTACAGGAGTAGTGCCAGAAGACTGGAGGATAGCAAATGTGGTTCCCTTGTTCAAAAAGGGGAGTAGGGATAACCCTAGTAATTATAGGCCGGTGAGTCTCACTTCTGTTGTGGGCAAAGTCTTAGAGAGAATTGTAAGGGATAGGATTTATGCACATCTGGATAGGAATAATGTGATCAAGGATAGTCAGCATGGTTTTGTGAAGGGCAGGTCGTGCCTCACAAACCTTATTGAATTCTTTGAAAAGGTGACGAAGGAGGTTGATGAGGGGAAAGCGGTAGATGTGGTATATATGGATTTTAGTAAGGCGTTTGATAAGGTTCCCCATGGTAGGCTACTGCAGAAAATACGGAGATATGGCATTGAGGGTGAGTTGGAGGTTTGGATTAGGAATTGGCTGGATGGAAGAAGACAGAGGGTAGTAGTTGATGGCAAAGTTTCTTCATGGAGTGCCGTCACTAGCGGTGTTCCGCAAGGATCTGTTTCATCTTCAGATCCACAGTAGAACAAAATCCCGATCCAGACTGGACTACAAACTCCACACCCCAATATAAAAGCAGTTCTTCTATAAAACAAAGAGTTGCAGAGGCTGACATTTTTTTTTAAAGCAACTTTTGGTTGGGTAGGTTCCTGGATTTTAGTGTGCCTCTTACAGACTAGCTTCAAACACCCGTGTCCTATCAAACCAAAGGGAGTATTAATTGGAACTCCTAAAAGGAGCTAATGTACAGTTAGAGGTCAGCTTCCCATTGTGCATAGCAGATAGGTGTAACGCTGTCATAGCATGGTAACAACATCATTGACCTCAGATGATTATCCGTTCTTGACCCCTCTGTTTTCATTCTGCTCCATAATTTTATTTCATTTATTTTATTTACCTTTTTTATATATTTTTTTCCACTGTTCTGTACCTCTTATTTCTTGATTGTCTCTCTTTCTCTCACTCCCCACTCTCTCATCACTTTTTTCTTCTCCTCTTCCCCCTTTGCTACCCTTCTCCCCTGTTTTCTATTTTGCCTCTGCTTCACACATCCCCGCCCCCATCCCCCACATATTTTGTCACATAGCTCTGGCTTCAGCCTTGGTCACTCACAGCTCCTAATCTCCCTATAATCTCTCTATGCACTTTCATTATCACCTCTTTATTGCTACCTTTGCTTCTGGAGCCATGACCCACCTTCTCTCAGCCTAGTATAAATACCTCCCTATTTCTTCCTTTTTTTAGCTTTGACAAAGGGTGAGTAAGACTCGAAACGTCAGCTCTTTTCTCTCCTTACAGATGCTGCCAGACCTGCTGAGATTTTCCAGCATTTTCTCTTTTGGTTTCAGATTCCAGCATCCGCAGTAATTTGCTTTTATCACTGAACTCAGTACGTCCAAGAGAACTAACATAGAAAATTGGTAGGTACTGTGCCATTCAGTGAAGCAGTGGGACTCTGTCAGACAGTGTTCCTCTCACCTCACCTCCGTTCTCACCTGTTCTAAATCACAGAAAGGTATTGGCAGAATCATATTGGCTTGGAATTTGCAGGCGAGTTGCCTGGACACACCAGATCTCCACAGGTCAAGGTGCACAGTGGGGTCTGAAGGTCTGATACTGAGCAAATCTGGTGTATGTCTATGCCATCGAAACATAGCAATCATTCCCTGCCTCCAGACGATCAGAAATGCAGTCCAAAACACTTTCATCTCACTTCATATACATCCTATTACACAACAAGCTGTGCACCTTATTATGGCGCAGGCTGTAATCTGTTCATAAAATGGTTCACAGCTGCTCATTTGCTGTCCTGGAGCTGGGATATTGCTGATATAACAGAGTGGACTAACTGGAAACTATGGGAAACAAACAGCGGTTACATCCTACAGAATCTCATCGAGCAGCGTTCAACATTCGGATGTACCAAAATCCAAGTAACGTTTGGAATTAATGAGTGATCTAATTGGAGGCTGACATAGATGGGGTTAGACAATAGACAATAGGTGCAGGAGTAGGCCATTCAGCCCTTTGAGCCTGCACCGCCATTCAATATAATCATGGCTGATCATTCCTAATCAGTATCCTGTTCCTGCCTTATCTCCATAACCCTTGATTCCACTATCTTTGAGAGCTCTATCCAACTCCTTCTTAAATGAATCCAGAGAGTGGGCCTCCACTGCCCTCTGGGGCAGAGCATTCCACACAGCCACCACTCTCTGGGTGAAGAAGTTTCTCCTGAGCTCTGTCCTAAATGGTCTACCCCGTATTTTTAAGCTGTGTCCTCTGGTTCGGCACTCACCCATCAGTGGAAATATGTTTCCTACTGCCAGAGTGTCCAATCCTTTCATAATCTTATACGTCTCAATCAGATCCCCTCTCAATCTTCGAAACTCAAGGGTATACAAGCCCAGTCGCTTCAGTCTTTCGGTGTAAGGTAATCCTGCCATTCCAGGAATTGACCTCGTGAACCTACGCTGCACTCCCTGTGGGCAAATTGCACACTGGCAGGCAACGGCCTGTAATTACCTTCTCTGGGGATCAGACTTAAAAATTGTGAATGGAAGGGGATTGCTTTGAAGCCAATTTAAAATTTCACCGGAAACGAGGAAAAAGCTAATCTTCCTGCGGTTTTCTGGAACCCAGGAAACAGAAACAAGACAATCAAGTTAGACAGAAGATGGTTAACTGTGCACAACAAACTTCAATGATTTTCATTAGTTCCAACATCACATTGCAATTCCCTTGCATCACGCATTAACAATTCTATTTGCTCACTGAAACATGCAACAGATTCCTTACAGGCACCCAGCTTGGAAAAATGCTTTACAGTTGTTTACATTGCTGTCCAAGACTGTTAACAGAATTGCTCACTCTGAGTGGAGAATTTGTTTATCAGATGCAATCTGACTGTATTGCTCACAGACTTCTTGAGTCATATGAAATCTTTGTCGCCAATCCAAGTCCTTGTTTCCAGCCAATGCCAACAGCAGGGGAATTACGCAAGATCAAAGCACACAACTTAAATACAAATGCTGTAAATAATTTAAACAGTATAAAATTCTTGGAGCATAGGCACCTTTGGCATTATTGCCCTTCCCCAGTTCCTTTGAAGAGGTAACAGTGGGCTGTCTTGGATATCTGAGGTGGCTCTGATGCAATTGAATACTTTGCCAGTCCATTGCACAGGGCAATTCAGACTGAATTGTTTATATAGGAATTGAACTAGGTTAAGCCCTAGACTGAGGAGGGACTGTATTCCCACTGAACTGAAAACAGGGTATGATCAACATCAGGGCAATCTTGCTGTGAATGTAACAATTAAAATAGAAAATATTTCTTATAAGAAGGGCCTTTGACTTGGTCTTAAATGTTTGCCCCTGCACCTAGACCCTGATGCTGATGACTATGGCTCAAATACATACATCACCCACACATATCTCAAATGCTCATAAAGAAGTGTATAACTAGGGCCTGTCAACAGCATGGGACCAAGTAAAAGCACCTTTAAATATTCAAACATCACTTGTAGATTCGCCATGACTAACATTCAGTTAAAGCTCCTCCTCAGACTAATAAGAGGATCAGCAACAATATTAAAATTAGTGTTTTAGTGGAATGAGCTTACACTACAGTGGAATGATGGTAAGCTGTTGGAATGCTGATGAACAAAATGAATACTTTGGGAATTTAGTTTGCTGATCCCTATTCTTAATGGTACATGGCACCTTTTATTCAGTTGGCACTAAACACTAACATGTAAACCAGAATGTACAAAAGTGCGCCTCATACAAGGCGATGAGAAATCCACAAAGACATAGCACTGACCTTGTATTCACAAGCCTGCAGAAACAGAGAGCTTCAATAAGAGTAGTCTGCATTTTAATTATTCAGTATTTATATTCCACCGCTTCACAGATCAAAATCCTATTGCCCTTCTTGTAAGTATATTTACTTTTTCTAAACACTACAGGATTATTTTTAATTTTCTGAATGAATGTTTATTCGCTATTTATAATTGGTTCTTTTGTTTAACCCAGTAATGAAGCCAGAGTATACATTATAACAGTTTAGTAGGACAGCCATGTGCACCGTAACAAATAAACCTACAGGACTGAGAATTGAAATGATTTTGGTGCAGCAACAGCTAAAAGAGGGAATTGATTCAAACAGACAAAAAGTGAAATGATTGATGTTTTGAGGACTAAGAGGGGCTGGTAATGTCATGTGTTTGTTCCATTGGGTCTAAAAACGACAAGATATAGAAGCAGAATTGGCTATTCAGCCCGTTGAATGCTGCAAAAGTTTCAATCACAACTGAAATGTTTTTCAACCCCATTCTCCTGCCTTCTGCCTGTTACCCTTGAACCCCCTTACCAATCAAGAACCTATCCATTTCTGTCTTAAATACACTCAATGACTGGACCTCCAGAGCCTTTTGTGGCAATGAATTCCACAGATCCGGCTGAAGAAACTGCTCTTCATTTCAGTTCTCAAGGGTTATTTCCTTCACTCTGAGGTTGTGCCCCCGGGTCCTCGTCTCTCCCACAAGGGGAAACAACATCTTCACATCACTCTTTCCAAGCCTCTCAGTATTCTAAGCTTCAACCAGATTATCCTGCTGATCAAAAGGAGCAGTGGATGTGGCCAGTGTTTGAAGTGGGGCTTGGGTGGCAGAGAACAGAATTCAAAACTAACTTGTGAAACACTACTTCAGGTGATTCAATGATCAATGTACAGAATGGACTCTGCAAGGACCAGGTACAGGTTAAACAGATTAAATCCTAGTCATTGAACCTGTGTAAATAGCCATGTGCACGTTCGCCCCCAGTCAAATGTCACTGCATGATTGAAATTATCAGTATACTAAGCCCCATTTGCTGAAGGAGGTCAGAGAATGCACATGGTGAGGACAGTGCAAGAGAGAGAGAGAGAGAGAGAGAGAGAGAGAGAGAGAGAGAGAAAACCTGCACAGTTACTGCCTTTGCTGTTTGAATTCGTGTACCGCTGGACATCGGCGTGCATCTGGGAAAATTAACAAACAGTGAAATTCACAACTAATCTTGGAGGAACTGTTGGGCGAAATTCACAGCACAGAATCAGATAAGTTAATTGTTGTTTTAAGTCTGTCCAAGAGAAAGGCTGCAGTAGTGGGTACAGTGGATTCTTTCTTGATTATATGTTTTTGGAGATAAGTCTCTTGATTAAACTTAAAATATAAGCCATAGCTATTAATTTAACCTGGTGCAGTGTTTTGTAGAGGAATAAGACAGTTATTTTCTGGGTCTGTAGATTGTGAAGGAGCAAAAATGGCCTTGACAGTGATATGTACTTCTTGTCAGATGTGGGAGTTTAAAGAGAGTTTAAGGGTTACTGCGGATTATATCTGCCATAAATGCTGTTGGATGCGAATCTTATCAGATCGAGTGGATCGGTTGGAGACACAAATAGAAGCGACGATGACTTTGCAACAGCAACAATATGTGATGGATGGCAGTAATAGAAATGGGGAAAAGTCTCAGATACAGTTACATAGGTGGGTTAACTCCAGGAAGGGTAAGCGAGGTAGGCAACTAGAGCAGGAGTCTTTTGTGGATATACCCATTTCAAACAGGTATGCTGTTTTGGAAAATGTAGGGGGTGATGGATTCTCAGGGAAATGTAGCACAAACAGCCAAGTTTTTGGTATTGAGACTGGCTCTAATGCAACGAGGGGTACGTCGGTTTCAAAGAGATCAATTGTGATCAAGGAAACCTCCAAACAGACCCCACCACCAGGGATATATTTCCCTCCCCACCCCTTTCCGCCTTCCGCAAAGACCGTTCCCTCCGTGACTACCTGGTCAGGTCCACGCCCCCCTACAACCCACCCTCTCATCCTGGCACTTTCCCCTGCCACCGCAGGAACTGTAAAACCTACGTCCACACCTCCTCTCTCACCTCTATCCAAGGCCCTAAAGGAGCCTTCCACATCCAAAGTTTTACTTGCACATCCACTAATATCATTTATTGTATCCGTTGCTCCCGATGCAGTCTCCTCTACATTGGGGAGACTGGGCGCCTCCGAGCAGAGTGCTTTAGGGAACATCTCCGGGACACCCGCACCAATCAACCACACCGCCCCGTGGCCCAACATTTCAACTCCCCCTCCCACTCTGCTGAGGACATGGAGGTCCTGGACCTCCTTCACCGCCGCTCCCTCACCACCAGACGCTTGGAGGAAGAACGCCTCATCTTCCGCCTCGGAACACTTCAACCGCAGGGCATCTATGTGGACTTCAACTGTTTCCTCATTTCCCCTTCCCCCACCTCACCCTAGTTCCAAATTTCCAGCTCAACACTAACCCATGACTTGTCCTACCTGCCTATCTCCTTTTCCACCTATCCATTCCACCCTCTCCTCCCTGACCTATCACCTTCATCCCCTCTATGCTACTTTCTCCCCACCCCCACCCCCCTCTAGCTTATCTCTTCACGCTTCAGGCTCACTGCCTTTATTCCTGATGAAGTGCTTTTGCCTGAAACGCCGATTTCACTGCTCCTTGGATGCTGCCTGAACTGCTGTGCTCTTCCAGCACCACTAATCCAGAATCTGGTTTCCAGCATCTGCTGTCATTGTTTTTAACTCACTATAGACCAGTGGGCCTGACCTCGGTGGTGGGCAAGTTGTTGGAGGGAATCCTGAGGGACAGGATGTACATGTATTTGGAAAGGCAAGGACTGATTCGGGATAGTCAACATGGCTTTGTGCGTGGGAAATCTTTTCTCACAAACTTGATTGAGTTTTTTGATGAAGTAACAAAGATGATTGATGAAGGCAGAGCAGTAGTTGTGATCTATATGTACTTCAGTAAGGCGTTCGACAAGGTTCCCCATGGGAGACTGATTAGCAAGGTTAGATCTCAGGGAATACAGGGAGAACTAGCCATTTGGATACAGAACTGGCTCAAAGATGGTGGAGAGTTGTTTTTCAGACTGGAGGCCTGTGACCAGTGGAGTGCCACAAGGATCGGTGCTGGGACCTCTACTTTTTGTCATTTACATAAATGATTTGGATGCGAGCATAAGAGGTACATTTAATAAGTTTGCAGATGACACCAAAATTGGAGGTGTAGTGGACAGCAAAGAGGGTCACCTCAGATTACAACAGGATCTTGACCAGATGGGCCAATGGGCTGAGAAGTGGCAGATGGTGTTTAATTCAGCTAAATGTGAGGTGCTGCATTTTGGGAAAGCAAATCTTAGCAGGACTTATACACTTAATGGTAAGGTCCGAGGGAGTGTTGCTGAACAAAGAGACCTTGGAGTGCAGGTTCATAGCTCCTTGAAAATGGAGTCGCAGGTAGATAGGATAGTGAAGAAGGCCTTTGGTATGCTTTCCTTTATTGGTCAGAGTATTGAGTACAGAAGTTGAGAGGTCATGTTGCGGCTGTACAGGACATTGGTTAGGCTACTGTTGGAATATTGCGTGCAATTCTGGTCTCCTTCCTATCGGAAAGATGTTGTGAAACTTGAAAGGGTTCAGAAAAGATTTACAAGGATGTTGCCAGGGTTGGAGGATCTAAGCTACAGGGAGAGGCTGAACAGGCTGGGGCTGTTTTCCCTGGAGCGTCGGAGGCTGAGGGGTGACCTTATTGAGGTTTATAAAAATCATGAGGGGCATGGATAGGGTAAATAGACAAGGTCTTTTCCCTGGGGTCAGGGAGTCCAGAACTAGAGGGCGTAGGTTTAGGGTGAGAGGGGAAAGATATAAAAGAGACCTAAGGGGCAACTTTTTCACACAGAGGGTGGTACATGTATGGAATGAGCTACCAGAGGATGTGGTGGAGGCTGGTATAATTGCAACATTTAAGAGGCATTTGGATGGGTATATGAATAGGAATGGTTTGAAGGGATATGGGCCGGGTGCTGGCAGGTGGGACTAGATTGGGTTGGGATACCTGGTTGGACCGAAGAGTCTGTTTCCATGCTGTACATCTCTATGACTCTAATTCCACAAAGCATGTTTAGAATGTTTTTCTTTTACATCAACTGGCACACTCCATCCATCATTTAAACCCTACAAATCCCATGGCTGGAACTGTTTCTGTTTCCAGAGGCGGATCAGCAAACATTATTCAACATTCCTCAGAGAACCGATAAATGAATACCAGTAGACCAACCTCAGAAGCTGGTTAGTGTTTCCGTTTGATTAAACATTATTTTAAATTGCTCAGTCACCAGCACCAGTCAGTGCTCTTGTTGCCTGCCATGTGGAAAGATTCAAATTCCAAAATCCTAACAAATTTCTGTTGGGTAACACTAATTCAGAGGGCAGTCAGGAGACACATTTCTGGGGGTTCCCTTCAGAATTCCTCCATGAACGATATTAATAAACTAGATGTACTGTTACAACAATCCTGCAGTAAGATTGTTATGGTGAAGAGCATTTTAATCCAGATTTTACCAGTGCCAAATGCTCTGCTGCACATGAACTGGAGTTTAAAATTAAGGAAGATATACCCTCTTCAAACAAGCCGTGGAATGGACTGAAAATGTGTTGCTGGAAAAGCGCAGCAGGTCAGGCAGCATCCAAGGAACAGGAGAATCGACGTTTTGGGCATAAGCCCTTCTTCAGGAATGAGGAAAGTGTGTCCAGCAGGCTAAGATAAAAGGTAGGGAGGAGGGACTTGGGAAATGCGATAGGTGGAAGGAGGTCAAGGCGAGGGTGATAGGCCGGAGTGGGGTGGGGGCGGAGAGGTCAGGAAGATGATTGCAGGTTAGGAAGGCAGTGCTGAGTTCGAGGGATTTGACTGAAACAAGGTGGGGGGGAGGGGAAATGAGGAAACTGGAGAAATCTGAGTTCATTCCTTGTGGTCGGGGGTTCCCAGGCAGAAGATGAGGCGCTCTTCCTCCAACCGTCGTGTTGCCATGGTCTGGCGATGGAGGAGTCCAAGGACCTGCATGTCCTTGGAGGAGTGGGAGGGGGAGTTAATGTGTTGGGCTACGGGGTGGTTGGGTTGGTCGATCCGGGTGTCCCAGAGGTGTTCTCTGAAATGTTCCGCAAGTAGTCGGCCTGTCTCCCCAATATAGAGGAGGCCACATCGGGTGCAGCGGATGCAATAGATGGTGTGTGTGGAGGTGCAGGTGAATTTGTGGCGGATATGGAAGTGTCCCTTGGGGCCTTGGAGGGAAGTAAGGGGGGAGGTGTGGGCGCAAGTTTTGCATTTCTTGCGATTGCAGAGGAAGGTGCCGGGAGTGGAGGTTGGGTTGGTGGGGGGTGTGGACCTGACGAGGGAGTCACGGAGGGAGTGGTCTTTTCGGAACGCTGATAGGGGAGGGGAGGGAAATATATCACTGATGGTGGGGTCCGTTTGGAGGTGGCGGAAATGACGGCGGATGATACGTTGCACATGGAGGTTGGTGGGGTGGTAGGTGAGGACCAGTGGGGTTCTGTCCTGGTGGCGGTTGGAGGGGCGGGGCTCAAGGGCAGAGGAGCGGGAAGTGGAAGAGATGCGGTGGAGGGCATCGTCGACTACGACTGGCGGGAAATTGCGGTCCTTGAAGGAGGAGCCATCTGGGTTGTACAGTTTTGGAACTGGTCCACCGCACCTCTTCCACTTCCCGCTCCTCTGCCCTTGAGCCCCGCCCCTCCAACCGCCACCAGGACAGAACCCCACTGGTCCTCACCTACCACCCCACCAACCTCCATGTACAACGTATCATCCGCCGTCATTTCCGCCACCTCCAAACGGACCCCACCATCAGTGATATATTTCCCTCCCCTCCCCTATCAGCGTTCCGAAAAGACCACTCCCTCTGTGACTCCCTCGTCAGGTCCACACCCCCCACCAACCCAACCTCCACTCCCGGCACCTTCCTCTGCAACCGCAAGAAATGCAAAACTTGCGCCCACACCTCCCCCCTTACTTCCCTCCAAAGCCCCAAGGGACACTTCCATATCCGCCACAAATTCACCTGCACCTCCACACACACCATCTATTGCATCCGCTGCACCCGATGTGGCCTCCTCTATATTGGGGAGACAGGCCGACTACTTGCAGAACGTTTCAGAGAACACCTCTGGGACACCTGGACCAACCAACCCAACCACCCCGTAGCCCAACACTTTAACTCCCTCTCCCACTCCTCCAAGGACATGCAGGTCCTTGGACTCCTCCATCGCCAGACCATGGCAACACGACAGTTGGAGGAAGAGCGCCTCATCTCTGCCTGGGAACCCTCCAACCACAAGGGATGAACTCAGATTTCTCCAGTTTCCTCATTTCCCCTCCCCCCACCTTGTCTCAGTCAAATCCCTCGAACTCAGCACCGCCTTCCTAACCTGCAATCATCTTCCTGACCTCTCCGCCCCCACCCCACTCCGGCCTATCACCCTCACCTTGACCTCCCTCCACCTATCGCATTTCCAAAGCCCCACCCCCAAGTCCCTCCTCCCTACCTTTTATCTTAGCCTGCTGGACACACTTTCCTCATTCCTGAAGAAGGGCTTATGCCCGAAACATCGATTCTCCTGTTCCTTGGATGCTGCCTGACCTGCTGCGCTTTTCCAGCAACACATTTTCAGCTCTGATCTCCAGCCTCTGCAGCCCTCACTTTCTCCTGTGGAATGGACTGTCCAGGGAGGGAGAATTAAGATATTTGAGGGAATGAAGGGATTTTGATTGAAATTAGTCAGTGGAGACTGTGGAGCCCCCAACAGTTGTGAACTCTCCTTTGCAAATTGATTCAACAGCATAATCAGAACACCACTTGGAGTTGATGTCAATGCCCATTCTAGAAATAATGCATAAACGGAAACCCAGAGCTGATGGTGAAAGAATCACAACATTATTACAAACACAAGGGAAGGCCTTTTGTCCCATTGTTGCCAATAAATGCTGGCCAGCCAGCTACACCCATGTTCAAGTGATTAAAAATGTCCACACTAGCTCTCCAACTCAGCAGTTTACAATACCATTCTCTGACCTTCTCCACATAAACTGCACATTCTTCCTTTTCGGTGAACAAAGCCATTTTGAATGCTTCAACTGAAGCTGTTTCCACCGCATTCACAGACAGCACATCCCAGACCTTAACCACTGTGTGCAAAGAAAACTGCCCTCAGCATTTTTGCTTCTTTTATCAATTACTTTAAATCTACAATCTCATACTCTTGATCCTGTCAGGAGGGAACAAGTTCTCCCTTTCTACGCTGCCTCATCCCTCAAACTTTGAATACCTCTATTGGATCTTCTCTCAGCCTTATTTCATCCAAGGAAAACAATCTTTGCTCAACTTACCTTCATAACTCAAATTTCGCATTCCGTTCTCATGAATCTTTTCTTCCACTCCCTCCAATATTTTCACATCTTTCCTCAAGTGGCCAAAATTAAACACAATATTCTAGCTGAAGCCCAATAAGTGTGAGATACAAATTCACCTAAACCTCCATGGACTCAAAGCCTCTATTAATAAAGTCTAAGATGCTGCTTGCTTTCAAACTGCTCTTCTTTTTCCTGAATGTATAATCCAGATTTTAATTGAGTTTATATTCCTCCAGACGCTGTGGTGGGATTTAAACTCAAGCTCTCGCGACAATAGTCAAATCCTCAGGATTACCAGTCCAGTATCATCATCATTATGCTGATTAGATTAGATTACATTACAGTGTGGAAACAGGACCTTCGGCCCAACAAGTCCACACCGACCTGCCGAAGCGCAACCCACCCATACCCCTACATTTACCCCTTACCTAACACTACAGACAATTTAGCATGGCCAATTCACCTGACCTGCACATCTTTGGACTATGGGAGGAAACCGGAGCACCCGGAGGAAACCCACGCAGACACGGGGAGAATGTGCAAACTCCACACAGTCAGTCGCTGAGGCGGGAATTAAACCCGGGTCTCTGGTGCTGTGAGGCAGCAGTGCTAACCACTGTGCCACCGTGCCGCCCACGAACCTCTGGAATGTTTCAGAGGCCTATAGAAAATTCTCAACAGGAGACAGAGATGTTAGCCAGGGAACAGAGTGCTGTGTTGTCGTAGCAGGCAACTGGAAGCTCAGGGTCGTTTTTGCGGACAGAATGCAGGTGCTCTGCGAAATGGTCACCCAAGATTAGAGTGGTGCTGGGAAAGCACCACTCTAATCTTGACTCTGATCTCCAGTCCTTACTTTCACGAAATGGTCACCCACTCTATGCTTCATTTCCCCACTGTAGTGCAGATCACAGTGTGAGCAGCAAATGCAGTAGACCAAATTGAGTGAAGTGCAGGTAAAGTGCTGCTTCAGCTGGAAGGTGTTTCTGGGCCTTGGATACTGAGGAGGGAGGAAGTAAATGGGCAAGTGTTACACCTTCTGCGACTGCAGGGGAAGGTGCCGTGGGCTGAGAGGCAGGAGAACTGGGAGTAAAGTAGGAGTGGACCAGGGTGTCCCAGAGAGAACGGTCCTTGCACAAAGTTGGCAAGGAAGGGGAGGGGAATATGGAGGTGGCGGAAAAGGCAACTAATGATCCTCTGGATATGGAAGCTGGTGAGATGGTAGTTGAGGACAGGGGGGACCCTATCGCTGTTGTGTAAAGGAAGAGAAGAGGGGAGGGCTGAAGTGAGGGAGCTGGGTCAGACCCAGTTGAGGGCCTTGTCAAACACAGTGCTGGAGAATCCTCGGTTGAGGAAGAAGGTGGACATTTCAAAGGCCCACATATCAAAGTTGGCATCACCAGAGCAGACGCATCGGAGATGCAAGAACTGGGAGGATATGAGTTTACAGGAAGCAGTGTGTGAGGAAGTATAGTCAAGTAACTGTGAGAGTTAGTGGGCTTGTAGTGGAAAGAAGGGTCACCCACTCTATGCTTCATTTCCCCATTATAGTGCAGATCACAGTGTGAGCAGCAAATTGAAACGCCAAATCCGACTTTCCTCCACATGTGCTGCCAGACCTGCCAAACTCTCACAACAATCTCTGTTTTTGATTCAGATTTCCAGCAGCCACATTTCTTCAATTTTTTTTTTTTACACGGAAACACCACCATCTGTACATTCCACTCCAAGCCACCACAATCCTGACTTGGAAATATATCATAATTCCTTCAGTGTTGTTGGGTCAAAATCTTGCAATTCACTCCCACTGGGTTTTGTAGGTCTACCTACAGCACATGGACTGCGGAGGTTCAAGAAGGCAGCTCACCCCCACCTTCTCAAGGGGGCAACTAGGGATGGGTAACAAATGCTGACACAGCCAGGGACATCCACACCTCAAGAATGAATAAACATAAAAGTGCAATTTCCTTCCATCGACTGGATGGAAATCAGAATGTCGATTGTCTTTGTAGTTGTTAATTTCCTATTATATACATCTCCCCCCAACATGATCCATGGAAACTGACGCATTAATGCTCTTGATTCCAGGCACAAACCATCAGCAAAACACTGATCACAGCGATTAGCAATTCCAATTGCACAGAATCTATCTCAGGATATGCAGCAACTGATCCCTCACATATACATTCTCTGGGATATGGGCCATACATCTAAGTAGGGTATAGGGTCGATCTCACACACACACTCACTGTACAGAGTCCCATACACACACTGACAGTAATTGATTCAGTGTTGGGGAGGTGAGCTTGTGCATTGGAGGGTCTGCCTTGTGAGAGCTCCCTATGCCATAAAGGGCCCATTCCTCCTCCTCACTTGGGAAGCTTGTCTTGAGGAGTATCCATGAAAATGGGCAGGACTTTCTGGACAAACCCCTTTGGGCTAGTGTTGGAGTCAAGTGTTCATTTTGTGTCTAGGCAATGGGTATGCCCATTGGTGAACTCTGACCTTGGGCCTTGCTCAAACATTGCTGCTTTCTGCATTTACAACAAAAACACAAAACCCAAAAGCATCACTTGTCCTACAATGGACAAAATGCACAGCAGTTAAACTGGGCCTCAGGTTTAGGCCTCCGACAGAGTTCTGGAAGTTTGATTCACTGCAAGTATCAGTAAATCTTGAAGCAGTGATTCCCCGAATCTGCAACAGCCACATGTCCATCTGAGGTCAGTGCCAGACCCTATGGTCCATACAGAGGGTCAGCAGAGGTGTTAATATAAGACAAGAAGGACCCGGAGCTGTCAAACATCTGGTAGGTTACCTCTGCTCCTGAAGCCCCTTTTGAATTGTTACGTGAATAAAGTACTAGATTAAAGAAATCTTTGGTCATAAACTCCACTTTAGAAAGATAGTGGATATAGATTTTTCCAGTCTCTCTCAGAATTAACGCTCTGTGTAAATAATGACATCAATTATCAAGAACACAATGCATAAACTCATAGGGAGAGACACTGCGCACTGTAAACACACATGAATAAGAACTGCCTAGAGGGATATGGGGCAAGAGCAGACAGGTGGGACTAGTTTGGTTTGGGATACTGGTTGGACCGAAGGATCTGTTTCCGTGCTGTATGACTCTATGACCATCATTCAGGCCAGTGTAACGTCTATAAACATTTATTTCACTTTCAAGATGCGCGCATCTGGAACACAGTGGATCTGATTTCCTCCAGAGGAAGACTTTCACAAGCAGGAACCACATCCTCTCGCTTCTTCATTACAAGAAATTATAAAGATGCTTAAAGTCCTTAGAGACACCAAATCATAATTCCCACAGAGCATTGTGAAATGTTCTAAAACTGCTACACAAACTTACATGTCCTTGTGAACAGTGCAACAGCTGTTCAGAAAATTATTTCCAAGATTTTAAGTACTTTTAATAGATCAAGCTGTTAAGTGTTTCCGTTTGATTAAACATTATTTTAAATTGCTCTGTCACCAGCACCAGTCAATGCTGTTGTTGCCTGCCAAGTGGAAAGAATAAATAAAATTCCAAAATCCTAACAAATTTCTGCTGGATAACACTAATTCAGAGGGCAGTCAGGAGTCACATTTCTGGGGGTTCCCTTCAGAATTCCTCCATGAACGATATTAATAAACCAGATGTACTGTTACAACAATCCTGAACTAAGACTGTTATGGTGAGTAGCATTTTAATTGAGTTTATATTCCTCCAGATGCCATGGTGAGATTTAAACTCAAGTTCTTTCAGTTAGTCCAGTCCTCAGGATTACCAGTCCAGTAACATTATCATCACATTGATGTTTCCAATTAAATCCATCAGGTAAAAAGGGAACAGGCTTGATCTCTTCTCTCTTGATGAGAAGGCTAAGAGTAGGTTAACTCATTTAAAATGACAGTTTGAACAGGCACAGGGAGACTGCTTCCAATGATGAGTAAAACCAAATAACTATACACCATGAATATGACAGTCAACAAGAAAATAACTAGCATTTTAAAAGACACTGGGGTGTGGTGAGAATGTGCAAGTTGCCACCAAGTGCTGTGAATTGCATCATTGTGTTCAGGAGGAAGAAACAGAAAAATATACTGATTGGATTTCAATGAGAGTTGAGAGGGGCTCAAATGGAGCATAAACACTGGGCAGTTGGGCTCTCTGGTTCATATATCCTGCAATGTAAATCCAACATTACAAAATTACACATCTCTTAAGAGTATCTAACAATCAGAAACTGGTCCAGTTACCAACATGCCTTCACTGTGGGTATCTTTGTTGTCTTTCATTTAGTAGATTCCAGATGGAACCCAAGATTGTTCTAATTACCTTCATTTCACAAACACAAACAATATACTGAAAAATGTGTTGCTGGAAAAGCACAGCAGGTCAGGCAGCATCCAAGGAGCAGGAGAATCGACGTTTCGGGCATAAGCCCTTCTTCAGGAACGTCGATTCTCCTGCTCCTTGGATGCTGCCTGACCTGCTGCGCTTTTCCAGCAAAACATTTTTCAGCTCTGATCTCCAGCATCCGCAGTTCTCACTTTCTCCACAAACAATATACTGTTAGATTAACCAATATTTACTTCTAATCCTTGTCAATTCAAATCCATTCCTTGTTTCAGGAAGAAATGGTTATTCCGAGAGTCATGCTGTTGATGGGAATTGCTGATTCTCTCTGCTGTCAGCCATTTTCAGAAGCAAATGGTTACCACTCCAGTCTCCATGACCAATCTGCTTTCTCTGCAGCCAGGACCAGCAGCATGATGGGAGGTTTCCAAAAAGCAGTTACATTTGACAAACTTTTGGTTAACATTGGGAATGACTTCCAGCCAGACACGGGCAGGCTCATATGTAGAATCCCTGGGGCTTATTATTTCTCATTCACCGTTGGAAAGTATCCAAAAAAGATGCTCTCGGTCATGCTGATGAAGAACAGATACGAGGTTCAGGCAATGGCCTTTGATGAGCATCGGCAAAAGAATCGCAAGGTGCAGAGCCAGAGCTTGATGCTGAGGTTGGACGTAGGTGACACTGTCTGGTTGTTGCTGCACGGTAACTCAAAGTACGCCCTGTATAGTAACATAGGGTCATACACAACCTTCACTGGCTACCTGGTCTATCCAGAATTGCCACCCTGTTGGCTAGGCAACAGTCTGCCTTTACTCCGCATCACTTCCAACAGCTCCCATTCCATTGCTAAACCGAAAATAAACCAATCCACTCTCAGCTGCCTCACGGCTCAGCCAAAGGGCAGCCTTCCTTCTGCATTTTCTGCAGCCAGAACAACGTCACTGCTTGGGGAGAACACGGAGAATCTGCGATACAAGGCAGTTACATTTGACACAGAGTACATCAACATTGGCAAACATTTTGACAAGCTGAGTGGTTTCTTCACATGCCAGATCCCAGGTGCCTACTATTTCTCCTTCAATGTCGGGAAACATCCCCGGAAGGCCATCTCCGTTAAGCTGATGAAGAATCTCAGTGAGGTGCAGGCCATGATTTTTGACGAAGATGACAGTCAGCGCAGGGAGATGCAAAGCCAGAGTGTAATGCTCCAGCTGGCTGCAGGTGACAAAGTGTGGCTATACAGCCAGCAGCACCCACGCTTTGGTTTGTACAGCAACCATGGCAAGTACATCACCTTCACTGGATTCCTCATTTATCCAGACCCAAACATCCTACAGAGTCGTGGGTCTACATGACTGTGTTAAACTGCTCAGCAATTATAGACATTCTGCTTTAATTCCAAATGCATACAGCAGTCAGCATGCCTGAATTTTACTGTAAAAGTATCTTTCGTTGCAGCTTTGTACCTAACTACAGGGTGATAGTTTAGTATCTTAAAGAAGATTTGAACTATACAACACTACAGCATAGAAGGTCATTTAGGTCATCAGATGTGCTTCAACACCTTAAAGGTGCAATCCAGTTACTCCTGCTCTGTATCAATGTTTGCTCCTTTCAGCATGCATCAGTTCCCTTTAAAAGGCCAACATGAATCTCTTCCCACCCTGTCAAGGAGTGAAGTTCAAATCTTAACTGTGCATTATGTTTAAACAAAGTTTTCCTTCAGGTCACTTCCAGTTCTTTTGCCAGTCACATTAAATCTTTGTTCCCTGGCATCAGCCTATCAGAAACAATTTCTACAAAATACAAAGCAAAATACTACGATGCAGGAGATGTGAAATAAAAACAAAATGCTAGTGAAAGTCAGGTCTGAATGCATCTGTGGAGAAAGAAACCGAGTTAATGTTTTGAGTCCAATTACTCTTCTGCAGAACCCAGAATTGGAAACAACTTCTCCTCATTTACTCCATCCAAACCCCTCATGAAATCCTCCCCCAATCCCTGCTGTTATCAGACTTCTGAGTGGACCTCTTAAATTTAACTTGACCTCGTTCTTTGTGCACATTCTCTGCATTGTATTCCCTGTTCTGCTCTATTACCCTAATGCATGTATGGTATAATCTGCCTGTACTGCACACAAAACTTTTCACTGTACCTAGTTACATGTGACAATAATAAATCAAATCTCAACTTTCTCAGCTGAGAGAACCACCCTACTTTCTTCAGTATCTCCCTCGAACAAACAGCTTTGATCCCTACAGCCAGTTTAGTAAATTTCCTCTGCACTTTCTCCAAAGCCTTCTCATCCTTTCTAATGTGTAGTACCCTGAAGTGTACACAATACTCCAGTTGGAGCACTAAATCAGCATTTCAGCATAAATTTCTGGTGCTTGTATTCATTGTAATGCAATCAAATATTTTATTTTTCTTTGGTTTTTCATTATTGGAAAGTTGCAGTATCACTGGGATCAAACACAAATCAGATGCTACACCCACACAACCCATGTAAAAATTGCTGGGTTTGATGTAGAGACTCAGGGGTCACATCCACTCACAACTTTACAACATGGATAAGGGGTGTGAAAGCAGGGTCACTAAATTAACACAGTAACAAGTAGCGAAGTATGCTGTGAAGGCGACAAGAGGATGCAGATGGATATAAACAGGTTGAACGTGACAGCAAAATATGGAAGATTAAGTATAACGTGGGAAAATGTGAAGTCGTTTATTTTGGCAGGAAGAATGAAAAAGCAGAGTATTACTCTAGCAGAAAATGACTGCAGAATTCCAAAGTGCAGAGGCGTACAACAAGTTAGAATGCAGGTACAACACTCAAACTGAAACTAATAGGATGCTGTCCTGGAATTGAACATAAATATAAGGTTATTAAGTTTCAGTTATACAGACTATTGGTGAAACGACATCTCAAATACTATGTGCAGTTTTGCTCTCATTATTTAAGGTTAAAAATGTACTGGAGGTGGTTCTGAGGGGTTTTACAAGATTGACAATTGGAATGATGGTTTGCTTTATGAGGATAGGTTGGACAGACTAGGCTTATTTTCACTGGAATTTAGAAAGGTGAGGGATGACTTCACTGAAGTGTACAAGATCCTGAACTGTTTTAATCAGGTGGATGAGGAAAACGTGCTTCCTGTTGTGCAAGAGTTCAGAATCAGGGACAATTATTTTAAATTAGGGATTACCCTTTTAGGACCGGAATGAGGAGTTTATTTTCCCTGTCAGAGGATCAAGAGACTTTGAAACTATTGGCTTCAGAAGGTGTTGAAGGGAAGGTCACTGATTAGTTTTAAGGTAGGAGTGGACAGAGCCTTGTTAGACAAGGAAATCAAGGGCTATCAGAGTACACGAGAATGGGAAACTTCAAACATAAACAGAGCAGCTGAGATCTTTTGAATGGTGAAGCAGGCTTGAGGGGCCGAAAGGTCTCTTTCTGGCCCTTTCTCAGTTGTAACAGTACAGCTTTTAAATACAGAAAACAGCCCGAGGTACTCCACTGGAGCATTATTAAAAAAAATCTGACATTCAACCATATAGTATTTGGACAGACGGCCAAAAGCTTGGTCGGGAGGTAGGTTTTACAGAGAGTTTGAGGAGGAAAGAGACAGAAAGGTGAAGAAGTTCAGAGAGTGAATCACTGAGTGCAGAGTCCAAATGGTTTCAAGCACCACCTTAAATAACGGAGCAAAGGAAGGGGAAGATGAAAGAGAGCTGTACTTATCAAGGCAGACTCATATATGGAAGTGCAGTTTAAAGTCATTAACCAGGCGAACGATTTTAACAGATGATGGCTACACAAATCAGAGCTGAGAAATCCAGGTTTGCAAGAGGTCAGTTAGAGAATCACCAACTTCCTGACTCTTAGGTTTAGATGCCAGTAGTACTGAAAGGAAAGGGTTTGTTTCTGCTTACCTTGTCTGTATGCGAAGAGAGATTCGTCACGGGTTTCTTCTGAGACATATCCCAGAGAATCACTGACTGATCAGCAGATGCACTGGCCAGAACACTCCTACAGTACAACAAAAGCAATTGTAGTGATGGCCTCATAGGTCTCTACCCTTCAGGACATCAGGAAAACATCATGCTGCACTGAATTATTTTTGGTCTACTTCATGTTTATTTCATTAAAGCACTGAGAGCAAGAACAAAAACGAGGGGCAATCATCTGTTCTAGAACTATAGCCATTACAATCAGCCCCTCCATGTGATCACAAGGCACACATCACTCATTTGTACATGCGTGCTAGTTACTACCATTAAACCATCTACTTTCTCCTGTCCCACTGGTTACTAGCAGCAAACCAAATACTTTCTCATTCCCTGCTAGTTACTAACATTAAGTGACACAGACAAGAATGAATTTAAATAAGCCAACAGCACCATCTTCTGGCAGTTGGTCAAATGAGCGTTTTTACAGTTAATTCCCCATAACCATTAACCAGCCTGTTGTTAATTACGGAGTTGAAAAGTGTGGCACTGGAAAAGCACAGCAGGTCAGGTAGCAGCCGAGGAGCAGGAGAGCCAAAGTTTCAGGCATAAGCCCTTCATCAGGAAAGTATATATGGTGGTGGGGGTTGAGAGATAAATAGGAGAGTTGGGGGTGAGGGGGGGTAGCTGGAAAGGTGATAGATGGATGCAGGTCAGAACAGAGGGTGGAGTAGGTAGATGGGAAGGAAAATGGACTGGTAGAGGGCAGTGCCAGGTTGGAGGCTTGAATACAGGATGAGGTTGGGGGTGAGGGGGGGAGAGAAGGAGATTTGGAAATTGATTTGAGGCGTTTCCCCCTCCAGTTGTTGGGTGGCTTGGATTTGGTGGTGGAGGCAGTTCAGGACTTGCATGTCCTTGGGGGAGTGGAAGGGTGAGTTGAAGTGGTCAGCCACAGGGCAGTAGGGTGGTTTGGTGCATGTGCCCCAGAGGTGTTTTCTGAAATGCTCTGCAAGTTGATGTCCTATCTCTGCAATATAGAAGAGACCACATCGAGAGCAATGGACACAGTAAATGAATGTAGGTGGATGTGCAGGAAAAGCTCTACCAGATATGAAAAGATCCTTTGGAGCCTTGGACGGAGGTGAGGGGAGGTGGCTTAGGCAAGGTTTTACACCTCTTGCAACGGTGCCAGGAGTGGAGGGTGGGTTGGTGGGCGGGGCATGGACACAAAGAGGGAGTCACGGAGGCAATGGTCTCTGCAGAACGCAGATAGGGGTGGAGAGGGAAATATATCCCTGGTGGTGGGGTCTGACCCACATGCGTCCCAGTGATCTCTGCCTCTTGATAGGATACATGGAATAGTTCATTTTCTACAGTTACACTGGCGCCATTCCCCACCTTTTCCTCTGCCACATTGACGATTGTATTGGCACCACCTTGTGCTCCCACGAGGAGGGTGAACAGTTCGTCAATCTCACTAACACCTTCCATCCTGACCTTAAATTCACCTGGACCATCTTGGACATCTCCCTCCTCTTCCTGGATCTCTCAGTCTCCATCTCTGGTGACTGAGTTAACACATGCATCTACGGTGGTGGGGGCGGCCAAGGACTTGCATGCAGCCTCCCTATTTCCTGATGAAGGGCTTATGCCCGAAATATCGACTCTCCTTCTCCTTGGATGCTGCCTGACCTGCTGTGCTTTTCCAGCACCACACTTTTTGGCTCTGACTCTTCAGCATCTGCAGTCTTCACTTTCTTTAATTACACAGACCCACATCAGCGAGAGAATTAGTGCAAACACAGGAACACACTAGTATTCACTAATTAGGTTATGATGTAATAAAATATGCATTTATATTAAAACTTACAAAAACAAAATTGCTTGCAGGAAAACAGAAAGCTTTGCCCATCACCTCATCAAACATACAAACTGTTCGACTCAGCTCATAATGGAATCGGTTCCGAACTTGTAATATCCTTCTTTGCCACATTACAATTTGAACATACTTATAAAGGAAACAATATGCCACTGCTGATATTACCTGATATTTTTGTTCCAAGATAGATCAAGAACTGCATCTGTATGTCCCTCCTCCCAATTCTCTGCACTCTGAAATAACAAGTTAACAAATGAGAAATTTTAGGCTTACCTCTCCTAGTCGATTCCCCAGAGAGGCTAACAGAAAAACAAGTTTCAAACAATGTAGACTAGCTTTCAGCATAGTTACAACTGTTTGCAGACACAGACAGACAAACATGGAAAAAACAGAATCTGACCATGGCTAAACAGCCATTTTTAAGAGAACATGAGAATGACCACAAGTTGTAGATTGTAGAGACACCAGGCCTAATTCCTCAATTGTTGATGCCAAGTTGAGCAATAGTTGACCCGTGCCCAGGCTGGCAGATGAAGGCTAGTGAAAAAGGACAGCGAAGTGGTCCACTCCCTTTCACCATCGTTTACGTATAATGTGATGTGGAGAATCAAACACATTTCAAAAATGACAAACAGGCTGGACTTTCAGTTGACTGCGTACTCAGACTGTGGAGACAGACTTCAGCTACTGATTAGTCAGTCTGACCGGTACTAACCAGTAGCAACATGGTGTGAATACTATCGTGAGCCAACCATAGCGTGGTAACTAGACGGGCACAATACCTTTTTGCCCCGTTTCTTCTTTTTTGTCTTCTTTTTCCCCAGACTGAAGGCGGGTTCCAGACAATCAACTGCATCCAGATTCCACACGTCAATCACAGGAGTCATGTTACCCACAGCAACATAATTCCCTACAAGGAGAATATTCTGGTCAAGGATGAGAGAGGAAAACGGGATAAAAAGCACCAACAGAACATCTGCTTCTGGAGAGGTGGCCACAGAGGACCCAACTTGCATCAAAAGAGATTTTAAATAGCCAGGGATTGTCCAACATACTTGGCCAGGCTCTGGAAGTGGACAACAGCTTCAAGAGACAAAGCCCCAATCAGTCTTTACCTTATTAGCGAGAGTCTCGCAACCAAAAGCCTGATCTTTTGACCACTACAACCAGTGTGACCAACATGACTTCTACTAAATGAAATTTCCTTGAATACTATTCTTTTCTAAACTGACCTGTCAGTTTTTCTGGGTTTGGATCAAAGTTGAGCCATTCAATAGACAATGGATAGGCAGGAAGCAGCACGTCATGATGGACATAGAGAGATTGCTCCTCCTGGTTGTGAACTGCAAGAGACAGTGAGAGTGTGTTAAATTTGAAAAACAGATCTTACACATGATGCAATGCAGCACCAATAACCAAAACACCATTCAACATGGGTGAGCAGAACTCTGCATACATCTAGCCTAATGAAAAGCAAAATACTTTCTTTGTATACCACCTTTCATGAACTCAGTACAGTTCCACGTGCGTTATAGCAAAAAAGGTGCTTTTCAAGTGAAGTCACTTGTGACATAACGTAGAAGGCATTGCCCCAGAAACAAAACTATGATAATGACCAATCGATCTGTGCTTTCTTCCCCTAAGTACAAAAGGAGTAGCCATGGGCACCCGCATGGGCCCCAGCTATGCCTGCCTCTTCGTAGGGTATGTGGAACAATCCATCTTCCGCAACTACACTGGCCCCACCCCCCATCTTTTCCTTCGCTACATTGATGACTGTATCGGCGCTACCTCGTGCTCCCACGAGGAGGTTGAACAGTTCATCCACTACACTAACACCTTCCACCCCAACCTCAAATTCACCTGGACAGTCTCGGACTCCTCCCTCCCCTTCCTAGACCTTTCTGTTTCTATCTCAGGCGACCGAATCAACACGGACATCTACTACAAACCAACCGACTCCCACAGCTACCTGGACTACACCTCCTCCCATCCTGCCCCCTGTAAAAACGCCATCCCATTCTCCCAATTCCTTCGTCTCCGCCGCATCTGCTCCCAGGAGGACCAGTTCAAAATACGTACAACACAGATGGCCTCCTTCTTCAAGGACCGCAATTTCCCCCCCGACGTGGTCGACGGTGCCCTCCACCGCATCTCCTCCACTTCCCGCTCCTCCGCCCTTGAGCCCCGCCCCTCCAACCGCCACCAGGACAGAACCCCACTGGTCCTCACCTACCACCCCACCAATCTCCATGTACAGCGCATCATCCGCCGTCACTTCCGCCACCTCCAAACGGACCCCAGCACCAAGGATATATTTCCCTCCCCTCCCCTATCAGCTTTCCGTAGAGACCACTCCCTCCGCGACTCCCTTGTCAGATCCACACCCCCCACCGACCCAACCTCCACTCCCGGCACCTTCCCTTGCAACCGCAGGAGGTGCAACACTTGCGCCCACACCTCCCCCCTCACTTCTCTCCAAGGCCCCAAAGGAAACTTCCATATCCGCCACAGATTCACCTGCACCTCCACCCACATCATCTACTGCATCCGCTGCAGCCGGTGTGGCCTCCTCTTTATTGGGGAGACAGGCCGCCTACTTGCGGAGCGATTCAGAGAGCACCTCTGGGCCACCCGGACGAACCAACCCAACCAACCTGTAGCACAGCATTTCAACTCCCCCTCCCACTCCACCGAGGATATGCAGGTCATTGGACTCATCCACCGCCAAACCACAACAACCCGACGGTCGGAGGAGGAGCGTCTTATCTTCCGACTGGGAACCCTCCAACCGCAGGGGATGAACTTGGACTTCACCAGTTTCTTCATCCCCCCTCCCCCCACCTTGTCTCAGCCGGATCCCTCCAGCCCGGCACCGCCTTCCTGACCTGCAGTCTTCTTCTTGACCTCTCCGCCTCCATCCTACTCCGACCTATCACCCTCACCTTGACCTCTTTCCACCTATCACATTTCCAACGCCCCTCCTCCAAGTCCCTCCTCCCTACCTTTTATCTTCTCCTGCTGAACACTCTCTGCTCATTCCTGAAGAAGGGCCTGTGCCCGAAACGTCGAATCTCCTGTTCCCTGGATGCTGCCTGACCTGCTGTGCTGTTCCAGCAATAAAGTTTCAACTTTGATCTCCAGCATCTGCAGACCTCACTTTCTCCCCTAAGTATTGTTGACTGGGAAGAATGTGCCCAACTCTTCTTCAAAATAGTGCCACAGGAAGCCTTTACATTCCCCCACCATGAAAGACAGCACTTCTGACAGTGTTGTCAACTCCCTCAATTGACCTGGATAGTTTGAGGCTTAAGTCTCTCGAGTGGGGTTTAAATATTCGTCTGACACTAACATTAACATGATGCCTACAGATTGAGAATATGGGTCAGTTCTTTACACAGTATACTGTACAACTCAATTCACACAACAGCACTTTAAACCACATCCAGAAGGTTCAGACCAGCAATAATTAAAGCACCATAATGCCACAATCCCAAGATGATTTCACATTTACTGATATCATCCCACGTAAGAAGCTTCTTCCAAGATACCAAAGGCAAAACCTCAGACAGTGGGATGTCTAATATCACTAGGATCTTTACTGGCAATCTCACCATATATCTCGAGGCTGCAGCAATCCTTCTCAGCTTTTCCCATAATTATTAGATTGTCAGTGGGCTTGATTTTGAAATCGTCATCTTCATAGTGGTCCTACAACAGACAATGCTGCTTTAAGTTTCAAGTTACTGTAATATTGAGAGTAGGAGCACATTAATTGTAATTTAATTAAATTAAATTTACACATTTAGTAATCATTAAAATTTCTGCAACAAGATCATTAAGGAGAAAAATTCACAGGAAGTTACAGGTGGATAAGAATAATTCTGTGAAGTTTCACACTCCAACTTACTGTATCTTTAAGAGTGACGTACGGATCATCGTCATTGCTAGCAAAGACTGAGAGTCCTCCCAAACTGTCACCAAGATTCACTCCACCTAGATGGAAAGTCACGGGTCATCATTTAATACCTCTATAAGCCTCAAGGTTAATTATTCCAGGGATGTTTGCTGCTAAACATTATTAATTAAGTGGCACATAAGTAAGGACCGAACAAGTAATGTGTTACAAACAACGTGTCACGCTGTCTCTTGGCTTAGGATGCTGCAAAAAGATCACATGTGCAAGGAGCATCCAATGTCATTCAGAGGTGCCAGAAAACTGCAGCCAGTATCAAAGATGTTATATTCCGGGTAGTCTGGGACTCAGAGGCCTGAATCATACTCAACATTTATTGAAGGTGATGAGGGGTGACGGAGGGAATGGAGAGGTCGGGTTGTTAGACAGAGGCCTTTGCAGGATGGTTACAGCAGTGAGGCCTAAGCAGTGACACTGTTCCTGGGGCCATCCATGGATAGGGACACAATCTTGAAACGCTGTTTGAAGAGGGGGAACAGTAGCTAAAATGCAAAATGTCAGATTACCAACTCCCTTTTTGACAGACGGCTCCCACAGCCGACAGACGTACATCAAAAGTGTGGTTAAATATTTTGTTTAGGTTGCTGGTCTAGAAATCCAGAGATCCATGGCAGATGGTGGAATTTGAACTTAACCAATCTATAGTTCTAGGACTGAAAGCTAGTCTCAGACCATGAGCTGCCATTTGGAAGATCACTGTATCCCTACAGTGTTGAAAGAAGCCATTCGGCCCATTGAGTCAGCACCTACTCTCTGAAGAGCATTCCTCCCTCACCCCCAGCAGCACAGTATCTCGAAGGATTATTGGGGCTGGATGAAATTACAGAGATAAGGAAAGCCAAGACAGAACATCGAACAAATACAGCACAGTACAGGTCCTTCGGCCTACAATGTTGTGCCGAGGGTTAGTCCTAATCTAAAATAACAATCTACAGTCCCCTCAATTCACTGCTGTCCATGTGCCTGTTCAGCAATCGCTTAAATGACCCCAATGACTCTGCTTCCACCACCACCGCTGGCAACGCATTCCATGCATTCACAACTCTCTGCGTAAAGAACCTACCACTGACATCTCCTCGATACCTTCCTCTTAACACTTTAAAACTATGACCCATTGTGGCAGTCAATCCTGCTCGGGGTAAAAAGTCTCTGGCTCTTGACTCTATCCATGCCTCTCATTATCTTGTACACCTCGATCAGGTCACCCCTCTTCCTCCATCTCTCCAGAGAGAAAAGTCCGAGTTCACTCAATCTCTCCTCGTAAGAGGAACCCTCCAGTCTAGGCAGCATCCTGGTAAACCTCCTTTGTACAGTCTCCAAAGCCTCTGTATTTTTCCTATAATAGGGCGACCAGAACTGGACACAATATTGCAAGTGTGGTCTCACCAGGGTTTTGTAGAGCTGCAGCAAAACCTCGTGGCTCTTAAACTTGAATCCCCTGTTAATGAAAGCCAAAACACCATATGCTTTCTTAACAACCCTATCTACTTAGATGACAACTTTGAGGGATCTATGCACTTGATCACGAAGATCCCTCTGTTCCCCCACACTACCAAGAATCCTGTCTTTAATCCTATGTTTAGCATTCAAGTTTGACCTTCCAAAATGCATTGCTTCACATCTATTCAGGTTGAACACCATCTGCCATTTCTCAGCCCAGCTTTGCGTACTGTCATTGTCGCGCGGCAGGGTGCAATAGCCTTCTATACTATCAATGGTACCTCTCAACTTTGTGTCATATGCAAACGTACTAACCCAGCCCTCAACCTCCTCATCCAAACCATTTATAAAAACTACGAAGAGCAGAGGACCATGAACAGAGCCATGCAGGTCACCACTGACCTCCAGGCAGAATACTTTCCATCTGCAACCACTCTCTGCCTTCTGCCAGCCAACCAATTCTGAATCCAGACAGCCAAATCTTCCTGTATCCCATACCCCCTGACTTTATGAATGAGCCTACCATGGGGAACTTTTTCAAACTCCTTGCTGAAGTCCATGTACACCACATTCACTGCTCAATCTTCGTCAATCTGTCTCATCACCTCCTCAAAGAACTCAATAAAGTTTGTGGGGCATGACCTGACCCTCTCAAAGCCACACTGACTGCCTTTAATCACACCATGCATTTTCAAATAGTCATAAATCCTATCCCTCAATTCTTTCCAAACCTTTGCTGACCACAGACATAAGACTGACTGGTCTGCAATTGCTAGGGATTTCCCTATTACCCTTCTTGAAAAGAGGAACAACATTCGCCTCCCTTAAATCCTCTGGTACGAATCCCATGGAGAGTGAGGAAGCAAAGATCTTTGCTAGTGGTTGAGCAACCTCCTTGCTCAACTCCTGGAATAAGATCTAGGAGGGGATCAGCAAATGAGAACAATTTGTTAAGATTTCTCGTGCAAAATAAATCAAGAAATAAATTGCTCTCAAATAGATCAAGACGAAAGCAGCAAAAGCCTTGCAGAAAAACTTACCTGCTTGAAATGGGAATTTTATGGAGGTTGAAGTGCTGTGGTTGATTCAACAGTTGAAATGATAAACAATGTTATTGTGATTTTACCAGCTGACACAGAACAATCGCTGGCATTACCTCCTTCTCTGACACTCACCATCCTCTTTATCATATTGATCAAGATCGTATTCTGCCAGACTGTCATTGTCTTCCTCTTCTCCCTCCTCTTGTGTCTTGGAATCACTCGTGGCAAGGTTGTCTGATCCATCCATCAACTCCTCCTCATTCGCTCCTTCTGCCTTTTCCTCATCCTCCTCCTGATCACTGGAAATAAACACATAATATTGAGCATGTTTATCAGTTGCAAACCTCACTCATTCTGCCACTTGCCATTGTTTGGCTGCCACACCTAAAAGGCTGGTAGCTAAACACCAACATTATTCATCCTTTCTTCAATAAAGAAGGGGAAGACTGCAACTTACTCAAATTCTTCTCTTGCATCGAGGATTAATTGCTGCAACTCCTCCTTACTCAGAGTCACCTAGAAATGAAAATTTACTGAAATTATTAACATTGGAAAAATAACTTGCCCTGACATCAGGATTCCACGGCAGGAATAAATCAAAACACTTAATGCATTTCCCTGCATTCTGAAACCAGCAAAGTGAAACTGGTTGTTTCCTGAGAAATCCCCAGCAGCAGGCTCCAGGATCAAGAACTCCAATAACTCTCGAGTGTGTGTTATAATCCTGCTTATGGTACAACTGGTTAAATTAAATCCCAGAATTAAACCTAGCTTGAGAGATGTGCTTTATTCTTTATCTAACATGACAGTTACTTGCAGGCATGTTCACACAAATTTGATTTTCTTCTACAAGTGAATTACATGAAAATAAATTTTATAAGCTGTCTAAATATAGAAGACAGTAAAAAAGGTACCAAACTATTTCCCAATGCTACCCATTACAAAAGTTTTAAGTCCAGAGAAATTACAAATCCTATTTAGTTAGAAATCACACAACACCAGGTTATAGTCCAACACGTTTACGTGGAAACACTAGCTTTCAGAGCGCTGCTCCTTCATCAGATTAAAAATCACACAACACCAGGTTATAGTCCAACAGGTTTATTTGGAAGCACTAGCTTTTAGAGCACTGCTCCTTCATCAGGCGATTATGGAGAATAAGATTGTAAGACACAGAATTTATAGCAAAACTTTCCAGTGTAATGTAACTGATATTATATATTGAAAAAGACCAGATTGTTTGTTAAGTCTCTCATCTTTTAGAATGACCATGTTGGTATCAGTTCTATCATATGTAAATCGCAAAACATCTTTTTAAAAAGTTACATTCTCAAGCGAACTTTAACAACTGGTGTCAAGAGTGTCTGTGAGAGAGTGCGTGTATGTGTGAGAGTGTAATCGGGTATAAGTCTGTGGGAGGGTGCATGTGTGAGCATATGAGAAAGGGTCTATGTGCATGTGCACCCGTCTGCATGTGTCTGTCTGTGCGTACACAGAGGAACCTCGATTATCGGAATAGCAATTATTCAAAAATCGGATTATCCGAAGGAGATCGCGAGGTCCCGATAGAAACACAACATGAAAGACATGTTTCCAACAGTGGTCGCGTCTTTTGCTTAGTGATTTGAAGACTGTGTCTGTTTAATGACTGAGCATTCCATGAATGTGGCAGCATAACTTTCCAATTTCTATTCCCTGACAGTGTGGTGCACCCTCAGCGCTGACATCCCCCGACAGTGCGACGCGCACTCAGCACTGACCTCCCCCCCCCCAACAGTGCGGCGCTCCCTCAGCACTGACCCTCCGACAGCGCGGCCCTCCCTCAGCACTGACCCTCCGACAGTGCGGCACTCCCTCAGCACTGACCCTCCTGACAGTGCGGCACTCCCTCAGCACTGACCCTCTGACAGCGCGGCACTCCCTCAGCACTGACCGTCCGACAGCGTGGCACATCCTCAGCACTGACCCTCTGACAGTATGGCACTCCCTCAGCACTGACCCTCTGACAGTGCGGCACTCCCTCAGTACTGACCCTCCCGACAGTGCGGCACTCTCTCAGTATTGACCCTCCCGACAGTGCGGCGCTCCCTCAGTACTGACCCTCCGACAGTGCGGCGCTCCCTCAGTACTGACCCTCCCGACAGTGCGGCGCTCCCTCAGTACTGACCCTCCGACAGTGCGGCGCTCCCTCAGTACTGACCCTCCGACAATGCGGCACTCCCTCAGCACTGACCCTCCGACAGCGCGGCACTCCCTCAGCACTGACCCTCCGACAGCGCGGCACTCCCTCAGCACTGACCTTCGGACAGTGCGGCACTCCCTCAGCATTGACCCTCCGACAGCGCTGCCCTCCCTCAGCACAGACCCACTGACAGCGCGGCACATCCTCAGCACTGACCCTTCGACAGCGCGGCACTCCCTCAGCACTGACCCTCTGACAGCGCGGCCCTCCCTCAGCACTGACCCTCCGACAGCGCGGCCCTCCCTCAGCACTGACCCTCCGACAGCGCGGCCCTCCCTCAGCACTGACCCTCCGACAGAGCGCCCCTCCCTCAGCACTGACCCTCCGACAGCGCGCCCCTCCCTCAGCACTGACCCTCCGACAGCGCGCCCCTCCCTCAGCACTGACCCTCCGACAGCGCGCCCCTCCCTCAGCACTGACCCTCCGACTGCGCGGCCCTCCCTCAGCACTGACCCTCCGACAGCGCGGCCCTCCCTCAGCACTGACCCTCCGACAGCGCGGCCCTCCCTCAGCACTGACCCTCCGACAGCGCGGCCCTCCCTCAGCACTGACCCTCCGACAGCGCGGCCCTCCCTCAGCACTGACCCTCCGACAGCGCGCCCCTCCCTCAGCACTGACCCTCCGACAGCGCGCCCCTCCCTCAGCACTGACCCTCCGACAGCGCGGCACTCCCTCAGCACTGACCCTCCGACAGCGCGGCACTCCCTCAGCACTGACCCTCCGACAGCGCGGCGCTCCCTCAGCACTGACCCTCCGACAGCGCGGCGCTCCCTCAGCACTGACCCTCCGACAGCGCGGCGCTCCCTCAGCACTGACCCTCCGACAGCGCGGCGCTCCCTCAGCACTGACCCTCCGACAGCGCGGCGCTCCCTCAGCACTGACCCTCCGACAGCGCGGCGCTCCCTCAGCACTGACCCTCCGACAGCGCGGCGCTCCCTCAGTACTGACCCTCCCGACAGTGCGGCAGTCCCTCAGTACTGACCCTCCGACAGTGTGGCGCTCCCTCAGTACTGACCCTTCGACAGTGCGCGCTCCCTCAGTACTGACTCTCCAGACAGTGCGGCGCTCCCTCAGTACTGACCCTCCGACAGTGCGGCGCTCCCTCAGTACTGACCCTCCCGACAGTGCGGCGCTCCCTCAGTACTGACCCTCCCGACAGTGCGGCGCTCCCTCAGTACTGACCCTCCGACAGTGCGGCGCTCCCTCAGTACTGACCCTCTGACAGTTCCCACTCCCTCAGCACTGACCCTCACGACAGTGCGGCGCTCCCTTAGCACTGACCCTCCGACAGCGCGGCACTCCCTCAGTACTGACCCTCCCGACAGTGCGGCACTCTCTCAGTATTGACCCTCCCGACAGTGCGGCACTCCCTCAGCACTGACCCTCCGACAGCGCGGCACTCCCTCAGCACTGACCCTCCGACAGCGCGGCACTCCCTCAGCACTGACCCTCCGACAGCGCGGCACTCCCTCAGCACTGACCCTCCGACAGCGCGGCACTCCCTCAGCACTGACCCTCCTGACAGTGCGGCACTCCCTCAGCACTGACCCTCTGACAGCGCGGCACTCCCTCAGCACTGACTCTCTGACAGCGCGGCACTCCCTCAGCACTGACCGTCCGACAGTGCGGCACTCCCTCAGTACTGACCCTCCCGACAGTGCGGCACTCCCTCAGTACTGACCCTCCCGACAGTGCGGCACTCCCTCAGTACTGAAATTCCGACAGTGCGGCACTCCCTCAGTACTGACCCTCCGACAGTGCGGCGCTCCCTCAGTACTGACCCTCCCGACAGTGCGGCGCTCCCTCAGTACTGACCCTCCCGACAGTGCGGCGCTCCCTCAGTACTGACCCTCCCGACAGTGCGGCGCTCCCTCAGTACTGACCCTCCGACAGCGCGGCCCCCCCTCAGAACTGACCCTCCGACAGCGCGGCACTCCCTCAGCACTGACCCTCCGACAGCGCGGCACTACCTCAGCACTGACCCTCTGACAGCGCGGCACTCCCTCAGCACTGACCCTCTGACAGCGCGGCACTCCCTCAGCACTGACCGTCCGACAGCGTGGCACATCCTCAGCACTGACCCTCTGACAGCGCGGCACTCCCTCAGCAATGACCTTCTGACAGCGCGGCACTCCCTCAGCACTGACCCTCTGACAGTACGGCACTCCCTCAGCACTGACCGTCCGACAGTGCGGCACTCCCTCAGTGCTGACCCTCCCGACAGTGCGGCACTCCCTCAGTGCTGACCCTCCCGACAGTGCGGCACTCCCTCAGTACTGAAATTCCGACAGTGCGGCACTCCCTCAGTACTGACCCTCCGACAGCGCGGACCTCCCTCAGCACTGACCAACGGACGGCGCGTCCCTCACTCAGCACTGACCACCGGACGGCGCGTCCCTCACTCAGCACTGACCCTCCGACAGCGCGGCACTCCCTCAGCACTGACCCTCCGACAGCGCGGCACTCCCTCAGCACTGACCCTCCGACAGCGCGGCACTCCCTCAGCACTGACCCTCTGACAGCGCGGCACTCCCTCAGCACTGACCCTCCGACAGCGCGGCACTCCCTCAGCACTGACCCTCCGACAGCGCGGCACTGCCTCAGCACTGACCCTCCGACAGCGCGGCACTGCCTCAGTACTGACCCTCTGACAGTGCGGCACTCCCTCAGTACTGACCCTCCGACAGTGTGGCGCTCCCTCAGTACTGACCCTCCCGCCAGTGCGGCGCTCCCTCAGTACTGACCCTCCGACAGTGCGGCGTTCCCTCAGTACTGACCCTCCGACAGTGCGGCGCTCCCTCAGTACTGACCTGCCGACAGTGCGGCGCTCCCGCAGCACTGACCCTCCGACAGCGCGGCACTCCCTCAGCACTGACCCTCCGACAGCGCGGCGCTCCCTCAGTACTGACCCTCCCGACAGTGCGGCAGTCCCTCAGTACTGACCCTCCGACAGTGTGGCGCTCCCTCAGTACTGACCCTCCGACAGTGCGGCACTCCCTCAGTACTGACTCTCCAGACAGTGCGGCACTGCCTCAGCACTGACCCTCCGACAGCGCGGCACTGCCTCAGTACTGACCCTCTGACAGTGCGGCACTCCCTCAGTACTGACCCTCCGACAGTGTGGCGCTCCCTCAGTACTGACCCTCCCGCCAGTGCGGCGCTCCCTCAGTACTGACCCTCCGACAGTGCGGCGTTCCCTCAGTACTGACCCTCCGACAGTGCGGCGCTCCCTCAGTACTGACCTGCCGACAGTGCGGCGCTCCCGCAGCACTGACCCTCCGACAGCGCGGCACTCCCTCAGCACTGACCCTCCGACAGCGCGGCGCTCCCTCAGTACTGACCCTCCCGACAGTGCGGCAGTCCCTCAGTACTGACCCTCCGACAGTGTGGCGCTCCCTCAGTACTGACCCTCCGACAGTGCGGCACTCCCTCAGTACTGACTCTCCAGACAGTGCGGCGCTCCCTCAGTACTGACCCTCCGACAGTGCGGCGCTCCCTCAGTACTGACCCTCCCGACAGTGCGGCGCTCCCTCAGTACTGACCCTCCGACAGTGCGGCGCTCCCTCAGTACTGACCCTCCGACAGTGCGGCGCTCCCTCAGTACTGACCCTCTCACAGTTCCCACTCCCTTAGCACTGACCCTCCGACAGCGCGGCACTCCCTCAGTACTGACCCTCCCGACAGTGCGGCACTCTCTCAGTATTGACCCTCCCGACAGTGCGGCACTCCCTCAGCACTGACCCTCCGATAGCGCGGCACTCCCTCAGCACTGACCCTCCGACAGCGCGGCACTCCCTCAGCACTGACCCTCCGACAGCACGGCACTCCCTCAGCACTGACCCTCCGACAGCGCGGCCCTCCCTCAGCACTGACCCTCCTGACAGTGCGGCACTCCCTCAGTACTGACCCTCCCGACAGTGCGGCACTCTCTCAGTATTGACCCTCCCGACAGTGTGGCACTCCCTCAGTACTGACCCTCCGACAGTGCAGCGCTCCCTCAGTACTGACCCTCCCGACAGTGCGGCGCTCCCTCAGTACTGACCCTCCCGACAGTGCGGCGCTCCCTCAGTACTGACCCTCCGACAGCGCGGCACTCCCTCAGCACTGACCCTCCGACAGTGCGGCACTCTCTCAGTATTGACCCTCCCGACAGTGTGGCACTCCCTCAGTACTGACCCTCCGACAGTGCAGCGCTCCCTCAGTACTGACCCTCCCGACAGTGCGGCGCTCCCTCAGTACTGACCCTCCCGACAGCGCGGCACTCCCTCAGCACTGACCCTCCGACAGCGCGGCACTCCCTCAGCACTGACCCTCCGACAGCGCGGCACTCCCTCAGCACTGACCCTCCGACAGCGCGGCACTCCCTCAGCACTGACCCTCCTGACAGTGCGGCACTCCCTCAGCACTGACCCTCTGACAGCGCGGCACTCCCTCAGCACTGACTCTCTGACAGCGCGGCACTCCCTCAGCACTGACCGTCCGACAGTGCGGCACTCCCTCAGTACTGACCCTCCCGACAGTGCGGCACTCCCTCAGTACTGAAATTCCGACAGTGCGGCACTCCCTCAGTACTGACCCTCCGACAGTGCGGCGCTCCCTCAGTACTGACCCTCCCGACAGTGCGGCGCTCCCTCAGTACTGACCCTCCCGACAGTGCGGCGCTCCCTCAGTACTGACCCTCCGACAGCGCGGCCCCCCCTCAGAACTGACCCTCCGACAGCGCGGCACTCCCTCAGCACTGACCCTCCGACAGCGCGGCACTACCTCAGCACTGACCCTCTGACAGCGCGGCACTCCCTCAGCACTGACCCTCTGACAGCGCGGCACTCCCTCAGCACTGACCGTCCGACAGCGTGGCACATCCTCAGCACTGACCCTCTGACAGCGCGGCACTCCCTCAGCAATGACCTTCTGACAGCGCGGCACTCCCTCAGCACTGACCCTCTGACAGTACGGCACTCCCTCAGCACTGACCGTCCGACAGTGCGGCACTCCCTCAGTGCTGACCCTCCCGACAGTGCGGCACTCCCTCAGTACTGACCCTCCCGACAGTGCGGCACTCCCTCAGTACTGAAATTCCGACAGTGCGGCACTCCCTCAGCACTGACCCTCTGACAGCGCGGCCCTCCCTCAGCACTGACCCTCCGACAGCGCGGACCTCCCTCAGCACTGACCAACGGACGGCGCGTCCCTCACTCAGCACTGACCACCGGACGGCGCGTCCCTCACTCAGCACTGACCCTCCGACAGCGCGGCACTCCCTCAGCACTGACCCTCCGACAGCGCGGCACTCCCTCAGCACTGACCCTCCGACAGCGCGGCACTCCCTCAGCACTGACCCTCCGACAGCGCGGCACTCCCTCAGCACTGACCCTCCGACAGCGCGGCACTCCCTCAGTACTGACCCTCCGACAGCGCGGCACTGCCTCAGTACTGACCCTCTGACAGTGCGGCACTCCCTCAGTACTGACCCTCCGACAGTGTGGCGCTCCCTCAGTACTGACCCTCCCGCCAGTGCGGCGCTCCCTCAGTACTGACCCTCCAACAGTGCGGCGTTCCCTCAGTACTGACCCTCCAACAGTGCGGCGTTCCCTCAGTACTGACCCTCCGACAGTGCGGCGCTCCCTCAGTACTGACCTGCCGACAGTGCGGCGCTCCCTCAGTACTGACCCTCCCGACAGTGCGGCAGTCCCTCAGTACTGACCCTCCGACAGCGCGGCGCTCCCTCAGTACTGACCCTCCCGACAGTGCGGCAGTCCCTCAGTACTGACCCTCCGACAGTGTGGCGCTCCCTCAGTACTGACCCTCCGACAGTGCGGCACTCCCTCAGTACTGACTCTCCAGACAGTGCGGCACTGCCTCAGCACTGACTCTCCGACAGCGCGGCACTGCCTCAGTACTGACCCTCTGACAGTGCGGCACTCCCTCAGTACTGACCCTCCGACAGTGTGGCGCTCCCTCAGTACTGACCCTCCCGCCAGTGCGGCGCTCCCTCAGTACTGACCCTCCGACAGCGCGGCGCTCCCTCAGTACTGACCCTCCCGACAGTGCGGCAGTCCCTCAGTACTGACCCTCCGACAGTGTGGCGCTCCCTCAGTACTGACCCTCCGACAGTGCGGCACTCCCTCAGTACTGACTCTCCAGACAGTGCGGCGCTCCCTCAGTACTGACCCTCCGACAGTGCGGCGCTCCCTCAGTACTGACCCTCCCGACAGTGCGGCGCTCCCTCAGTACTGACCCTCCGACAGTGCGGCGCTCCCTCAGTACTGACCCTCCGACAGTGCGGCGCTCCCTCAGTACTGACCCTCTCACAGTTCCCACTCCCTTAGCACTGACCCTCCGACAGCGCGGCACTCCCTCAGTACTGACCCTCCCGACAGTGCGGCACTCTCTCAGTATTGACCCTCCCGACAGTGCGGCACTCCCTCAGCACTGACCCTCCGACAGCGCGGCACTCCCTCAGCACTGACCCTCCTACAGCGCGGCACTCCCTCAGCACTGACCCTCCGACAGCACGGCACTCCCTCAGCACTGACCCTCCGACAGCGCGGCCCTCCCTCAGCACTGACCCTCCTGACAGTGCGGCACTCTCTCAGCACTGACCCTCTGACAGCGCGGCACTCTCTCAGCACTGACCCTCTGACAGCGCGGCACTCCCTCAGCACCGACTCTCTGACAGCGCGGCACTCCCTCAGCACTGACCCTCTGACAGTGCGGCACTCCCTCAGTACTGACCCTCCCGACAGTGCGGCACTCTCTCAGTATTGACCCTCCCGACAGTGCGGCACTCCCTCAGTACTGACCCTCCGACAGTGCAGCGCTCCCTCAGTACTGACCCTCCCGACAGTGCGGCGCTCCCTCAGTACTGACCCTCCCGACAGTGCGGCGCTCCCTCAGTACTGACCCTCCGACAGCGCGGCACTCCCTCAGCACTGACCCTCCGACAGCGCGGCACTCCCTCAGCACTGACCCTCCGACAGTGCGGCACTCCCTCAGCACTGACCCTCCGACAGTGCGGCACTCTCTCAGTATTGACCCTCCCGACAGTGTGGCACTCCCTCAGTACTGACCCTCCGACAGTGCAGCGCTCCCTCAGTACTGACCCTCCCGCCAGTGCGGCGCTCCCTCAGTACTGACCCTCCGACAGCGCGGCGCTCCCTCAGTACTGACCCTCCCGACAGTGCGGCAGTCCCTCAGTACTGACCCTCCGACAGTGTGGCGCTCCCTCAGTACTGACCCTCCGACAGTGCGGCACTCCCTCAGTACTGACTCTCCAGACAGTGCGGCGCTCCCTCAGTACTGACCCTCCGACAGTGCGGCGCTCCCTCAGTACTGACCCTCCCGACAGTGCGGCGCTCCCTCAGTACTGACCCTCCGACAGTGCGGCGCTCCCTCAGTACTGACCCTCCGACAGTGCGGCGCTCCCTCAGTACTGACCCTCTCACAGTTCCCACTCCCTTAGCACTGACCCTCCGACAGCGCGGCACTCCCTCAGTACTGACCCTCCCGACAGTGCGGCACTCTCTCAGTATTGACCCTCCCGACAGTGCGGCACTCCCTCAGCACTGACCCTCCGACAGCGCGGCACTCCCTCAGCACTGACCCTCCGACAGCGCGGCACTCCCTCAGCACTGACCCTCCGACAGCACGGCACTCCCTCAGCACTGACCCTCCGACAGCGCGGCCCTCCCTCAGCACTGACCCTCCTGACAGTGCGGCACTCTCTCAGCACTGACCCTCTGACAGCGCGGCACTCCCTCAGCACTGACTCTCTGACAGCGCGGCACTCCCTCAGCACTGACCCTCTGACAGTGCGGCACTCCCTCAGTACTGACCCTCCCGACAGTGCGGCACTCTCTCAGTATTGACCCTCCCGACAGTGTGGCACTCCCTCAGTACTGACCCTCCGACAGTGCAGCGCTCCCTCAGTACTGACCCTCCCGACAGTGCGGCGCTCCCTCAGTACTGACCCTCCCGACAGTGCGGCGCTCCCTCAGTACTGACCCTCCGACAGCGCGGCACTCCCTCAGCACTGACCCTCCGACAGCGCGGCACTCCCTCAGCACTGACCCTCCGACAGTGCGGCACTCCCTCAGCACTGACCCTCCGACAGTGCGGCACTCTCTCAGTATTGACCCTCCCGACAGTGTGGCACTCCCTCAGTACTGACCCTCCGACAGTGCAGCGCTCCCTCAGTACTGACCCTCCCGACAGTGCGGCGCTCCCTCAGTACTGACCCTCCCGACAGCGCGGCACTCCCTCAGCACTGACCCTCCGACAGCGCGGCACTCCCTCAGCACTGACCCTCCGACAGCGCGGCACTCCCTCAGCACTGACCCTCCGACAGCGCGGCACTCCCTCAGCACTGACCCTCCTGACAGTGCGGCACTCCCTCAGCACTGACCCTCTGACAGCGCGGCACTCCCTCAGCACTGACTCTCTGACAGCGCGGCACTCCCTCAGCACTGACCGTCCGACAGTGCGGCACTCCCTCAGTACTGACCCTCCCGACAGTGCGGCACTCCCTCAGTACTGACCCTCCCGACAGTGCGGCACTCCCTCAGTACTGAAATTCCGACAGTGCGGCACTCCCTCAGTACTGACCCTCCGACAGTGCGGCGCTCCCTCAGTACTGACCCTCCCGACAGTGCGGCGCTCCCTCAGTACTGACCCTCCCGACAGTGCGGCGCTCCCTCAGTACTGACCCTCCGACAGCGCGGCCCCCCCTCAGAACTGACCCTCCGACAGCGCGGCACTCCCTCAGCACTGACCCTCCGACAGCGCGGCACTACCTCAGCACTGACCCTCTGACAGCGCGGCACTCCCTCAGCACTGACCCTCTGACAGCGCGGCACTCCCTCAGCACTGACCGTCCGACAGCGTGGCACATCCTCAGCACTGACCCTCTGACAGCGCGGCACTCCCTCAGCAATGACCTTCTGACAGCGCGGCACTCCCTCAGCACTGACCCTCTGACAGTACGGCACTCCCTCAGCACTGACCGTCCGACAGTGCGGCACTCCCTCAGTGCTGACCCTCCCGACAGTGTGGCACTCCCTCAGTACTGACCCTCCCGACAGTGCGGCACTCCCTCAGTACTGAAATTCCGACAGTGCGGCACTCCCTCAGTACTGACCCTCCGACAGTGCGGCACTCCCTCAGCACTGACCCTCTGACAGCGCGGCCCTCCCTCAGCACTGACCCTCCGACAGCGCGGACCTCCCTCAGCACTGACCAACGGACGGCGCGTCCCTCACTCAGCACTGACCACCGGACGGCGCGTCCCTCACTCAGCACTGACCCTCCGACAGCGCGGCACTCCCTCAGCACTGACCCTCCGACAGCGCGGCACTCCCTCAGCACTGACCCTCCGACAGCGCGGCACTCCCTCAGCACTGACCCTCTGACAGCGCGGCACTCCCTCAGCACTGACCCTCCGACAGCGAGGCACTCCCTCAGCACTGACCCTCCGACAGCGCGGCACTGCCTCAGCACTGACCCTCCGACAGCGCGGCACTGCCTCAGTACTGACCCTCTGACAGTGCGGCACTCCCTCAGTACTGACCCTCCGACAGTGTGGCGCTCCCTCAGTACTGACACTCCCGCCAGTGCGGCGCTCCCTCAGTACTGACCCTCCGACAGTGCGGCGTTCCCTCAGTACTGACCCTCCGACAGTGCGGCGCTCCCTCAGTACTGACCTGCCGACAGTGCGGCGCTCCCGCAGCACTGACCCTCCGACAGCGCGGCACTCCCTCAGCACTGACCCTCCGACAGCGCGGCGCTCCCTCAGTACTGACCCTCCCGACAGTGCGGCAGTCCCTCAGTACTGACCCTCCGACAGTGTGGCGCTCCCTCAGTACTGACCCTCCGACAGTGCGGCACTCCCTCAGTACTGACTCTCCAGACAGTGCGGCACTGCCTCAGCACTGACCCTCCGACAGCGCGGCACTGCCTCAGTACTGACCCTCTGACAGTGCGGCACTCCCTCAGTACTGACCCTCCGACAGTGTGGCGCTCCCTCAGTACTGACCCTCCCGCCAGTGCGGCGCTCCCTCAGTACTGACCCTCCGACAGTGCGGCGTTCCCTCAGTACTGACCCTCCGACAGTGCGGCGCTCCCTCAGTACTGACCTGCCGACAGTGCGGCGCTCCCGCAGCACTGACCCTCCGACAGCGCGGCACTCCCTCAGCACTGACCCTCCGACAGCGCGGCGCTCCCTCAGTACTGACCCTCCCGACAGTGCGGCAGTCCCTCAGTACTGACCCTCCGACAGTGTGGCGCTCCCTCAGTACTGACCCTCCGACAGTGCGGCACTCCCTCAGTACTGACTCTCCAGACAGTGCGGCGCTCCCTCAGTACTGACCCTCCGACAGTGCGGCGCTCCCTCAGTACTGACCCTCCCGACAGTGCGGCGCTCCCTCAGTACTGACCCTCCGACAGTGCGGCGCTCCCTCAGTACTGACCCTCCGACAGTGCGGCGCTCCCTCAGTACTGACCCTCTCACAGTTCCCACTCCCTTAGCACTGACCCTCCGACAGCGCGGCACTCCCTCAGTACTGACCCTCCCGACAGTGCGGCACTCTCTCAGTATTGACCCTCCCGACAGTGCGGCACTCCCTCAGCACTGACCCTCCGACAGCGCGGCACTCCCTCAGCACTGACCCTCCGACAGCGCGGCACTCCCTCAGCACTGACCCTCCGACAGCACGGCACTCCCTCAGCACTGACCCTCCGACAGCGCGGCCCTCCCTCAGCACTGACCCTCCTGACAGTGCGGCACTCTCTCAGCACTGACCCTCTGACAGCGCGGCACTCCCTCAGCACTGACTCTCTGACAGCGCGGCACTCCCTCAGCACTGACCCTCTGACAGTGCGGCACTCCCTCAGTACTGACCCTCCCGACAGTGCGGCACTCTCTCAGTATTGACCCTCCCGACAGTGTGGCACTCCCTCAGGACTGACCCTCCGACAGTGCAGCGCTCCCTCAGTACTGACCCTCCCGACAGTGCGGCGCTCCCTCAGTACTGACCCTCCCGACAGTGCGGCGCTCCCTCAGTACTGACCCTCCGACAGCGCGGTCCCCCCTCAGCACTGACCCTCCGACAGCGCGGCACTCCCTCAGCACTGACCCTCCGACAGCGCGGCACTACCTCAGCACTGACCCTCTGACAGCGCGGCACTCCCTCAGCACTGACCATCTGACAGCGCGGCACTCCCTCAGCACTGACCGTCCGACAGCGCGGCACTCCCTCAGCACTGACCCTCTGACAGCGCGGCACTCCCTCAGCACTGACCTTCTGACAGCGCGGCACTCCCTCAGCACTGACCGTCCGACAGTGCGGCACTCCCTCAGCACTGACCGTCCGACAGTGCGGCACTCCCTCAGTACTGACCCTCTGACAGCGCGGCCCTCCCTCAGCACTGACCCTCCGACAGCGCGGACCTCCCTCAGCACTGACCACCGGACGGCGCGTCGCACACTCAGCACTGACCCTCCGACAGCGCGGCACTCCCTCAGCACTGACCCTCCGACAGCGCGGCACTCCCTCAGCACTGACCCTCCGACAGCGCGGCACTCCCTCAGCACTGACCCTCCGACAGCGCGGCACTGCCTCAGTACTGACCCTCTGACAGTGCGGCACTCCCTCAGTACTGACCCTCCGACAGTGTGGCGCTCCCTCAGTACTGACCCTCTGACAGTGCGGCACTCCCTCAGTACTGACCCTCCCGACAGTGCGGCGCTCCCTCAGTACTGACCCTCCGACAGTGCGGCGCTCCCTCAGTACTGACCCTCCGACAGTGCGGCGCTCCCTCAGTACTGACCTGCCGACAGTGCGGCACTCCCTCAGTACTGACCCTCCGACAGTGCGGCGCTCCCTCAGTACTGACCCTCCCGACAGTGCGGCGCTCCCTCAGTACTGCACCTCCGACAGCGCGGCGCTCCCTCAGCACTGACCCTCCGACAGCGCGGCCCTCCCTCAGCACTGACCCTCCGACAGAGCGGCACACCCTCAGCACTGACCCTCCGACAGTGCGGCACTCCCTCAGCCCTGACCCTCCCGACAGTGCGGCACTCTCTCAGTATTGACCCTCCCGACAGTGCGGCGCTCCCTCAGTACTGACCCTCCCGACAGTGCGGCACTCCCTCAGTACTGACCCTCCCGACAGTGCGGCACTCCCTCAGTACTGACCCTCCCGACAGTGCGGCAGTCCCTCAGTACTGACCCTCCCGACAGTGCGGCAGTCCCTCAGTACTGACCCTCCGACAGTGTGGCGCTCCCTCAGTACTGACCCTCCGACAGTGCGGCACTCCCTCAGTACTGACTCTCCAGACAGTGCGGCGCTCCCTCAGTACTGACCCTCCGACAGTGCGGCGCTCCCTCAGTACTGACCCTCCCGACAGTGCGGCTCTCCCTCAGTACTGACCCTCCGACAGTGCGGCGCTCCCTCAGTACTGACCCTCCGACAGTGCGGCGCTCCCTCAGTACTGACCCTCTGACAGTTCCCACTCCCTCAGCACTGACCCTCCCGACAGTGCGGCGCTCCCTTAGCATTGACCCTCCGACAGCGCGGCACTCCCTCAGTACTGACCCTCCCGACAGTGCGGCACTCTCTCAGTATTGACCCTCCCGACAGTGCGGCACTCCCTCAGCACTGACCCTCCGACAGCGCGGCACTCCCTCAGCACTGACCCTCCGACAGCGCGGCACTCCCTCAGCACTGACCCTCCGACAGCACGGCACTCCCTCAGCACTGACCCTCCGACAGCGCGGCCCTCCCTCAGCACTGACCCTCCGACAGTGCGGCACTCCCTCAGCACTGACCCTCCTGACAGTGCGGCACTCTCTCAGCACTGACCCTCTGACAGCGCGGCACTCCCTCAGCACTGAACCTCTGACAGTGCGGCACTCCCTCAGTACTGACCCTCCCGACAGTGCGGCACTCTCTCAGTATTGACCCTCCCGACAGTGCGGCACTCCCTCAGTACTGACCCTCCGACAGTGCGGCGCTCCCTCAGTACTGACCCTCCGACAGCGCGGCACTCCCTCAGCACTGACCCTCCGACAGCGCGGCACTACCTCAGCACTGACCCTCTGACAGCGCGGCACTCCCTCAGCACTGACCATCTGACAGCGCGGCACTCCCTCAGCACTGACCATCCGACAACGTGGCACATCCTCAGCACTGACCCTCTGACAGCGCGGCACTCCCTCAGCACTGACCTTCTGACAGCGCGGCACTCCCTCAGCACTGACCGTCCGACAGTGCGGCACTCCCTCAGCACTGACCGTCCGACAGTGCGGCACTCCCTCAGCACTGACCCTCTGACAGCGCGGCCCTCCCTCAGCACTGACCCTCCGACGGCGCGGACCTCCCTCAGCAGTGACCACCGGACGGCGCGTCCCTCACTCAGCACTGACCCTCCGACAGCGCGGCACTCCCTCAGCACTGACCCTCCGACAGCGCGGCACTCCCTCAGCACTGACCCTCCGACAGCACGGCACTCCCTCAGCACTGACCCTCCGACAGCGCGGCACTCCCTCAGCACTGACCCTCTGACAGTGCGGCACTCCCTCAGTACTGACCCTCCGACAGTGTGGCGCTCCCTCAGTACTGACCCTCTGACAGTGCGGCACTCCCTCAGTACTGACCCTCCCGACAGTGCGGCGCTCCCTCAGTACTGACCCTCCGACAGTGCGGCGCTCCCTCAGTACTGACCCTCCGACAGTGCGGCGCTCCCTCAGTACTGACCTGCCGACAGTGCGGCGCTCCCTCAGTACTGACCCTCCGACAGTGCGGCACTCCCTCAGTACTGACCCTCCGACAGTGCGGCGCTCCCTCAGTACTGACCCTCCCGACAGTGCGGCGCTCCCTCAGTACTGCACCTCCGACAGCGCGGCGCTCCCTCAGCACTGACCCTCCGACAGCGCGGCCCTCCCTCAGCACTGACCCTCCGACAGCGCGGCACTCCCTCAGCACTGACCTTCGGACAGTGCGGCACTCCCTCAGCACTGACCCTCCGACAGCGCGGCCCTCCCTCAGCACTGACCCTCTGACAGCGCCGCACACCCTCAGCACTGACCCTCCGACACCGCGGCCCTCCCTCAGCACTGACCGTCCGACAGCGTGGCACATCCTCAGCACTGACCCTCTGACAGCGCGGCACTCCCTCAGCACTGACCTTCTGACAGCGCGGCACTCCCTCAGCACTGACCGTCCGACAGTGCGGCACTCCCTCAGCACTGACCGTCCGACAGTGCGGCACTCCCTCAGTACTGACCCTCTGACAGCGCGGCCCTCCCTCAGCACTGACCCTCCGACGGCGCGGACCTCCCTCAGCAGTGACCACCGGACGGCGCGTCCCTCACTCAGCACTGACCCTCCGACAGCGCGGCACTCCCTCAGCACTGACCCTCCGACAGCGCGGCACTCCCTCAGCACTGACCCTCCGACAGCGCGGCGCTCCCTCAGCACTGACCCTCCGACAGCGCGGCCCTCCCTCAGCACTGACCCTCCGACAGCGCGGCACTCCCTCAGCACTGACCTTCGGACAGTGCGGCACTCCCTCAGCACTGACCCTCCGACAGCGCGGCCCTCCCTCAGCACTGACCCTCTGACAGCGCCGCACACCCTCAGCACTGACCCTCCGACACCGCGGCCCTCCCTCAGCACTGACCCTCCGACAGCGCGGCACATCCTCAGCACTGACCCTCCGACAGCGCGGCACTCCCTCAGCAGTGACCCTCCAACAGCGCGGCACTCCCTCAGCACTGACCCTCCGAAAGCGGCCCCCCCTGAGCACTGACCCTCCGACAGCGCGGCCCTCCCTCAGCACTGACCCTCTGACAGCGCGGCACTCCCTCAGCACTGACCATCTGACAGCGCGGCACTCCCTCAGCACTGACCATCCGACAACGTGGCACATCCTCAGCACTGACCCTCTGACAGCGCGGCACTCCCTCAGCACTGACCTTCTGACAGCGCGGCACTCCCTCAGCACTGACCGTCCGACAGTGCGGCACTCCCTCAGCACTGACCGTCCGACAGTGCGGCACTCCCTCAGCACTGACCCTCTGACAGCGCGGCCCTCCCTCAGCACTGACCCTCCGACGGCGCGGACCTCCCTCAGCAGTGACCACCGGACGGCGCGTCCCTCACTCAGCACTGACCCTCCGACAGCGCGGCACTCCCTCAGCACTGACCCTCCGACAGCGCGGCACTCCCTCAGCACTGACCCTCCGACAGCGCGGCACTCCCTCAGCACTGACCCTCCGACAGCGCGGCACTCCCTCAGCACTGACCCTCTGACAGTGCGGCACTCCCTCAGTACTGACCCTCCGACAGTGTGGCGCTCCCTCAGTACTGACCCTCTGACAGTGCGGCACTCCCTCAGTACTGACCCTCCCGACAGTGCGGCGCTCCCTCAGTACTGACCCTCCGACAGTGCGGCGCTCCCTCAGTACTGACCCTCCGACAGTGCGGCGCTCCCTCAGTACTGACCTGCCGACAGTGCGGCGCTCCCTCAGTACTGACCCTCCGACAGTGCGGCACTCCCTCAGTACTGACCCTCCGACAGTGCGGCGCTCCCTCAGTACTGACCCTCCCGACAGTGCGGCGCTCCCTCAGTACTGCACCTCCGACAGCGCGGCGCTCCCTCAGCACTGACCCTCCGACAGCGCGGCCCTCCCTCAGCACTGACCCTCCGACAGCGCGGCACTCCCTCAGCACTGACCTTCGGACAGTGCGGCACTCCCTCAGCACTGACCCTCCGACAGCGCGGCCCTCCCTCAGCACTGACCCTCTGACAGCGCCGCACACCCTCAGCACTGACCCTCCGACACCGCGGCCCTCCCTCAGCACTGACCGTCCGACAGCGTGGCACATCCTCAGCACTGACCCTCTGACAGCGCGGCACTCCCTCAGCACTGACCTTCTGACAGCGCGGCACTCCCTCAGCACTGACCGTCCGACAGTGCGGCACTCCCTCAGCACTGACCGTCCGACAGTGCGGCACTCCCTCAGTACTGACCCTCTGACAGCGCGGCCCTCCCTCAGCACTGACCCTCCGACGGCGCGGACCTCCCTCAGCAGTGACCACCGGACGGCGCGTCCCTCACTCAGCACTGACCCTCCGACAGCGCGGCACTCCCTCAGCACTGACCCTCCGACAGCGCGGCACTCCCTCAGCACTGACCCTCCGACAGCGCGGCGCTCCCTCAGCACTGACCCTCCGACAGCGCGGCCCTCCCTCAGCACTGACCCTCCGACAGCGCGGCACTCCCTCAGCACTGACCTTCGGACAGTGCGGCACTCCCTCAGCACTGACCCTCCGACAGCGCGGCCCTCCCTCAGCACTGACCCTCTGACAGCGCCGCACACCCTCAGCACTGACCCTCCGACACCGCGGCCCTCCCTCAGCACTGACCCTCCGACAGCGCGGCACATCCTCAGCACTGACCCTCCGACAGCGCGGCACTCCCTCAGCAGTGACCCTCCAACAGCGCGGCACTCCCTCAGCACTGACCCTCCGAAAGCGGCCCCCCCTGAGCACTGACCCTCCGACAGCGCGGCCCTCCCTCAGCACTGACCCTCCGACAGCGCGGCCCTCCCTCAGCACTGACCCTCCGACAGCGCGGCCCTCCCTCAGCACTGACCCTCCGACAGCGCGGCCCTCCCTCAGCACTGACCCTCCGACAGCGCGGCCCTCCCTCAGCACTGACCCTCCGACAGTGCGGCACTCCCTCAGCCCTGACCCTCCCGACAGTGCGGCACTCCCTCAGTACTGACCCTCCCGACAGTGCGGCACTCCCTCAGTACTGACCCTCCCGACAGTGCGGCACTCCCTCAGTACTGACCCTCCGACAGCGCGGCACTCCCTCAGTACTGACCCTCCGACAGCACGGTACTCCCTCAGCACTGACCCTCCCGACAGTGCGGCACTCCCTCAGCACTGACCCTCTGACAGTGCCCACTCCCTCAGCACTGACCCTCCCGACAGTGCTGCACTCCCTCAGCACTGACCCTCCGACAGCGCGGCACTCCCTCAGCACTGACCCTCCGACAGCGCTGCACTCCCTCAGCACTGACCTTCTGACAGCGCGGCACTCCCTCAGTCCTGACCCTCCGACAGCGCGGCGCTCCCTCAGTACTGACCCTCTGACAGTGCCCACTCCCTCAGCACTGACCTTCTGACAGCGCAGCACTCCCGCAGCACTGACCCTCTGACAGCGTGGCACTCCCTCAGCACTGACCCTCCGACAGCGCGGCCCTCCATCAGCGCGGCACTCCCTCAGCACTGACCTTCGGACAGTGCGGCACTCCCTCAGCACTGACCCTCCGACAGCGCGGCCCTCCCTCAGCACTGACCCTCTGACAGCGCGGCACACCCTCAGCACTGACCCTCCGACAGCGCGGCACTCCCTCAGCAGTGACCCTCCGACAGCGCGGCACTCCCTCAGCAGTGACCCTCCGAAAGCGGCCCCCCCTGAGCACTGACCCTCCGACAGCGCGGCCCTCCCTCAGCACTGACCCTCCGACAGCGCGGCCCTCCCTCAGCACTGACCCTCCGACAGCGCGGCCCTCCCTCAGCACTGACCCTCCGACAGCGCGGCCCTCCCTCAGCACTGACCCTCCGACAGAGCGGCCCTCCCTCAGCACTGACCCTCCGACAGAGCGCCCCTCCCTCAGCACTGACCCTCCGACAGAGCGCCCCTCCCTCAGCACTGACCCTCCGACAGCGCGCCCCTCCCTCAGCACTGACCCTCCGACAGCGGGCCCCTCCCTCAGCACTGACCCTCCGACAGCGCGGCCCTCCCTCAGCACTGACCCTCCGACAGTGCGGCACTCCCTCAGCCCTGACCCTCCCGACAGTGCGGCACTCTCTCAGTATTGACCCTCCCGACAGTGCGGCGCTCCCTCAGTACTGACCCTCCCGACAGTGCGGCACTCCCTCAGTACTGACCCTCCCGACAGTGCGGCACTCCCTCAGTACTGACCCTCCCGACAGTGCGGCACTCCCTCAGTACTGACCCTCCGACAGCGCGGCACTCCCTCAGTACTGACCCTCCGACAGCACGGTACTCCCTCAGCACTGACCCTCCCGACAGTGCGGCACTCCCTCAGCACTGACCCTCTGACAGTGCCCACTCCCTCAGCACTGACCCTCCCGACAGTGCTGCACTCCCTCAGCACTGACCCTCCGACAGCGCGGCACTCCCTCAGCACTGACCCTCCGACAGCGCTGCACTCCCTCAGCACTGACCTTCTGACAGCGCGGCACTCCCTCAGTCCTGACCCTCCGACAGCGCGGCGCTCCCTCAGTACTGACCCTCTGACAGTGCCCACTCCCTCAGCACTGACCTTCTGACAGCGCAGCACTCCCGCAGCACTGACCCTCTGACAGCGTGGCACTCCCTCAGCACTGACCCTCCGACAGCGCGGCCCTCCATCAGCGCGGCACTCCCTCAGCACTGACCTTCGGACAGTGCGGCACTCCCTCAGCACTGACCCTCCGACAGCGCGGCCCTCCCTCAGCACTGACCCTCTGACAGCGCGGCACACCCTCAGCACTGACCCTCCGACAGCGCGGCACTCCCTCAGCAGTGACCCTCCGACAGCGCGGCACTCCCTCAGCACTGACCCTCCGAAAGCGGCCCCCCCCTGAGCACTGACCCTCCGACAGCGCGGCCCTCCCTCAGCACTGACCCTCCGACAGCGCGGCCCTCCCTCAGCACTGACCCTCCGACAGCGCGGCCCTCCCTCAGCACTGACCCTCCGACAGAGCGGCCCTCCCTCAGCACTGACCCTCCGACAGAGCGCCCCTCCCTCAGCACTGACCCTCCGACAGAGCGCCCCTCCCTCAGCACTGACCCTCCGACAGCGCGCCCCTCCCTCAGCACTGACCCTCCGACAGCGGGCCCCTCCCTCAGCACTGACCCTCCGACAGCGCGGCCCTCCCTCAGCACTGACCCTCCGACAGCGCGGCCCTCCCTCAGCACTGACCAACCGACAGCGCGGCCCTCCCTCAGCACTGACCCTCCGACAGCGCGGCCCTCCCTCAGCACTGACCCTCCGACAGCGCGGCCCTCCCTCAGCACTGACCCTCCGACAGCGCAGCCCTCCCTCAGCACTGACCCTCCGACAGCGCGGCCCTCCCTCAGCACTGACCCTCCGACAGCGCGGCCCTCCCTCAGCACTGACCCTCCGACAGCGCGGCCCTCCCTCAGCACTGACCCTCCGACAGCGCGGCACTCCCTCAGCACTGACCCTCCGACAGCGCGGCACTCCCTCAGCACTGACCCTCCGACAGCGCGGCACTCCCTCAGCACTGACCCTCCGACAGCGCGGCACTCCCTCAGTACTGACCCTCCGACAGTGCGGCACTCCCTCAGTACTGACCCTCCGACAGTGTGGCGCTCCCTCAGTACTGACCCTCTGACAGTGCGGCACTCCCTCAGTACTGACCCTCCCGACAGTGCGGCGCTCCCTCAGTACTGACCCTCCGACAGTGCGGCGCTCCCTCAGTACTGACCCTCCGACAGTGCGGCGCTCCCTCAGTACTGACCTGCCGACAGTGCGGCGCTCCCTCAGTACTGACCCTCCGACAGTCCGGCACTCCCTCAGTACTGACCCTCCGACAGTGCGGCGCTCCCTCAGTACTGACCCTCCCGACAGTGCGGCGCTCCCTCAGTACTGCACCTCCGACAGCGCGGCGCTCCCTCAGCACTGACCCTCCGACAGCGCGGCCCTCCCTCAGCACTGACCCTCCGACAGCGTGGCACTCCCTCAGCACTGACCTTCGGACAGTGCGGCACTCCCTCAGCACTGACCCTCCGACAGCGCGGCCCTCCCTCAGCACTGACCCTCTGACAGCGCGGCACACCCTCAGCACTGACCCTCCGACACCGCGGCCTTCCGTCAGCACTGACCCTCCGACAGCGCGGCACATCCTCAGCAGTGACCCTCCGACAGCGCGGCCCTCCCTCAGCACTGACCCTCCGACAGCGCGGCCCTCCCTCAGCACTGACCCTCCGACAGCGCGGCCCTCCCTCAGCACTGACCCTCCGAAAGCGCGGCCCTCCCTCAGCACTGACCCTCCGACAGCGCGGCCCTCCCTCAGCACTGACCGTCCGACAGAGCGCCCCTCCCTCAGCACTGACCCTCCGACAGAGCGCCCCTCCCTCAGCACTGACCCTCCGACAGTGCGGCACTCCCTCAGCCCTGACCCTCCCGACAGTGCGGCACTCTCTCAGTATTGACCCTCCCGACAGTGCGGCGCTCCCTCAGTACTGACCCTCCCGACAGTGCCCACTCCCTCAGCACTGACCTTCTGACAGCGCAGCACTCCCGCAGCACTGACCCTCTGACAGCGTGGCACTCCCTCAGCACTGACCCTCCGACAGCGCGGCCCTCCATCAGCACTGACCCTCCGACAGCGCGGCCCTCCCTCAGCACTGACCTTCGGACAGTGCGGCACTCCCTCAGCACTGACCCTCCGACAGCGCGGCCCTCCCTCAGCACTGACCCTCTGACAGCGCGGCACTGCCTCAGCACTGACCCTCCGACACCGCGGCCCTCCCTCAGCACTGACCCTCCGACAGCGCGGCACATCCTCAGCACTGACCCTCCGACAGCGCGGCACTCCCTCAGCAGTGACCCTCCGACAGCGCGGCACTCCCTCAGCACTGACCCTCCGAAAGCGGCCCCCCCTGAGCACTGACCCTCCGACAGCGCGGCCCTCCCTCAGCACTGACCCTCCGACAGCGCGGCCCTCCCTCAGCACTGACCCTCCGACAGCGCGGCCCTCCCTCAGCACTGACCCTCCGACAGCGCGGCCCTCCCTCAGCACTGACCCTCCGACAGCGCGGCCCTCCCTCAGCACTGACCCTCCGACAGAGCGCCCCTCCCTCAGCACTGACCCTCCGACAGCGCGCCCCTCCCTCAGCACTGACCCTCCGACAGCGGGCCCCTCCCTCAGCACTGACCCTACGACAGCGCGGCCCTCCCTCAGCACTGACCCTCCGACAGCGCGGCCCTCCCTCAGCACTGACCAACCGACAGCGCGGCCCTCCCTCAGCACTGACCCTCCGACAGCGCGGCCCTCCCTCAGCACTGACCCTCCGACAGCGCGGCCCTCCCTCAGCACTGACCCTCCGACAGCGCGGCCCTCCCTCAGCACTGACCCTCCGACAGCGCGGCGCTCCCTCAGCACTGACCCTCCGACAGCGCGGCCCTCCCTCAGCACTCACCCTCCGACAGCGCGGCACTCCCTCAGCACTGACCCTCCGACAGCGCGGCACTCCCTCAGCACTGACCCTCCGACAGCGCGGCACTCCCTCAGCACTGACCCTCCGACAGCGCGGCACTCCCTCAGCACTGACCCTCCGACAGCGCGGCGCTCCCTCAGTACTGACCCTCCCGACAGTGCGGCACTCCCTCAGTACTGACTCTCCAGACAGTGCGGCGCTCCCTCAGTACTGACCCTCCGACAGTGCGGCGCTCCCTCAGTACTGACCCTCCCGACAGTACGGCGCTCCCTCAGTACTGACCCTCCTACAGTGCGGCGCTCCCTCAGTGCTGACCCTCCGACAGTGCGGCGCTCCCTCAGTACTGACCCTCTGACAGTTCCCACTCCCTCAGCACTGACCCTCTGACAGTGCCCACTCCCTCAGCACTGACCCTCCCGACAGTGCGGCACTCTCTCAGTATTGACCCTCCCGACAGTGCGGCGCTCCCTCAGTACTGACCCTCCCGACAGTGCGGCACTCCCTCAGTACTGACCCTCCCGACAGCGCGGCGCTCCCTCAGTACTGACCCTCCGACAGCGCGGCACTCCCTCAGTACTGACCCTCTGACAGCGCGGCACTCCCTCAGTACTGACCCTCCGACAGCGCGGCACTCCCTCAGCACTGACCCTCCGACAGCGCGGCCCTCCCTCAGCACTCACCCTCCGACAGCACGGTACTCCCTCAGCACTGACCCTCCCGACAGTGCGGCACTCCCTCAGCACTGACCCTCTGACAGTTCCCACTCCCTCAGCACTGACCCTCTGACAGTGCCCACTCCCTCAGCACTGACCCTCCGACAGCGCGGCACTCCCTCAGCACTGACCCTCCGACAGCGCGGCACTCCCTCAGCACTGACCTTCTGACAGCGCGGCACTCCCTCAGTACTGACCCTCCGACAGCGCGGCGCTCCCTCAGTACTGACCCTCTGACAGTGCCCACTCCCTCAGCACTGACCTTCTGACAGCGCAGCACTCCCGCAGCACTGACCCTCTGACAGCGTGGCACTCCCTCAGCACTGACCCTCCGACAGCGCGGCCCTCCATCAGCACTGACCCTCCGACAGCGCGGCACTCCCTCAGCACTGACCTTCGGACAGTGCGGCACTCCCTCAGCACTGACCTTCGGACAGTGCGGCACTCCCTCAGCACTGACCCTCCGACAGCGCGGCCCTCCCTCAGCACTGACCCTCCGACAGCGCGGCACATCCTCAGCACTGACCCTCCGACAGCGTGGCACTCCCTCAGCAGTGACCCTCCAACAGCGCGGCCCTCCCTCAGCACTGACCCTCCGACAGCGCGGCCCCCCCTGAGCACTGACCCTCCGACAGCGCGGCCCTCCCTCAGCACTGACCCTCCGACAGCGCGGCCCTCCCTCAGCACTGACCCTCCGACAGCGCGACCCTCCCTCAGCACTGACCCTCCGACAGAGCGCCCCTCCTTCAGCACTCATCCACCGACAGAGCGCCCCTCCCTCAGCACTGACCCTCCGACAGCGCGCCCCTCCCTCAGCACTGACCCTCCGACAGCGGGCCCCTCCCTCAGCACTGACCCTCCGACAGCGCGGCCCTCCCTCAGCACTGACCCTCCGACAGCGCGGCCCTCCCTCAGCACTGACCCTCCGACAGCGCGGCCCTCCCTCAGCACTGACCAACCGACAGCGCGGCCCTCCCTCAGCACTGACCCTCCGACAGCGCGGCCCTCCCTCAGCACTGACCCTCCGACAGCGCGGCCCTCCCTCAGCACTGACCCTCCGACAGCGCGGCCCTCCCTCAGCACTGACCCTCCGACAGCGCGGCCCTCCCTCAGCACTGACCCTCCGACAGCGCGGCCCTCCCTCAGCACTGACCCTCCGACAGCGCGGCCCTCCCTCAGCACTGACCCTCCGACAGCGCGGCCCTCCCTCAGCACTGACCCTCCGACAGCGCGGCGCTCCCTCAGCACTGACCCTCCGACAGCGCGGCCCTCCCTCAGCACTCACCCTCCGACAGCGCGGCACTCCCTCAGCACTGACCCTCCGACAGCGCGGCCCTCCCTCAGCACTCACCCTCCGACAGCGCGGCACTCCCTCAGCACTGACCCTCCGACAGCGCGGCGCTCCCTCAGTACTGACCCTCCCGACAGTGCGGCACTCCCTCAGTACTGACTCTCCAGACAGTGCGGCGCTCCCTCAGTACTGACCCTCCGACAGTGCGGCGCTCCCTCAGTACTGACCCTCCCGACAGTGCGGCGCTCCCTCAGTACTGACCCTCCTACAGTGCGGCGCTCCCTCAGTGCTGACCCTCCGACAGTGCGGCGCTCCCTCAGTACTGACCCTCTGACAGTTCCCACTCCCTCAGCACTGACCCTCTGACAGTGCCCACTCCCTCAGCACTGACCCTCCCGACAGTGCGGCACTCTCTCAGTATTGACCCTCCCGACAGTGCGGCGCTCCCTCAGTACTGACCCTCCCGACAGTGCGGCACTCCCTCAGTACTGACCCTCCCGACAGCGCGGCGCTCCCTCAGTACTGACCCTCCGACAGCGCGGCACTCCCTCAGTACTGACCCTCTGACAGCGCGGCACTCCCTCAGCACTGACCCTCCGACAGCGCGGCACTCCCTCAGCACTGACCCTCCGACAGCGCGGCCCCCCCTCAGCACTGACCCTCCGACAGCGCGGCCCTCCCTCAGCACTGACCCTCCGACAGTGCGGCACTCCCTCAGCACTGACCCTCCTGACAGTGCGGCACTCCCTCAGCACTGACCCTCCTGACAGCGCGGCACTCCCTCAGCACTAACTCTCTGACAGCGCGGCACTCCCTCAGCACTGACCGTCCGACAGCGTGGCACATCCTCAGCACTGACCCTCTGACAGTGCGGCACTCCCTCAGTACTGACCCTCCCGACAGTGCGGCACTCTCTCAGTATTGACACTCCCGACAGTGCGGCGCTCCCTCAGTACTGACCCTCCCGACAGTGCGGCACTCCCTCAGTACTGAACCTCCCGACAGTGCGGCGCTCCCTCAGTACTGACCCTCCGACTGCGCGGCCCCCCCTCAGCACTGACCCTCCGACAGCGCGGCCCTCCCTCAGCACTGACCCTCCGACAGCGCGGCACTCCCTCAGCACTGACCCTCCGACAGCGCGGCACTCCCTCAGCACTGACCATCTGACAGCGCGGCACTCCCTCAGCACTGACCGTACAACAGCGTGGCACATCCTCAGCACTGACCCTCTGACAGCGCGGCACTCCCTCAGCACTGACCTTCTGACAGCGCGGCACTCCCTCAGCACTGACCCTCTGACAGTACGGCACTCCCTCAGCACTGACCCTCTGACAGTGCGGCACTCCCTCAGCACTGACCCTCCGACAGTGCGGCACTCCCTCAGCACTGACCCTCCCGACAGTGCGGCGCTCCCTCAGTACTGACCCTCCCGACAGTGCGGCGCTCCCTCAGTACTGAACCTCCGACAGCGCGGCCCCCCCTCAGCACTGACCCTCCGACAGCGCGGCACTCCCTCAGCACTGACCCTCCGACAGCGCGGCACTCCCTCAGCACTGACCCTCCGACAGCGCGGCACTCCCTCAGCACTGACCCTCCGACAGCGCGGCACTCCCTCAGCACTGACCGTACGACAGCGTGGCACATCCTCAGCACTGACCCTCTGACAGCGCGGCACTCCCTCTGCACTGACCTTCTGACAGCGCGGCACTCCCTCAGCACTGACCCTCTAACAGTACGGCACTCCCTCAGCACTGACCCTCTGACAGTGCGGCACTCCCTCAGCACTGACCCTCCGACAGTGCAGCACTCCCTCAGCACTGACCCTCCCGACAGTGCGGCACTCCCTCAGTACTGACCCTCCGACAGTGCGGCACTCCCTCAGTACTCACCCTCCGACAGTGCGGCACTCCCTCAGCACTGACCCTCTGACAGCGCGGCACTCCCTCAGCACTGACCATCTGACAGCGCGGCACTCCCTCAGCACTGACCGTCCGACAGCGTGGCACATCCTCAGCACTGACCCTCTGACAGTACGGCACTCCCTCAGCACTGACCCTCTGACAGTGCGACACTCCCTCAGCACTGACCCGCCGACAGTGCAGCACTCCCTCAGTACTGACCCTCCCGACTGTGCGGCACTCCCTCAGTACTGACCCTCCCGACAGTGCGGCACTCTCTCAGTATTGACCCTCCCGACAGTGCGGCACTCCCTCAGTACTGACCCTCCGACAGTGCGGCGCTCACTCAGTACTGACCCTCCCGACAGTGCGGCACTCTCTCAGTATTGACCCTCCCTCAGTACGGCGCTCCCTCAGTACGGCGCTCCCTCAGTACTGACCCTCCGACAGCGCGGCACTCCCTCAGTACTGACCCTCTGACAGCGCGGCACTCCCTCAGCACTGACCCTCCGACAGCGCGGCCCTCCCTCAGCACTGACCCTCCGACAGCGCGGCCCCCCCCTCAGCACTGGCCCTCCGACAGCGCGGCCCTCCCTCAGCACTGACCCTCCGACAGCGCGGCACTCCCTCAGCACTGACCCTCCCGACAGTGCGGCCCCCCCTCAGCACTGACCCTCCGACAGCGCGGCACTCCCTCAGCACTGACCCTCTGACAGCGCGGCACTCCCTCAGCACTGACCCTCTGACAGCGCGGCACTCCCTCAGCACTGACCCTCCGACAGCGCGGCACTCCCTCAGCACTGACCCTCCGACAGCGCTGCACTCCCTCAGCACTGACCTTCTGACAGCGCGGCACTCCCTCAGTCCTGACCCTCCGACAGCGCGGCGCTCCCTCAGTACTGACCCTCTGACAGTGCCCACTCCCTCAGCACTGACCTTCTGACAGCGCAGCACTCCCCCTCTGACAGCGTGGCACTCCCTCAGCACTGACCCTCCGACAGCGCGGCCCTCCATCAGCGCGGCACTCCCTCAGCACTGACCTTCGGACAGTGCGGCACTCCCTCAGCACTGACCCTCCGACAGCGCGGCCCTCCCTCAGCACTGACCCTCTGACAGCGCGGCACACCCTCAGCACTGACCCTCCGACAGCGCGGCACTCCCTCAGCACTGACCCTCCGAAAGCGGCCCCCCCTGAGCACTGACCCTCCGACAGCGCGGCCCTCCCTCAGCACTGACCCTCCGACAGCGCGGCCCTCCCTCAGCACTGACCCTCCGACAGCGCGGCCCTCCCTCAGCACTGACCCTCCGACAGCGCGGCCCTCCCTCAGCACTGACCCTCCGACAGCGCGGCCCTCCCTCAGCACTGACCCTCCGACAGAGCGCCCCTCCCTCAGCACTGACCCTCCGACAGAGCGCCCCTCCCTCAGCACTGACCCTCCGACAGAGCGCCCCTCCCTCAGCACTGACCCTCCGACAGAGTGCCCCTCCCTCAGCACTGACCCTCCGACAGCGCGCCCCTCCCTCAGCACTGACCCTCCGACAGCGCGCCCCTCCCTCAGCACTGACCCTCCGACAGCGCGGCCCTCCCTCAGCACTGACCCTCCGACAGCGCGGCCCTCCCTCAGCACTGACCAACCGACAGCGCGGCCCTCCCTCAGCACTGACCCTCCGACAGCGCGGCCCTCCCTCAGCACTGACCCTCCGACAGCGCGGCCCTCCCTCAGCACTGACCCTCCGACAGCGCGTCCCTCCCTCAGCACTGACCCTCCGACAGCGCGGCCCTCCCTCAGCACTGACCCTCTGACAGTTCCCACTCCCTCAGCACTGACCCTCCGACAGCGCGGCACTCCCTCAGCACTGACCCTCCGACAGCGCGGCACTCCCTCAGCACTGACCTTCTGACAGCGCGGCACTCCCTCAGTACTGACCCTCCGACAGCGCGGCCCTCCCTCAGCACTGACCCTCCGACAGCGCGGCACTCCCTCAGCACTGACCCTCCGACAGCGCGGCACTCCCTCAGCACTGACCCTCCGACAGCGCGGCACTCCCTCAGCACTGACCCTCGGACAGCGCGGCACTCCCTCAGTACTGACCCTCCGACAGTGCGGCACTCCCTCAGTACTGACCCTCCCGACAGCGCGGCACTCCCTCAGCACTGACCCTCCGACAGCGCGGCACTCCCTCAGCACTGACCCTCCGACAGCGCGGCACTCCCTCAGCACTGACCCTCGGACAGCGCGGCACTCCCTCAGTACTGACCCTCTGACAGTGCGGCACTCCCTCAGTACTGACCCTCCGACAGTGCGGCGCTCCCTCAGTACTGACCCTCCGACAGTGCGGCGCTCCCTCAGTACTGACCTGCCGACAGTGCGGCGCTCCCTCAGTACTGACCCTCCGACACCGCGGCCTTCCGTCAGCACTGACCCTCCGACAGCGCGGCACATCCTCAGCAGTGACCCTCCGACAGCGCGGCCCTCCCTCAGCACTGACCCTCCGACAGCGCGGCCCTCCCTCAGCACTGACCCTCCGACAGCGCGGCCCTCCCTCAGCACTGACCCTCCGAAAGCGCGGCCCTCCCTCAGCACTGACCCTCCGACAGCGCGGCCCTCCCTCAGCACTGACCGTCCGACAGAGCGCCCCTCCCTCAGCACTGACCCTCCGACAGAGCGCCCCTCCCTCAGCACTGACCCTCCGACAGTGCGGCACTCCCTCAGCCCTGACCCTCCCGACAGTGCGGCACTCTCTCAGTATTGACCCTCCCGACAGTGCGGCGCTCCCTCAGTACTGACCCTCCCGACAGTGCGGCACTCCCTCAGTACTGACCCTCCCGACAGTGCGGCACTCCCTCAGTACTGACCCTCCCGACAGTGCGGCACTCCCTCAGTACTGACCCTCCGACAGCGCGGCACTCCCTCAGTACTGACCCTCCGACAGCACGGTACTCCCTCAGCACTGACCCTCCCGACAGTGCGGCACTCCCTCAGCACTGACCCTCTGACAGTTCCCACTCCCTCAGCACTGACCCTCTGACAGTGCCCACTCCCTCAGCACTGACCCTCCCGACAGTGCTGCACTCCCTCAGCACTGACCCTCCGACAGCGCGGCACTCCCTCAGCACTGACCCTCCGACAGCGCGGCACTCCCTCAGCACTGACCTTCTGACAGCGCGGCACTCCCTCAGTACTGACCCTCCGACAGCGCGGCGCTCCCTCAGTACTGACCCTCTGACAGTGCCCACTCCCTCAGCACTGACCTTCTGACAGCGCAGCACTCCCGCAGCACTGACCCTCTGACAGCGTGGCACTCCCTCAGCACTGACCCTCCGACAGCGCGGCCCTCCATCAGCACTGACCCTCCGACAGCGCGGCACTCCCTCAGCACTGACCTTCGGACAGTGCGGCACTCCCTCAGCACTGACCCTCCGACAGCGCGGCCCTCCCTCAGCACTGACCCTCTGACAGCGCGGCACTGCCTCAGCACTGACCCTCCGACACCGCGGCCCTCCCTCAGCACTGACCCTCCGACAGCGCGGCACATCCTCAGCACTGACCCTCCGACAGCGCGGCACTCCCTCAGCAGTGACCCTCCGACAGCGCGGCACTCCCTCAGCACTGACCCTCCGAAAGCGGCCCCCCCTGAGCACTGACCCTCCGACAGCGCGGCCCTCCCTCAGCACTGACCCTCCGACAGCGCGGCCCTCCCTCAGCACTGACCCTCCGACAGCGCGGCCCTCCCTCAGCACTGACCCTCCGACAGCGCGGCCCTCCCTCAGCACTGACCCTCCGACAGAGCGCCCCTCCCTCAGCACTGACCCTCCGACAGAGCGCCCCTCCCTCAGCACTGACCCTCCGACAGCGCGCCCCTCCCTCAGCACTGACCCTCCGACAGCGGGCCCCTCCCTCAGCACTGACCCTCCGACAGCGCGGCCCTCCCTCAGCACTGACCCTCCGACAGCGCGGCCCTCCCTCAGCACTGACCAACCGACAGCGCGGCCCTCCCTCAGCACTGACCCTCCGACAGCGCGGCCCTCCCTCAGCACTGACCCTCCGACAGCGCGGCCCTCCCTCAGCACTGACCCTCCGACAGCGCGGCCCTCCCTCAGCACTGACCCTCCGACAGCGCGGCGCTCCCTCAGCACTGACCCTCCGACAGCGCGGCCCTCCCTCAGCACTCACCCTCCGACAGCGCGGCACTCCCTCAGCACTGACCCTCCGACAGCGCGGCACTCCCTCAGCACTGACCCTCCGACAGCGCGGCACTCCCTCAGCACTGACCCTCCGACAGCGCGGCACTCCCTCAGCACTGACCCTCCGACAGCGCGGCGCTCCCTCAGTACTGACCCTCCCGACAGTGCGGCACTCCCTCAGTACTGACTCTCCAGACAGTGCGGCGCTCCCTCAGTACTGACCCTCCGACAGTGCGGCGCTCCCTCAGTACTGACCCTCCCGACAGTACGGCGCTCCCTCAGTACTGACCCTCCTACAGTGCGGCGCTCCCTCAGTGCTGACCCTCCGACAGTGCGGCGCTCCCTCAGTACTGACCCTCTGACAGTTCCCACTCCCTCAGCACTGACCCTCTGACAGTGCCCACTCCCTCAGCACTGACCCTCCCGACAGTGCGGCACTCTCTCAGTATTGACCCTCCCGACAGTGCGGCGCTCCCTCAGTACTGACCCTCCCGACAGTGCGGCACTCCCTCAGTACTGACCCTCCCGACAGCGCGGCGCTCCCTCAGTACTGACCCTCCGACAGCGCGGCACTCCCTCAGTACTGACCCTCTGACAGCGCGGCACTCCCTCAGTACTGACCCTCCGACAGCGCGGCACTCCCTCAGTACTGACCCTCTGACAGCGCGGCACTCCCTCAGCACTGACCCTCCGACAGCGCGGCCCTCCCTCAGCACTCACCCTCCGACAGCACGGTACTCCCTCAGCACTGACCCTCTGACAGTTCCCACTCCCTCAGCACTGACCCTCTGACAGTGCCCACTCCCTCAGCACTGACCCTCCGACAGCGCGGCACTCCCTCAGCACTGACCCTCCGACAGCGCGGCACTCCCTCAGCACTGACCTTCTGACAGCGCGGCACTCCCTCAGTACTGACCCTCCGACAGCGCGGCGCTCCCTCAGTACTGACCCTCTGACAGTGCCCACTCCCTCAGCACTGACCTTCTGACAGCGCGGCACTCCCGCAGCACTGACCCTCTGACAGCGTGGCACTCCCTCAGCACTGACCCTCCGACAGCGCGGCCCTCCATCAGCACTGACCCTCCGACAGCGCGGCCCTCCCTCAGCACTGACCCTCCGACAGCGCGGCCCTCCCTCAGCACTGACCCTCTGACAGCGCGGCACACCCTCAGCACTGACACTCCGACACCGCGGCCCTCCCTCAGCACTGACCCTCCGACAGCGCGGCACATCCTCAGCACTGACCCTCCGACAGCGCGGCACTCCCTCAGCAGTGACCCTCCGACAGCGCGGCCCTCCCTCAGCACTGACCCTCCGACAGCGCGGCCCCCCCTGAGCACTGACACTCCGACAGCGCGGCCCTCCCTCAGCACTGACCCTCCGACAGCGCGGCCCTCCCTCAGCACTGACCCTCCGACAGCGCGACCCTCCCTCAGCACTGACCCTCCGACAGAGCGCCCCTCCCTCAGCACTCACCCACCGACAGAGCGCCCCTCCCTCAGCACTGACCCTCCGACAGCGCGCCCCTCCCTCAGCACTGACCCTCCGACAGCGGGCCCCTCCCTCAGCACTGACCCTCCGACAGCGCGGCCCTCCCTCAGCACTGACCCTCCGACAGCGCGGCCCTCCCTCAGCACTAACCCTCCGACAGCGCGGCCCTCCCTCAGCACTGACCCTCCGACAGCGCGGCCCTCCCTCAGCACTGACCCTCCGACAGCGCGGCCCTCCCTCAGCACTGACCCTCCGACAGCGCGGCCCTCCCTCAGCACTGACCCTCCGACAGCGCGGCCCTCCCTCAGCACTGACCCTCCGACAGCGCGGCCCTCCCTCAGCACTCACCCTCCGACAGCGCGGCACTCCCTCAGCACTGACCCTCCGACAGCGCGGCGCTCCCTCAGTACTGACCCTCCCGACAGTGCGGCACTCCCTCAGTACTGACTCCCCAGACAGTGCGGCGCTCCCTCAGTACTGACCCTCCGACAGTGCGGTGCTCCCTCAGTACTGACCCTCCCGACAGTGCGGCGCTTCCTCAGTACTGACCCTGCTACAGTGCGGCGCTCCCTCAGTGCTGACCCTCCGACAGTGCGGCGCTCCCTCAGTACTGACCCTCTGACAGTTCCCACTCCCTCAGCACTGACCCTCTGACAGTGCCCACTCCCTCAGCACTGACCCTCCCGACAGTGCGGCACTCTCTCAGTATTGACCCTCCCGACAGTGCGGCGCTCCCTCAGTACTGACCCTCCCGACAGTGCGGCACTCCCTCAGTACTGACCCTCCCGACAGCGCGGCGCTCCCTCAGTACTGACCCTCCGACAGCGCGGCACTCCCTCAGTACTGACCCTCTGACAGCGCGGCACTCCCTCAGCACTCACCCTCCGACAGCGCGGCACTCCCTCAGCACTCACCCTCCGACAGCGCGGCCCCCCCTCAGCACTGACCCTCCGACAGCGCGGCCCTCCCTCAGCACTGACCCTCCGACAGTGCGGCACTCCCTCAGCACTGACCCTCCTGACAGTGCGGCACTCCCTCAGCACTGACCCTCCTGACAGCGCGGCACTCCCTCAGCACTGACTCTCTGACAGCGCGGCACTCCCTCAGCACTGACCGTCCGACAGCGTGGCACATCCTCAGCACTGACCCTCTGACAGTGCGGCACTCCCTCAGTACTGACCCTCCCGACAGTGCGGCACTCTCTCAGTATTGACACTCCCGACAGTGCGGCGCTCCCTCAGTACTGACCCTCCCGACAGTGCGGCACTCCCTCAGTACTGAACCTCCCGACAGTGCGGCGCTCCCTCAGTACTGACCCTCCGACTGCGCGGCCCCCCCTCAGCACTGACCCTCCGACAGCGCGGCCCTCCCTCAGCACTGACCCTCCGACAGCGCGGCACTCCCTCAGCACTGACCCTCCGACAGCGCGGCACTCCCTCAGCACTGACCATCTGACAGCGCGGTACTCCCTCAGCACTGACCGTACAACAGCGTGGCACATCCTCAGCACTGACCCTCTGACAGCGCGGCACTCCCTCAGCACTGACCTTCTGACAGCGCGGCACTCCCTCAGCACTGACCCTCTGACAGTACGGCACTCCCTCAGCACTGACCCTCTGACAGTGCGGCACTCCCTCAGCACTGACCCTCCGACAGTGCGGCACTCCCTCAGCACTGACCCTCCCGACAGTGCGGCGCTCCCTCAGTACTGACCCTCCCGACAGTGCGGCGCTCCCTCAGTACTGAACCTCCGACAGCGCGGCCCCCCCTCAGCACTGACCCTCCGACAGCGCGGCACTCCCTCAGCACTGACCCTCCGACAGCGCGGCACTCCCTCAGCACTGACCCTCCGACAGCGCGGCACTCCCTCAGCACTGACCCTCCGACAGCGCGGCACTCCCTCAGCACTGACCGTACGACAGCGTGGCACATCCTCAGCACTGACCCTCTGACAGCGCGGCACTCCCTCTGCACTGACCTTCTGACAGCGCGGCACTCCCTCAGCACTGACCCTCTGACAGTGCGGCGCTCCCTCAGTACTGACCCTCCCGACAGTGCGGCGCTCCCTCAGTACTGAACCTCCGACAGCGCGGCCCCCCCTCAGCACTGACCCTCCGACAGCGCGGCACTCCCTCAGCACTGACCCTCCGACAGCGCGGCACTCCCTCAGCACTGACCCTCCGACAGCGCGGCACTCCCTCAGCACTGACCCTCCGACAGCGCGGCACTCCCTCAGCACTGACCGTACGACAGCGTGGCACATCCTCAGCACTGACCCTCTGACAGCGCGGCACTCCCTCTGCACTGACCTTCTGACAGCGCGGCACTCCCTCAGCACTGACCCTCTAACAGTACGGCACTCCCTCAGCACTGACCCTCTGACAGTGCGGCACTCCCTCAGCACTGACCCTCCGACAGTGCAGCACTCCCTCAGCACTGACCCTCCCGACAGTGCGGCACTCCCTCAGTACTGACCCTCCGACAGTGCGGCACTCCCTCAGTACTCACCCTCCGACAGTGCGGCACTCCCTCAGCACTGACCCTCTGACAGCGCGGCACTCCCTCAGCACTGACCCTCTGACAGCGCGGCACTCCCTCAGCACTGACCATCTGACAGCGCGGCACTCCCTCAGCACTGACCGTCCGACAGCGTGGCACATCCTCAGCACTGACCCTCTGACAGTACGGCACTCCCTCAGCACTGACCCTCTGACAGTGCGACACTCCCTCAGCACTGACCCGCCGACAGTGCAGCACTCCCTCAGTACTGACCCTCCCGACTGTGCGGCACTCCCTCAGTACTGACCCTCCCGACAGTGCGGCACTCCCTCAGTACTGACCCTCCCGACAGTGCGGCACTCCCTCAGTACTGACCCTCCGACAGTGCGGCACTCCCTCAGTACTGACCCTCCCGACAGTGCGGCACTCTCTCAGTATTGACCCTCCCGACAGTGCGGCACTCCCTCAGTACTGACCCTCCGACAGTGCGGCGCTCACTCAGTACTGACCCTCCCGACAGTGCGGCACTCTCTCAGTATTGACCCTCCCTCAGTACGGCGCTCCCTCAGTACGGCGCTCCCTCAGTACTGAGCCTCTGACAGCGCGGCACTCCCTCAGCACTGACCCCCCGACAGCGCGGCCCTCCCTCAGCACTGACCCTCCGACAGCGCGGCCCCCCCCTCAGCACTGGCCCTCCGACAGCGCGGCCCTCCCTCAGCACTGACCCTCCGACAGCGCGGCACTCCCTCAGCACTGACCCTCCCGACAGCGCGGCACTCCCTCAGCACTGACCCTCTGACAGCGCGGCACTCCCTCAGCACTGACCATCCGACAGCGTGGCACATCCTCAGCACTGACCCTCTGACAGCGCGGCACTCCCTCAGCACTGACCTTCTGACAGCGCGGCACTCCCTCAGCACTGACCCTCTGACAGTACGGCACTCCCTCAGCACTGACCCTCTGACAGTACGGCACTCCCTCAGCACTGACCCGCCGACAGTGCAGCACTCCCTCAGTACTGACCCTCCCGACAGTGCGGCACTCCCTCAGTACTGACCCTCCCGACAGTGCGGCACTCCCTCAGTACTGACCCTCCCGACAGTGCGGCACTCCCTCAGTACTGACCCTCCCGACAGTGCGGCACTCTCTCAGTATTGACCCTCCCGACAGTGCGGCACTCCCTCAGTACTGACCCTCCCGACAGTGCGGCGCTCCCACAGTACTGACCCTCCGACAGCGCGGCACTCCCTCAGTACTGACCCTCCGACAGCGCGGCACTCCCTCAGCACTGACCCTCCGACAGCGCGGCCCTCCCTCAGCACTGACCCTCCGACAGCGCGGCACTCCCTCAGCACTGACCCTCCGACAGCGCGGCCCTCCCTCAGCACTGACCCTCCCGACAGTGCGGCCCCCCCTCAGCACTGACCCTCCGACAGCGCGGCACTCCCTCAGCACTGACCCTCTGACAGCGCGGCACTCCCTCAGCACTGACCATCTGACAGCGCGGCACTCCCTCAGCACTGACCGTCCGACAGCGTGGCACATCCTCAGCACTGACCCTCTGACAGCGCGGCACTCCCTCAGCACTGACCCTCTGACAGCGCGGCACTCCCTCAGCACTGACCCTCCGACAGCGCGGCACTCCCTCAGCACTGACCCTCCGACAGCGCGGCCCTCCCTCAGCACTGACCCTCCCGACAGTGCGGCCCCCCCTCAGCACTGACCCTCCGACAGCGCGGCACTCCCTCAGCACTGACCCTCTGACAGCGCGGCACTCCCTCAGCACTGACCATCTGACAGCGCGGCACTCCCTCAGCACTGACAGTCCGACAGCGTGGCACATCCTCAGCACTGACCCTCTGACAGCGCGGCACTCCCTCAGCACTGACCCTCTGACAGCGCGGCACTCCCTCAGCACTGACCCTCCGACAGCGCGGCACTCCCTCAGCACTGACCCTCCGACAGCGCGGCACTCCCTCAGCACTGACCTTCTGACAGCGCGGCACTCCCTCAGCACTGACCCTCCGACAGCGCGGCACTCCCTCAGCACTGACCCTCTGACAGCGCGGCACTCCCTCAGCACTGACCCGCCGACAGTACGGCACTCCCTCAGCACTGACCCGCCGACAGTGCGGCACTCCCTCAGCACTGACCCTCCCGACAGTGCGGCACTCCCTCAGTACTGACCCTCCCGACAGTGCGGCACTCCCTCAGTCCTGACCCTCCCGACAGTGCGGCACTCTCTCAGTATTGACCCTCCGACAGTGTGGCGCTCCCTCAGCACTGACCCTCCGACAGTGCGGCACTCCCTCAGTACTGACCCTCCGACAGTGCGGCACTCCCTCAGTACTGACCCTCCCGACAGTGCGGCACTCTCTCAGTATTGACCCTCCCGACAGTGCGGCACTCCCTCAGTACTGACCCTCCGACAGTGCGGCGCTCACTCAGTACTGACCCTCCCGACAGTGCGGCACTCTCTCAGTATTGACCCTCCCTCAGTACGGCGCTCCCTCAGTACTGACCCTCCGACAGCGCGGCACTCCCTCAGTACTGACCCTCTGACAGCGCGGCACTCCCTCAGCACTGACCCTCCGACAGCGCGGCCCTCCCTCAGCACTGACCCTCCGACAGCGCGGCCCCCCCCTCAGCACTGGCCCTCCGACAGCGCGGCCCTCCCTCAGTACTGACCCTCCCGACAGTGCGGCACTCCCTCAGTACTGACCCTCCCGACAGTGCGGCACTCTCTCAGTATTGACCCTCCCGACAGTGCGGCACTCCCTCAGTACTGACCCTCCCGACAGTGCGGCGCTCCCACAGTACTGACCCTCCGACAGCGCGGCACTCCCTCAGTACTGACCCTCCGACAGCGCGGCACTCCCTCAGCACTGACCCTCCGACAGCGCGGCCCTCCCTCAGCACTGACCCTCCGACAGCGCGGCACTCCCTCAGCACTGACCCTCCGACAGCGCGGCCCTCCCTCAGCACTGACCCTCCCGACAGTGCGGCCCCCCCTCAGCACTGACCCTCCGACAGCGCGGCACTCCCTCAGCACTGACCCTCTGACAGCGCGGCACTCCCTCAGCACTGACCCTCTGACAGCGCGGCACTCCCTCAGCACTGACCATCTGACAGCGCGGCACTCCCTCAGCACTGACCGTCTGACAGCGTGGCACATCCTCAGCACTGACCCTCTGACAGCGCGGCACTCCCTCAGCACTGACCCTCTGACAGCGCGGCACTCCCTCAGCACTGACCCTCCGACAGCGCGGCACTCCCTCAGCACTGACCCTCCGACAGCGCGGCACTCCCTCAGCACTGACCCTCCGACAGCGCGGCCCTCCCTCAGCACTGACCCTCCCGACAGTGCGGCCCCCCCTCAGCACTGACCCTCCGACAGCGCGGCACTCCCTCAGCACTGACCCTCTGACAGCGCGGCACTCCCTCAGCACTGACCCTCTGACAGCGCGGCACTCCCTCAGCACTGACCATCTGACAGCGCGGCACTCCCTCAGCACTGACCGTCCGACAGCGTGGCACATCCTCAGCACTGACCCTCTGACAGCGCGGCACTCCCTCAGCACTGACCCTCTGACAGCGCGGCACTCCCTCAGCACTGACCCTCTGACAGCGCGGCACTCCCTCAGCACTGACCTTCTGACAGCGCGGCACTCCCTCAGCACTGACCCTCCGACAGCGCGGCACTCCCTCAGCACTGACCCTCTGACAGTGCGGCACTCCCTCAGCACTGACCCGCCGACAGTACGGCACTCCCTCAGCACTGACCCGCCGACAGTGCGGCACTCCCTCAGTACTGACCCTCCGACAGCGTGGCACTCCCTCAGCACTGACCATCTGACAGCGCGGCACTCCCTCAGCACTGACCGTCCGACAGCGTGGCACATCCTCAGCACTGACCCTCTGACAGCGCGGCACTCCCTCAGCACTGACCCTCTGACAGCGCGGCACTCCCTCAGCACTGACCCTCTGACAGCGCGGCACTCCCTCAGCACTGACCCGCCGACAGTGCGGCACTCCCTCAGCACTGACCCGCCGACAGTGCGGCACTCCCTCAGTACTGACCCTCCCGACAGTGCGGCACTCCCTCAGTACTGACCCTCCCGACAGTGCGGCACTCCCTCAGTACTGACCCTCCCGACAGTGCGGCACTCCCTCAGTACTGACCCTCCCGACAGTGCGGCACTCCCTCAGTCCTGACCCTCCCGACAGTGCGGCACTCTCTCAGTACTGACCCTCCGACAGTGTGGCGCTCCCTCAGCACTGACCCTCCGACAGTGCGGCACTCCCTCAGTACTGACCCTCCGACAGTGCGGCACTCCCTCAGTACTGACCCTCCCGACAGTGCGGCACTCCCTCAGTACTGACCCTCCCGACAGTGTGGCACTCCCTCAGCACTGACCCTCTGACAGTGCGGCACTCCCTCAGCACTGACCCGCCGACAGTACGGCACTCCCTCAGCACTGACCCGCCGACAGTGCGGCGCTCCCTCAGTACTGACCCTCCCGACAGTGCGGCACTCCCTCAGTACTGACCCTCCCGACAGTGCGGCACTCCCTCAGTCCTGACCCTCCCGACAGTGCGGCACTCTCTCAGTACTGACCCTCCCGACAGTGCGGCACTCCCTCAGTACTGACCCTCCGACAGTGCGGCACTCCCTCAGCACTGACCCTCTGACAGTGCGGCACTCCCTCAGTACTGACCCTCCGACAGTGCGGCACTCCCTCAGTACTGACCCTCCGACAGTGCGGCACTCCCTCAGTACTGACCCTCCGACAGTGCGGCACTCCCTCAGCACTGACCCTCCGACAGTGCGGCACTCCCTCAGTACTGACCCTCCGACAGTGCGGCACTCCCTCAGCACTGACCCTCCGACAGTGCGGCACTCCCTCAGTGCTGACCCTCCGACAGTGCGGCACTCCCTCAGTACTGACCCTCCGACAGTGCGGCACTCCCTCAGTACTGACCCTCCCGACAGTGCGGCACTGCCTTTACCCGATTCCTGACCTTGTCCGGGGTTTCCTTGGCCACCCCGCGGGGGACCCAGCTAACACACGGGCTCAGGCTGCTCATGCCGCTCGAAGGGACGATAGCGGCTGCAGTTGGTTTTCTTGTCGGCGGGAAAGGCCGGTGCGAACTCTCCCCAATGGCCGCGTGGCCCTCAGCGACAACAAGAGCACGCGGAACTTCCGGGAGCTCACTTCCGGCAGAAACCCCGCCTTTCCCCATTGATCCCGCCCTTCAGCTTTGGCCCCGCCCCACCACATCTGTCCCCGACCGTCCGTCTGACCCCGCCCATTAATGGGCGTTCCTGCTGTGATGTAATGTGTGCCCCCGCCCCGTCCGTCTGACCCCGCCCATTAGTGGGCGTTCCTGCTCTGTGATGTAATGTGTGCCCCCGCCCCGTCCGTCTGACCCCGCCCCTTAGTGGGCGTTCCTGCTCTGTGATGTAAAGTCTGATCTCAGTGTTGGTTCCTGGTTGAAGGAGCATACCCACCATCTACAAGGGACGGTGCAGACTGAGATGGAATTCTCATCACCTGCCTGGATGAATGCAGACCCAACAACACTCAAGAAGCTGGACAACGCAGCCCGCTTTATTGGCACCACATCCACAAACATTCACTCCCTCCACCACTCAGTAGCAGCAGTGTGTACCATCCAAAAGATTCACTGCAGAAAATCATCAGGATTCCATCAAACATCTTCCTAACCCGAAGCCTTCACCATAATCACGGATACATGGGAATTCCATCCCCTTGTAAGCTCCCCTTCAAGTTTACACACCATCCTGACTTGGAACTGTATCCCTATTACAACTTTGTCACCGGGTCCTGAAACTTTCTCCCTAACAGCACTGTGTTTATACTTAAAACACATGGACTGCAGCTAGGCTAGCATCTACTTCCATCTATTGTTGCCCTTGAGAAGGTAACAGTGAGCCACTAAGTCAAAAAAATGTGTGGGGAACCTCCAGATAATGGTATTCTGATTTATTTGATGCCCTTGACCTTCTCTGTGGTAAAGATCATGGGTTTGGAACATTATTATCTAAGGAGCCTTGGTGTGTTGTTGCTATGCATCTTGTAAAGGATGATGTGGAGGTTCCGGTGTTTGACTGGGGTGGACAAAGTTAGAAATCACACAATACCAGGTTATAGTACTACAGTTTAATTTGGAAGCACTAGGTTTCGGAGCACTGCTCCTTCATCAGGTGGTTGTGGAGCTCTACAGCTACCTGATGAAGGAGCAGCGCTCAGAAGCTAGTGCTTCCAAATAAACCTGGTGGACTATAACCTGGTGTTGCGTGATTTTTAACTTTCTTGTACATGATTCAAACTGCAGCCACTGGTGGTGAAGACAGGAAATGTTTAGTCTACATGAAATATCAATCAAACAGGATTATTTGTCCAGATGATGTCAAACTTCATGTAAGTCGAGAGTATTCTATCACACTACTGACTTGTGCCTTGTTGGAGAGGATTTGGGGAGTCAGGAAATGAGTTAATTGCTGCAGAATTCCGAGACTCTGACCTGCTGTTGCTGTCACTTGTATGGTTGGTTAGTTTCAGTTATTGGTTAATGGTATTATCTCAAGATATACAGGTTATCCAGGAATGGTATCTGTTGAATGTCAAAGGGCAATGGTTGGATTCTTTCACTGGAGATGGTCATTGCCTGGCACTTTTACAGTGAGAATTCTACTTGTCATTAATCAATCTAAACAAGGTATAGCTGTGTTAAGAGACTGAGTTCTTCAGTACCTGATCCAAAGAAAGGGAGTTCATAGAATGCTTACATGATGGCTTTTTGGAACAGGTTGTGATGGAGTCCCCAAGGGAGCAGGCTATTCCGGACTTAGTGCTATGTAATGAGCCAGACTTTATAAAAGATCTTGAAGTAAGGGAACACTTGGGAGGCAGCGATCATAATATGGTAGAGATTAGTCTGCAGTTTGAAAGAGAGAAGGCAAAATTGTGGTAGGGATTAGACAGCCATGGCTGATAAAGGAACTCAGGAAATGTATCATGGAAAATGTCAGAGCCTATAAAGTGGCCAAGAGCACTGGGAAATCAGAAGATTTGGAAGACTCCAAAAACAAACAGAGGATAACAAAGAGAGAAATAAGGAAGGAGAGAATCAAATATAAAGGTAAGCTAGCCAGTAATATTAGAACTGATAGTAAAAGTTTCATTCAACAGATAAGAAACAAACGAGACACAAAAGTCAAAATTGGGCTGCTCCAAGTTGATGCAGGAAGGCTAGTGATGGGAGAAATAGCTGACGAACTTAATACTTTCTATCAGTTCACAGTGGAAGACATGAGTAATATCCCAACAATTAAGGAGAGTCAAGGGGCAGAGATGCATATGGTAGCCATTACAAAAGAGAAAGTGCTAGAATAGCTAAAAGGTCTAAAAATTGATAAATCTCCTGGCCCTGATGAGCTACATCCTAGAGTTCTGAGGGAGATGGACAAAGAAATAGCAGAGGCGTTGGTTGTAATCTTTCAAAAATCACTGGAGTCAGGGAAAGTCCCAGGTGATTGGAAAATCGCTGTTGTAACCCCCTTGTTCAAGAAAGGATCAAGACAAAAATGGAAAATTATAGACCGATTGGTCTAACCTCAATTGTTGGTAAAATTCTAGAATCCATCGTGAAGGATGAGATTTCTAAATTCTTGGAAGTGCAGGGTCGGATTAGAACAAATCAGCATGGATTTAGTAAGGGGAGGTCGTGCCTGACAAACCTGTTAGAATTCTTTGAAGAGGTAACAAGTAGGTTAGACCAGGGAAACCCAGTGGATGTTATCTACCTAGATTTCCAAAAGGCCTTTGATAAGGTGCCTCACGGGAGGCTGCTGAGTAAGGTGAGGGCCCACGGTGTTCGAGGTGAGCTACTGGCATGGATTGAGGATTGGCTGTCTGACAGAAGGCAGAGAGTTGGGATAAAAGGTTCTTTTTCGGAATGGCAGCCGGTGACAAGTGGTGTCCCGCAGGGTTCAGTGTAGGGGCCACAGCTCTTCACTTTATATATTAATGATCTGGATGAAGGGACTGGGGGCATTCTGGCGAAGTTTGCTGATATACGAAGTTAGGTGGACAGGCAGGTAGTTCTGAGGAGGTGGGAGGTTTCAGAAAGATTTAGACAGTTTAGGAGAGTGGTACAAGAAATGGCTGATGAAATTCAATGTGAGCAAATGTGAGGTCTTGCACTTTGGAAAAAGGAATACAGGCATGCACTATTTTCTAAATGGTGAGAAAATTCATAAGGCCAAAGTACAAAGGGATCTGAGAGTGCTCGTCCAGGATTCTCTAAAGGTTGACTTGCACGTTGAGTCCATGATTAAGAAAGCGAGTGTAATGTTGTCATTTACCTCAAGAGGGTTGGTTTATAAAAGCAGCGATGTGCTTCTGAGACTTTATAAAGCTCTAGTTAAGCCCCATTTAGGGTACTGCATCCAATTCTGGGCCCCAAACCTCAGAAAGGACATACTGGCACTGGAGTGTGCCCGGCAGAGATTCACACGGATGATCCCCGGAAGGGTAGGCCTAACATACGATGAACGGCTGAGGATCCTGGGATTATATTCATTAGAGTTTAGAAAGTTGAGGGGATATCTAATAGAAACTTACAAGATGACGCATGACTGAGAAAGGATGGTCGCTGGGAATTTGTTTCCATCAGGCGGGGATACTAGGACCCGTGGGCACAACCTTAGAATTAGAGGGGCTCAACTTAGATCGGAAATTAGGATATACTTCTTCAGCCAGAGAGTGGTGGGGCCTGTGGAGTTCATTGCCACGGAGCACAGTGGAGGCCAGGACGTTAAATGTCTTCATGGCAGAGATTGATAAATTCTTGATCTCCCAAGGAATTAAGGGATATGGGGAGAATGTGGGTAAGTGGCGTTGAAATGCCCATCTGCCATGATTGAATGGCGGAGTGGAGTCAATGGGTTGAATGGCCTTATTTCCGCTCCTATGTCTTATGTCTTAAATGATGCTGAATATTATACAAGCATTAGTGAAACTTACCCACTTCTGATGGATGGAAGGTTTCAGGGATTAACACAATCCTGACTAACACATATCCTTTGGCTGAGATGATTGGCCTCTAAGAACCACAACCATCTTCCTTTATGCCAAATATAACTCTAACCAGTGGAGATATTTCCACTGATTCTCATTAATTCCAGTTTTGCTAGGGTTCCTGATGATACACTTTGTCGAATTTTGCCTTGGTGTGAAGGGCAGTCACCCTCACCTCCCCTCTGGAATTCAGCTCTGTCCACATTTGAACCAAGGCTGTGATGAGGTCAGGAGCCAATTGGTCCTGGTGGAACCCAAACTGGCCATCACTGAGCAGGTGCTGCTTGATAGCAGTGTTGATGATATCTTCACCACTTTACTGGTGAACAAGAGTAGACTGATGGGGCAGTAAGTGGCTGGGTTAGATTTGTGTACAGAACATATCTAAGTTAAAAATTACACAACACTAGGTTATAGTCCAACAGGTTTATTTGGAAACATTAGCTTTTTGAGCAATGTTCCTTCATCAGGTAGCTAGGAGGGCAGGATCATAAGACACAAAATATATAGCACAAGATCACACTATAATGTTGTGCTATCAATTCTGTGTCTTACAATCCTCCCCACTAGCTACCTAATGAAGAAGCAGTGCTCAGAAAGCTAGTCCTTCCAAGTAAACCTGTTGGACAATAACCTGGTGTTGTGTGATTTTTAACATTGTCCACCCCAGTCCAACAGCAGCACCACCTCATCTGGACACAACTAGGTGATTTTCCACATTGTTGTGGAGATGCCACTGTTGTACCTGTACTTTTTTTTGTTCACTTGTAGTTGCTGGAAGGACCAACATTTATTGCCCATCCCTAGTTCCCCTTGAGGTGGTGGTGGTGGTAAGTGGTCTTCTTGAACCGCTACAGTCTACTTGCTGTACGAACAGCTTACCCTGGGAATTTGCAAGCTCTGGAGCACACATCGTTTGTTTAGTTGCCAGAACGTGGTCAGGTTCCAAAATACTGCCCTTCCCAGCAGCACTCATATGCTTTCAAATAATACAGTATTACAATCGTCATTCATAAGCCCCTTCCACAACATCAGGATGTCGCAAAGTATTTTCCAAGCAATAAAGTACTCTGGATGCGTTGTCAGTGTTGTAGAAAATGCAGTAACCAAATTGCACAGAACAAGCCTGAGCAAGCAACAGTGTAATAACCATATGAACTGTTTTGTGATGTTGACTGAAGAAAAAATATTGAGCTATGGCATAAATATTCCACTATAGAGAACTCTCTGCTCTTCAGAAGAAGAGTATCAGGAGATCCTTTAGGTTCTGAGAACAAAAGGGCCTCTGTTTAATATCTCATTGATGAAATGTCGCTTGTAACAATTCACTAGCCCCCAGCACTGCAGCGAGAGCGCCAGCCTCATCTCATGCTCATGTTTTGTGGTTCATTGGATTCCATGAGATTCTGTTTTGCAGAATTCCTTTTTATGACGGTAATGATAGGAAGCACAGGAACAGCATTTCTAGATGAGTCCAAGTTAATGGTCTTGGCAGTTACAGCTTTTGGCAACTAAAAGCACAATCTATTCTGCAACTGTTGCGCTCAAGTCAGTCAGGAATAGTCAGGGATTTGTTTTTGTTGGAGATTGTCACCTTGGTAAGTGTCTAAAGGGCAATAATCTACCTGCACTGTTGTCTTCTGGATGACTATAGTGTATAAGTGTAGGTAAAAGTGAACATTGATGCTTTAGATGATAAGACTATGGAGTTGATGATAGGGAGCCCAAATGGAAAACTCTAAATTAATATTTTGCTTTAGGTTTCATGGTGAAGGCAACACTGGAACCATCCCAATAGTAACGGAGATCACAGAAAAGGGAAACTTAATGCAACTGTCACCTCCTTGGGGAAAAGTACTGAGCAAACTATTGGGATTAAAGCAGACAAGTCCATAAGGCAGAGTAGCCTACATCTTGGAGTCTGAACAGAAGTGCCAGCCGAGGATAATGAATGGATAAGTTATATTCCAAATTCCCTGGATTCTAGAAAGGTTCTGGTGGACTGGGGCAAAAGTTAATGTAACATCCTTTTTCCAAAAAGGAAGAGAGGCAGAAAGTAGGAAAAAGACCTACACCAGTTGAATTTCTGTCATTGGGGAATTGTAGGATTTCATTATTTAAGGGAGAAGTCCTTTTTTAACAGCAGAGAGCGGAGGAAGCTGGGCCGGAGTGAGTTCTGAGCAGGGAAGCTGTTGGGAAGGCAAATGATTGCTATTTAAGTGGGTGTGTTCTAGAAATTAGAGTCAGAGAGTCATAGAGATGTACAGCACAGAAACAGACCCTTCGGTCCAACACGTCCATGCCAACCAGATATCCCAATCCAATCTAGTCCCACCTGCCAGCACCCGGCCCATATCCCTCCAAACCCTTCCTATTCATATACCCATCCAGATGCCTTTTTAATGTTGCAATTGTACCAGCCTCCACCACTTTCTCTGGCAGCTCATTTCATATGCGTACCACCCACTGCATGAAAAAGTTGCCCCTTAGGTCTCATTTATATTTTTCTCTTCTCACCCTAAACCTATGCCCTTGAGTTCTGGACTCCTCCACCCCAGGGAAAAGACCTTGCCTATTTACCCTATTCATAATTTTCTAAACCTCTATAAGATCACCCCTCAGCCTCTGACGCACCTGGAAAAACAGCTCCAGTCTATTCAGCCTCTCCCTATAGCTCAAATCCTCCAACCCTGGCAACATCCTTATAAATGTTTTCTGAACCCTTTCAAGTTTCACAACATCCTTCCGATAGGAAGACCAGAATTGCATGCAATATTCCAAAAATATCCTAACCAATGTTCTGACATGATATAACATGACCTCCCAACTCCTGTACTCAATACTCATACCAAGCGCCTTCTTCACTATCCTATCTACCTGCACTCCACTTTCAAGGAGCTATGAACCTGCACTCCCAGGTCTCTTTGTTCAGCAACACTCCCTAGAACCTTAAGTGTATAAATCCTGCTAAGATTTGCTTTCCTAAAATGCAGCACCTCAGCCCATTGGCCCATCTGATCAAAATCCCATTGTAATCTGAGGTAACCTTCTTCGCTGTCCACTACACCTCCAATTTTGGTGTCATCTGCAACCAAACTTTACAAACTGTACCTCTTAAGCTCACATCCAAATCACTCATACAAATGATGTAAAGTAGAGGACCCAGCACTGATCCTTCTGGCACTCCACTGGTCACAAGCTTCCAATCTGAAAAACAACTCTCCACCACCACCCTGTCTTTATCTTTGAGCCAGTTCTGTATCCAAATGGCTAGTTCTCCCTGTATTCCATGAGATATAACCTTGTTAACCAGTCTCCTATGGGGAACCTTGTCGAACGCCTTACAGAAATCCATATAGATCAGGTCTACCGCATTGCCGGCTTCAATCCTTTTTGTTACTTCTTCAAAAAACTCAATCAGGTTTGTGAGACATGATTCCCCACGCACAAAGCCATGTTGATTGTCCCTAATCAGTCCTTGAGGAGAAAGTGAGGTCTGCAGATGCTGGAGATCAGAGCTGGAAATGTGTTGCTGGAAAAGCGCAGCAGGTCAGGCAGCATCCAAGGAACAGGAGAATCGACGTTTCGGGCATAAGCCCTTCTTCAGGAATCATTCCTGAAGAAGGGCTTATGCCCAAAACGTCGATTCTCCTGTTCCCTGGATGCTGCCTGACCTGCTGCGCTTTTCCAGCAACACATTTCCAGCCCTAATCAGTCCTTGCCTTTCCAAATACATGTACATCCTGTCCCTCAGGATTCCCTCCAACAACCTGCCCACTACCGATGTCAGGCTCACTGGTCTCTAGTTCCCTGGCTTGTCCTTACCACCCTTCTTAAATAGTGGCACCACGTTAGCAAACTTCCAGTCTTCTGACACAAATATCTCAGCAAGAGGCCCAGCAATCACTTTGCGAGCTTCCCACAGAGTTCTCGGGTACACCTGATCAGGTCCTGGGGATTTATCCACTTTTATGCATTTCAAGACATCCAGCACTTCCTCCTCTATAATATGGACATTTTTCAAGATGTTACCATCTATTTCCCTATATTCTATATCTTCCATGTCCTTTTCGACAGTAAATACTGATGCAAAATACTCGTTTAGTATTTCCCCCACCTCCAGCAGCTCCACACCAAGGCCACGTTGCTGATCTTTGAGGCGCCCTATTCCCTCCCTAGTTACCCTTTTGAGCTTGATGTATTTGTAAAAACTCTTTGGATTCTTCTTAACTCTACTTGCCAAAATTATCTCATGTCCCCTTTTTGCCCTCCTGATTCTCCTCTTAAGTATACTCCTACTGCTTTTATACTCTAAGGATTCACACGCTCTATCCTGTCTACACCTGACGTATGCGTTCTTCTTTTTCTTAGCTAAACCCTCAATTTCTTTATAGGTGCAAGGTACTGGACAGAAATTGGCTGACAAGCAGAAGAGAGAGAGTAGGGAAATAGGGGTCTTTTTCAGGATGGCATCTCGTGACTAGTGGAGTTCCACACAGATCAGTGTTGGGACAATTATTCACGTTATAAAAAATAGGAGCAGGAGTAAGCCATCTGGCCCATCAAGCCTCGTTCAATAAAACAATGGTTCATCTTTTCATGCACTCAGTTCCACATACCTGCCCGCTCACCATAACCCTTAATTCCTTGACTGTTCAAAAATCTATCTTTGCTTAAAAAAACATACCTTAACATTCTGGACAAAGAAACTCAGGGCATTGTTGCTATGTTTATGGATGACACAAAGATAGTTGGAAGGATAGGCAGTGCTGAGGAAGTGGGGAGGCTGCAGAAGGATTTGGACAGGCTGGGAGAGTGGGCAAAGAAGTGGCAGCTCAAACACAATGTGGAAAAGCATGCAGTTCTGCACTTTGGAATAAGAATGGGCCTACTAAAACCAAACGCGAGAAATTAAATGGGGGTTGACTGTAGTACAATAGAACCTCCATACCCGCAGATTCGGTTTCCACAGTTTCAGTAATCCTCGGTTTATTGCAGCCCAAAAATATTACGTGGAACATTCCAGGAATAATTCCAGGGCCCTGCCGGAGAGGTAAACTTCCCATTTAAATGATAGGGTTTGCTACTATCTGTGGTTTCAGGCATCCATGGTAGATCTTTGAACGTATCACCCGCAGATACAGGGGGATACCTGTAACAGGAGAGTGTAGGAAATTCTCAGAAAATAATTTACCAGGAATGGGCAATAAAACTCTAGAGGTAGTGCAAGTGAAGGCTGTTCTTTTGGAACCCTCAGAAAGGCAGAAATGAGTCAGGACAATCAAAGGAATTCCTGTGGGATTATTCAGAAAGAGAACCAGATCACTGGAGGCTCTGAATATTTTATTTCAAATGGAGCAGACTCACTCTCTAATTGCACACATTTAGCGGCTCTGTCACGGGCTGCAGTTCCTGCATTTCCAAAAATAATCTCACGAGTACAGTCAAAACAGAAGGTGCTCTTCACTCTGAGATCTAACAAATGAAACAAACCAAGTGCATTGGTGAACCCACAGCTCAGCTCCTGGGAGCTGTGAATTGAGAACTTGTTCTTTCATGGGATGTGGGTATCACTGGCAAGACCAGAACTTGTTGCCCATCCCTAATTGCCCTTGAACTGTGTGGCAATCCTGGGGCATGCCAGAGGACAGTTAAGAGTCATCTTGTGGGTTTGGAGTCACATGTAGACTAGACCAGGTAAAGACCCAAAGCACATTAGTGAACCGGATGGATTTTTACAATAATCGATGATAGTTTTGCGCTCAACATCATGGAGACTAGCATTTCAAATCCAGATTTATTAAATAATTTTTATTAATTGATTGAATCCACATTCCATCAGAGCCATGGTGGGATTTGAACCAGTGACGGCACAACGTCAGCCTGGGCCTCTGGATTACTAGTCCAGTGACCTTACTATCATACCACTACCTCCTTCGATTTGTGCTGAGCTGGTCTAGGCTGGTGCATGGTTCGGAGTCCAGAGGAAACACTTCAATTTCTGAATATTCATCCTTCACTTATAAACCACCTCATGCACAGAACGTGCAAAACTGCCAAACACTTCCTGACTTGTCCTGACCGCCATCCCTCTCTTTCTCGGCAATGGCTTCACAGTGAATATGAAACAGGTTAAGAGATAGACCGCTGTGTCCAAGACAAGGTCTAATCCCTTGTTGCTGCACCAAACTGTTGTTAAGTGCTTGTTTCTTCAGGAGCTGAGTAAATGTGCTTTTGCTGGCTTTGAATCTAAAGGAGATTGATGGGGGACCTTGGAGAGACACTTGGAGTATGTTGTACAGAGTGAAAGGGAGAGCACAGAGGGCTGCAATGGAACCCATCCCAATTCTGTTACTTGCTCCCACACCTCTTAGCAAGATGCAGTTACTTTTCATCAGACCCGAAGCTTAAACGACAATGTCTGAAACCAAACAGGTCAACGATATGCCTGGGTCACACGATGGATCCCTTTGAGGTTGACAGGTGTATTGACTGGATTCTTGCTGCCAGTGCAGTCTCTAAATCATGGAGCACATCATGTCCCTGTGACTCCTCCACAGGGGAGTACAGTAATTGCTTGAAAGCTTCGTTGTCCATTAGAGAGACCATATTCTTCAGGAAGTATCCTTCACAGAACGCAGAAAGGTGAGCAGCTCCAACAAACTGCAGAAAGGCAAATAAAATACAGTCAGCCGGACAATGGTAACTACCTTTGCAAAGTGTCAACCCATCCCCAAGCCTGATTGTGTTGGTCTTCTCCCGTGACACTCTCCAAATGAGTTTCTGGCCTGCACAGCTCTTATCGGTGACACAAATGATGGCCATCACAAATGTGGCGATTACCAACCCTCACCTCCTTATCATTCTCAGCGTGTCTGTAGCCTTTGGCACAGCTGACCACAATCGCCCTCTACATCTAGGTTGGTGGAATTACACTCGCCTCATTGCATTCTATTCCACCCCTTCACAACGCAGAGAAAGCCCTTGAACAGCTCCTCCTCCTGCTCCCACACTTTGACCTCAGGAGGCACTATCCCTGCAGAATCCTCTGGAAGCACAGCTTCAGGTTTCATGCGTAGACTTTCGACACCCCACCGTTCTCAACAGAGACACGAGAGAGAGAGAGGATGAAAAGGAGTGTGCAAGAAAGTGAAAATGAGAGTGAGTGAGTAAGAACACAATAGAGAAAGAATGAGAGCACACATGGGATAGAATGTGAGAAAAATGTGCAAGAGAGTGAGGCGAAGGGTGGAGGGAAGAGAGGGAGAGAGAGAGAGACACACACACACACAGACAGAGCAAGACAAAGAGGGAAAAAAGAAAGTGAGAGTGAGAAAACATGAGAAAGACAATAAGGTAGAGACAGCAAGTTTCAATGAGACAAGAGCTAGGGAGACAAACCAAATGAGAAAGAGGATGTGTGAGAGAGAGTGCAAAGAGAGCAGTGAGTATGTCAGACTAAGTGAGAGAATGAGAGGAAGAGTGAGAGAGTGTCAGAGACAGAGATACAGAGTGAAAGAAGAGCACAAGAGTGTGAGAGCGTGAGAAGGAGAGCAAGCACAAGAGAGGACAAGTGAGAGCAATAGCAGTAGCAAGGAAGCGAGAGAAAGTGAGGAAGAGAGACAGCACAAGATTGGGACCGAGAGAGAGAGCGAGAGAATAGTCAAATGAGAACAAGTGAGAGCAGAGTGAGTGAGAAGATGAGAGAACAAGTGTGGAGGAGCGCAAGAGAGTGGGACTGTACAGGAGTGAGAGGGGAGTTTGGGAAATTACTCTCACCTTGGAGTGATTATACATTTCCACACAGTTGTCAACATTGATAATCTTCGTACATAGGAGCTCACAGTGTCGCTGCAAAGCCTCAAGCTGGAAGAACTTTGCTGCTGATAACAACTGGAACAGAAACATGAGGTGGCTGTCACCGTCAGCATCAATAAAGTTCAAAACCTGACAAAATCACTGGAGGTACATTCTCAACAGCAATATTTAAAAATACTCAAGCAGCAATTGGTCATTAGTTGGACTTTGAGGAAATATTCTCAGACTAGAAATTAAACTGCCCTAGATGTGAGCAAAACTGAAAAGTAGCAAAGAAACTGAAGTATGATTCTACTTCAGGCTGAGCAAAGGGTCTCACCAGGGAACGAACACACACACACAGACACACATGCACACGCACACACACACAGACACATATGACACATATAACATACTGGCGTTGGCAGCGTCAGGAGGTGAGTTACTCACTGCAGGATTCATAGCCTCTGACCTGCTCTTGTAGCTAATGTATTTATATGGCTAGACCAGTCAGTCTCTGGTGTGCCAATGAATGACAAGGAACAATGGTTAGATTCTCTTTTGTTGGAGATAGTCATTGCCCGACATTTTTGTGGCACTAATGTTCCTTGCCATGTATCAGCCCAAGCCTGGATATCGTCCATACGCACCAGGATTGGAACGTGGACTGCTCTAATGAAATGAGTGGGCACAAATTTGGCAGATGGAGCATCATGTGGTAAAATAAAATTGTCCATTTTGACAGGAAAAATAAATGGAGAGCCTGCTGCACACTGTAATATAGAGGGATTGGAGTGGGGTTGTACACTTAGTCACAAAACGTCAGCATGCAGATACAAAAAAAAATTATAAAGCGAACAGAATTTCTTTATTCTGTCATGGTGGGTGTGCGGGGAGGGGGAGGAGGAGATGACAGTGGTAGGAACGTCTTATAACAATTGTACTGGGCATTAGTGGGACAGCACTTGGAGAACTGTGCACATTTCTTGGTCTCCACACTTGAGGGATGTACTTGCATTGGAAGCATTTCAGAGAAACTTTACTCAGCTGATTCCCGAGATGAAGGAGGTAATTTTATTGGGAGCAGCTTTGGCCCTTTGGCTTTTACGACTAAGAGAGCTGCGTTTACGGAATCACGAAGTTCTGAGGGGCAAGTAGTTGTCACCAAAGTCCCAGAGGGGCCATAGGGCTGCTCTCTCATTAGCGAGAGATGACTGGTGGAGGTTTAACCTGAGGGTCACCACAGCTCTGGTGAGAGGCAACGTTGAGAAGACAAGAGCTTCATCAGCCGACAGAGGGATGTTGGGATCACTCTACATCACAAACCAGCCATCCAGCCAAGTGAGCTAACCAACTCCTGTTCTGAGGGAAATGGCAGGGTAGATGATGGGAGGATGCTTCTCCTAAAATCTAAAAAGAGGGGGCAAAGTTAAAAATAAGAGGTCTCCCATTGAAGATGATGATAAATGAATTTTGCAATCTTCTTCCCTAGAGAGCAGTGAAGGTGGGATCCACTGATTATAATCAATGCTGAGAGGACAGATTCTTGAAAGAGAAATGAGCTCAGGGCAATGGGGTCAGGCAGTAAAGTGAAGATGAGATCACAACCAGACCAGCCATGATCTTACTGAATGGCCGCCTTGTTCCCATTTCAAGAATAGTAAAAGATTTGTGCTGAAAGATCACAAGACCCCAGCCCATACAGTCCTGTCCTGCATGCATTGAAAATGATAACAGGAAATTCTGAAACGCCAAAGGGAACTCTAGCTTCCCTGGGCCCAGCAAAGAAACCCAGATTTAATCAGTGCAAAATTCAACCCACCTCTAATATATCACTGTTTCTAATCTGCAGGGTCTCTGTACCTCCATAGTAAAGATACTGCATCACCATCTGCAGGAGAAAAACATTTAGAAAGATTAAACAGCAGGAATGAGATGGTAAGTGTTGCCCAAGCCATATGTTGAAGTATGAAATTACACACACACACACATTCTCTTCTTGAAAGTTGGTTCATCTACAAAATGCAGCATTTCATACAACTGGCTCCTACCCACTAACATCACCGCGGTCCCCCTTTCAACATTATACATTTACTCTGAAGAAGAATCATACCAGACTCAAAACATTGACTCTGTTTCTCTCTCCAGAGAGGCTGCCAGAGTTTCTCCAGCATTCTCCACTTCAGATTTCCAGCACTGCAGTATTTTGTTTCAATCTGATAGATGTTTGATAGCAAGGGTTATGGAGAGACTCATAAGCCAGAAAGAAAATTGGACTGGACCAATCACTTCATCTGACGAAGGAGCAGCGCTCCGAAAGCTTGTGATTTCAAATAAACCTGTTGGTCTATAACCTGGTGTCGTGTGACTTCTGATTTTATTTAAAAAGTGGGGCAGGCTCGAAAAGGCTTCCTGCTTCTACGGTCCAATGTCAGCCTTTCCCAGGGCACCCACAGGAATTGTGTCTCTACAAATGGACTGCAGCAGTTCAAGGTGGCAACTCACCAACAGCCTCACGCAGTGCAGTCAGGGATGGGCAACAAATGCAGGCTGGTGTGTCCCCCATGGATGAAAAATTTAAAGTTTAACAAAAAGTTATGGGACCCTCGTGTAGCACAGTGGTAGCGTCGGGAGTGTGATGCTGGAAAAGCACAGCAGGTCAGGCAGCACCCGAGGAGCAGGAGAATTGACATTTCGGCTCATTCCTGATGAAGGGCTTATGCCCGAGTGGTCAATTTTCCTGCTCCTCAGATGCTGCCTGACCTGCTGTGCTTTTCCAGCACCACATTCTCGACTCTGATCTCCAGCCTCTGCAATCCTCACTTTCTCCACAGTGGTATGTCCCTACACCTGGAGGCCCAGGTTCAAGTCCTACCTGTTCCAGAGGTATGTAATAACATCGCTGAGCTGGTTGATCAGAAAAATAGGTAAATATTTTTTTAAAAAGCATGTGAGAGATATACCATTGGGCCACAAGGGCATGGTGTTTTGCACAACAATGGAGGTGTCATAAGGAATGGCAGCTAGAAGCAACATTCAGCTGAAAGGATACGAGGTAGCGATCACAGAAACTGGATATAATTCAGAGCTCAGTATTCCCTGCAATGTGATCTTTACATGGGAGAGAAACTGGGAGTTGGGAAGAGGCACAATTTATCAAAGACACAATCACAGCAGTGGATTGAATGGACTTCAGTAGTTGTGTGCAGTCATTACGGCACAGGAGGCAGCCATTCGGCTCATTGAGTCCATACTTGCTCTCTGCAGATCGATCCAGGTAGTCTCTATTACCCAGCTCCATCCTTCATCTGACTACCTGCCTGCGTTAGCATTTTGCACACAGCTGTTTATTGGTGTTCTGGTTACCTTAAATATGTTGTACTTTATGTGGCCAATTTCGATGAAAATACTGGATGAATTGTCTGAGGACATCCTGCTTGAAAGTAGGGTCTTAAACCTAAAGACACACAGATAAGATTGAGTTAGTTTGATAGAAAGCAGCTCACAGCAAGGCTAATGCAAATCTGGCTGAAAATGTTTTGCTGGAAAAGCGCAGCAGGTCAGGCAGTATCCAAGGAACAGGAGAATCGACGTTTCGGGCATAAGCCCTTCTTCAGGAATGAGGAAAGTGTGTCCAGCAGGTTAAGATAAAAGGTAGGGAGGAGGGACTTGGGGGAGGGGCTTTGGAAATGCGATAGGTGGAGGGAGGTCAAGGTGAGGGTGATAGGCCGGAGTGGGGTGGGGGCGGAGAGACATGCAGGTCCTTGGACTCCTCTATCGCCAAACCATGGCAACACGACGGTTGGAGGAAGAGCGCCTCATCTTCTGCCTGGGAACCCTCCAACCACAAGGGATGAACTCAGATTTCTCCAGTTTCCTCATTTCCCCTCCCCCCACCTTGTCTCAGTCAAATCCCTCGAACTCAGCACTGCCTTCCTAACCTGCAATCATCTTCCTGACCTCTTCGCCCCCACCCCACTCCGGCCTATCACCCTCACCTTGACCTCCCTCCACCTATCGCATTTCCAAAGCCCCTCCCCCAAGTCCCTCCTCCCTACCTTTTATCTTAGCCTGCTGGACACTCTTTCCTCATTCCTGAAGAAGGGCTTATGCCCGAAACGTCGATTCTCCTGTTCCTTGGATGCTGCCTGACCTGCTGCGCTTTTCCAGCAACACATTTTCAGCTCTGATCTCCAGCATCTGCAGCCCTCACTTTCTCCCCTAATGCAAATCTGGCTCCAGGCAGGTTATCCTTAAAGAAAAATCCCACAAGCAGAGGGAGGCATTGCTGAGGCAGGTGGGAGGAGGGCATGCAAATAAATAGTTAAGACAAGCAAAGCTGTCAAGGCTGTCTGATCAGAGGAGAAATTGATCAGATGGCGGTGCTTGGTCTTTGCTATCAGTGAAACCCCGAGGAGAGACGAGGGTGGTGTCGCAGGTAGATGAAGATGGTGAGTAAAGCATTTGGCACGCTTGCCTTCATTGGTCAAAGCACTAACTATAGGAGTTGCGCCGTCATGTTACGGTTGTATAGGACATTGGTGAAGCCACTTGTGGAGTACGGCATAGAGTTCTGGTCACCCTGCGACAGGAAATATTGTTAAACTGGAAAAGGTGCAGAAAAGACTTACAAGGTTGTTACCATGGCTGGAGGGGTTGAGTTATAAGGAGAGGCTGCAACTTTTTTCACCAGAATGTAGAAGAATGAGGTGACCTTATGGAGATTTATAAAATTATGAGGATCATAGATAGGGTAGGGGAGTCTGAAACTAGGGGGCATAGGTTTAAGGTGAGAGGGGAAAGATTTAAAGGGGTCCTGAGAGGCAACTTTTTCACACAGAGGGTGGCGCATATGTGGAATGAACTGCCCGAGCAAGTGATAGATGCAGGTACAGTTACAACATTTAAAAGACTTTTGAACAGGAACATGAATAGGGAAGGTTTAGTGGGATATGGGCCAAACACAGGCAAATGGGACTGGTTTAGTTTGGGAAAACTGATCAGCATGGATGAGTTGGATCGAAGAGTCTGTTTCCGTGCTGTATGACTCTATGACCCTGTGTTGAGGAGTGACTCCCACAGGGGCACTGCTTGCAATAAGCTGCTGCCTCTGCTCAAGGAGGGGGTGGGGGGCACCCTACCGCAGGAGAAATGCTGGTGAGCTCTCTCCTAATTGGGATTTGAACATGCAGATTGGCGATTCATCACCTTGCAGTTGGATCAGGGACACATTCTGACGTGTTGGCCAGCACTTTCCCAGCTGCCAACACCCATCCCACCCTCCCCTCACCTGTATTCACACCATACCCAGAATGTGATTACCTTCTGCCCAATGTTTTCATTAACACACAATCAGTGAAACACCAGAGAGACTGAAGTTTTTTTCTGTTCACTCTTGGGACATGGGTGCCGCTGGCTTGGCCAGCATTTATTGCCCATCCCTAATTGCCCTTGAGAAGGTGGTGGTGAGCTGCTTTCTTGAATTGCTGTAGTCTATGTGCTGTAGGTTGGCCCACATTGCCATTAGGCAAGGAATTCCAGGATTTTGACCCAAGAACAGTGAACAGGAACTTGCAGGTAGGTGTTCAATATGGGAAATACAATCCCAGCATGGAACATGAAACTCACCCAATTACAGGAATCTGTTGGGGCACAATGGGCCATTTGACATTTCCAAATACAACATGTTTTCACATGGTATATTTCCCCCAGTATTAATTGCTGAGACACTCCATTCTACGTATTGCCCCAGTGTTGATTTCTAAGCTGCTCCCCAGCCTGTATTCATTCACTAACTAGTTACAGCTCATTTCCTTCTTTCCGCTAACTCCACCTTCAAGAACAACCACTGTCTTACTTACTGTAAGAGCCTTTCATGTGGAACTACATTGAAGACTATTTGAAGGACAGGCAGATTGCAAAGGAATACTTGCTGAAATCCACTGGGATTCCGTTCCCCATGGAGATTAAATTAGATAATTGAACTGGGATCAAGCAATCCCTACGCTCCCCCACGCATCCCCCACCCCCCACCCCCAATCCTCCCCAGTCGCAACCCCAGCCTGTTTTCAGATTTATACAGCTCTGAATCTCCTAACAATCTCAGAATCGCCCAATAATCTGGTTACTTGGTTTACAGCTATGCAATTCATGCATCTCCCTTGCTGAGTTATACATGTCCCTTCCACCAATGATATTTATAATCTTTGCCCAGCTCTCACCCAATGTCAGGTATCAGGACATTTTTATCATGCTGGATCCCTCTTTTCATAGCTCTCTCCTCCTTCAAATCCTTCCTGAATGTTACCTTTTCTACCATGTTTTTGGGTCACCTGGCTCAGTTTCAGATATATGTTTTTGTCCTATTGTATGAAGCCCCTTGGTCAACTTGACCATGAACTGAGGTTCATTGGTGTCACTTGTTGTTGGTGATTGGGAATCCTGGGGGCAGGTGATCCATACTCTTGTTAAAACATCCCTCCTCCAGCCAGCCACTCACTCACCTAACCCACAGCAGAGAACATTTTAAGGGGAACAGTTTACCTGGGTGAGGCAGTGAACAGTAACACTCTGTGAGCATAAAACGGTTTCCCCTCCACAAGAAATGTAACATCCGACATCTCTTTGTTATTCAGAAAGTGAGGATCTGGACAGAGGCAAAATGCAATATTAAATCATAACACAAAACTCAGCAGGTTACCTCGCAACATGAACTCAAACACAGGGCAACATTACAACATAAAGTGCAAGATTAAATTATAACAGAATCACAGGGTTATGTATTCATTCCTTGTTATCCTGTGCAGCCGTTTACTCATGAATTTAGCCCCAGACCCCATCTCACTTTTTCCCAATGATTCATCTAGTCTGACCACGCGGTAGAGAGCAGAGTTACATCATAGCAATGTCCATGTTTTGCGTTATCCATGGGAAGTCTATGCCCCAATCCCAACAGATAATGAGGCTTTGACATATTACAACTCAAAATGCAGGACACTACTACAACACAAAGTGCAGGGTAATCTCGAACTGAAACACAGGGTTACATTGCAATACAAAATGCAGAGTCAAATTGCAACACAAGCAGCAAACTCAGAACGTACCTAGCCGGGAAATCTGCTTCCGTTTGATCTCTGTAAACTTAGGAATTGGATAAGGACCATAACATTGGACAAAAATCCCTGCCAACTGCTGACTGATTGCTTCATTCTGAAATTAAAGGGTAATCAGAAGAGACAGTGACCATGAAGATTGTAGATATTTGCAAGATGTACTTGTCGTGTCCTGAGCACCAATGACACTTTAACACTCAACCACCAACTCAGCTTCCTTTCACCTCCACAACAATCGAGTGTGTGCTACTGGAGAAGCACAGCAGGTCAGGCAGCACCTGAAGAGCAGAAGAATCGACGTTTCAGGCAAAAGCCCTTCATCAGAAAGAGCTTCATCAGGCTTTTGCCCAAAACGTTGATTTTCCTGCTCCTCGGATTCTGCCTGACCTGCTGTGCTTTTCCAGCACCACACTTTCAACTCTGATCTCCAGTATCTGCAGTCCTCACTTTCACCTACCTCCATAACAATGCCTGCCTCAGCTCATCTGCTGCTTATCCTTGCGACTTGGCTGCTTCAATGACCCACTGCCCACCTCAATCCTTTCACCTTTGCTGAACTTCATCTAAATGCCTGCAGCGCATTCCCAAATGCAGACCAATTCCCATTCCCCCCCCTCCTCGGGAGGCTTGCAATAGGGTGGTGTGGGGAGTGCATTCTTTACAAGGTGAGAGTGATCTTTCCCACCCTTGGTAACAGGTACAGTTACACCATTTAAAAGATGTTTGGACAGGTACATGAATAGGGAAAAGTTCAATGGAAATGGGCCAAAAGCAGGCAAGTGGGACTAATTTAGTTTGGGATACCTGGTTGGCATGAACAAGTTGGACCGAAGAGTCTGTTTCTGTGCTGTATGACTATGTGCCATCTTAGTACGCAGGTACAGCAGATAATAAGAAAGGGATAGAGTGTGTTTGCGCTCACACGAACACCAGGAGATGGTGGAGTTGAGGTAATGTCAGTGGACTAGCAATCCAGAGGCCCAGGGTAATGATCTGGGAATAAAGATTCAAATCCTGCCAATTCAGTTAATAAAAATTTGTAATTGAGAGCTAGGTTCACTAACATCATTCACAAACTTGATTGAGTTTTTGAGGACATGACCATAAAGGTACACGATGGCAGAGCAGTAGACATAGTCTACATGGATTTTATTAAGGTCTTTGACAAGGGTCCACATGGTAGACTAGTTAGTAAAGTTAGATCACATGGAATTTAGGGAATTGGATACAAAATTGGTGTGACGGTTGGAGACAAAGTGTGTTGGACAAGGGTTGTTTTTCAGGCTGGAGAGCTGTGACCAGCAGTACTCCACAGGGAATGGTGCTGGGTCCACTAGTGTTTGTCATTTATATAAACGATTTGGATGAGAATTTAGGAGGCATGGTTACTAAGTTTGCGGATGACACCAAAATTGGTGGTATAGTTGACAGTGAAGATTATTTAAGATTACAAAGGGATCTTGATTGACTGGATGGTAGACTGAGGAGTGACAGATGTAGTTTAATTTAGATAAATATGAGGTATTGATTTTGGTAAGACAAACAAGGGCAAGACTTATACAGGTAATACTAGGGCTCTGGGGACTGCTGTTGAACAGAGACACCTAGGGGCTCAGGTACATAGTTCTTTGAAAATTGCGTCAGGTAGACAGGGTGGTTAAGAAGGCATTTAGCACACTTGCCTTCATTGCTCAGACTATTGAGTACAAGAGTTGGCACGTAATGTTGAGATTGTACAAGATGCAGGTGAGGCAACTTTAGGAGTACAGTGGAAGGTTCTAGTCGCCTGTTACAGGAAGGATATTATTAAATGGAAAAGTTTCAAAAGAGAATGACCAGGATGTTGCTGGGCATGGAGGCTTGATTTATAAGGAGAGGCTGGAAAGGCTGGCACTTTTTTCACTGGAGTATAGGAAGGGGGGGGGGTCTTTTTCCAATGATGGGAGAGTCCAAAACTAGGGGGCATAGCTTTAAGGTGAGGGGGAAAAGATTTAAAAGGAACCCGAGGGAGAACATTTTCTCATAGAGGGCGGTTTGAGCATGGAATGAACTACCAGAGGAAGTGGTAAGGATGGGCAATAAATGCTGGCCCAGCCATGCTAACCACATCCCCCATGAGAATCATTCAGTACTCAAACCTGCAGTCAGGTGGAAACCTCACCAGGAGCACATGAAAGACTACAGTAATTTCCTTCACCAAATACTCAGGTCTGACAGCATCTGCAGAGAGTGAGCGTGTTGCTTGTTGTCCTCCGATAGGGAAGTTGGTCAGCATTTTGCTCACTTTAAAATGAAGAGACACCCTACCTCGGGAGGCTTGCAATAGGGTGGTGTGGGGAGTGCATTCTTTACAAGGTGAGAGTGATCTTTCCCACCCTTGGTAACAGGTACAGTTACACCATTTAAAAGATGTTTGGACAGGTACATGAATAGGGAAAAGTTCAATGGAAATGGGCCAAAAGCAGGCAAGTGGGACTAATTTAGTTTGGGATACCTGGTTGGCATGAACAAGTTGGACCGAAGAGTCTGTTTCTGTGCTGTATGACTATGTGCCATCTTAGTACGCAGGTACAGCAGATAATAAGAAAGGCAAATGGAATTTTGGCATTTATTGCTAAAGGAATAGAGTATAAATGTAGGGAAGCATTGTTGCAGCTGTACAAGGCAGTAGTGAGAGCATCTGGAGTATTGTCTACAGTTTCGGTGGGATTTCCTATTACCAAGGGTGGAAGAGATCATTCTCACCTTATAAAGAATCCAGCACCACCACCCCTCCCCAAGGTGGGGTGTCTCCTCATTTTAAAGTGAATGAAATGCTGACCAACATCCCTATCGGGAGACAACGAGCAATACACCTCTCCCTCACCCACCTCCCCATTCAGTCTATCCACTCTCTCTTGCTGTCTCTCTCCCCACAGCTCTGCAAATGCTGTCAGATCCATTGAGTATTTGCAGCACTTCCTGCTTTTGTTTGTTGAAGTAATCGGACAGTTGGCAGAGAGCTGACTCAGGAAGGATGAGCCAAATAGCCTCATTTCCCACCAACTGAAGCCTGCTCTCATCGTGTATCTTTTTGCTGACTGGTCAGCAGTGACTGTATAATTTGGAAGTCCAGTGAAAGAAATTACAGTATTCTTTCATGTGCTTCTGGTAAGGTTTACGCCTGACTACAGATTCGAGTGCTGAATGATTCTCACAGAGGATGTGGTCTGTGTGGCCGGGTCAGCATTTGCTGCCCACCCCTAATTGCCCCTGAACTGAAGATCTTGCTCAGCCATTTCAGGGAACAGTTAAGAGTCAATACAGAGCGTAGAGTTACGTGTAGGCCAGACCAGGTAAGAAGAGTAGATGCCTTCTCTAAAAGGGCATGAAGTGAACCAGACAAGACTTTGTGACAATCGACAAGGATTACAGAGTTGTCACTAATTTAGCTTTTAGGATCAAAATTCCAATTTTGGGTGAATTTAAGACCACCAGCTGCTATGGTGAGATTCGAACCCATGCCCCCCTATACAATAATGTGCTGGAAAAACACTCCTGATGAAGAAGACCTTATGCTCAAAACATCGACTCTCCTGCTCCTCAGATGCTGCCTGACCAGCTGTGCTTTTCCAGCACCACACTTTTTGACTCCAATCTCCAGTCCTCACTTTCCCCCATCCCTATACATTAGCCTGGATATAAGCCCATTAGCTTACTACGCATAAAACAATGCCCATTGTTGGAGTTTTGAACAGGTGGTAAGGTGTTACCTTGCTGGCTCTCAGGATCTGAAACAGGAGTGGTAGACCCTGAAGGAGGAGGGCCTGATCACTGTACTCTTCCTCCTTGATGGTGTTGAACTCCTTCAGGATGCACTGGATGACCAGTCTGCGGTGTTGCAGGAATGCCGTGTTCAGGGATAATAACCATGAGTGCAGGTTCCACGGGACACCTGGGAGACAAAGGCAGTGTTCCAGGTACACATTACAGCACTGCATGACAGGCAACACCACCTTTCGTCCAAATTACAAACAACTTTGACTGGGTAAAGGAGGCTATTCTGTTTCCACTGCTTGGTACATCAGTAACTAGGGGTTCAGGATGGTCAGCAAGAGAGCTAGGAGAGAGATGTGGAGAAATGTCAGAGGTGGCACGGTGGCTCAGTGGTTAGCACTGCTGCCTCACAGTACCAGGGTCCTGGGTTCAATCCCAGCCTTGGGTGATTGTCTGTGTGGAGTTTGCACGTTCTCCCCGTGTCTGCGTGGGTTTCCTCCGGCTGCTCTGGTTTCCTCCCACAGTCCAAAGATGTGCAGGTCAGGTGAATTGGCCATGCTAAATTGCCCGTAGTGTTAGATGCATTAGTCAGAGTGAAAAGGGTCTGGGTGGGTTACTCTTTGGAGGGTCGGTGTGGACTTGTTGGACCGAAGGGCCTGTTTTCACACTGTAGGGAATCAAATCTACTTGTTAGAATTTGGACTGAGCTCCCTGGGAGAGTGGAGGAGGCTGATTCCATAGAAGATCTCACAACAGAGCTGGATACATATTTGAAAATGATGAATTTAAAGGTTACAGAGATAAGGCTGGAGAGTGGGCCTAGCTGGGTACCTCTTTCAGGACAGACACTATGGGTTGAATGGTCTTCTTCTGTCATGTAAAATTTTATGGTTCTATAATCTGTCCCCATGTTCAAACATTCAAACCCTGCATTTCAAAACAGCCTTATCATAGTGAGGGGCAGGTTTTTCTCGATTCGTTCATGGGATGTGGGCATTGCTAACTGGGCCACCGTTTGTTGCCAATCTTTATTTGCTCTTGAAGAAAGTGGTAGTCATTTTTTTTCTTTATTCATTCACAGGATGAGGGTGCCGCTGGTCAGGAAGTATTTTTTGCCGAACCCTAATTACCTAGAGGGCAGTTACCTTCCCTGAAGGACATTATTCAGCATCTGGCAAGGCTTAGAGCAAGGCCACCAACACCTCCCATACCTTGAAACCACACCGCACCTCTCTGCCCCACCCCTGACCAAATCTGGGGATGAGTTTCTACCTCCCAGCAGTGTCAGGGTCGAGGGGTTGCCACTCTAAAACGAGTCCTGCAATGTGGGGGCAGTTTGGTTTCACAGAGGCTGGACCTCTGATAAGTCCAAGGAACTGGTGGGGCCTGGCTATGAGGAGGGAGGGGCCCAGTTTGCGAGGCCTGGCTTGATGGTGGTGGGGGAGGAAGAGGAGGAATGAGAGGAGACTGTCTGATCTGGATGGAATACCTCTGACAGGCACTCTGATGCCTGACACCACCACTTGGCATGGGAATCTTGATGTTGTTTGATGTTTTTTAAGGCCTCAATAGGCCCAAGGATGAGCAGGCCATTTGACTTCCCCACTGCAGCCACTAAAGCGGGAGACACGGCCAGGAGTCAGGGCAGTGATGGCAGAACGAAGGTGGACTCTCTTTCAATGTATCTTTTTATTGTTAAACTATTCAAAATGGTGCCAGATTGTGGCAACAGTTGAAGCTTTTCACTGTAGTTTACGGTATTATTCACTGTATAACACAAGTGACAATAAATCATTCAATTCAATTCAAGGTCAGAAGCTGTCGGCAAGACAACAAGGCAGGCCACAAGTGGCAATTTGCAAGCTCCGACAACCAATGAAAGGACCCAACTCAAGTCCCAGTCCCTCAGTGCACAAGGGCTTGAAGGGCCTCAGGTTGTGACCTTTACCCATTGAGCCTCTGCAGCTGTTGCCCCAAGGTTTAGTGCATCCCTGAGTCCTGGACCTCAGAGTGTGTCAGTCGTAGAGTGGAAGTGTGGAAGCAGGCCATTCGGCCCATTGAGTTCCACACGGACCCTTCAAAGAGTATTCCATCCAGACTCTCACGTCTACCCCATCCCTATAACCCTGCATTTTCCCATGGATAATCCAACTTGCCTGCACATCCCTGGACACTATGGACAATTTAGCAAGGCCAATCCACCTAATCTGCAGACCTTTGTGTGAGGAAACTGGAGCACCCAGAGGAAACTCACGCGCATGTGCCAACTCCACACAGACAGTCACCTGAGGCTGGAATTGAACCTGGATCCGTGGCGCCGTGATGCAGCGGTGCTAGCCACTGAGCCACCATGCCACCCCAGTCTGCGGCACTTGGTCAAGGCCAACTCTTTGGACTGAAAGACCAATGAACTTCAAGCAAATGCATGAAGAAAAGTTCAATTTTATTTCACTTTCTGTAATATTCAATTTGAAATGTTTTGCCTTCAAGCTGAATAAATGACATGAAATGAAGACTATAAATATCAAAAGCATTCAAATTGTATTGTAGCACCTTGGGGTCGGAACATGGAGAAAAGTGGAATTTTAGTGTCCTTTCTGTAGTAGTCAATTTGTAATTTTTTTGGTAAATATTTATGCTAAGTAATTACCTTGGGTAAAAAGAAATAGCAATACATGATAGGAAACAGGAAACTCTCAGAAATTCTCAGCTCGCGTCTGGGGGAAAAACCACAGGGTATCCAAGGAGCTTGCATTTGCACAGCAACATCACAGAGCCTCTCAAAACACATCACAATTATTGTTGAGAGAAAAAAAATCATATTCTTCATCCTTCTGGAATTTAACATGGATGGACGGACAGAAGGACGGGAGAAAGGAGAGTGAGACAAACAGACAGACAAGAGGAAAGCGAGAGAGAGAGAAAAGAGGTGCAAGAGAGAAAAGAGGCGAGCGAGAGAGAAATAAAGAGGAGAGAGAGAGAAAAGAGGAAGGAAAGAGAGAGGAAAGAGGAAGGAAAGAGAGAGAAAAGAGGAAGGAAAGAGAGAGAAAAGAGGAAGGAAAGAGAGAGAAAAGAGGAAGGAAAGAGAGAGAAAAGAGACGGGAGGGAGAGAGAAAAGAGGAGAGGAAGAGAGTGAGAGAGAAAAGAGGTGAGAGGAGAGAGAAATAAAGAGGAGAGAGAGAGAGAAAAGAGGAAGGAAAGAGGGAGAAAAGAGGAAGGAAAGAGAGAGAAAAGAGGAAGGAAAGAGAGAGAAAAGACACAGGAGGGAGAGAGAAAAGAGGCGAGATAGAGAAAAGAGGAGGGAGAGGAGGAAGAGCGAGGAAAGGGGGACAGCGAGAAAAGGGGAGAGCGAGAAAAGGGGAGAGCGAGAAAGAAGAAAGAAAAAAGGAGAGAAAAAAGAGGAGAGAGTGAGAGAGAAAAGAGGAGCGAGAGAAAAGAGAAGAGCACAGGAGAAAAGAGATTGTGAGAGAAAAGAGTGAGAGAAAGGAGAACACGAGAGAAAAGAGAGAGAGAAAAGAGAGGAGCGCAAGAGAAAAGAGCGCACGAGAGAGAAAAAAGAGCGCAAGAGAGAAAAGAGGAGCGTGAGAGAGAAAAGAGAAGCGCAATAGAAAAGAGCAAAGACAGAGAGCGAAATATAATAAGGGAGAAAGAAAGAGACAGAAGGGAGAGATGGACAGAAAATGAGAGAGACAAAAATAGAGAGAGAGAGAGAGAGACACACACACAGGTAGAGAGCAGCAGAAACAGAAGAGACACACAGACAAGACACAGGAGACTACACAAACAGAGAGTGAGACAAAGACACAGAGACAGGTAGCAAGAAACAGACAGACAGAGGCCAGAGATGGGGGAGGGAGAAAGAGGGAAACACACATACACACTTACCAAATCCCCTGATGTCCATGGTAATGTCGACGTATCCATGCTCGGAGCTGTGATACACGGCCTCCCTCAGGACATTCAGTCGGGCCTTGTTGTTCCGGTTGGCGCCTGTGAAATTTGAGGTCGACCCTGCAGGATCTGTCCCCTCGGCCAGAATCTCCTCCAGGGACAATACGTTCCTCGTTTCCTTCTCCGAGTGGGCAAGCAATTTCCGAAACACATTCCTAAACAGGCAGGATGTGAAAATACAGGAATAACGCTCATGAGTGATTCCAAGGAATGGTGGGTGATGGCAGTCCCCAAACATGCAAACCTCAAGCAAACTAGGAAGCTGGATAAACTGCAACTCGCTGTATCCGATCCAAACCAGTGCCCACCTCGAGCAGTTCAGCCCCAGTTTACCCATCCGCTCCTCTCTGTCTGAATGCTCGTGCACCCCCATCCCCTCAGTGAGAGGTGCTGACCCCACACACCCACCCCACCCATTCCCCAGTTACCTGTGGCCATGAGCAGCAGCCTGGCTGTACGCACTCATGTCACCGTGTGGAGTGACTGAGAAGCCATTCCGACATGTCGTCCCAATCATCGGCTCTGCTCCCCGCTCCAGGAGTATATCCACAAGTTCAAAATTACCTGAAACCCCAACACATTTGTCCTGTCAGAACAAAGCTGTGTTCAGTTAATGATTCCAGTCTGACAGTTTCAATATAAACCAGTGAGTGATGGGTAATGTAGCACTGCGGACTGCCTGTTCCCATGAAAAAAGATTTTAAAAAAACCTTGCATTTAACTAGCCCTTCAGACACAACTGCACTCCCTCAGCACTGACCCTCCGACAGTGCAGCACTCCCTCAGTACTGACCCTCCGACAGTGCGGCACTCCCTCAGCACTGACGCTCCGACAGTGCGGCACTCCCTCAGTACTGACCCTCCCGACAGTGCAGCACTCCCTCAGCACTGACCCTCCCGACAGTGCGGCACTCCCTCAGCACTGACCCTCCGACAGTGCGGCACTCCCTCAGTACTGACCCTCGACTGCGCGCCCTCCCTCAACACTGACCCTCTGACAGCATGGCACTCCCTCAGTACTGACCCTCGACTGCGCGGCGCTCCCTCAACACCGACCCTCTGACAATGTGGTGCTCCCTCAGTACTGACTCTCTGACAGTGCAGCTCTCCCTCAGCACTGACCCACCAAGAGAGATGGGTGGGAGTGAACGAACAAAATAATAAACAAAAGACAGACAAAAAGAAAACCATAAAAATGTGATTGACCAGAAAACAACAAACATTAGGAACAAGCAATAGGCTGCAGTGTATCAAGATACACGAGCTGAAATATCTATGATTCTGAGGGGGCTTTGAAGGGTTGATGCAAGTTTACTCTCAAATGGAATCAGGACAAAAGGGAATGTTTTATGAATAAGTTGTCTCCCTTTTGACACAGAGATGATGCAGTTTTTTTGTCCAAGCAGTTCTTAAGTCTTTGGAATGCTCTTCTCCAAACTTGTGCTCTCGAACTTGCCGCTCCCTTAGCCAAGCTGTTCCAGCACAGTTACAACACTGGTATCTACTCGACAATGTGGAAAATTGCCTAGGTATGTTCAGTATTCAAATAGGTGGACAAATTAATGCCACATCAGTCTACTCTCGATCATCAGTAAAGTGATGGAAGATGTCAGCATATGCTATCAAGCAGCATCTGCTCAGTGACACCCAGTTTGGGTTCCACCAGGGTCACTCAGCCAATGACCTCATTCCAGCCCTGGTTAAAAAGAGCTGAATTCCAGAGGTGAGGTGAGGGCAACAGCCCTTGACATTGAGGCTGCATGAGTGTGGCATCAAGGAGCCTTAGCAATACTGGAAACAATGGGCATCAGGAGGCAAACTCTCCAGTGGTTGGAGTCATACCTGGCACATAACAAGAGAGCTTTGTTGTTGGAGATCAGTCATCTCAGCTCCAGGACATCTCTGCAGGAGTTCCTCAGGGTAGTGTCCTAGGCCCAAACATTTTCAGCTGCTTTATCAGTGACTTTCCCTCCATCTTAAGGTCAGAGGTGGGGATGTTGACCAACGATTGCATAATGTTCAGCATCATTCCAACTCCTCAGATACTGAAGCAGTCCATGTCCAAATGCCCCAAGATCTGGACAATATCCAGGCTTAGGTTGACAAGTGGCAAATAACAGTCACGCCACACAAATGCCAGGCTATCACCATCACCAATAAGAAACAAACTCACCACTGCCCTTTGACTTTCAATGCTGTTTGCATCACTGAATCCCAAATATCAATAGCCGAAGGGTTACCATTAGCCAGAAACTCAAATGGACTAGTCATATAAACACAATGGCTACAAGAGCTGCTGAGACACAAGGAACACTGCAGCAAGTAACACATCTCCTCACCCCCCAAAGCCTGTCCATCATCTACAAGGCACAAGTCAGGAGTGTGATGGAATACTCCCCACTTGCCTGGATGGGTGCAGCTCCAACAACACTCAAGAAGCTTCACACCGTCCAGGACAGAGCAGCCCACTTGATTGGCACTACATCCACAAACATCCATTCTCTCCACCACTGATGCTTAGTACACGCTGCTGCTGCTATCTACAAGCTGCACCGCAGGAATTCACTGAAGATCCTCAGACAGCACTTTCTATCTAGAAGGACCAGGGCAGCAGATACATGGGAACACTGCCACTACAAGCCACACACCATCCTGTCTTGGAAATATATCACCGTTCCTTCACTGTCGCTGGGTCAAAATTGTAGAATTCCCTCCCTAACGGCATTGTGGGTCCACCTACAGCAGCTCAAGAAGGTAGGTAACCCTCGCCTTCTCAAAGGCAACTAGGGACAGGCAATAAACGTTGGCCCAGTCAGTGACACCCATGCCCAACGAATGGATTTTTAAAAAAAGACCGTACTGGAGACATTTGACCATTGAATTTATTCAACACTGAATCAGGCAGATTTTTGACTGATAAGAAAGACTTCTGTTATAGGCATCACGATGGCAAGTTAACACCACGATCAAATAGAATGATTTTATTAAGCAGTGGAGCAGGGCTTGAGGCATCAAATGATCTATTCCTGCTTCTGTTGCATGTTCTTGGAGGATCACCAGGATGTCAGAGCAGAATATAGACTATTCTACCCTTGGAAGAAAGATAAAATCACAAGACCGAAGAACCCAGTGCCATTTCTGCATTTTTAGATTTGAAAATTATTACAATCCCAGATGTCGATAATACAGGTCAAGTTAAATTCCTAGCTCGATAGGTCATATTTTATTTAAATTAGTTAACGTGGTGGTTGGTCACTAAATCATATTCACATACGTAACAAACATAAGTAACAAAATGCAAAAGGAGATGGTAACGGTTGTAGTGAAGAAAACAAAACACTAGAGAGAGTGTGAATGGCCATAACATTTGAAATTTAATATCCCCATCCTCTAACCTCTCTGTGACCTCCCCTTCTGAACTTCCTCTCCTTTCAATGGTGTAAAGCCCACCCCTTTTCCACCTCCTTCTGTTCCTAAGAAATATCTCATTTGACTCGAAACGCTAACTTGGTTTCTCTCTCTCTCTCTCCCCACAGATGCTGCCAGACCTGCTGAGTTTCTCCAGCATTTTCTGATTCTACCTCAAAGAAGCAGATAGCCAGCCCAACTGCCGGAGTCTGCCACCTACTGCGCTGCTGCTCGCTTACCAGTGCTGGGGCAATCTACCCCATGGTCTCTGAACAGTTTACTGTTAGTTTCCAACTGATCCCTGATTGGGAGAAAGTGAGGACCGCAGATGCTGGAGATCAGAGTTGAGTGTGTGGTGTTGGAAAAGCACAGCAGGTCAGACAGCAGGAGAATCTATGTTTCAGGCATAAGCCCTTCCAGCACCACACCTAATTGGCAAAGGCATTGCCATGGAGGAAGAAATGGGACACTATAGGCTCCCAAGCTCATGGGTAATTTAAAAGAAAACAGAAGTCTTGAACTTAATTCTTTCATGAAATAAAATCATGATCGTGTGCTGCTTTTAGCGAAGCCTTGTTACACATTTGATGGTTATCTTAAATTCTGTTGTTAGTGCAACTCTGGATTGCTAAGCAAGTTCTGACCAATTGCGGAATCACATCTGACAGATGTCCTGTAGAAAGTAGACAAAGTAGAAAAAGGTCATCATGCAATTAGGCAGTTAGGGTCTGAACTCCAGGAATCAACTCTCTTCTGAACACCGGCAATGAGGCTTCCGAAGATAGGAGCTTGGAACCGAGACTATTAAGATACAAATTAGAACTAGGCCCTTCAAGCCTGCTCTGCCATTCAAGACAATTGCAGTTGATCTGCTGGTGGCTTCAAATCCACTTTCCTGCCGAACACCACCACACCTCCCCCAACCACTGCCACTGCATTCCATTATTAACCAAGAATCTCCTGCCTTCAAAATATTCAACAACCTGCCTTCACTAAAGTTTCAACAACTCAAGTCTTGGAAAGAATTTCCATTTTAAATGGGAAGACATCTTTTTTTTTCCCAATTATGTCCCCTGGTTCTACTCTCTCCCACGAGGGTGTCCATCCTATCAGCAAATTCCAAATGGATTCTCTGACAAATGTGCCAATTTTGATAAAAGCCCCAACCATTTGAGCTCTCGAGCTGTGGATTTGGAGGAACGTGCCATTGATGATATGCTCGAACACCTACAGTATTCCCAAGTCACTCACCGGCTGCAGCTGCTAGCTGCAATGGGGTCTCAGAGTAATTCTCACCCCCTTGTCCGACAGACCCTTCGACATTCGCACCAGCATCGAGCAGCAACTGCAGGAGAAGAGGAGAAAATTGTTAAAACTCCTGAACTGGGAGTCCCAAGTTCAAGTCCCACCTGCTCCAGAGGCGTGCAAAAACATCTCAGAACGAGTTGATTAGAAAATATCTTCTGGTTGACTTTTTGAGAAACCTGCATTTTTAACACTGACAGCAAAGGCCTTTATATATTCAAATCCTCCAGTAATAATGTACATCTCTAAATGTAGCCATCTAGTTACCATGTATCTGGTAGTTAGTCTCTTGTAGAAAGAGTGCAGAGGTGGTTTACCAGAAATGGTTCCAGGAATGAAACACTATCATTGTTAAGCAGGGTGGGGGGGGGCAGGGCATGTTCTGGTCATTTGGCACACTGACCTCTACACCGCTGAAGCCAGGCACCCACTCACAGACACGTCCTCTTACTGCCCCCTCGAACACGAACTCACCTCCCATCACCAAACCATCATCTCCCAGATCATTCACAACCTCATCATCTCTGGGGATCTCCAACCTCATCTTCCATGAACCCCGCACCGCCCGATTCCACCTCCTACCCAGGATTCACAAACCTGCCTTTCCCGTCGACCCATTGTCTCAGCCTGCTCCTGTCCCACTGAACTCACCTCTGCTTACCTTGACACTGTCCTGTCCCCCCTCAGTCCAGGAACTCCCCACCTACTTTCGGGAAACACCCATGCCCTTCACCTCTGCCAAGACTTGCATTTCCCTAGCCCCCTATGCTTTATCTTCACCATGGGCAAACAGTCCTTGCACACATCTGTCTGCCACGACGAAGGTCTCCAAGCCCTCCGTTCCTTCCTCTCACGCCGTCCCAATCAGTACCCTTCCACTGACACCCTCATCCACCTGGCTGGTCCTCACCCTTAACAACCTCTCCTTCCAATCCTCCCGCTTCCTACAAACTAAAGGGGTAGCCATGGGCACCCACATGGGCTCCAGCTTTGCCTGCCTCTTTGTCGGGTATGTGAAACAGTCGATCTTTCACAGCTACACCAGCACCATCTCCCACCTTTTCCTCCGCTACATCAATGACTGTATCGGTGCTACCTCGTGCCCCACGAGGAGATTGAACAGTTCAACCTCACCAACCTCAAATTCACTGAGACCACCTCGGACACCTCACTTCACTTCCTGGACCTCTCCATCACCATCTCCAGCAACAGACTAATCACGGACATCTACTACAAACGCACAGACTCCCACAGCTACCTGGACTACACCTCCTCCCACCATGCTATCCCTTATTCCCAATTCCTCCGTCTCCACTATATCTGTTCCCAGGATGACCAATTCCTGCACCTCCACCCTCGAATCCCATCCCTCCCAATGCAACAAGGACAGAACGCACCCCCCCTCCCTGGTGCTCACCCACCAACCTTCCCTCCGCAACTCCCTCATCAGGTCCACACTCCCCACCAGTCCTTAGCCCACTACTGGCAACTTCCCCTGCCATCACAGGGAGTGCAAAACCTGCATCCACACCTACACCCTCACCTTCATCCAAGGCCCCAAAGGATCCTTTCACATCTGACACAAATTTACCTGTACCTCCACTAATGTCATCTACTGTATCCGTTGCACCCAAAGTGGCCTCCTCTACATCAGGGAGACGGGACGCCAACTTGCAGATCATTTCAGAGAACATCTCTGGGACATCCACATCAACCAACCCCAGTGCCCAGTGGCTGAACAATTCAATTCCCCTTCCTAATCCACCAAGGACATGCAGGTCCTGGGCCTTCTCCATCACCAAACCGTAACCACCCAACGCCTGGAGGAAGAATGCCTCACCTTCTGCCTTGGGACTCTGCAACCCCACGGCATTAATGTGGATTCACCAGTTTCTTCATTTCCCCTCCCCCTCCCACCTTATCCCAGTCCCAACTCGGCACTGCCCTCTTGACCCATCCATTATCTTTCCCATCTATCTGCTCTACCCTCCTCTCCAACCTATCACCTCTTTCCCACCTTCATCTATGTATTGCAGTCCCAGATACCTTCCCCCCAGCCTCACCCCCTTCCAATTTTATCTCTCAGCCCCCCACCCATAAGCCTAATTTCTGATGAAGGGCTTATGCCCGAAACATCAGTTCTCCTGTTCCTTGGATGCTGTCTGACCTGCTGTGCTTTTCCAGTATCACTCTTGACTCTGATCTCCAGCATCCGCAGTCCACACTTTCTCCTACTGGTGATGGTGGGGGAGTTTGAAGAGCAGAAGGTAGGATCAGAAGTTAGGAGGGGATTTGGAACACTGCGGGGACTATTAGGGTTAGTCAGGCACCAGAGCAGGGTGGGTGTTCATGGGGGAGAGGCAGCTGCAGGGAGCAATGAATACAGAGAAATCAAAATGTCCAATGAGGCCTACATGTGGCTTCCTCTCAATGCCTAAAGGTGGCATGTTATCAGTATTACCCTCCTCTGTAGGCGTCACAGCAGGTTCTGTCTCAAAACTCTACAGATTGAGGTCTGAGTTGTAATGATAACACCCAGTCTGCATAGTGATTCCTCACTTCCCCCTTTCAGCTGAGGCTGAAACCTGATCCAGGTCCCTGAGTGAGAAGCTATTCAGGAAAATCTTCTTTAAATTGCCTTGAGCACTAAATCCTCTCTTCCTGAAACCAGTTTGCAAACGCAAGTCCTGTTCGAACTGTTGGCAAGGTGTCAATACAATCAACTGACAGACTCTGCACTCGGAGTGTGAAGTCTCTCACAGGATGAGCGTGTGTGTGGAGAAATTGCTGACGAGTTTTAATCTGATCCATTGTGCCAGGAAAGGGGGACCTACTTTCATGTATTAAATAGAGGAGCAAATGAAGGTTTTAACATTGTTACAGCTGATCAGGAAAGTGATGGCTTGTGGTATTTTCCCTAGATTACTAATCCTGAACCTCAAGCTAATGATCTGGGAACAGTTTAAAATCCCACTTGGCTGATGGGGACATTTGAATCAAAAATAATAAATTAAAAGCTAGCCTAATTGTCACAGTATAGCCATCATTGATTGTTGGGAATCAGACAGGTTTTTACTAATGTCTGTTGGGGAAGGAAACCGCTGTCCTTACCAGGTCCAGTCTACATGTGACTCCAGACCCACAACTGCTCTCTGAAATGGTCCTAACAAGCCACTCAGATTCAGGAACAATGAGAGATGGGTAGTAAATGCAATCCCACGAAGGAACGAAAACAAAAAAGGTCAGGTAATGGCCATACCACATCCTTTAAATGAAGCAAGATTGTGAAAACAAACCTGAAGTCAAGGTGCACAAATGTTGAAAATCCTTCTTGTCTCTAGCTATGTCTTGCTGCAATGGAGTGAGATTTTCAGAACCTCTACATTTAATTTACAGCCTGCACTGACCATCGGAGAATATTCAATGACACAGACTACAGGACTTTCTGCTTGATTTAGTTACTGATCATTAATATTCCTCTTTAGATAAGTGGCAGCACTTGATGACTGTTGTGGATTACCTGAACTACAGCGATGTGACCATGTAGCACAGCCAGGGTCAGAGCAGTCCAGTGTCGTGTCTCCAAAGGGATAGACGGGTATTTGAGAGATGGGCTGGGAACCTGTAGCACATAGAACAAGTTATCAAGTCAGACTGAGTTTATGTACACTAACACACACACAGTCCAACTGATGTTTGCGCACAGGAAATTGCACACCAATACACACATGCTCCAACACACAACTCACACCAATGTACATACAGGTACAAGCATGTGTACAGACTGCAATATGATGTTCTGATCCCAGTTGGTTTTATAACTGGACAAGTTAGATCCCAAACTAAAATCTGACTTAATGGATCATATTTTGTTTTTTTTCCTGGTGTTAACGAAATGGTCTTTCACTGAAACACAAACATATGATTCTACAGCTTCCGTTTTAACAATAAAACAAGTTAATAGCACTGAAGAAATGAAGTTATTTAAATACGACATAAGTTTAAAGATTTTGAAACACATGGTAAATTATAATCCAATTAACCTGAACAGCGCTTCTTTACAATACTCAACCACCAGAGAGAGAATTCTCTTTCTATCAAACAGAGCTTGACTCAGCCGTGGCTTCAATTCCCTAATCCTGAGAACCTGATGGCTTTTTCCTCAATTCTTCCTACAACTGAGCATTGCTTTTCTTAGCATCAAAATATCTCTTCAGGATTTTAACCAAACACTTCTGACCTGGAACTTTAAAACTAAACTTCTTACACTGAAGTAAAGTATTTCTTAACAGTTGCAAACTATTTCACACATCCAGGTTCAGGTAACATTTCTACAAAGCTGCCAAACTGAAATCCAAGAGCTTTTCTCCAAGTTAGAGATATTTCCCCTAATTAGAAGAAAATCAACCAACCATTTTCTGGCCTTTTAAACTGAAAGCTGAATGCACAACTGTCTACTTTTCTCAATTGTAAACTCTCCCAATCAGAACAGTTACCCATCAACCTCTAATAACTCAAATAAAAGCAAAAAACTATGGAAGCTAGAAATCTGACAGAAACCCAGAGAATGCTGGAGAAATTCAGCAGGTCTGACACCATTTACGGAGACAGAAACAGAGATAACGTTTTAAGTCCAGTATCAAAATGTTATCTCCATGTCTCTCTGACATTGCCAGTCTTGCTGAATTTCTCCAGCATTCTCTTTTTTTTTAAATCTTCAAGAACTCTTTCTCTCTCAGACTGTTGTTAGTTTTTATAACTAAATCACTATGGCTACAAAAATATCAACAAATTAATCATTAAACCATCTCAAACATGCAGACCAAAACCCACATACCACTAATTCAAAGTCCAACCTCAAAGATAAATTATATTTAAAATAAAGCAAATACTTTACATCACAGCGTACACACATGCTATCCAACACACACACACCAGCTCAAAAACACCAAAACCACAAAAATACAGAAAGGCTTAATTATAGTTGGTAACTGCTAATAGCATGGAAACATCATTGACATGTATTTTATATCAGTGCTGATGTTTACAGAGAAGAGCAAAAAGGACAAAAAAAGGAAAGAAAGAACTTGAAGTCTAACACAAGGCATCTCATCAAATTAATTATTTTGAGGTGTTGTTTTGTGTGACAAATGCAATGGCCAATGAGTATACAGCAAGACCCCACACATAGCAGACTCAGTGATAGCATTCAAAAGGAAATTGGATAACATTGCATACATATGACAAAAATACAGGAAAAAAACCTGATATTGCTCTTTCCAGCATTACAAGAGGGACTTCACAAACACTTATTGGCTGTAAAGTACTTTGAGATGTTCGTTGGTTGTGAAGTTGCCACATAAATGCAAGATTTTCTTTAAGAACCTGCATTGCCAAAGTGGTCTTCATCTACACTGTAACATTCTCCGACAGCAAAATTCCATTCTTGTCAATGGTAGAAACAGGTGCCAAAGCCAGTGCATACATTCAATAACTGCAATCAGAAATTACACATCAGAGTGGAGGGAAAGGCTGGTACAACCATGTGCACCTTAAATATTAATGAATTAATTAATCCATAAAGACATCGGGTCTAACAGATGGAAACTAATACAGCCCCACCCAATAAATCACATACTTGCTATTTACAGGATATTCAGGTGCAGAATATTTTGAGCTTTTGGAGGATCTCTTTCCTTTATGATAAATGTACTGATAATTAACAATGTCCAGTTACATAGACCTGTTAATACAGTAAAACATCTCTAACACACTTCGCAGGAGTGTGGTCAATGAGTGGGCAACGCTGAAGGAGTACTGCACTGTTGGAGGTACTTTCTTTCCAGATGACACCTTAAACCGAGAACCCGTCTGCTCATTCAGGTGAACGTAAAAGATTATGATCCACCTGATTATTTTGAAATGTAGGCATGTTTGCCCTGATATCCAATATATAACCTTTAATCAACATCACATCCAGGTAACCCTGTTATTATCAGGCAGCTGCATGTGGGACCTTGCTATGCACAAATGTGCTGTTGCATTTTCCACATGACAGTGCCGACTAAACTTCAAAAGTACTTCACTTGCTGTAAATCCAATGACTCCTGGTGGACAGGAAAAGGTGCTATACAAACGTTTAAGACTCACTCTGCAGCCTCGATCATTCTCATTACCTCACAGTTTACATCTGCTCCGGCATCAAGTAACATCTGGACCATGGCCTCATCTCCCCGAGCACAGGCATACATTAGTGGACTCAGACCCTGCGCATTAAAAAGTCCATATTCACAGATTATGCAATAGCTAGAGCTGCATTGATTAATATTAGAAGATAAATGTTAAGCGACTTATAAGATGCTCCATGCTATCTGTAGTTAAACATAACTGAGATAACTGGTACATTACTTTTAAAATTCCTACCCAAAAGTGAAAGGTACTTCTAAAATACATGCCAGCACCAAATTGGACACAACAGCAATATTTACAATAATGTGATCCAGATCATGGATCCTTCCCAGAAAATAACCCGCAGAAATAATTTTATTTGCATTATGACAATGATTACACATGAATATTGTAAATGTGGCTAATTCGTGACATTAACCTGACATTGGAAAGACACATTTTTAAGGTGAGAGGAAAGAGATTTTAAAAAGACATGGAGGGCAATTTTTTTTCTTTTACACAGAGGGTAGTTAGTGTGTGGAATGAACTTCCTGAGGAAGTGGTGGATGTGGGCACAACTGCAATGTTTAAGAGAGAATTGGGTAAGTACATGAAGAGGAAAGGTTTGGAGAGATATAGAGCAGGCAGGTGGGACTAGTTTAGTTTGGGATTATGTCCGGCATGGACTGATTGGACCAAAGTGTCTGTTTCCATGCTGTATGATTCTGTTTGAGGGATGTTAAATGAATGCTGGAGGAAAATGGCACAGAATTGTCAGCCATTTATATTTCTCAAGCAATTTAACAAATGAGAAGGGATTTCTATTCTGAAATGCTTCAACTCACAGCCCACTGCTGTACCTGCTCACTCCTGGTGTTGATGCCATCAGGTCCCAGAAGGTTAATAGCCTGATTGACCAGGTCTGTCCTGCCACAGTTCAACATGCGGAATCCCAGCCCTTGGTGAAACTTGGCCTCAGTCGCTGCTGCGTCAAGTTTCAGGGAGGCAGAGAAGCAGTCATCAGCTCTGTGAGAGAGAGAGAGAGAGAAAGAAAGAGAGAAGGGAGCTCAATCACAAGTAGTACAAGAGGGGCATCATGTCTGTCTTGTTGAGCTCAGAGATCATCTGTTCAAATCTCACCACAGTGAGCCATGACATTCCATGCAAATATTCCAGGAATGTGCAAATAGGTTATAGACAGGCAGCAATGCCCATAAAATCCCAGTGTATCTGACCTGCATGTGATTCTCACAGACCTCAATAGAGTGGGCAATAATTACAATCTTCAAGCAAGGATTCCATTGGAGGGAATAGCTCCTTCCATTTCTCCTTCCATTCTTTTCTGTTGTCTCTCTCAGCTTTGTTACTGTTCATCCTTTAATGCGTTCTCCCCTTTTCTCTCTCTTTCTCCTGTGGGCTGCTTTTCCTGACTTTCCCCTGTCCTCATTTTTAAACACACCTCCAGGGAAGGTGGGACTTGAACCTGGGGCTTCTGGTCCAGAGGTAGGGATGTTACCACTGTGCCAGTATAGCCCTCCCGTCTGTAGATTCAGTTTAACAACCTTCCCCCGATCTCTCAACCCTGTTCACTTCCCTGACCAACAGCCAATGAAGAGCAGGGGCTAAGAAAGGCTGGGAGAATGCGAAAGGACAGAGTCATAGAGCTGTATCATTCAGCCCAACTTGTCCATGATGATCAGATATCTTAAATTAATCTAGTTCTGTTTGCCAGCATTTAGCCCATATCCCACTAAATCTTTCCTATTCATATACCTATCCAGATGCCTTTTATATGCAAGCCTCCACCATTTCCTCTGGCAGCTCATTCCAGACACACACCATCCTCTGTGTGAAAAAGTTGCCCCTTAGCTCCCTTTTAAATCTTTCCCCTCTCACCCTAAACCCATGTAAACCAAGCCCCCTGCAGTAAATCAGGAGACTGTAAGGGAAGGAGTTAGGGAGATTCAACACTCTCCCTCCTACCCCCATTAACCTCTCAGTGCTGTTTTTTGAGTGCCCCCTGTCAGTAGGGTTTAGAGTTACGGTCGTACTTTAGCTGGCGAGGTTCACAATCAACTCCAGGGAGCAAGAGGCGGGCAGCTTGTCGCACATCGTCACTGTCGATGGAAAAACTTCGGCGATGCTCAGCGTGGGCCACAGCCACTCGTATCCACTCCATCAATGGAGGCAGTACCAGGAATGGCCTGTAGATGACAGCACAGCCTTAATGCTCCAAACTTCACTCAAACGTATCACCCATACATTCTGACTGAGTTCAAAACTAATGGTGACATACAACAGAGTCATGCAACATGGAAACAGACCCTTCAGTCCAACTAGCACACACCGACCATGTTCCCATGACCCCACCTACATGCACTTGGCCCCTATCCCTCCAAACTTTTCCTATTCATGTACTTATCCAAATGTCTTTTAAACATTGGAACTGTACCCATATCCACCACTTCCTCTGGCAGTTCATTCCACACATGAAGGACTCTGTGCATAAAAAGGTTGCCCTTGTGCCCTTTATAAATCTTTCTCCTCTCACCTGAAAGTATGCCCCCTATCTTTGAAGTCTTCCACCCTAGGGAAAAAAGACCCTCGTCATTCACCTTAGCTGCCCCTCGTGATTTTATAAACCTCAATCATCTGGATCATCCTGCAGCTCAAGTTCAATAATGAAACTTTCAAGTTTACTCAGCTGCACATACAATAATCCAACAAACTGAGAACAGGCCTGTTAACCAGCTCTTGGTTTTGAGAGAAATGGCAGGCACAAGAAGGGGAGTGTTCTGCTCTCCTTCAAACAGCCTCATGGGTTTCAGACAGTGAGCTGGCATCTGCTTCACATCTCACCTCTGGCACTGTAGCACCCCTCAGTACCATACTGACACTGTTGCTTCGGTGGCCTACTCCAGTCTCTCACTTTTAGAAAAGAAATCATTCATGGAATGTGGGCAAATCACCCCACTGCCCATCCCTAACTGGATATTAAAAGTCAACCCCACTGCTGCAGGTCTGGAGTCACATGTAGACCAGGCATGGAAAAGGTCGGCAGATTTCCTTCCCTAAGGAACATGAGGTTTTAAAATGACAATTGATAATGGCTACATGGTCATCATTAGTTCAGTGTTTAATTAAAGTCAATTTTCACCATCTGCTATAATCGGATTCAAACCCT